>NC_040228.1:0-603750 GCF_001444195.1 Xiphophorus couchianus | reverse complement strand
ATGCTTCCCCCACAGCCCCAGCACTCCTCTGACCGTGATTCTCAGCACACTTCAGCCTTCTGGGAGCAGTGGAGCAGGACAGCACATGCAAAGATGGAAAGGAAAGAAGCAACAAATCTGGAATGGAAAAAAGCGACTGGGAGGTTTGGTGATCACTCAGATGAAGTAATCTAAATAAGAGGACGTGTGCTGAAGCTCATAACAGTCATCGCATCAGGTATGATAACCATGTTTGCAGATGACTTTGAGGCCTAGAGAGAACTTGTGAAGGAATCTTACAAGCAGGGCAGGGGAAGTGGAGAGGTTCGGGTGGTGCATGCCGATGCACACTTAATCTTCAAAACACTGAATAAAGTTGCAGTCCTGACATCAAAGTGGCATGGTGTTTGAGCGCACAAACATTTAGAGCCCTGCAAAGCGGTCACAGAAATACATCCACGCATTGACTGGTTCCAAGCAGAGAAGAAGCAGCCTGCAGAGGGCAGAGCGCATGGCCGCAGGAGGCTTTTTGCTTTACTCTGAGGGCAGGGCAAACAATATCATGAACCTGGTGCTGCAAGGTCCCAGCCACCAAGTCAGAGACTCACTCTGACTTGGTGGGCCTCACCAAGCTCTGACTTGGGTCTCACCACCAAGTCAGGGCTTTCATAGTGAGGCCCTGATGGAAGATAGGTTGGTGGGAGGGAAAGGTTTTAGGAAGCAGCAAGTCAGCAACAAAGGCTAAACCCCCCCAATAGGAAACCTCCTGCCACACCAAGGTTGGCCTCCAAAGCTTTTGTCAATACTGATATGAAAAGGAGAATCTCTGACAGGAGCCGCAGGGTGATAATTTACAATCTTCTCCATCCCTGAGCATCGCCTTGACTCAGACGCTGAGCTTCAGCTCATTCCTTCCTACGGCCCCATTTACATGGAACCACTGTTCAGATAAACACGAATGTTTGTTTCTTTTTGACTCTCCGGCTCTTTTGAGAGCAGGAGTTGATGCCACCACAGAGGTGTGAAGTACTCCACAGACGAAGGCAGAACGCACAGCGGTAGGGTTTATTCTGCGCATGCACAGCCAGAAAACAACAAACAAACTGTTAGCATCGTGCTAATTAACCTGATCAGATTGACACCATAAGAAATGTGTTATATGAGCACTTTGTTCATGTGAGGCAGGTTACTGTTAATAATGAGATGAAACCTAAGGGTCAAAGCCCATGCGCATCTGATGACATTCTAAAATCACAGTGCCATCTAGTGGCCTGGCCTGACAACTACAGCAGACTCAGGGTGTTTTGGCAGTGCCGTCTAAAATGTGGAACTTTTGCCCAATCAATATCCAAATAGGCCTGTTGCAATATGCAACAATCAATTATAAACTGAAACCAGCTCAATCATTTCCAATTGCATGATTTACTGTTTTTCTCCTCTCTCTCTTTTTACCAAAACTGGATGATAAAAGTGTTCAATCTGGTGTTTTGGTCTCAACTGGATCCTTTTTGAAGGATAATGTTGTTTACAGAGACTTCATATTTCATCTTATGTGTTGATATTTGTAAATGTCTTCCAGTTCCATTGTTAAAATTTTAAGATTTGTTAATCTTTGAGAATGTGTTCTTGCATTATTATGTCATTACTCGAAAATGGTCTCAAAACAACCATTTATTGCAATCACATCTGGGACAATTTATCATCCAGCTGAATGCGATACCGTGACATCTGAATGAACATACCAGCTGTTTCCAGGCAGCGGTCTCATAGATAGATAGATAGATAGCATTTATTGTCATTGAACAGAATTCAACAAAATTTCCATTGCAGCTCCCGTGCAAAAGGTCAAATATATACAGTATAAATAAGCAAACACACAATAATAATAATAACAATATATACAACTAAATTAACTAAAGGAACTAAAGGCACTCAACCACACCAAAGTAGCAGCAGGTCCAATTATGGCAAAGTACAGATAATGTGACAGTGCAAAGTGCAGAACAATATGGCTGTGTGGGGGTGGGGGATATGTATGTGTGACTGCGAGGTTATGATATGTGTGGGAGGGGGGGGCGGCAGGGAGTAATGGCTCTGACGGCTGTGGGGAAGAAACTGTTTCTCAGTCTATTTGTTGTAGTCCGTATATTCCTGTACCGCTTGCCTGATGGCAGCGGCACAAACAGTCTGTGGCCCGGGTGGCTGGAATCCATCGCTATGGATCCAGCTCTCTTCTTGACCCGGTCTGTGTAAATGGAGTCCAGGTCTGGGAGGGGGCATCCCACAATGCCTTGTGCTGTTCTCACCACCCGTGTCAGTTGTTTCCTCTCCAGTGCTGTGCAGCTACCATACCACACAGTCATGTTGAGGCAGAGGATGCTCTCGATCATCGCCCTGTAAAAGTTCACGAGCAGCCGTGAGGAAAGTCCAGCCCGTCTCAGTTTCCTGAGGAAGAAGAGCCTTTGTTGTGCTTTCTTCACCAGGTGGGGGGTGTTTGTGTTCCAGGAGAGGTCAGACGTGATGTGGAGGCCCAGGAACTTGATGTTGTCCACACGTTCCACCACTTCTCCATCTATGAGAAGGGGAGTGTGAGCCGACCTCCTGGACCTTCTGTAGTCCACAATGACCTCCTTGGTCTTCCCTGTGTTCAGCACCAAGTTGTTGGCTGAACACCACTGAGTGAGCTGCAGAATCTCCTCTCTGTAGTGGGTCTCGTTGTTGTCTGAAATGAGACCCACTACTGTTGTGTCGTCCGCGTACTTCACGACTGTGTTGGTAGGGTGGATGGCCACGCAGTCGTGTGTAAACAGGGTGAAGAGAGCTGGGCTGAGCACACAGCCCTGCGGCGTGCCTGTGTTGAGGACCAGTGGGGACGATGTTGAGCCACTTATTCTCACCACCTGAGGCCTGTTGGTGAGGAAGTCTCTGATCCAGTGGCACAGTGAAGCGGGCAGCCCCACCTCGAGTAGCTTCAGCACCAGCTTGTCTGGGATGACGGTATTAAATGCTGAGCTGAAGTCTACAAATAGCATCCTGACGTAGGTGTTGGGATGCTGCAGATGGGTCAGGGCTGTGTGCAGAGTGATGGAGACAGCATCCTCTGTTGACCGGTTCGCTCTGTAGGCGAACTGAAGGCTGTCCAGGTTTGTGGGGATGAAGTCTCTGATGTACCTCAGAAGAATCCTCTCAAAGCACTTCATGATCACCGGGGTCAGAGCGACGGGCCGGTAATCGTTCAGGCTGGTGATGGACCTCTTCTTCGGTACAGGGATGATGGTGGAAGACTTGAGGCACTCAGGAACCGTGGCGAGCTGCAAGGACAGATTGAAAATGTCCAGAAACACTCCTGCCAGCTGGTCGGCGCAGGTTTTCAGCGTCTGGCCTGACACCTTGTCCGGTCCTGGAGCTTTGTGGGTGTTGATCCTCCTCAGGGTGGACGTCACCTGATGCTTCTGTAAGACGAGGGGCTGGTGCTGCTCTTCCAGTTGGGGTAGATGTACGGCTTCTCTGCTGCCCACCGTGTCAAAGCGGGCAAAGAAACTGTTTAAGGTGTCAGGCAGGGTGGGGTCGCGGCTGGTCAGCTGAGTGCTGTGTTTGTAGTCCGTCATGGTTCTAATGCCTCTCCACATGCTTCGGGGGTTGTTGTTGATGAAATGTTCCTCAATCTGCTGTTTGTACTGGAGCTTGGCCTGCTTAATACCTTTTTTCAGTTCCGACCGGGCCCTGCTATAAGCCAACCTGTCTCCAGACCTGTAGGCAGCATCCCGGGCTTTCAGCAGGGCCCGTACTGTGCTGTCCAGCCATGGTTTCTGGTTTGGAAACACTTTTATGGTCTTAACAGGGAGGACAGCGTCGGTGCAGAACTGAACATAGGACAGAACGGACGATGAGTATTCCTCCAAGTCTGCGCCGTCCCTGAACACACTCCAGTCTGTATGCTCAAAGCAGTCCTGAAGTGCAGAGGAGGCCTCCTCAGTCCAGACCTTAACTATTCTGGTGGTCGGCTTAGTTCTGCAGGCCAGAGGCTTGTAGACAGGAATCAGCTCCACTGAGATGTGGTCAGACATGCCCAGATGTGGAGCTGCTACAGCCTTGTAGGCTCCGGGGATATTGCAGTAGACCTGGTCCAAAATGTTATTGTCTCTGGTGGGAAAGTTTATGGATTTATGGAATTTGGGAAACACAGCCTTCAGTTCCACGTGATTAAAGTCCCCCGCCACAATCACGGCCGCCTCCGGGTTGGAGTTCATCTGCACGCTGATCAGGCAGTACAGCTCCTCTAATGCTAGCTTAGCATTAGCCCTCGGTGGTATGTAGACGGCCACGATCACAATGGACGAGAGTTCTCTCACCAACTTGAAGGGTCTGCATTTCACCGCCAGATATTCCAAGTCAGGAGAGCAGAATGTTCCGACAGAGTGTGTGGCTGTACACCAGGCATTGTGTACATACAATGCCAAACCTCCGCCCTTACCCGAAGCTGCAGTCCGATCCGCCCGGAACAGAGCGCGCCCTGTTATCTCCACCGCTGCGTCCGGGATGTTATCCTCCAGCCAGGTCTCTGTGACAATAGTCACACAGCTGTCCATCCGGCGAGAAGTAATCCGGAGTCGCATCTCGTCGATTTTGTTGACGAGGGACCTGGCATTGGCGAGGAAGAGGCTGGGGAGGGCCGGTTTATGAGGGCTAGCTTGTAGCCTAGCCCGCACGCCACTCTTGTAGTGTGTTGAGCGAAGACATCAATAAAAACAGGCTAAAAAAAACGAAAACACGGGAGCTTCGAGCCGCAGCGTCTACACGCGCCGCCATCTTGTTTTATCATGTAACTTAGCCTCATTGAGTTGCATCTTCCAAGTTGGGTTTGAATGAAAAAAAAACATCTTTATTTCCTTTTTGTTTTTTTAATTTAGCCGACTGGCATCGGAGTGCGGTTAAATTCAAAAGTTTGGTCTGAGGAGGTTTTCTATTCTGCTTCTCAGCCTGAATGACAAAAAAAAGCCAGAGAAACTCTTCATCCCTGTCTAGAAACAAATACACAAAGTAATTTAAACGTCATAGACAGAAGTACTGGGACACACACTGGAACCAGAGCCGCCGCCTGCAGCATCTCCATCACTAACGCTGGAAAGGGGAAAGGGACGCTCCCAGGGAGGAGGCCTGAAATAAAACTCTGTCAGTTACTTGGAGGGCGGCTTAGGGAGGCATCATCATGGATCTTAACTGTTCATCTCCAAGCAGCCGCCTTATTTGCCTGGTGGATTTCATTTCAGCTCCTTTCACAGAATGATGGTGGGAGCGAAAAGAGAGCTAATCCAAAACACACCTTTAAAAACTCTGATGCATTATGCACAATCAACACTGATTGTTCATAATTTATTACCCACTGCTAAATGGAGGTATTTGCTTGCGCCTCTTGTTTTTAATTATTTGTCTTCTAACTGTACTAAATGAGAGTCCAGTGATACAATGCTGTTTCCTCAGGAATTCACTTAGACACTAGCAGTTCTGTTCCTCCTGAAGTAAAATCATCACAGTATGCAGAAGAGTTAAAAGAAATAAGTGTTCATAAAAAACTTCAACCCAAAGGTGATTAGTCACTCTGCGGCCTGCAGAGTGCAGGACAAATGGAACAGCAAGAAACTCTCAGTACAAAGGTGAATCCAGCAAACAGCGAACTGGCCTTACAGCGCTCTGAATGCTCACACTCTGGTTCTTCTGTCATATTACACTTTTTAGTCTATGAAAAATCCTGGATGCTGCTTTGGTTACAAATAAGAGCCACAAACCTTGTAGACTTTAGTATTAACTTTAGTAAAACCAGGAGTCAATAGTGACTGAGTTGAGTTTGTTCTAATGCCAAAGCTACATTTGTTTTATATTTCTCTACATAATGAAATGTTGCAAGCTTGGTGTTAGCTAGTAAATTTACATGGATATCTATTTTTCTATCTAGTTTTTTTATTTCAAAAAAAGCTAAGCTGATTTGTATTCCCTCTGAATAACAGTCACTATTAAACATTACAATACAAACCACTGACTCAACTATTCAAATGGTTTTGAATCAGAAAACAATGTCAACAATGCCTGATAACATTTCAGATTACATAACCATTCTGTCTAGCTCCTGTTTCAGAGCATTAGTGTGTTTGTTCCAATTCAAAATCAGTTTTAGTTTGGAGAAATGAGGATGTTAAAAGGATAAAAGGACTGATGCTGAATGAGGAATCTGTTCGTCCAGCAGTCTGTGCTGCGGGCTGTCTAATGGACACCAGGGATTTAGGCATTGTGAATAGATGGCACTACAGAAGATTTGCTGTCACATAGTGTAAGCTTGCTTAAGAGCACCAGGCAGGGGAATGTGTGTGGACTTCATCACAGGGTTTCCCCCAGAAAACTTTCTAAGCCTGGTGGTCGGGGCACCGGGGCGGTCCACCGTGTTTTGGTATTAAAAGATGTTAAGCAGACAGGAAATTTAAAAATATTACTGTGTAATTATATGTTACGGGAAAACATTGCCAGTGAAATGATATTTAAACCCACAAGTAGTCTTAAAAACAACAAATCAAAAAACACAATTAAAATGAATACCAATTATTTGCACTTCTGTTTAAATCAATTTAAGTCAGCGGCTCCATAAGGCCCCCAGGGCCCCCATAAATACTAATATTTTAACACAAACTACAGATACATAAATTTGTTTATTCAGATCATCAATGCTGCTGAATTTGATTTAATGGTCTCAGCCTAAATAAATTACAATTGTTTTAATTGTTTAACATTTATATTTTATGTAAGATTTTAAGGAGCTGGCAAGTTTACTTTGTCAAAGATCAAAGAACAATATTCATAGTTAAATTGTTTTGTTACCATAGCAACAATCGGATGCTGTAAGTTTAATCTTTGAGTTTGAGCTGTTTGTTCACAAATACAAATAAGTAAACTGCATTTGCTAATTTATATCTTATTTTATAACTGATTGCTTTTTAGATTGGCCAGTTAAACTACTCCCCGTCTCTCAGATTTCACTAAATCTAACACAGAAGCTGTTAGAGGTGCTGATGTTTTAGCAGCAAGAGGGGCCCCTAAGTCAAATTCTGCTCCAGGCCTCATACAGCCTTGGACCGGTATTCTGACTATCAGTGCTACCTCGTCAGATTTTCCTTCTGTAGCACGGATAGATAGCTAAGTCTATCTGTCAGTGCTACGCATCCAAAACTCCTACCGTCATGTTTACAAACAGAAAACTATAGCGGGTTGTGTTAATGTTAAATATATTGGATAACATTATGAGTGACGGGTGTAGGAGCTATTTCTCCATTTTCAGTTAAATCTTAGAATTTAGATTATTTAGTTTATTTTTATTTTTTGCTTATTTTCTAGTTGATTTATAATTAGAATTTTTGTTTAATTTGTTATTTAAAATAAGTTCTTTGGTTAGTAATTCACTTAATTAGTTCATTAATGTCAGTTTGGGACGTGGGTGTTTCACAGTATAAACAGGTAGGTTTTAAATAGCTCATTATGCACGTGGGTGGTCATATGGTTTTTTACCAGTCAGCCAGTCTATCTAATCAGTCAGTCATCAGTCTGTCAGTACATCAGTCAGACAACAGGTGCAGGAATCAGAGCAGGAAAAGCAGCAGAGTCCTGTGAACCTGTGACTTGTTTGCCTGAATACGGAATAAAACAAAGAACTGCATTTTGACCTTTTTGATCTTTTGGACTGTGTAAGCCTCGGTGCATCAGGTGACTATTTGAGTTGGATTCACCTTTTATTTTGATCATCTTTACGTCTTAAGTTTTTTTATTTTTGAATTTGAGTCACTATAACAGCACTATAATGGCAAATAGTACAACGGGACTGAAGTGGAAGCTTAGGACTTATGCTTAGCTTAGCATTGGAACAATTTATATCCATGACAAAACCACAAGAAGGACAGATTAAAAGATGGCGGCAGCGTAAATCACTCTATGCCGTGCTCTCAGTGCTAGCACTCTTATTCTGCAATTTTCCTGAGTGTACGAGCGCTCAGTCGAGTACTTTTCTACTTTGTAAGTTTACTTTACTCTCGGGAAGATGCCTAAAACAGCCCAAAAAAGAACTAGTGACCACAGCAAGTTGGAAAAAACCTGCACTGGTATTGATGAGAAAGACCACGACTATGTCGGTCCGGCTCTCCAACCGGAGATTGGTGAAGAGGATTTCCCGCCGCTCCCGGTAACTCCAAGTAAGCCTCCTGTTGCCAAGAAGCCTTTTCCAAATATGCTACGAACAAATAGCAACTCAAATCCTGATGATGTTATTGCTATGCTTGCTAACCTGATCAACACGAGAAGTGATGCTTTAGAAACAAAGCTGGGAAGTATGCTAGAAGAAATCAAGGATATTAAAATGAAAATTAACTCAGTGGAAAAACGAGTGGAGCGCAATGAAAAAGATACAACGTCCTGCTTAATCCGTGTTACTGAGATGGAGCGCTATGGTCGTCGTTGGAACCTCAGACTTCATGGAGTCGCTGAGACCGAGAAGGAGGATGTGCGGGAGGAGGTGTTGCGGGTGTGCCAGGAGATTCTTCTGAAGGATAAAGAAAGGCTTCAGATCTTCATTGATGTCGCTCATCGAGTTGGTAGAAAGGTCGCTGATAACTCCCGCCCTCGTTCTATCATCATTCGCTTCATTGCGAGGAGATATCGTGATTCCATGTGGAAAGCGGCTAAGGGAAATGACTTCCTGAAGAGAAATGGTCTCCGTTTTACCGAAGACCTTTGTAAAGAAGACCGTGAATCCCGGCAGAAGCTTTGGCCATGTATCCAGAAGGCTCGTGAAGAGGGAAAATCTGCCTACTTCGTAGGGGGTCGTGGTTTTATCAACAGGGTGGAGATACCCGCAGTGTTTACTCCAATGCTAGAATAATTGCAAGTCTATTCTCATTGATGGGTCCACTATTTTGGAACTTTACCCTAGGTTGCAAACTGAGATCTGGAACTTTAATAAGGTACTGACTCACGGTGTTCATGTCGTCTATAAATACCTTCATTCATTAAGTTACTTTTTCTGTTGTTTATATGTTATCTCTTTCGCTTATTTCTCTTAATGCCAGGGGGTTGCGCAATATGTTAAAAAGAAAAGCATTATTCTTGTTTGCCAAAAATTTTAAATCTGATTTCTGTTTTTTTCAGGAATGTCACTCTACAGTTGATGATGTTACTTTTTGGAAATCCCAGTGGGGTAATTCTGTTTGGCTTTCTCATGGGTCTGAGCGCTCTGCAGGAGTCATGACTTTAAAACATAGATTTAATGGGAATATTATTTCTACTGAATGTGATTCGCTGGGTCATTTTATTTTTCAACTCTTTTTCTATGAAAATCGTCATTTCATTTGTGCCAATATTTATGGTTACAATAATAAAAGAGATAACGATAAGCTGTTTATCACAGCTGAAAAGATCCTTATAGAATGGTTAAAAAAATGGCCAAATGCTATAATTCTTATGGGAGGTGATTTCAACACTGTCCTGGATGGTAACCTTGATAAATGGCCTCCTGGTCGACCAAATGCCTCAAGCCCGACTATTAAAGATTTTATGGAAACATTTAATCTAATTGACATTTGGAGAACTGAACATCCACATGACTATTTATTTACCTGGAGTAATAAGTCATTATCTCAACAATCTAGGATAGATTTCTGGCTGATCTCAGATTCAATAAAGAAAGAATCTGTGACTGTTAATACTTTACCTTCTCCCCTTACGGACCATAAAGTTGTTGAAATAATTATAACACTCTCAGATGGTAAATATTCTAGTTATTCTCCTTCATACTGGAAATTGAATAATTCTTTATTAAACTATAAAGAGGTCACTATAAAGATAAACAAATTATTGAAATTCTTCTGGCATAAAGCTCAAGCAGATGATCTTTATGGTATTAATTGGGAACTTTTTAAATTTGAATCTGGAAAATTTCTAAGAAAATTTGGTAGTAACAAGGCTAAGACAAATAGAAATGAAGAAACCAAAATTGTAACGAGAATATTTGAACTCACTCAGTCGAATCCTTCTAATTTAAATGACTTTGAACTACAAGAGTTAACGGAATTACAACTTAAATTGGATCATTTTTACATTAATAAGAGTAAAGGTGCGTTTATTAGATCAAGGAGAAAATGGTTAGAAGAGGGAGAACAAAACACTCATTATTTTTTTAATCTAGAAAAACACAATTCAACCACTAATTCTATTACCAGTCTAAAGATTAACAATGTTGTTACAGATAACCTTGATGATATAGCTAGATAT
The DNA here is from genome assembly GCF_001444195.1 of Xiphophorus couchianus. NCBI lineage: Eukaryota > Metazoa > Chordata > Actinopteri > Cyprinodontiformes > Poeciliidae > Xiphophorus > Xiphophorus couchianus. The sequence goes on along the minus strand of NC_040228.1, from coordinate 593,469 downwards.
TGCAGTTCCTTTTATGAAACTCTTTATCTCTCCAACTTCTGTCAGGCCTCAGCTGATGCCCTGTTGACCAATTTATCAGTTAATCAAATTTCTAATAGTGAACGAGAATGCTGTGAAGAGTCAATCTCTTTACAAGAGATTGTGGACGCCATCTCACATCTCAAAATGAACTAATCCCCTGGAATTGATGGCCTGAGTGCTGAGTTTTACAAACACTTTTTGTTCGACCTCGCTCCCTTTCTTTTGCAAGTTTTTAATGAAAGTATAGAAAACGGTTCGCTCCCTACAACCCTCACTCAGGGTTTAACCACTCTGATACCAAAACCAAGAAAAGACCCTTTACTTCTAGATAATTAGTGTCCCATTTGTCTTCTTAACAATGATTACAAAATTTTTGCTTTAGTTGTAGCTAAAAGATTAAAATCTGTCCTTCATTCAATTATCGATGAAACTCAATCCGGTTTTATGAAAAATAGGCATATCACAAATAATATAAGATTTGTTTTAGATATTTTAGATTATCCTGATCTTGTTTGTGATAATGGTTTTATTTTATTTCTAGACTTTTATAAAGCTTTTGATACGGTCGAACATGAGTTTATTTTTCAGAGTCTAAATAAATTTGGGTTTGGGAAATTCTTTACTTCTGTTGTTAAAACCTTATATCAAAACAGCAACAGCTCCATCAAATTAAGAAACGGCTCCTCTCCTAGATTCAACCTCTGCAGAGGAATCAGACAAGGCTGTCCCGTCTCCCCATATTTGTTCCTTTTAGTGGCTCAACTTCTGGCCGATCATATTAAAACTGGTCCTGTAAAAGGGATCACTGTTGCTGATAGAGTGGTTACTTTAACACAACTGGCAGATGACACTACTTTATTTTTAAAAGACCAGAGCCAAATCTCTTTAGCTATTAAGGAAATTGGTACTTTCTCCAAAGCTTCAGGTCTTTCTCTTAACCTTAAAAAATGTGAGATAATGGCCATTAAGGACTGTTCTATAGCCTCAATTGAAGCTATACCAGTTAAGAATGAGGTTATTTATTTAGGTATAAACATCACGAAGGATCAAATAAAAAGAAGCTCCCTAAACTTCGACCCGCTAATTCAAAAGACTAAAAAAAAGACTTAATCAATGGTTAGTTAGAGATCTTTCTTTGCGTGGCCGTATTCTGCTTACAAAGGCTGAAGGCCTCTCCAGACTAATTTATGCTGCACAGTCATTAGACATTGACAATAAAAATGAGAAGGAAATTGACAAACTGCTATTCAACTTCATATGGAAAAATAAGACTCACTATATTAAAAAATCTACTCTAATGAATTCATATGAAAACGGAGGACTTAACTGCTTATCTTTCTCTATCTTAAATAATACTTTTAAAATAAATTGGATCCGTAATTTTTTTAATTCTCCAGCGTCTTTCTGGAATACTATACCCTTTCATATTTTTTCCAAATTTGGTGGTCTAAAGTTCTTTCTAATTTGTAATTTTGATATAACGAAACTACCAATTAAACTCTCTAATTTTCATCGGCAGGCCTTTTTATCATGGTTACTCATCTACAAGCATAACTTCTCTCCTCACCGACACTTTATTTGGAATAATAAGGACATTCTATATAAGAGGAAAACTATATTTTTTGATTCTTGGTTTAATAATAACATTGTTTTGGTTGACCAATTGTTCAACAGTGATGGTCTGTTGTTGACTTATGAAGAATTTCTCTGTAAGTTCAGTTTTCCTGTCTCTCCTGGAGAATATGCCACAGTTTTTGGTGCCGTTTCTACAAAGATCTGTATGTTATTTCGGCAGAAGCCGAGAATCGTTTATCACTCTCCCATTTTATCTCCCATACATTCTCCTGTTGGCAAAATTTGTTTGAATCCTTTTCCTTGTAACAATAATAAGTCGATCAGATCCCTGTTTCTGAAGGACGTGACCTCTACTCCTGTGGTCGTTCATTATTGGAATCGCTTTCATATTACTGTGTCTTGGAAATTTATCTGGCTGCTCCCTAATCACTTTCTTCTCTCTAACAAGATAAAGGAAGTTTCTTTTAAACTCATTCACCGAATATACCCCGTTAAAGTCTATTTAAAGAAATTCAATTCTAACATTGATGTGAACTGTTCCTTCTGTGTTGTTTGCCCAGAATCGGTCACTCATTTGTTCTGGTTGTGCCCTCATTCTAAAATATTTTGGCAACATTTTTGTAACTTTGTTGATTCCAAAATTTCAGCAGGCTTTCACTTATACTGGGAAAATGTCTTATTTGGATTTCAACAAAATGGAGGAATGAATGTAAAGAGTCTCCTTATCAATTTACTAATTATTAAGGCTAAATTTCACCTACATAAATGCAAATTTTTGAAGAAAAAACCACATTTTTTAGTTTTTTTGATCGAACTTAAACATTATTTATCAACAATTCAGTCCTCCACTAATCAAAAAGCAGAATCAACAATACGGGCTTGTAATCAACTTGGAATTTTGGATTATCTTTTATGTTAATGCACTGTGACATCTGGCACACGTATCACAATTTGTGCTATTTCCTTTATACATATTTATATTTATTGTCGTTTTCTTATCTTCTTGCTTTATTTTATGCTCCCCCTGGTAAATTATTGTTATCTTCCTGAGATTTGTTCACAGTACATTTGTATTGTTGTTTATTACAATAAATAAAGTTTAAGAAAAAAAAAAAAAAAAAAAAAAAACCACAAGAAGATCACTTCCTTTATCTGAATATTCTACCTGTTTAAAATAAAAAGCTATAGATGTATGCACTAATCCTTTTAGTAGAATATCCTACCTGTTAAAAAATATTGTAAATACAGAGGTGTTTGTATTACTATTACACTAGCTAATAAAGAGTGTTATTAAACTGAAATATTTTAAAGTATAGAGACAAAAAAGCCACAAAACAACGTATTTTGTCCTGATTAACCGCCAAATAACTTGTTTACAGTAACGACATTGCAGATGGCAAACTAAAGTCATTTATGAATATATTTACAAGCTGCCTGTCATGTAAACTAAAAATATGAAGTAATACAGCAGCTTAATGGTATAAAATAAATTAAATAAAGCTTACCGTAATCTGCGATGAGATAAAACACATGAAACCAAAACTTCCACAGGTAGGACGTATTTATAAGACATCTGCTGAGTACGCAGTACGTGACGTAACATCGATGTTCGCATTACCACAAGGTAGGACGGATTTACGGGTAGCACAAATAAACAGAACATCGGCCCTGCTTGATGAGTTAAATCCTCTGCACTGCGCAGAGATGTGGAACAAACGGGAGATTTAATTTAATGCTGCTAATGTGGCTTTAGTAGCTCTTCCATTTCGTGTCTATTGACTGTTTAACAAGGGGACACAGAAACTATTTTGGTTGGTCCAGTTTAAGGGACGAGTTCCTCAGATCTCCATGCAACCGTGCACATTAACGCTGTCTGACTAAGTGGACAAAGTATTTGATATGGTTTGATGTTTCGTGTAATCGGAAAAATAATACTAAAAATAACAACAAAATAATATAAAACCCACGTGATGCGCGACTACTAGGCGAGCGCTAAAGCTCCTCACTGGGCTGAACCTGCATGATGAGGTCAGAGCTGGTTCATTAACCACTAACACACCGGTCAACTGGGAACACATACATAAACTTTACAGGGAAAACAGAGCCACACGCTAGGCAGCGTGTTGAGATGGAAAAGCTGCACAAAACTCTTTCTCCACAAATATAAATCATTCTCACCACTCGCTCAGCAACTTTGAAAACGCCACTACAAGTTATTCCTGGTTCATGTAGAGCTGCACAGCCAGAGCTAACATGCTGGGGTTTAAACTCCTACCTTGATCAAAAACTCTAAACAATTCCTCACAGGGGGTTGATGTAAATATTCATACAGGTCAGCCTGTGTCCAGCTTGAGTGAAAGGAGACGTGGGATCTGCGCTGAAGGTAACGTAAGACATCCAGCTGCTGCAACGAGCAAGGCATCGCGCAGAGTCTCCAGCTGTCTGATTGGTCCGGATTTAAATGCATAAACTATAAACCCATCTTCTATAAACAAATATTTTAGGAATAATTTTGCTCCGTCTATGAAACGCTCAGAGCAACAGAGACGCTTGCAACCTGGCTTAAAAAGAAAAGAAAAGAAATTAGTGATTTTTTTATTATTATTTTCATAAAAACATAAACAAGAAAGGCTTAGCCTGGCGGTGGGACTAGTAAAGCATGGCGGGCCGCCAGGCCTATAACACACTGGGGGAAACCCTGCATCGTTTTCATCATGAGGTCCATGAGCAAAGATGAAGTCCAGAAACAGTCAGTTCATTCTGTCGTCAGACAGGCTGCCTCTTCATTCTTTGCTTTCCATTTTCAGAAAAGATAAAAAGGAGCAGCAATAGGTCCTGCTGGCAGAGGCACCAAAGCAAAGCTGAGAATGGAAAAAAGAGGCGTGGTAGAGGGTTAAAGGAAGAGAAAAGAGAGGAGAGGAATGGCCTCTCAACTCAGTCCCATTGTTTAGATGCAAATTTGAGCTGATCAGGATTCTGGCAGCATCCTGACCAGAAGAACTTTAATGTGCTCAGGCTGAAGAGACGGAGAGCCAAACACAGAGACATAAACTGAGGGCAACAGTGTAATTAGGAGACAGACATGTGGAAACCCGGACGGCAGCAAGGAACAAGTGACAATCGGAGAAGAAACCAGTTAAGACACATTAAACGGATACAAACATTTCCAAAATGTTCCCATCAGACTGCTTTCTTCTCAATCTAAAGTAAAGCAGCTGTATGTTTTTTGGGGTTTTTTACCCCTCTAGGGGGTCTTTTGTGGGCTATAGTGTCCCTTATACCAGTGGTCCCCCACCACCGGTCCGCGGACCAATTGGTACCGGGCCGCGCAAGAAATAATGAACTACTTCTGCATCTTTTATTTTGAAAAATCCTAAACCGGATTTTACCGGTTACGTCTTGTGCGTCAAAATTGAGCCAACTTGCAGCAGAATGAGTAACAAAACAACATCGGAGTAGCCTACTGCACGGACCCCCCGGTCCGCAGCAAAATTGCGAAGGGCTGACTGGTCTGCGCGACTAAAAAGGTTGGGGACCGCTGTCTTATATGACAGTGGGCTGACAGGAAACGGGGGAAGACATGCGACAAATATCGTCTGGTCCGGGAGTCAAACCCGCGACGGCCGCGTCGAGGACTCAAGGCCTCCAAATATGGGCCGCGCTATCCACTACGCCACCACTGCACGCCCCAAGCAGCTGTATGTTTGTTGACGATATCACTGTTTAAAATCAATGTCTGGCATTTTATGTATTATTGTTAAAAGCCTAATTTAGCTTCAAGCACTGATAAGTAATTTTGGATATTGTCCACACAAAGTGTTTCAAAATGTTTTATAAAGAGTAAACCACAAAAATTGCATAAAAAGCTACAGTAACCATGCCAGTCCTGTTGGTGGTGCTGCAATGCTTCCAGTGAAAGACACAGACAACAGAGAAGAAGGCACAGGTCAACGATTATGTTAGACCGGCGGTTTTCAAAGTGTGAGGCGCGCCTCCCCTAGGGGGCGCCAGAGCACTTTAGGGGAGGCGCGGTGCGAGGGAAAAAATAAACCTGAAAAGAAGCTATCTGCTTGCTGTCTTGCGAATAGCGTGCGTAATTGTTTTTTCCTTTGTATGCCTCCGCTCTTTCATACAGCATGCTCTTTTAGCTCGAGATAAATTGTTCAGATGAGCCACAAAAAGAGCTCCACGATTTTGCAACTGTTTAGGTTTTTGATTTATTTTTTAATTTCAAGGAGATGTGCAACATTTACAGATGTGTTCCAAAGATCTGATCAAAATGTTTTTGTTAAGATGTGAAAACACTGTTGGTATCTCAAACATTAAACTCAGAATCTCAGATGTAACATTTGTTTGAGAAAACGGTTGAAAAATGAGTTTGGAGTTGTTCTTATCATTAGAAAAATGAAAAAAGGCGTATTTGCCATACAAAGGCCCTGATAAAATGTTCATGTGTTAAATTTCATTCAGATAAAGTGTCATTTTAAAAGATGAGATGGTTCTAAAATAAAAGCAATTAGAAGGTGTTTTGTAGTGGCATTTGTTTGTGTGTAGGTTGATTATTGGGGGGGGTGGGGGGGCAGCAGGCATTGTGCTCCTTGGAGGGAGGCTCACCCTTTCATACTTTAAAAAACCCTGTGTTAGACTAAAAATGGAAGCGTCCCAGATGAAGATTTTCTTCACTCTTTAATCAGTTTCCAGAAAGAAAAAGAAAAAGAACCAAAGGTGGAAGCAAGAAAAATTAAAAAATTTCCAGCAAAGAATTTTCATATGTTCAGATAACTCTGGCACCATGTCCACAACATTTTATAGTCAGTGTTAGCTGAAGCAGCTAGCTCACGATTTTAAACGATGTTTTTCTTGAGCGCAAAGATGGAAAAGCTACATAAAAACACTGAAGATAAACTCTGGTTATCTTCTGGGTTCAGAACTGATTATGGTAGCAGAATGAGCTATGTAGTTCTGAAATGTAGTTTTTGTAAACTTTTGAACATATTTTTGGTTGATGTATAGAAGGTTTTGACAACTATGGGCTACGTGCTGTGGTGGCGCAGGGGGTTAGCACGCCCCACGTTTGGAGGCCTTCGACTCCCGGTCCCGACGACCTTTGCCGCATGTCTTCCCCCCTCTCCTCACCCTCCTTCCTGTCTGCCTACTGTAGAAAAAATACGAGCCACTAGCGCCGCAAAAACTCTTCGGAGAAAAAAAACAAAACTATGGGCTCTTTGCACCTCAGCTTCCACGTTCGGGGAAAAGCGGCTCAATTGTTTCCGATCTATTGAAAATGTCTCTTTCCACTGGGTATTTTCAGGGCTTTTCCAAAGTAACAGTTAATGATGAACATCGATCCAAAGCCCCAACAAGTAAGCTGGAGAAAGGTTTTAAGATGTTCGCCTCGTTATACATTCACAGATACAAAGGTGAGTTTTACTTTCTTTAAACTTTGTGGCTAACATTGGCTTTAGCTTATGCTAGTAGGCAATATTCTCTGACATTTTTCTTGTAAAAATGTGCTATTTAAGTATCTAAACATTTTTCATCATTCTAACGGACAATGTTTTTACCATATTTTCAAGTATATTACATGTGTTTATTGTCGTTAGTGTCAGAGACCAAGTAACTGGGATTTTATGGTTCAGGCTTTTTGCTTCTGAAGTCTGAGGAACAACAAGCCCATAGCTTAACAGTAGAGCAGCTCTGGTGTTGGAGTTCTAGTTCAGCTGACTGTTCAGGTTCAGAGTTGTTGCTTTAAGAAAAATATGGCCGTGTTCCTTAAGGTCTCCGTGTTATTTCGCTTTATTAGTTTTGCATGTTTCTTGTGAAGCAGGACAGTGTTTACAGCAGTGTGTCCAGGCGGATCAGTAGCTCGGCTGTCTGGTTCTGGTCTGCTCTCTGGTTCCCATAAACTCTTTCAGGCTGAATACAGAAGTGATTCCATGGAAATAACACAGGAGGCTCCTTTACCTTCTTCTTTAGGCTGAAGAAGTTGATCCGGAGTGAAGTGAAGGCTGTAAACTTTGCTGTGCGGCGTTAGCTTTAACTGGTAGCGACAATCTTCTTAATTCAGGACCACTTGGAAATCCATAAAAACTTAAAAGCCCATTATATTAGGAAGAAAACAAAGTGCATAATATTGTTTTATTTGCATGTGAAATACGACTTTGTCTTTTCTAGCTGTCATGGTAACTCAAAGCGGAAAAAAGAGAGCCGCATTTGCGCATTGCGGTTGTGACGTCAGCGCGGCAGGTGCAAAGAGCCCATTCCCTCTGGTTCTGGAAGCTTTGCAGTTGGAAGGATTTTTACTGTTTTACTTTCAGACAGTTGTAATGATGTGTAACCATAGCAGCACTGTATAGTTTTTACAAGTAAAGACAGCTCATTAGCATCTCAAAAGCTAAAGTAACACCTGAACTATGACCCTAAGATGAGTTGAAAAAGAGGCTTCATGGAAGCAGAGCAGGAGAAGAAGAAGGAAGTCAAAGTAACGTGTCTCTGTCAGAGCGCATGGTCAGGAAGCTAGGCAGAGATTTAAAGAGGAGCAGCAAGAGCAAATGAGGTGAATTAGCAGGACTTGTCAACACCAGATAGTGTTACCTGTGTTACGGTGGAAAATTATCTCTGCTGCCTGAAAATGATTATGAGATTGTCTTACAGAAATCTTCAGATTTGTGGCTAGATTGACTGCTACAGGATCTCCTTCCAGCCCGCCGTATCACTCCTTCAAGATCCTTGCATGATGTTAGTTATGAAAACAATGTCAATCTCCTGTAGATCTAGTTCAAGCTCTAACTCTAATCTCATGTTTTACTCTGACTGGTGGTAGCATGTCCGGCTCTCCGCTACTTCATTAGCCACATTAGCTGAATCCCAGATCGGGTTGCCAGGGCAACCAGTCTGAAAGGGAAACTCAGACGTTTCCAGATCACCTTACAATAAAAGGTGAAGGAAGAGAAGTGTTCAGAAACCAGCAACCATTTCTGACCTCTTCTTAAAAAAGAACTTTAAACACAAAAACTAAACTTCTGCAGTTTTGCAACTAGAACTTATTTAAACTATGAAACACTCAAAACAGAGTCAAGCACATTTGGCAATCAAACCTGCAGTTATTAGTCAGAAGAATGTGTCTCCTGAGGCAGGTGTGAACGCCTCCCAGCCCCTAATCCACTCACACACCCTTTGGCCCCAGGTGAACACTAACTGGTCTTTGACCTGTTGCTCTCCACTTCTAACTGGAATAGGATTTCTGGAGGATGAACACTCGCGCATATGCCTGAAGTCAATAGGTGGAAAAAAGGGACCCAGAGGATTTCCAGAGAGAATTTAGTTCTGATTTTGATCAACGCCCACCCAGACGAGGGAGAAATTGTCTCAGATGTCAAAGTTAATTATGATTTGAATATTTCCCAAAGACAAAAAACCTCTGTTTAAAAAAAACAAGCACTTTACATCCAAATATACTCCCTGGTTAGTACCAACACACGCACACACACACACACACACACACACACACACACACCACACATCTGTATAGATAAAAATCCCCCTGCAGTCTTCAAAGATGAGCCTTTTTTAACTTTGGAGAACATTTCAGCAGTTTCTCTGTTGATCTGAGACAAAGCAAAAGCAAATATTTGAAGGCATGCAGCAAAAGAGAAGACTTATTTTTACAAAGCACACAGCTCACATGCTGAATCATGTCCGCTCTTGATGAATAAAGATTAACTAATGACCTCAAGTTAAACAACAGCGGCTCACGCGCATGGAAACATGAATGCATGAACTGGTTTGTAACCTAGACCCTGAGACCACATTTCTGTATTTAACCAAGGTTTTAAATGAGTCAGAATGTAAAAAGTAGCACAAACCTTGTGTCCCGACTTACTAACATATAAAAATTACAGTTAAAAAACACAAAACGTTTATGTTGTACCAAACATTTTGCACTTAAGAAAATATAGATGTGAAAAATTACAAAAGTGTCCGGGGCCAACCTAAGCCTTCATGGGGCCCTAAGCGAAATTTGGTTTTGGGTCCCTCTATTTCTGCTAACAATGTGGACTTGCTGGAATCAACAGTTAGAATATTAGATCATTCGCACACCTGCTATAAACTTATTGCATCTCTGATAGTGCTGTTTACATTATATCCTATGCATGTATAACATAGGATACATTTATCGGCCAGTCGATTTCTGGGCGCCAATTTCCTTAATTTTGGGGGATTGTGATCGGCCAATACTTGCATGTGAAGCCCATCTTATCCCCTGATCTTATTTTTTGTCAGCAAAGGTTTAAAATCAGTCTCTGTCCTCTTATGCTCTACAGTGAGAGGTTTGACTGACAGACCGGCCCACAAGGTCATATCTGTAAGTTTACAGTTAACAATATTCACCCCACTGTTGCCAACTCAGTGATTTTCTTGCTATATTTAGCAACATTTCAGACAAAATCAAAGTTGGCAGGTCAGGCTTTTTAAAGATTGGTAACCAGGGATCGGCCAGAAAACTGCAATCTGTGCAGCCCTACACACATATTCATGACATCCTATGATTAAATTAAATTCTCATAAGCGTAACTCCAATAGCTAAAAATTTTATTTACACCAGGAGAGGTTTTGTCCCCTGAGAATGTGGACCAGTACCAGTACCGGGTTGATTGTGAGCCTTCAAATGATTAACACAAGTTTCACATACCTTGTAAGTTGATGTAAAAGTATTGTTTGCTTTAGGCACATAAATGATCAGCAGCAAACAACATATCACCAACGACAGCTTAGGACATCTCATTGATATATTAATGCAGTAAGTCATGCAGCCTGATGTAAAACATTTTGCTAGACAATATCAAACATTGAGAAGTTTTATTTATTGTTATCAAATGTTATCAAACATGCCGTTTTGAAGACAAAAAACCTCAGAAATATGCAGAGCCAACCATGAGATTCAACTAATTTCAAGTTAAAACGCAGCTTCACACAAAGACGCTAGCATAAATGTTTGGCTGTTGAACTGAACCGTTCAAGGTAGCTATAAAGCTCATTTTCTATTAGCAGCTTCACAGATCTTTTTTATAAACATCTAATCTAATCTCAACATCTAATCTCTTTTTATAATCTCTTTTTATCTTGGCTTTTTTCTATTCTTCCCCTTTTCTTTCTCCCTGAAGGATAAGTCCTTTTTGATGCATTGTTTTACTAACTTATCTTCTACCGGAGCTTTGGACCTTTGGATGCGCTCTGCACGCTGCACTGCAGCTCAAATAACCGGCGAAGCGTGCATGACCTACCGCGGCCAACAGGGGGGCCCCAAGAGCAAATTTCTTTTTTTCGTTTTGTCCATAAAATAAAGATTTCTACACACATGATCAAATATATATTGTTGTAAAAACAAATCACTTCATGATGAAATTGTGTGTTTTTGTTATTACAATGACAGAAATCATTACCAAAAAAGCAAAACAAAACAAACAAAAAAAAAAATCAGCTCCACTGACGGGGGCCCCTTGGTGGCCCTGGGGCCCCAAGCTGCTGCTTAGTTTGCTTATGCCTTGGACCATAAGCAAAAAGTGTCCATCTGCATCAGATCCAGATTGACAGATTTGGAACATTTTTGAACTTAGGGGGCCACATGTTGGACACTCCAGGATAAAACAGAATATTCACATCTTATCTTCAAAGCCATTTATAGACAATATTATAAATGTCCAAAAATCTTTCTCATCATGTCACTTATGGGGTGCATTAGTTTGGAAAAGGGAGTGTGTGTTGGAATGAAGGCAGAAGCATGGGATGTTTTACAGGAACTGAATGGAATATAATTTTCGCCATGTGATAAAGGTGAATAATCACATGCAACACTAACAAAACATTTTCTCTGCATCAATGAAGAATCACTCAGCTCAAGATGTTGGATGCTCGAAAGTGAAACGGACGACCTACGGATGATCTGTCCTTTCTACGGAAACGGATGATCTACTTTCTGATTAATAATTATTTAAATACTTGTGGTCACTTCTCAAGGAGCATTAAAATGTAATTCCAGACAATTGATTGATCCTTAAATATGAAAAAAAATCATCAGTGAAATGACTTGACTGCAGAAGTGACTAATGCAGTTATCTCTGCAGTCCACACACTTGATCCAAGCACTATTCAAACTATACAAGCACTATTCAAACTATACAAGCACTATTCAAATCAGAAGCACATCAACAGCATATGTCATATGTTTAAATATGACAATATGACAATAAATATGACTTTATGCTACACAAAATTCATAATATTTCCTCACTTTTCACATCCGTGGAAAAATAGATGTGTCACATTGAGCTTTAATATCAATATGACAATATCTGAGGGAATTTCAAATTCATCTCAGGAAACTCATGGCTCCCCTGCAAGTGTTATCATGATTAAATTTTTAATATATAAAGTTTTTTTATTGTATTTTTGAAAGGAAACAAACAGAAAAACACTTGTGAAGAAGGTCAAATTATGTCAGACTGTACAAAGCACACCTGGTTGTTAAAGGTTTGACAATTTCACAGAACTTTGGATTCCAGCCTAATTACAGGCCAAAGAAAATAAACGGAAGAAAGAGACGTGACAGCAGTAAGAGCACAGAAAAACAGGGACATGAGTTGGACCATAATAGACATGAAATCAACCATTAAAGGAAGGAGAGGTGCTAACAGGAACTAGCTACCTGACATGAAACAGAGACACATGTTTAGGTCATCACCATCAAGATCCGTTGCCGGAACTGAAGATGATAAATGAATGCAGGAAGCAACACAAACAGATGATGATAAACACAGAAGGAAATGTAAAGGACAAGTCACGAGAGAGAAAGAAGTCTTCATCCTGGGTTTACTTTGACAGCGTTTGGATTTAGAGGGAAATGAAGGGAGAACAGGAAGTAGGTCATACAGAGCTGTTGTACAAGGACCAAAACAACACAGGAAAAACTTCGCATGATTTGTTTTGTGAACTGTCAAAAATCTCCTCTGCTTCCCACCTGTACTACACTCAGATAGACTTTACATCCCAACTGACTGAGAGTAAACCTTAAAAACAAGCTAATTTATCACAAATTATGTATTTTATATTCTCAATACAATTTTTTATTTTATTTTGTCAAGATGTACATCCAGAACACGTCATCCCAAAGTAAAATATGGTGCTGGTGGCATCATGCTGCGGGAGAAGCTAGTGAAAAACCTGTTGTAAATGAGAAATATACTATAAGTTTGTTGTAAAATAGGTTTTCACCTTTTATGTGAATAAATCTTAGAGTTTTCACAGCTGATAGTCCAGTAGACTGAGTTTGATTGGGAACCAACATTTGCTCCACTTCCAGCTGCTGCAGCTCTCTTTCAACAATGATCCAAATTAATTGAAAACTGTTCCCCTCCTCGCCTGTGGGGGTGATGCACCAAGAACCACTGAGGGAAACATAAAAACCTCTGAAGGGAGTGTGCTGAGGTGACGTAGGGGATAGCGCGACCCACGTTTGGAGGCCTTGAGTCCTCGACGCGGCTGTCGCGGGTTCGATTCCCGGATCTGGCGATATTTGCCGCATGTCTTTCCCCCTCTCATTCCCCCTTTCCTGTCAGCCTACTTTCATATTAGGGACACAGAGCCCACAAAAGACGCCCTAGAGGGGGAAAAAAAATAAATAAAAACCTCTGAAGAAGACACTGAGCGCAATTACCTTCTTCACCAAATGGAAACCAAAACAAAGTTTTGCTTTGTTTAATGTCTGCATTGAGATGAAAAATGAAAATAAAACCTTCAATACTTGAGACGAGGCCAGAGGTTCATCTGAAGAACTGCAATGCCACGATTCAGATCAGAGCCCCAACCAAAATCCAACATATAGCACGATGTGAAAATTACCGTTTAGAGAAGCTCTCCGTGTAACGAGCCTGAGCTGGTTTGTAAAGAAGAACGGGTAAAAATGCCATTAGCTTGATGTGCTAAGTGTCATGTTCTGTGTTTTCTGTGTATTTATTTCGAGTTTTCTGTGTCCCTGAGTCTTCGTGTTGTCCTGTCTTCCCCTTGATTGTTTCCCAGGTGTGTCTCGTTTCTGTGATTACTCTCCCGTGTATTTAATGTCACCTGTGTCTCAGCGTCTCTGTCGGGTCCTCGTCTAATGTGCGTTCTGTCCTCCGTGTTATCCAGTCGTTTTAACGGTTGCTACCGGTGTCGAGCCCTGGCTTCCGCTCGGACTGTGTTTTTCTTTATTAAAATCACTTATTCATCTTACCTGGGTCTACAGCGTCTGCCTCACCACCTCAACACCCGCAATTCATGACAGAAGGACCCGACCAAAAGTACGGTGAGGCACGCTAATTACATTATGGACTCAGGAGGCTTGTGGAGTACAATTGAGGACTATGTTGCAAGCCCGTATTCGGCTCATCGGCGACTGAATATAGCCACGCGCATGGTCCTCATGCTGGACTACTGGATCCCGCGTCTTCCGCACCTGGGTCTGGCAGAGTTGCAGCAGGAGGCAGAGAAGAAACGCCTGACGGCAATTGCTGTGCTGAAGGGTAACCCTCTGTCTCCCAAGCCGCAGTTTCTCCACCAGCCCAGACCCAGCTCCAGCTCCGGGACCAGTAACGCCAGCTTCTCCGGGACCAGCACCTCCAGCCGGCGCATCCGAGCCCACAGCCGCTGCTACTCCGCCTCTCACCGCCGCTGCTCCGGATCGTCCGCCTCTCGTTGCTGCTCCCGCTCCTGAGACTGCTCCAGCCGTTGTTCCCATGGTGATGGGATTCCAGGCAGCCCGCCTGGCACCTGGCCGACAGGCGGCGCGGCTGAGGGCGTTTCCTGCCCCAGTTAGCGGGTTATCGGCCCCAGTTAGTGGGTGTTTCTTTAGTTCCAGTACCGAGCCTCTCAGTGTTCCTCCCGAGACCCCGACTCTCAGTGTTCCTCCTGAGACCCCGACTCTCAGTGCTCCACCCGAGACCCTGCCCCTCAGTGTTCCTGAGTCTCCGCCCCTCAGTGTTCCCGAGTTTCCGCCCCTCAGTGTTCCAGAGTCTCCGCCCCTCAGGGTTCCTGAGTGTCCGCCCGTTAGTGTTCCTGAGTCTCAGCCTCTTAGTGCTCGTCGTCGCCGCCTCTGGGCGGCCCCCGGGACTCCTCGTCATCGTTGCCGCCTCTGGGCGGCCCCAGAGACTCGTCGTCGCCGCCTCAGGGCAGCCCCAGAGACTCTTCGTCGCCGCCTCCAGCACCGCGGGCGACCGCTGGACCACCTCCGTGGTTCCCGCCTCCTTTGCCTCCGCCCACCCTGTGGGTAGTTTTCTGTTGTTTTTGGACTCTTGGCCCTTCCTGTGCCTCCGCCCACTCTGTTGGGTTGTTTTGTGTTTTTTATGGACTCTGGCCCCCTGTCCAGTGCCCCTCCGCCCACCCTTGTTGTGTTTTTTTTTTTTTCTTGGACAATTTTTTTGGGGGCGTCTGGTAGCCTCCCTTGAGGGGGGGGTACTGTCATGTTCTGTGTTTTCTGTGTATTTATTTCGAGTTTTCTGTGTCCCTGAGTCTTCGTGTTGTCCTGTCTTCCCCTTGATTGTTTCCCAGGTGTGTCTCGTTTCTGTGATTACCCTCCCATGTATTTAATGTCACCTGTGTCTCAGCGTCTCTGTCGGGTCCTCGTCTAATGTGCGTTCTGTCCTCCATGTTATCCAGTCGTTTTAACGGTTGCTACCGGCGTCGAGCCCTGGCTTCCGCTCGGCCATGCTGCCCGTTGCTGGACTGTGTTTTTCTTTATTAAAATCACTTATTCATCTTACCTGGGTCTACAGCGTCTGCCTCACCACCTCAACACCCGCAATTCATGACACTAAGCTGGTGCCGACACACCCCAACAGAGCGCCGTAATTACAGTCAGAGCTGAGCAATGTGTGCACTGCGGCCATTAACACCAGGTCATAGCACGTCATGCGTACTGCTGCGGAAAAATGGTCTGCTGTTTCCTATGTTTGATGTCCAAGTTAAACTTCTGTAAACTATTTATGTGGAAAATGTCCTTAAACCATGTCGTCCCAGATATAGTTAGCAAACACAAACTTCTGGAACAAATATACTGTAGATGTTTTCTTCTGCCGTTTTCTCTTGATGTGAGAAACTCTGGAGTTACAGCCTAGCTGACCTAAATACAAACCAACCAAATACCCCAGAGTCTCCTTCAAAGACCTCTCTCTAAACCTGATGTGTCTACGTTGCAACAGCTAGCCGCTGCGCTCGCCGCAGCATCAGCCCGCTCCAGAACTGCAGCATCGGGAATTCTGTCACGGCTCCAGTTCCTGGAGGGAGCCCAGTTCTCATGCAGGCCTCTGAGCCTCTCCAAGCTCTTTATGTTGGATAGAAGAGACATGTTTCCGGGTCAGCGTCCATCCAAGGCCTACCTGCTGTGTCACTTTTTAATTTCCTGACCTAAACTAAAGGGAAGCTTAACTGGGACTTTGACACAGCTGAAATCTGCTTTTTAGTTCCATACACCTTCAGAAAGTCCCGTTTGTTTGACTGTCATCTTAATCTGTCCCAGGGGCGCCACCAGAAATCTTTTGCCCCTTGACAAAAAATTAAATTGTGCCCCAACTTTGCAGCTGCTCTTACAATTTCGTGAATCTATCTGACCCATCAAAACCGTCACAATTTCAAAAGCCTGCAACTGCCTTGCATTCTTTGGTCAAATACTAATGCTAGCACAATATTCACTGCTAGTGAATTTTACATGCAACAGTCCACAAATAGGTTGCTCAATTTTTTTTATTAGTTTTACCTTATTGAAATGTCTCTCCCCAGCAGAAACAGTTACAGGTAACGCAACGTGCAAAATATACATGAAGCAATCCAGCAACTACATGGCATTTTGTTCAAGCTGCAGTTTATAACTTAAATGAAAATATGTTTTTTCCACATCTGTTAAAGCTGTCACCATGTCATGACAGTTTGCTATAAAACAAGTAATCTGTGAAAAGATCAATCTCCTTCACCTCCTCCCTGAGCTGCTGCTGCTGTCTAAAAAAATGCACTGTTTTGACCAAAAACAACCAATCAGAACCAGGAGGAGGGTCTTAGTGCTGTCAATTATCCTCATTCACTCGCTGCTAGAGGGGCTAATGGAGGATTTTATAAAGATTGTTTTAATTTCTGTGAATAATAAATTGTTTTTATTGTGTAACTGTAAAAAGAGTAGAGAGACAGGAAAAATCCCTAGAATTATGCTAACTATCTTGTCATTGAACACATATTGCTCACCTTTTTCACTGGGACAGGGTGAGGGGTTATGCTGGTATCGGGACTAGAGCTGCTGCTGATTGATTCATCTGTTGTTAAGTGTCGTAGGAGATACATGAACAAGTTAAATATATGAATATGTTGTTAATTTCTTTCCTTCATTCATTAAATGCTAATGAAATGGAGGCAAACAGTAATATGTAGCTAAGCTAACTGTGCTAAATGGTTGATAATCACACAGTCTACCCACCTCTCTTGGAGAAAAACTGGGCTATATATTGACACTCTTGTATTTTTTTCTCTCTCTTTTTGTAAACCTAACTTTATTATTTTTCCTAAGTAGCATAGTAACCGCCACAGTCGCTCTTGTCTTCCACTGACTGCTGCTGAACATTGTCACCATCAAGCGCTAAGCAGGAACGAACCATTTCATGCAGGGGGGTGTTCAGTGCAAATATGGCTGTGTGCTTTTTGGTCTGGGAGTGATAACATTTAATTTTTACTGCTAAAACAATTTTAAAAACACTATATGATTAATTTTGTAATTGACAGGACCCCCAATTTTTTTCTATTTCAATAAGAAAAAGAAAAAATTTTGTGGGAGAGCCCCCTGTCGGTCAGGGGCCCTTGAACTGTCCCAACTTTTATACGTAAGGGTTAGGGCTATGATTGGATAGATCAGGGGCGCCATATATACATGGCGCCCCTGATCTGTCCAATCATTTTGAATACATGACTTGGTCAATAACTGACATTTTTTACATCAAGCAATAATCTATTCAGAGCAGAGGCAGATTACTGGAAGATCAGACATTCAAAACTGATTTTTCAGTCATTAAACGCATGATAATTAAGGAGTGAAGTCAGGTTCATGCTGAGTGTGACAATCAACAAGTTTGAGTTTCTCTTAAGATTCAAACTAGAAGATAAAGAAGATGATGGGGAAAAGTCATCTTAACAAAAAGATAAATGCTTGTCATGTTAGCATTCCTAACTTTTCCTTAATCAGATTTTTAAAGTTTGGCCCATTTTAAAGTGTAAATACAAAGTTTCACTATGAAGATATTGCAAACATTTCTACAGTAAAACCTGGACAAATGAATCTGAGTAAAAATCTGAGTAAAGAAAAAGAGGTACATAAACATTTGCTACTCATTTACAGCAGACATTATTACAATGATCGAACTTTAAGACCAGCAAAAATCCACAAACAGGCAGGGTGGATGGACGAACAGACGGATGATTTTATAGGTATTCAGATGAAGGACAGACGGGTGGATGGACGAACGGACAGGTGGGTTTAGATGAGAGGATGTGGAAAAAAGTCTGGAACTCCACATCTTCTTCCAGACTATTGTTTTTCCAAACTTATCTAAACTGGTAAATGGTTTAAAACTAATTCTGGACTTTTCCACACTGCTCCCGTTTGTGTCTTCATGGTACATCTGTTTCTCTTTCTCATAATGATGTGAACTTCATCAGAAGTGATTTCCCGTTTCTTCATGGGTCAAAGGCTGAGAGGTTTTGAAATCATTCCCACAGCCAAGTGCCAATGCTTCATTATAGAAAGTCAAAATAAAAATTGGAGAGGTAGAGCATTACAATAATTTATAATTGTTCTATTTTGCATCAATGCATCTTGCCAAAAAACAAATCACAGATCTAGTTTAGAGATTGACAAGATCAAAATAAGCATAGTGTTTTGCTTCTGATTTGCTTCTGGACATATTTAATTTCACGGTCCTTGTTACTATGCACACTGCTGGAGCACATAATGACAGACGTGTTCCCACATGAGAGATGCTAGAATGCTAGCTCTATCACCTGCTCTATCACCACCATCTGTGATCCTTATCGCCAGCAGAGATTCATCCTGATCCTGCTGGGATGGAGGCCAGGCCCAGCAGACTGCGGTTAAGTGGTCCATTCCTGCCTTACTCTCTTCCATCTTTCATGGCTTTTTCATTTCAGAGTCCTTTATTACCATGCCAAGTGGGGATCAGCACTTCCACATTTTTAATTAAAATCGAAAACCTGCAATAACACTGGAAACTCCAAGGGTTCGCTGGCAAATGGGTCTGGCGTTTTTGTTTCTGCCTTTAAGCCTCTGTTACTGTTTCATCAAGACCTTCCATCAGTTCTGTTCACTTCACCGAGTAAAACGTCCTGACATAATCCAAACAGGATGTACAGATTTATAGAGGACACACCTTCATATAAAGCAAATGAACTCTACGGCCTTAATCCGCTCAAAGAGACTGAGAAGAATCCCAATCCTTCAAAAGTCCCTCGTCTGACTTCCCATGACTCCCCAAAGACAAAAAGCTGCTTGTGTGGACATGGACTGGAAGAAGAGCCCCGGTGCTTTACTTCAGTCAACAGGGCGCGGCCGTATAGAGTTATCACACACTTTCCAGCGCACAATAAAATGAATTCCATCTACCCATCTGGAATTATCCCAAAAAGCTGCGCGTTTCCCTACCAGGGAAATTAGGGGGTTGTCGAGTTTCCCGGTGAAGCGGTAAAAGTTTAATCTATCTGCAGAGTTTCCCCTGTAAGATGAAATCATGAACAGGTGGCAGAGCAGGGTAATATTTTAATTAGAAGGTTGTAAAACCCGCAGCAGCTTTTCCCAGAGCATTTTAAAGCAGAAGCAGAAATAAAACGAAGGAAATCATAAAGTTTTACATAAAACTTTATCTATGGGGAAGACGTGCTGCAGTAACGTCCCAATCAAGTCTAAATCTTACAATCTGAGGATGTTTTTAATTCAACAAGCTGCAGAAAAACTGGCATGTTTCCTATGAAAGCTTGCAGGGAGAACTAACCCTAAACATCTTGTTATCATTCTATCATTATCTCTTCACATATCAAGAAGGTAAAGGAGGGGGGAGGCAGGTTAGGAATCCAGGCCTCCTCCTTCCACAAACAGTAAGGGGGAAAAGCTCAAAGTTCTCAGCAACTCATTCACTGAGAAGCAATGGAGCAGGAGAGGGAGGAGGGACGGCTGAAACAGTCATCCCACATCCCACCCACCCTGGGAAGCATTCCACTCTTCTGTCTGCTCACAGTCATTAAGCAAGACCACCTGCTGCTACACCAGAACCCCCATCAGGTTCTCCAGAAGCCCAGTTAACCCATCAATAGCCAGCCGTTGCACCGCTGTACACATGTATCATATGGAGTCAAAAAAAAACTCCGTCATAACAACACTATGGGATTTAAATAGACACAACACAAAAAGGACAAAGAAACAATCTCTGATACAGCTGTGGAATGACTCTACATAGGAGATAAAAAAAGAGAGAAAGAGAAGGGGAGGAGGGATGGAGACTGGAGGAAAAAACAGTGCTTTGTTGCTGTTCTCCGTCAGGGCCTCCGGGGGAAAGACTCTGACATCAAGTTATCAAGAGCTGAAACAAAAGCAGCTGATAAACAGAGCAAGACAGATACCATCTCCCTGCGGCTCAACACTTCTCCATCAAGGTGCTTCCTCTCTCCCAAAGGCCCGTCACTCCCACCTCCTCTCTTTGCTGATGACAAATTGGAATAAAAATGTCAATAAATAGAAGAAATGTTGCTTTTTCTATTGGGAGTTCATCCACCCTTAAATAAAAAACAGCTTCAGGTGTATAGATCATCAGTTTTCAGACAGTCGGACCAAAGAGAAGATCTTTGTCTTTTAACCCAGAGCTGACAGTTTGATCATCAACACTTTAAATATTAACAATCGTAAAATAACTAAATCAATAACCTCAGTAACATCAGCATCATTAATATCCATTCATCTTTTATCATATCCCCTTATCCCTAGTGAGGTCATGAGGGCTGCTGGTGCCTATCTCCAGAGGTCAGAGGGCGAGAGGCGGGGTCACCATGGACAGGTCACCAGTCTATCAGGGTAACATCATTAATAATTACAATAAATATGTGGATAAAGTGTTACCACGTCATAAAACTCAATAAAAACCAGCAACCATGTGATGATGCTATCTAACACACAAAGACTCAATTCAACAATTCTCTGACTAAATTGGTCTTGAATGCTAAAATTCAATCAGCTAAGCAAAAACTAAGCAGCAATTTTTGAAGCAATTAATGGAGCTTTGAACTGTTACATTTCTGACTTTGTGTAGCCGCTAGCTGTGGTTTACTGCTAGTGCAAACTTACATGTCAGAACAGTTACTACAAAAGTGTTACCACATAAGCATAATCATACTTGCACATTTTAAAGTAAATCCTTAGTAGGACTTTAGAACTGCTAACTTACAGTCCTGCAGCAGCTCATATACTGCAGCCCTAACGCTAACTTGTCCAGAAACACACTCAATACTATAATTATCTCCCTAAAACTGTCATCAGACAACAAAAATCTAAAAATTGGTATAAGCAATCTTACAATTCCTATGGCAACGTGGAACTGCTAAATAACAGCGGAGATAGCTGTGCTACAGTACTAACGTTATAATGCATAGAAACAATCACTACTAATTATCATTCACTGTCACAAATGAGCCAAAATCTGTAAATTACACTTAAATGTCTCTTCAATCTTTGAAGCAACCACCTAATGTGAATTTACTATTGTACTATCCTATAGTTAGTGGTGCTGCAGTGCTAATGTTTGCATACAAAAATTCTCAGTAAAATTATTATGTCTCTGAATGATTCACCCTCATCTATGGTCATGAGCTTTAGGTCATGACCGAAAGAACGAGATCGCGGATACAAGCGGCCGAAATGGGTTTTCTCCGTAGGGTGTCTGGGCTCTCCCTTAGAGATAGGGTGAGAAGCTCAGTCATCCGGGAGGGACTCAGAGTAGAGCCTCTGCTCCTTCACATCGAGAGGAGACAGTTGAGGTGGCTCGGGCATCTGGTCAGGATGCCTCCTGGACGCCTCCCAGGTGAGGTGTTCCGGGCACGTCCTAGCGGGAGGAGGCCCCGGGGAAGACCCAGGACACGCTGGAGAGACTATGTCTCTCGGCTGGCCTGGGAACGCCTCAGGATTCCCCCGGAAGAGCTGGAAGAAGTGGCCGGGGAGAGGGAAGTCTGGGCCTCCCTTCTGAAGCTGCTACCCCCGCGACCCGACCTCGGATAAGCGGAAGAAGATGGATGGATGGATGAATGATTCCCACATGGTAAAAATAGTCAAATTAAGCGTGAATAATTCTTCATATGTATAAGTAATTTCTTTACACTAGTTCTTAAACTGTATCTTTTCTTTTCCAGTAGCTCCTAGTTATGATTCTAGCCTGAAAGTAAAAAAGCAAAAAAATAGAAGATTGGGTTTGACCCGTTTTCTAACATCCTCATCTACTACAGAATTACAGCTAACAATATATTAGCATCTTTCGCCTGTGAAAAAATATTGACTTTCAGTGCTGTGTTACTGCTGAGTCAAATGGGAGGGGTGCGGGAGGGGAGGTCTCCACTTCCTAATGATTGCTCTACATTATAACACATGAAGCCAAGTGAGCACTGAGTCTTGTAAACTCTAGTTTATGGAGTGCAAATTGGTGCCCAACAGATACCATATATACACACTGAGTGACCAGAAAGCTAGTAGATAGATTTATATATATACTGTATAAACAAATCTAAAATATGATCCCTGAAGGCAGTCATCTTCATGCACCCCTGGTCCAAAATAACAAATATCCCCCTCCAAAACAAACATTCCTCCTCACACTTCATGAGTTCAAATGTACAAACAAAAATCCCTTGTTTTCCTTTTTTTTAACTTTACATCATTTGTCTTGTTTTCCTTCATGCAACTGCCCCCTACTCAAGGCTTTCAGTAGCAAAGGCGGTCTCACAAAGCCTTTTTTCTTCCACCTCAGACAATCCACCTCCCCGTCTATACTCTGCCAGGCATTCCTGAGTCTATCCTAGCTATCGAAAATGTCAAGAATGAGGAGAGAGGCAGAGGAGGGTAGCAATGAGCACTGCGGCAGGTAGAGTCTTGTCCCGCTGCGCACACTTCCCACAGTCTCTGGGGTTAGTACATGCATGGAACGGATGGGATCTCACTTGACTCCCTTAATTAAAACTCTTCACTTGAACAAGCCTCAGAGCTCATTCTCCTCTGGATGAAGGCATTTGAGCTAATTATCGGGCCAGTTTCATTCCAAAAAACAACAGAATGGAAAAGTTATGAAGGGGACAGAGATGAGAAGTGTCCTTAGATATGAGGAGCTCCACGGAAAAGTTTTGATCTTTTCACACACTGGTGTGTTTAAACTCAAGTACAGTTTGATCACTTTTTAAATTATTCATCTGACCGTAATCCTTCAACTGACAATATGACCAAATCAGGTTATGCAAAGCAAACGTTTGTGGAACACTTAAAACAGAAACGGCACATTCTACACACATTTTTTTCCTCTCCAGGAGTCTGAGAAGAAAAAGAAGAAAAGGGGAGTGGAAAGACCAAGCAGACCAACAGTAACCAACAGTAGAAAGTCTTATGTGAAAGTCTTAACAGTAGAAAGTCTTGGCACAGTGTTAAGTGCCAAGTGCAACTTAACACTGCAAACAAGCTCCATCCATTGGAACATTGAGCCACCCAGAGCTGGGAGGTGATTCATGCTCTGCATCACTTCACCCCCACCCCACTCCCCTCATGCCGATTGGCGACTTACAATCAAACTCTGAACCACTGTGAAGCTTGTCCAGCAGCAGAAACCAGTGAAACAGCAGCAGGTTCACTGCTCACCAGTATGGGGCCACTTCCCACTAAAGTCTGGTAGTTTCAGTCTGTGCTCAAATTTATTAGTTCCAGCTGCACTGTTTATCTTATAAGAGCCTGACAAATTAGTTCTGAACCGAGAAGATCAAACTGTAACAGTCGCTAATTAACTTGTGTCCTGCTGAAAGGAATGTAGTAAATACCCTCAAAAATCCCACAGTCGTATGTGGTCGTCATTTAGCCACCAATTTAGGGCTTTCTTTTGACTCCTTGTCCTTTTTATTAAGTGCTTTGCAATGAAGTTAAAATCAAGAAGCTTGGAAAGAAACTGCATGAACCTGAAGTTCCTAAAATCCTTTGTGTGCGTTTGTAAAAGTAAAGGAGTTCAGACTTAATAAAACAGCAAGGGTTGGAAGTTTCTCTAACCGATGAACCCATGATCCTACAACTTGTTTATCAGTCAACCTTCCTCAAGGCTTCATTGACAGGTTGGCACCACACCACAGAAACAACGTCTCTAAAATTACTCAGCTGGTCTTGTTTCATGAGGTTTGGGGAAACTTTACCACCGTGAGCCTGAGGCTGTGTCATTGTAGCAGCCACCTGCAACTGAAATCCTGTCTGTCTTTGGAAAACAGAACGCTTTGGCACATTGTAAGCCAGTACGTGCTCAATGCTCTGGAGATGTACCCCAACATCTACAGGAAGCTAAACTTTCCAGATTGGATGTACCGGTTCCTCACCTTCAACACAGTGTTCCACTTCCTCCAGGTTGCGAAGAGTAATCCTCATCAGACTCGAGTTGAGCATCAGTTCGTTCTTGTGGTTCGGCCCCACTGACTCCGGGGCGAGGTTGAGAAAAAATATGCGGGTGTCACCTGTGGCCACCTGGTTGTCACAGATGCGAGGATTGCCAAACCCGCCGATCGTCACCTTGTTGCCTCCGTCCAGCAGGATCACCCGGTTGATGCTGGACTTTCCTTTTAAGTAGCGCCAAACTCTGACCTTTAGAAATAGAGGGAAGAAAACCAAGAATGGCATTTGTTTTACTCAATATTACAATAGAAATTTTAAAAAACTACTACAACCTGCTTGCGTAGGTGTTCACACCATAAGCTAGTGCTTTGCTGAAACGTCTTCTGATTGAATTTCTTTGATTTGTCTGTAAGCATCCCACATCTTTACTTAAAAATTTTACTCTTGCAAAGTTATCAAAATCTACCAACATTAAGGACATCTCTTGTCCATTCTACATCTTCAGGTGTGCTTTCATTACAATGGGTTATTACAAAATTAAAGATCCTTTTGTTTCTTCAAGACATGAAGACTGTTGGTAAGGATTCTCCCAACTACTTCCATCTGAAGAAACAGAAACTTAAAGCATGATCATGCCACCACCATGTTGAACTACAGGTACAGAATTATGTTTCGCAGCTTTTCTTTCTGTTCTTGACAAATAACAAATACAGGGGTTATTTGTTGGGCACAAATTCCTTCAGCTCCAACAAAACTGTTATAACAATTCATGTTAAAATAAAATAAAATTGTTTTAAAAAAACATAACAGAGGTTTAAATCTGTTAATGTTCCTATTCTCCACTTTGTGACTACAGTGTATGATGAACGATAGTCACAAACTCAAATCACTATCACTGGTTCTGATATACATATAAACTATATAAATATACTGGAGTATTTTAACCTTTAAAAGCTTTCAAACTAGCTAATGGAGGTTTTTTAACATCACACTTGTTTTAACTGGGGTATTTACACACAAAGCAGCAGGTTTGATATTTCATGTCATTATCAAACTTTAACCTAAAAAAAAAAAGTAGGGCTTTTTCTTGTGTTTCTTCAGTGACAGAATTGAGACAGAACTGTCTATCTCAGAAAGCAAATTCATGTTTTATGCTGACTCACTGGAAGATTTTGTGTTACATATTAGCCATCTTTTCTCATTTCAGCATTTGGAAGAGGGTTTCTGTTACCGGATAAGCTGCTGTGCCTCTAATCTGCCCCATTCACTGATCGGATGGAAGGGAAGCTGGGCAGAAAAAATGAGAGGAGCAAACGAGCTGACCAAACACAACTTGTTTATTTTTCACAGATTTTAGACTGGCCCACCACGAGTCAGATATGGTGCAAAAGTTAGTTGCACAATGAACAAGCAAAGGAAGGAAGACACAGGATGGTGGGGAGGAAAGCTGTAGTTCCTGGCTAACAGTTTAGATTTTTACAGATTCAAATAACTTTAAAGCAATTTCTGCTTTTGACGCTGCAGTAGTTGTTTGCTATCACTCCAATATACGGTACATAAAATCTCTGTCCTACTTGTCATATCAATATGTGCAATATTGCTGTGGGAAAGTCACAATGATGGAAGACAAAGATAAAAGCAACAAAAGCTTAATATCATTATAATTATTAATATTAAACATTAATACTGAAATGTTGCATGTTTTCCCACAAATTGCATGACCCTCAGTTTGCAGAACTCACTCTGACAGACAGCCCAAAAATAAAGCAGAACCAGCAAAGCTTCAGGTCCTGGTATTGGGTGAATCTCATGCTGATCAGGCAGAACATTATAAAGATCTGTTAAACACTGCTTTAGTTTTACCACCAAAACAGTCAAGACCTACTGAGGTTTGGACTCCATTAAAGCTTCAATGATATGGTGTGATATCTGGAACCAGTAACATAAAGTCCAGTAAAGTTTGGGTTCCTTCAATCAGATTGTTGTCTGATAGACCAGTGGCCCCCAACCTTTTTAGTCGCGCGGACCGGTCAGCCCTTCGCAACTTTGCTGCGGACCGGGGGGGTGGAGGGTGGGGGTGGGGTACTCATTCTGCTGCAAGTTGGCTCAATTTTGACGCGCAAGACGTAACCGATAAAATCCGGTTTAGGATTTTCAAAATAAAAGATCCGGAATACTTCATTATTTCTTGCGCGGCCGGGTGGTTGGGGACCACTGTGATAGATGACTGGATTGGGATCTGGGCAACTTCAAGGAAAAGGCAACACATCAAACTCATTGAGCTCCTCAAACCATTCTGTCTAAGAAGCCATGTGCATTGTTTGTATGGTCGACAAATACTCTTAGGTGATCCAAGTCTCCCTACAGAACATTGCCCGACCATGACACCGCCTTGACCGGCTTGCCAACGTCTTGCTGCAACACACCACTTTAAACATGATGTAGAAGATAACATTCATCGGCCCACACCGCTTTCTTCTAACATTTGTCCAGTTCTGAGGGTCACATGCCCACTGAACGGACCCCAACCCAACTGCAGCACACTGTGTGTTCTGACCCTTTTCTACCAGAACTGCTTTCTTCAGGATTCTGACCTTCAGTAACTCCTCTGTAGGATCTAACCACATGAAGCCAGCCTTCGCTCTCCAAGTGCGTCAGTGAGTCATGAACTTGTTCCTGTTCACCGGTTACTAGACACTGACCAGTGCAGAACAGGAACGCCCTGCAGGAGCTGCAATTTTGGAGATGCATCATAATTTGGGCTCTGTTTTGTCAAACTCACTCAGGCCTTTCAAACACATCAACTATGCTCCATCGGTAAACTTAATCATTGCAAAGCAACTTTTCCTCCTGAATGTGAGTCTCTGTGGGAACTTGGAGTGAACTTTCACCACATTCCCTCCCTGAAGGCGTTGCTGCTTCTGCCGGAAGTCACAGATATCTGGTCTGTGGTGCGATTTGTCAGCACCACCACAGAATAAATCAAGACTCAGGATATTATCCCTGCGGCAACAGGAAAAAGACAGGTTGCATATTTCCAGTTATTACGGCGGTAGTGAGAGTTACCAAGTCGGAAAGCATGGAGCTTCCTGCCGCAGTGTGTTCTGGATGATTGCATGCTCTGTTAGGCCTGCTTCTTAACTGTGGAAATGCTGGGTGGAAATGTAAAGAAACGCATGTAGTGACTGTATTCCTGAAGGTAAGTGGATGTGAAGGTGGATTTCCTGCCGGTGGATTTCCGGGTAGCCGCGGACAAGGTGTTTCTCATGAAAGCTTCAAATGAGTTGGGAGAAAAACTCTGCGGCCTTCATGGGACTTCTGTAAAGTCCAGAAAGCCACTGGGCAGGTGCCTGAACGCACCACTGCGGATCCCTTCACAAGATAACGCGTTTCCGAACCTCACTGTCAGACACTTACCTTGCAGTAATAGGTCTTATGCACAGGGTCCATGTTGAAAATTTCGTCCACGGTTCCGGTTAGGACCACGTTGGCTTCCTCCTCCCGGTCCTCCAGGTTTTTCTCCGGACAACTGGCGGCGCACGGCGGCCACAGGGGAGCCAGGACCAGCCCCGCCAGGAGCAGCGCTGCCCGGCCAGCCCGGAGTGTCCGCTGCGAAGCCATGACCGCCGCTCGGATTGACCCGGAGAAAAGTTTACTTTTCTCTGCTTAAATTGAACTCTGAGCCGCCTGGTGTTTGCAGACACCAACTCCACAAGTATTTCTTAGGCAGTTTTCTTCTTCTAGATGTTGCACCGAGTCCTCTCCGCTACTTCCCAGCGGTATGAGCGGTTTCTCTTTCACCTTGCAGCCCTGCTCGTCGCATCTGCAGCCGGGTTCAAAATCCCTCTCTGCCGCCGCCGGCTGGGAGTCCAGGAGGGAGAAGGAGGAAGGGCCAGGGATCGATCTCTCTCTCTCTCTCTCTCTCTCTCTCTCTCTCTCTCTCTCTCTCAGGAATGTAACCACTCTTCTGCTTTCCGCTCGTCCCCCCACCCCACCGTCTCTACACACGCACACACACCCCCTCTCACTCACACACTTCCAAAAGATTTGCATGCAGTCTGAATTGTTGATCCCAGAAGTGAGGTGTGTGATGATGGTGAGGGGCTGCACGCCGGAATGCCTGCAGAAGGTGGTTGTCCAACGCCGCCCCCCGTCGGACAGACACTGTCTTTACCCCGGGTCCCATCAGTGACCTTCACTTGCATGTCCGCCACCTCCTGCAGGTGGATGCACTTTTGTGTTCGGAAATTCTTTAAACTTCCCGAAGCAAACACAGTTTTATTTACCTGAATACTTTGATTTATGTGCTTGTCAGTCATTTCTTGTCCCTTGGATCAGTAAAGTAATCAGTGGTAGATGGCGCCAGTGTGTACGGCACGCCGTCCGACTCGCTCTCTTTGCTTTGTTGTTTTTGTTCTTTTCGCTCTATTCGTACATTTATGCTTCTATGGTTCCAGTGCCTTGATTTATTATGACCGTCAGGCGCTTCTGGACATTAAAACATCGGTAGATTTACAATTTGGATGTGGTCTGGGTCCGAGAAACCGAGGCTTCGAGTTCCTCTCAGACATCCCCGCTGAGCTGCTGAGCTGTCCACATCTCATTCCGGAAAGGCGTCCCCGCAGAAGACGTGGCAAACGTGGAGGACTGGCGGTGAGGATTAAAGCTTATTTAGCATCTCTTCGCTGTCGAGGCGGCTCTCCTCGACTTGGATGGTGTCCTCGTTTCCTGGATGTAAGACGCCGTTGGATTTGTCACGTCTTTCCGGGTCTGTGCGCCTCTCAGATGGATGTGGAGAGGATTTTCTATTACAGACGACGGCGGGATAAATGGAGGAATGTGGACTGGGCTAATCTCAAGCGGTTGAACGATGTCTCCACCCCAACTTGTGAAGCTGGATCATCAACCGTCTCCTTGGCGTTGCTTAATGCTAGGTCACTAGCTAACAAGACCTTCATGCTACACGATCTGTTTACTTCTCGGGATTTGGATTTTTTATTCATCACAGAAACTTGGCTACAAGAAGGTCAGTTGTCCCCGTTCTCTGAACTTCTACCTCAGAACTGTACTTTTATAAACTCTCCCCGACTGACTGGAAAAGGCGGAGGTCTGGCTACAATTTTTAAATCCAGTTTTTATTGTCAACAATCACACATACAATCATTTTGCAGTTTTGAACTCCAAGCTTTTGAACTAAAATTAACTGAACCAATTTTGTGTGTGGTGATCTATCGTCCGCCAAAGTTCAACAAGGACTTCATTCATGAATTCTCTGAACTTTTGGCAGGGATTGTCGTAGAGCACGATCGTATTTTAATTATAGGTGATTTTAATATACACATATGCTGCCCAGATAAACCTCTGGTGAAGGACTTTTTGGACTTGATTGACTCATTTGATTTTATACAATCTGTGGTTGGACCAACACATTCAAAGGGCCATACTCTGGATTTGGTGTTATCACATGGGCTTTGTTTGGATACCATTGAAATCTTTCAGACTTGTATTTCAGATCATTTCCCTGTATTATTCTCTATCAAGATTTCACCTCCTGTGGTTACAAGCAATGTTAAACCTCTACTTTGTCGTACCATTAACTCTGATACTGCTCTTCAACTGAATGCAATCTTAGCTCCTACTACATTCCCTACTGATAACCTTGATATTGAAGCTCTTGTTACAAATTTTAACAACATCTGCTCTAATGCTCTAAATACTGTAGCTCCTTTGAAAATTAAATCAACTACAAGAAAGAAAGTTTTGGAGCCGTGGCTTAATGAAACCACACGCGCGCTTAGACGAGAATGTAGGCGCGCTGAGAGGAGGTGGAAAAAAGATAAGCTTCAGGTTTCCTTTCAAATTTTGAGAGACAGTTTAATTAATTATCAGAATGCTGTCAAATTAGCAAAATCGAAATATTTTATTACTTTTGTAGCTTCAAATAGGCATAGGCCGCAGGTCCTTTTTAATGTCCTGGATAGGATGGTCAATCCCTCGATTATATCAAGTCCTTTAGACTCTGTTGAACGTTGTGAGGCTTTCTCTATGTTCTTTATAGGAAAGATTGAAGCTCTTAGAGGCTTGAATAAGCTGGTAGACTTAGATTCCCTTGGAATGCCACAATGCCCAGCAACTCTAGAGCACTTTCAGCCAGTTTCCATGGATGAACTGAAGTTGGTTATAAACCATCTGCGGCCTTCAAATTATCCACTGGACTGTCTTCCTACTCGTCTGATAAAAGACATTTTTCTGATTTTTGGCAGCTACATTCTTAAGGTGATAAATACCTCATTGCAGTCAGGTTGTGTACCATCTACTCTCAAACATGCTGTGGTCAAACCTCTTCTTAAAAAATCCAATCTAGACCCCAGTGACCTAGCAAACTTCAGGCCCATTTCTAAATTGCCTTTCTTATCTAAAATTCTTGAGAAATTAGTTTTTATTCAGCTTGAAATGTTTTTAAAAGACAATAATATAACTGAGAAGTTCCAGTCTGGGTTTAAAGTTGCTCATAGCACTGAATCTGCCTTGCTCCGAGTGTATAATGATCTCCTATTAACAGTTGATTCAGGCAACATTGCAGTTTTATTACTTCTAGATTTGAGCTCTGCATTTGATACT
Source organism: Xiphophorus couchianus (assembly GCF_001444195.1). Lineage (NCBI taxonomy): Eukaryota > Metazoa > Chordata > Actinopteri > Cyprinodontiformes > Poeciliidae > Xiphophorus > Xiphophorus couchianus. The sequence continues at coordinate 562,565 of NC_040228.1, read as the reverse complement.
GTAGATCATCAAATTCTTTTACATAGATTAAAACACTGTGTTGGCCTGCGAGGCTCAGTATTCCAATGGTTCAAGTCTTATTTAGAAAACAGAACCTTTTCTGTTCATCTTGACCAATCCTGTTCTGGGGCCAGACCATTAAAGTATGGTGTTCCCCAAGGGTCAATTTTAGGGCCCATTTTGTTTATCTTGTATTTACTGCCTCTTGGTAAAATTTTCCAAAAATTTAATATTTCCTTTCATTGTTTTGCAGATGATATCCAGATTTATTTGCCCCTTAAATTGCAAAATGGTACAACTGATTCTCTTCAGCTGTTGCTAAACTGTTTAGCTGAAGTTAAATTATGGATGGAAAAAAACTTTCTTCACCTCAATGAAAGCAAAACTCAAGTTCTATTATTTGGTCAGAAACTTCAGACTACAAATCCAGATCAGATTCTTGGTTCTTTAGCTCGCTCTTATCAGACCTCTGCTAGGAATCTTGGTTTCACTTTTGACAGCTCTCTAAAGCTACATAAACAAGTTAGTTCTGTCGTTAAATCGAGTTTTTACCACCTTCGGCTTTTAGCAAAAGTTAAATCTTATTTCGGTTTTAAGGACTTTGAAAGACTTATCCATGCCTTCATAACAACTCGACTGGATTACTGCAACTCTTTATATAGAGGGATGGAAAAATCACAGATTCAGCGACTTCAAATGATCCATAACGCAGCAGCACGGCTTCTCACAGGAACCAGGAAGCATGACCACATAAGGCCAACTCTGGCATCTTTACACTGGCTGCCTGTCTTTTATCGAATAGATTTTAAGATTCTTTTGTTAACTTTTAAAGTTTTAAATGGGTTAGCCCCCCCTTATCTTCGGGACCTTTTAAATCTCCAGTCTGTGTCCAGAACGCTACGATCAAATAATCAGTTATTACTTACAGTTCCTCGAACTCGACTTAAGAGGAAAGGAGATCGAGCTTTTTCTGTTGCTGCTCCTGTTTTATGGAATAACTTACCTTTCCAGATTAGATCTGCCCACAGCCTGGACCATTTTAAATCGCTTCTTAAAACTCACTTTTACTCTCTGGCATTTAAATGATGTGTGTTCTGTTTTGTCATTTGTGTTGTTGTTTTTGTGTTGTTGTTTTGTACAGCACTTTGGTGCAGTCTTGTCTGCTGTAAGGTGCTATATAAATAAATTTGACATTGACATTGACATTGGATCAGACTTCACAGACAGATTACAGGGGCAGCAGGCCAGGAGCCCAAATTTTTTAAATTTATTTAACAAATGAATGTACTTTATATGAAACTCATAGGTCAATATCATGCAAGTTGTATTAATCAATATTCAAGTATTTGAAAATTATGAAGTCGTAGATTATTTCTGTGGGAACATGGAGTTATTGGCTAGAAGATGTATTAAACCTTTCATCAGTTCATACCTACAACTACCTAATTATGTACTGTAATTTGCATTTGTAGAATAATTTTTCCTCTTACTGTTACCTCCCATCATTCTCCTCAACGGCACAATAAAACAACTGACTAGCTCTTATGGCTTTTGATTTTATTGTACCAACCCAAAATTATTGCTGGCCCCACCCGGGCCCCATGCGGCCCCAATCTGACCCCCATCCAGAGACCCATCTGAGAACTTTTTGGAGACACCCCTGATCTGGAACTATAATCTTTCTATGGTGCGTGATTTACAGTCCATCAGTAACAGGTAATGTTAGTCCCTGCCTTAAAGACAGGTGTTCACAAATAAAGCTAAATTAGTAATATATTGAAATACTGTTATTAATACAACATGAGTTTTAGTACTACTATGAAAAATGCCCAAACTGTTATGTATTCTGGGTTTGGGGTTGGACCAAAATGCAAACAGGAACTGCATTTAGATATGTCTCTAACAGAAAACTTACAGGTTTAGTAACAGATAGAAGAACAGATCATGGCATGGACAGTCCAGAACTGTCCGGGACAGCAAGTCCAGAACCAGAGAGTGACAGAATCCACTGGGAACAGCTGAGAAAGGGAACAAAGAGGCAGGATAATAAACACACAGAAGGTGAACAGATCAATATAGATCAATGCAGATCAATATTAATTAATACAGATCAATACTAATCATTACAAAGGATCACCACACAAGGATAACTGAAGAAACTACAGAGGGATGAATAGGGAAAGACCTATAAAGCAATACTAATGAACTAAATATGACAAGACATGTGTAGCAATAATTAATGTACACAAACGGAAAACATTTTGAAATGCTCTTAAAAGTAGAAAAAAGTTTAATGCAAACTAAATGTTTAAAACAGATGTACAGCTTTTTAGCAGAGTTGATATAGGAGAAGTGATCATGTTCAACAGCATCATGTGATTTAACTGATCACAGTTTGACAAAACAAGTGACACAAACTGTTGGGTTTTACTTTGAGTTCTTTAAGATCTGTAAACAATAAGATGGTATACTGTAAGATCATCATCAAAGATTCAAATCCGACATGTGTCACATTAGAGATTCATTATGTCCTAAAACTTTATATGTTTCAATCTATAAATGTAGCCACATGTTCTGTCAGAGTCAGGCACGTGCAGATGGGGGGGAAAGGGGGGCTTGAGCACCTGCCCCTTTTACCCTTGATGCCCCTAGTGCCCTTTTTGAGGTTTTTTTTCAAAAAATTTTTTTTTTATTTTTATTTTTTATTTGTATGTCAGAAGGCCTGTTTGTGCCCCTCAGCAATAATATTTAGCTAAATATAATAATTTAGTAAAAATAAATTAGTCTGGCTGCCCTCAGTCTAATAATGACTCTCAGAGCCTCCATGTTGTTCAGACTCCAGGTCCATGGTAAGGAGGAGGGGGCGGATCTATGCCCTCTAACTATCAAATTATGGACAAGAATATTTTTTCATACACTGGTTTGTGAATAAAAACGGAGGTCTGATGTTGACGTTAGAAAAACTGATTCTATTTATATTTTTATAATCGTCCTTGCAATAACAGGAAAAACCCGCCTCGCCCCTAAACACAGAAATGTTTCAGCTGCAGAGAAAACTTCTGACTTTAACTTAATCATTCTGCTAAAAGCCTGGTTCACTACAGGAAGTCTGAGTCGGTCCACTGACAGATATAAAGAATGTCTGTCTTTATATCAGACATCCTGAGTGCAGAGCATAAATTTCCTCCCTCTTCCAAAAAGCTGTAATTCCAGATACTGATCTATTCCTGGGAAAATGACAGGCTTGGTGACACACAGATGCTTGTGAGGATGTTTGGTTCCAGCAGTGACAGCTGAGTTAACTGGATTAAATCCAACAGATCTCACGAAAGACAACTAATTATTTGTCGCTGAATTTTTTTTATGCAGTGGCTTACTGGTGAACTTTCTCTTCAACATTGTTCAAACACAAAATTACATCCAAAATGGTTTGAGGACATGATGTGAAATTCAAAGCTGGAGCCAAGAGTGGAAGGCAGCCTTTGGTCTGGAAAAACATTTTCATTGGATGGAGACATTCTCTGTAACACCAAATGAGCAATTTAAACCAGAAAGCATATCAAAATACAAAAACCCTGCTCAGCAGGTCATCATGTACTGTTAATTATTCTTTGTTTATGTTAGAGTTTGTTATTGTTCACCAGAAAAAAAAGTGGGTTTTCGACAGCTATTGACACCTAGCACTGCCTTGTGCTTAGAGATTGAGGGCTATCAGCAAGAGTTTTTGTCAGAATGGGAAATTATAGGAAACTGCAAAGAATTGTCAAAAACGGTGTGTGTCCGTGTTGCCCTATTTACCCCTCTCCTTGGGCCTAGTTGAGGCTTTCATATTTAAAGTAGTTGCTGGGAGCCATGAAAAACGCAAATCAACTCTTGCGCATCGACCTTTCTGGCTGTCGTTCCTGTAGTAGTTCACACATTTTCCCTTCTGTGCACCACCCAGGTTTGTTTACCAGTTCCAGGACCCAACCAAAACCAATCAGTGTTATTACCTTGAGAAATAATGAGATTTGTTTAAGTATAAAACAGGAATTAATGCAGAATATGTTCAAATATTACAAGTCATACAAACGGAACAAATACAGAGTAACAGTCACCAGCGCTTGACCACCTTAGCTCATATTTCCACAAACATTTCACACTATGGGGGTCACATGAGTGTTGATCAGAACTCTTCAGGCACGTTCTGATACCCACCATGAGGACAGAGATACAACTGTGTGTAAGTATCTAATATTTTAGAATGTTGGTGATATTTTATGCTTCAATATTGTTTACGTACATAATAAGATTATGCTATTTATTTACAATGCACAAAAATGTTTTCCAGCTGCGTCCAGGACCTACTGCCAGTCATCCAGATGTTGGTCAAGAAAGAAGCAGGTAAGATTTGTTGAATTTAGGGATGTCACAATTCCTTGAATGATTCAAGTGTCATGGTGGTACATACTGTAAGTGTTTCTGTGTGTGATGAAGGAGTCAAATGCTGTCTCTAACTTGGACACAAAAGCTGTAAATGGCTGAAGAAAGTGATAGTTCATCTATTAAAGTGACTGAAGATGAATATATAAACTAAAAACAGAAGTATAGACATTACTTTCATAAGTGTCTTTGTGGACCTACTGCATTGTTATTAAAATGAATATAATTTCAGATTTTTGTATAATTCTTTTCCAGGTTGATTGTGAGGTACTTTTGTTACAGTCACAAGTACAGAAATGTAAATGTTAGAGATGCACAAATTTGAAAATTTGGGCCGATATTGATATACGATATTAATGCTGCTGTATTAACCAATATTTTATCAATTTAATAATAAAGCAAAACACTTCTAAAAAAATTCCATAGTTCTGTTTTTAATTTATATTGTCATATTCAGTCAATTTAACAGATCAACTCTCACTTTGCCCAGCCCTTTCCTGTTTAACTAGCTTCCTAACTATAACCAACCGCTTTGACTCCTTGCAGTCTGGTTTTCGTGCTCACCACATCACAGAGACCGCCCTCGTAAAAGTGTTCAATGACATCCATATAAATACGGACTGTGGCAGAACCACAGTGCTGGTTCTGTTGGACCTCAGTGCAGCTTTTGACACTGTTGACCATGACATATTACTGAATCGACTGGAGAGTTGGGTCGGACTCTCCGGTCCAGTGCTAAACTGGTTTGAATCCTACATAAAGAACAGGGATTTCTTTGTTTCAATTGAAAACCTTTCATCAAAGAGGTCAAAGGTCACATGTGGGGTACCCCAAGGTTCAATCCTAGGACCCCTTTTATTCAATATTTATATGCTCCCACTAGCTCAGGTTATAACAGGAAATAATATTAGCTACCATATCTATGCAGATGACACACAGCTCTACATTACGATGTCACCAGGTGACTCAGAGCCCATCCAATCACTGAACAGATGCTTAGAACAGATAAATGTGTGGATGTGCCAAAACTTTCTCCAGCTGAACAGAAACAAAACTGAAGTTATTATTTTTGGACCTAAAGAGGAACGATCTAGAGTTATAGATCTAGAGTTATAGATCTAGAGTTATAGATCTAGAGTCAATGCACAGCTTCAGTTATTACAACTAAAAACCAGCAATCAGGCCCGAAACCTGGGAGTAGTGATGGACTCTGACCTGAACCTCCAGAGCCACATAAAGACAGTTACAAAGTTGGCCTTCTATCACCTGAAGAACATTTCCAGGATTAAAGGACTAATGTCTCAGCAAGATCTAGAGAAACTCATCCATGCGTTCATCTTCAGTTGTATTGATTATTGCAACAGCGTCTTCACAGGTCTGTCCAACAAATCAATCAAACAGCTGCAGCTGATCCAGAATGCTGCTGCTCGCGTTCTCACTAAAACCAGGAAGATAGAGCACATAACACCAGGTCTAAAGTCCCTCCACTGGCTCCCTGTAGCTCAGAGAATAGACTTTAAAATACTGTTGTTAGTTTATAAATCACTGAACCTCTTAGCACCACAATACATTAAAGATCTGCTGTTGTTGTATCAACCTTCCAGACCTCTCAGGTTCTGGTTCTGGTTCTGCTCTGCATCCCCAGAACCAGAACCAAACAAGGAGAAGCAGCTTTCAGCATCTATGCACCACAAATTTGGAACAAACTTCCAGAAAACTGTAAAACAGCTGAAACACTGACTTCTTTTAAATCTCAACTAAAAACCCACTGTTTAGAATTGTATTTGAAATGTAATCAATTACAAATTTATTGATGTAACTTGACTAAATGATTGATTCTATCTTACATTGTGTTTCTGTGTTTGTAATGATGTAAAGCTCTTTGAAATGCCTTGCTGCTGAAATGTGCTATACAAATAAAATTTGATTGATTGATTGATTGATTGTGTCCATGTGCGCGACAGGATTTGGCTCCTACATCATACATCTTTTTTGAGCGGATCAGCTGAACACCGCTGATAGGAGACGAAGAGCGACGGAGGATAGCGTTCGGTATTAAATGCGACTTAACTCGGAACATGACGACGTTGGATTTGGAAAGAAGTGACTGTAATAGTATGGAGTGTAGTGACGAGGAAGGAAGGAGTGGTCGGAATGAAGATAAAGAGTGGGAATTGGTGGGAAAGGGTGGAAAGAAGCAGCGAGCTGCTGAAAGAAAGAGGAAAAAAGGAAATGAGGAAAGCACTGAAGACACTGATAATGAAGGAATTGAGGAAGGAAAAGAAGCACCAAAAAGACAAAATCTGAACATTATAATAAGATTTGATGAAGGAGAAGGAGTCAAGAAGATTGATCCACTTAAACCAGGGGTGTCCAAACTTTTTGCAAAGAGGGCCAGATTTGATCAAGTGAAGATGCCCAGGGGCCAATAGTTTGTTCGGACATTTTTTAACTACAAAAGTTTCACAAACTGTTATAAAACAATTTTCATTGTCACAATTATCTTTATTTTTCAAATGACAAAAAACAAAAACAAATATAAGCCACTCAGGCAAATGAGAACAACTCTAAAAACCCAAATTCTGCCTTTCTTTCATATCTGGAGAGTCAGATAACATTGAACAAACTATATGAAATACCTTAAATTTACATGAGTTTAAAAATATCTTTGCCTCAAGAACATTTTAAACAGGAGTTAAAGTAATGCAAAGTTGTCTGTTATTATTAAATCTTAAAACAAGTGAATTTTGCTTGTCATTTACTATATCTACAGGTTCATAACCAAATCTTACTAAGAGTTTAATAAAAATAAGTGCCATAAATCCAAGTGCATAAATGTTCTTTTGGCTCTTCACTGCTGATAGTGACAGACGTTACCGTTCAAAATACTCAGTTTCATGTCCTCAACTCTCAGTGCCACACTGTTACTGCCAGGCAAACATTTTTCTCAAATTCTTGCTTCTTCTCAGGGCAAAATGTTCTCCACCATTTTCATAACACAGTCTTTGATAAATGTATCTTCAGTAAAAGGTTTGCCATGTTTAGCTATTAACATTAACATCGTAGCTTGCTTTGGTGGTATTTTCTTTTGACTCACAGGCCCGCGTGAAGAATCGCTGTTGTGATGCCAGTGCAGCTTGGAGCTGCTTCAGTTTTTCAGCACGGTCACTTCCTGTTAGCTTGTTGTATGTGTTAGCATGTTTAGTCTGGTAGTGTCCTTTTACGTTGAAATCCTTAAACAAGGCAACCGTCTCACAAATTAGACAAGCACAATTGCCTTGATTTTCAGTGAAGAAGTGTTATAATTCCCATCTCTCTTGAAAGCGGCGGCCCTCACTGTAAACTTGTTTTCTTTGCAGTGGCCATGGCAGAAATGAGTGGAGAGCGGTTCGCTGCACGGAGGCAGACTGATAGTATTAAAGTGGTGCTGCCACCATTTGGTGAAAGGAGGAATTACAGTTTCAAGTTTTATGATTTATTTATTCTGTTTCACGGTGCAGGCGGGCCATAAATAATACATTATAAAACCGAAGATGCGGGCCGTATGAAATCTGACCGCGGGCCGTGATTGGCCCCCGGGCCGGACTTTGGACATGCCTGACTTAAACTAACAAAAGCACTTAAGACACATGTTGGGGAAATTAAACATGCTAAAGTACTGAGAGACGGAAATCTTTTGATTGGCTGTAATTCTGAAGGTCAGGTTGAAAAGGCGAAAAAGCTTGGATGGGTGTGTAAAGTCAAAATTAGAGCAGTTGTTAAAGTGGGTGAAAAAAGAAATAATGAAAGCAAAGGAATCATAACAGGAGTGCCGTTAAGTGTTGATATGAAGGAATTAATTGAGAATCTGAAAGAAAGAAACAAGGAAGTAAAAGGAGCACGAAGAATGACAAGGGGTACAGAGAAGATTGAAACAGAAACTGTGTTGCTGGAGTTTGAAACAAAAGAAATGCCAAGGGAGGTTTTCTTTGGCTTGATAAGATTTAGTGTCAGGGAATATGTGCCCAAACCAGTGAGGTGCTTCAACTGTCAGGAATTTGGCCATATTGCAAAAATGTGTAAAGGGAAAAGGAGTTGTGCCCGTTGTTCTGGAGACCATGAATATGGTAAATGTGGAGTTGGAGTTAAACCAAAGTGCTGTAGTTGTGGAGGAGAGCACAGTGTCGCTTTTTGGGGATGCGAGGTAATGAAACGACAATCAATGATACAGAAAACAAAAGTTACGCAGAAAGTAACGTATGCAGAGGCGTGTAAAGTAGTTGAGAAAGAGAAACAAACTGAGAAATCTCTATTAGGAGAAAAGCAAGTAATTTCAAAAATTATGGAAATGGTTGAAAAGAAAATTGAAGAGGAAAAAAAGAAAATGGTGACTTTTATTGCAGGAGTTATAAATGCAACATCGGATGTGAAATCAAAAACGGGAAGGATTCAGATTATTGTAAAGGCAGCATGCCATAGTTTAGACTTAAAGAATATTCGGTGGGAGGACATAAGGGGAGAACTGTGTAGTCAGGCAAGTCAAGAAGGATAGTCTCAATATTACAATGGAATGCGAGGAGTCTTCTGTCAAATGGGCAAGATTTTAAACAGTTTATTTACGAATTAAAAGAAAAACCTGATGTAATTTGTATACAGGAAACTTGGCTGAGGCCGTTTTTGGATTTCAAATTAGATGGATATATTGCAGTTAGATATGATAGAGGAGAAGGAAATGGGGGAGGGTGTCTGTCTCTGATTAAAGAAGGTATTCCGTATAAAGTTATTGGAAGAAAAGGAGATTTGGAGTATGTTGCAACTGAAATATGGGTGGAAGAGAAGGTACTGTTGGTTTTAAATTTTTACAATCCTTGTAAAAAGCTTGAGGTAAGTAAACTTGAAGAGATGGATATGAAAGGAAATGTTATTTGGTGTGGAGATTTTAATGCACATCATTCATTATGGGGTAGTGAAAAAATAGATTATAATGGGAACATTTTAGAAGAATTTCTAGATAGTAATAATTTGGTTTGCTTGAATAATGGAAAGAAGACAAGAATTGATATACATTCAGGTAAGGAATCTGTACTAGATCTGACATTTCACATAGTGGAGCTGTTTAGCTCCACTATGTGATTGGCAAGTTAAAAATAAGTCATTTGGTAGTGATCACTACATTATAATCAGCAAAATAAGGATGGGCCAGGTGCATAGGCCTGAAATGATAGGAGGGAAGTGGATATTTGAGAAAGCAAATTGGGAGGAATTTTATAACCTATGTGATAGGAACATTTTAAATGTTCAAAATGATTGTATCAGTATTGAAAGTATGAACCGAGTGATTAGTCAGGGTATTTTAGTTGCTGCAGAGGAGGCTATTCCAAAAACATCAGGGAAAAATAGGAGAAAGTTGGTTCCATGGTGGAATGAAGAGTGTAGGAAAGCAGTTAGAGAAAGAAATAAAGCATTTAAATTGGTTAAAAGGTCTCATAATTTTCAACATTTAATTGAATATAAAAAGTCACAAGCCAAAGTCAGGAGAACAATAAGGAGCACAAAAAGAGAATACTGGAGAGGTTTCTGTGACACAATTGGCAGTAGTACAAAACTAGGGGATGTTTGGGGGATGATCAAAAAAATGGGAGGAGATAGAAGGGAATGGAGTTATCCTATACTAAATAAAAATGATATAGTAGCTGTAACTGACAAGGAAAAGGCTGATATGTTAGTGAGAACATTTGTGGAGATAGTGGTAAAAATTTATTAGGTAATGAAATGGAGGGAAGGGAGAGAACTAAAAAGGAATTTGATGGAATCTTAAGAAGAAAGGAGAATAATAATGATCTGATGAATTATCCTTTCTCTATTGGAGAGCTAAAAAGAGCTTTGGATAGAACTAGGAATAGTGCTCCAGGTAAGGATGAGGTGTGTTATATTATGCTAAGACATGTAAGTGAGGAAGTTTTAAATAAATTATTAATTTTATTCAATAAGATTTGGAAGGAGGGGAGACTGCCGTGTAAGTGGAAAGAAGCTATTATTATTCCGTTGAAGAAACCTGGGAAAGATCAGAGTAACCCTGTAAATTACAGACCAATAGCTTTAACATCTAATCTGTGTAAACTGATGGAAAGGATGGTGAATGAGAGATTGACACAATATTTGGAGTCAAAACATTTAATTGCTCCTTATGTGGTTTTCGTAGAGGGAGAGGAACAATGGATCCTATTTTATGTTTAGAGGATGATATTAGAAAAGCTCAGATTAATAAGGAAACTGTTGTTGCTGTGTTTTTTGATGTGGAGAAAGCATATGATATGTTATGGAGGGAAGGGTTAATGATTAAATTACATCAGATAGGTATAGGAGGTAATATGTTTAATTGGTTATGGGATTTTTTAAGGGATAGAAATATTCAAGTTAAAATAGGATGTCAGTTTTCGAAATTATGTAAAGTAGAAAATGGAACCCCTCAAGGAAGTGTGGTAAGTCCAACATTATTTTCAGTTATGATCAACGATATTTTTAAAGAAATATCCATTGGTTTTGGTAAGTCACTTTTTGCTGATGATGGAGCATTATGGAAAAAGGGAAGAAATGTGGACCATCTTATTGTTAAAATACAGGAAGGTATAGATAAAGTGGGTAAGTGGGGAGTAAAGTGGGGCTTTACATTTTCAATTGAAAAGACAAAAGTAATGTTTTTCACAAATAAAAAATAGGGGTTGATAAAAAGTTGTGTTTATATGGGAAAGAGTTAGAAAGGGTTGATTGGTTTCGTTTTTTGGGAGTAGTTTTTGATAAGAAATTAACTTGGGGAAATCACATAGAACATATTATGGAGAAGAATAAAAAGGTTCTAAACATTATGAGGTGTTTAGCTGGGTTGACATGGGGTGCAAATTTCGATTCCCTTAAATATATATATGTGTCTCTAATTAGATCAAGAATAGATTATGGGAGTGTGGTGTATGGATCAGCAGCTAAAACTAGGTTAAAAAAGTTAGATGTTATTCAAGGCCGAGCAATGAGAATATGTTTAGGGGCAGTTAAATCAACACCAATATGTGCATTACAAGTAGAGTCAGGAGAAATGCCATTATGCATTAGAAGACAGCAGCTAATGGTCAATTATTGGATAAGTTTAAAAGGACATAATGCAGATCACCCGGTTAAGAAATTATTAGGAGAGTGTTGGGAAAGAGGAAAGAAACAAATGGATAGCTTTGGGTGGGTTGGGGATGATAGATGTAACCCATGTTAAAATCTGACATAAATAGGAATAAATAGTTGGTTAAAAGCCTGTAGACAGAAAATAACGTCGCTGTTCCTTTAAGGAACCAGCGTTACAGACGCGGCGCCTGTGCACATCTAAAAGTTGTTTGCCAACCGCCATAAAAAAGGAAAAGAAGAAGAAGACGCGGCGCCTGGATGACGCTGCAGTGCACAGAGCTGAGGGAGAGAGCAGAGGAGGAATCGGAGAGAAAGAGCGGTGATTAATTAACAGGAAAAGTTAATATTATAGAAAAAGAAAAACACAATTTACCTGGTCGGGAACTGACGGGGATTTTATGAGAACCAAGTTATATCGGTTTTGGTGAGTTTTGTGTTTATTTTTCTGCATTTTCATCGTGTTGTACTTTTTCTTTTGGCGGAGCGCTAACGCTAAAAACGTAGCTGATTACAAAGAAATGCTCCGTCATAAACCGTTATCCGGTTAATATATTGGGTTTATGAAGAAGAATTTATTTGTATAATTTGAGGATTTAAAAAGAGTTTTATTGTGTTTGTGGCCTGTTACACAAGTCAGGTTTTTTTGTCCGGTTGGAAGCTCGGTCGGAGCGAGGATTGGTCTGCGACGTTCACATTCACAGACGGGATTCAAGATGGCGAGCCAACCTAGACCTTCAGTTCATCTTCTCCATGGCATCAGGGAGGGACTCTCCCGCATGTGGTAATCCGCTGCTGGAGCGGTAGGAATATCAGGGACTAGTTCGAACCGAACTGAACAGAACTGGAAACTGATTGAATTATTATCTTTTGGACTGAATCAAACTGAGACTTTTCATTGAACTGAGTACCTGAATTTACATTTAGACCTGAACTTGAATTTAAAGTGCCATACTTTGATTTTCATATGTTATGTCTCTGAATGTGATTTGAGTAATTGTGGTCCACTTTGATTTCATTGTGTTTGAAGGTATTTCCCTACCTGTAAAAGAAAGAAAAATGAGTTAACTCAGGAGAAAAATAGAAATCTTAAAATAGGTGCAACCTAGGAAAAAGAGACCGGTCTAATTAACTCAAATTAGTCTGATTAAAATAACCTAACTAAAGAACAAAAAGAAGGAGCGGTATACTCTTTTAAATATTTTATTTTTTCCCTTTTCCTCCCCATTTATATTTACATCATTATTAAGAATCTGCAGGGTATTTTTGGTTTCATGTATTGTATTTTATATGTGTGTTTTGCATTCATAAATTGCCGGCCTTTTTCACTTAAAGCAGCAGTCTCTGGTGTTATTATTCTTGCTCCCCACTCCGTAGAGCCTAGAACTGGTCCAGTGGCGCAGTTAGTGGTGTGATACCAGTGCTACATAGAGCGAAAATTTTTAATGTATATTATAAGGAATTTAGTCCAACTGTATTGTGGCCTTTGAGACTGACCTGGATTTGGAAATATATTAATGTAGACAGAACACTAACAAATATTAGGAAAAGGAACACATTAGATACTTGCCAAGAATTTTATAATCAAATGCAGAATAAATATAATGAATATTTGCTAATTTATACGGATGGGTCGAAAGACCCTAAAAGTGAAGCAACCAGTATAGCTGTAGTGATTCCTGAATTAAAGATTAGTATTTCAAAAAGAACATCTGATTATTTGAGTGTATTCGCGGTAGAACTAGGTGCTATTTTAGTAGCTTTAGAAGGGGTGGAGGAAACTGATAGGAATAAAATAATAGTTTGTAGTGACTCTCTATCTGCGTTGACGAGTATCGGAAAGTGACGTACAAAAAATCATCAAAATATTTTATATGAGATTATGGCGGTTCATCATAGGATATGTGAACAAAATAAAAATGTATTATTCTGGACTCCTGCTCATGTAGGTATTATGGGGAATGAAAGAGCGGACAGGCTGGCTAAGGAGACAATTAAAAAAGATGATATTGATATGCAAATAAAGTTATCTAAAAGTATAATTTGGAAAGAAAGCAAGAAGATATGGGAAGCTAGGTGGGTAAATGAAATAAATGGAAGACATTTATTTAGAATACAAAATACAGTCGATGTAGAAAGGATCACAGGATTAAACAGGAGGGAAGAGGTAATTATAAATAGAATAAGAACTGGGCATAGTTTCCTAAACGGAACTCTTTTAAAGATGGGGAAACACCTTACTGGTTTATGTAGATGGTGTGATGAAGTAGAAACAGTGGAACATGTTTTGATTAAATGTAGGAAATACGCAAGTCAAAGAAGATTATTAAAAACAGAACTAGGTGTTAGTAGGGAATTGAAATTTGAGAAGGTGATCGGTCAGCTGAATAGTATTGAGGGGAAAAAGAAGATTTTTCGTTTTTTAAAAAACACTGGGATTTTTAAGAGAATTTGAGGTGTAGGTGGTAGGAGGCGATAGAGGGCAGTAGTGCAACGTAAATGGATGCATGCTGCCGTTAAAATCTAAAGAAGAAGAAGAAAAGAGGTAGGAGCAAAGGCGGAAGAGGCACGATCAGACTGTGAATGGTTGGAAGGATGTCAGAGGGAAATGTATCAGGTAGTGATTTTGCGGAAATGGAAGAGGGTGCTGATGATGTGGATAATGAAGGACCTTGGCATATTCAAAAAGCTAAGCATAAACGGAAAAAATCAAGACAACAAATAGAATCATCTGTTTCCGAGGCTGAAGGAGAAACTGTTACGATGTCAGAATTTAAAATAGTTCTGAAGTTTGTCAAAGAGGGTGTGTCCTTTGGTAAGTGGAATCCGATAAAGCTGACAAAAGAAATCAATTCACTGGTTGGAAAGGTGAAATTTGTTAAAATATTAAGAGATGGATCGTTATTGATTATCTGTAATGATATTAAACAAAAAGAAAGGGCGCTGAATATAAAAAGAATCCTTGGTGAGAATGTGAGAGGAAGACATTTGGATGACAAGAAGTATGTATGCGGAGTCATTTCGGGGATTCCACCTGATGTACCAGTTGATGAGATCAAGTCTAATGTTTCAGGAGGGAAAGTGGTGGAAGCCAAACGATTGAAAAGAAATAAAAATGGAGAGAGGAGTGATAGTTTTTCTATCATGTTAAAATTTGAAGAGAACAGTCTGCCAGATAAAGTGTTTGTGGGATATATGAGCTATGATATCCGACCATTTATTCCTCCGCCGCTGCGGTGCTTTAAATGCCAGAAATTTGGACATGTCGCGGCAGTGTGTAAGGGGAAACAGAAATGTGGGAGATGTGCTGGGGATCATGAGTATGGGAAATGTGAGGAAGGGGCTCCGCTGAAATGTTGTAATTGTGGAGGTGGGCATAGTTCAGGATTTAGGGGATGCATAGCTAGTAAAAGAGCTGAGGAAGTTCAGAAAATCAAAGTTATTACTGGCATTACTTATGCGGAAGCAACGAAAAAAGTTCCTGTTCGATCAATATTATACCCAAAGAAAGTGTCTGGAGGAGGAAAAGAAGGATCTAATTGTTCAGAATGCTCTAAGATTAAAGGTGACACTTTACTCATGACAAAGGAGGATTTTGTATTGTTCATGGTAGAAGTTGTTAACTGCACTGCTCAAACACAAAGGAAAACGGAAAAAATTCAAATAATAGTGAAGGCAGCCCAAAAGTATCTTGATTGTAAAAATGTTAATTGGGAATCAATAAAGAAAAAATTAAATGACACACAATCTTCTCAACCTCAATCATGCAGTGGCGGCCCCTCTTCGTTATGTTAATTATTTTCCAGTGGAATGCAAGAAGTCTTATTAGTAATGGTCTAGAGTTTAAGAAATATATTTCAGATTTGACAGTTAAACCTCACCTGATTTGCATTCAAGAAACCTGGCTTAAGCCTCATCTGGATTTCAAAATTTCTGGGTATACATCAATTAGGAATGATAGAAAAGAAAGACAAGGAGGGGGAGTAGCAACTTTTGTACTAGACAGTATAAGATATAAAGTGGAATCAATAGGGGAAAATTATGAATCAATAGTTATTAAGATTTGGATAGAAAATGACCAAATGTCGGTGATAAATTTTTATAATGCTAACAAGAAGTTGTCCGTTCAGAATCTCAATGAAGTAAATGATCAAAACGTAGGTAAGACTGTATGGTGTGGTGATTTCAATTCTCATAATATTTTATGGGGGAGTCTTAATACAGATGTAAATGACTGTTGACTAATTGACTGTTGAAGAATTTCTTGAGTTACATTCTCTGGTTTGTCTTAATGATGGCAGCACTACTAGATATGATTGTTGTAGGAATTTAAAGAGTGTTTTAGACCTAACATTGGTTTCAAATACATTAGCTGGAATTACTTCTTGGGCGGTGATTGATTCTCCAATGGGCAGTGATCATTTTCCTATTCTAATTTCAGTTGGTTCTGAAGTGATAAAAGAAGAGGAAGGACAGATTCCAAGATGGAAGTTAAGTAACGCTAATTGGGAGTTATTTAAAAATTTAGTTGATAGTCAATTTAATAATCTGGATGAGAATTTGTTTTGTGATGTGGAGATGTGTTATTCAAAGATTAAGTCTGTCATTATTAATGCAGCTGAAAGTTCAATTCCTAAATCAAAGGGAAGAGGAAATAAAAAGTCTACTCCATGGTGGAATGAGCAATGTAGTATTGCTATAAGGGGAAGAAATAAAGCTTTTAAATTGGTAAGAAGATGTCATACCTTTGAGGCACTAATTCAATATAAGAAAGCACAAGCTATAGTTAGGAAGACTATTAGAGAAGCTAAGAAGGCTTGTTGGAGGCAATACTGTAATTCCATTGGAAGAGAGACCAAACTGTCAGAGGTATGGAGAGTTATTAAAAAAATGAATGGTGTTAAAAAGAGTTTTTCCTTACCGGTTTTAGAATTAAATGGGAAAATAGCGGTTAGTAATAAAGAAAAAGCTGAATTATTAGCAGTAACGTTAATTAAGGTGAATAGTTCAGAAAATTTATCTGAAGAAATGAAAAGTAATAAATTAGATTTATTGGATGGAAATCCAGAAGTTACTACTAGGAGAGAAGTCTCAAACCAGGATTTAGATATGCCTTTTTCTATGTATGAGTTAGAAAAAGTTATTAATAATGCTAAGCAATCAACTCCGGGGAAGGATGGAGTGTGTTATGTAATGCTCAAACATTTTACATATTCATCTCTTACTGTTATATTAAAATTGTTTAATCTGATTTGGATGACTGGGAGAATTCCGGTAGAATGGAAACAGTCAGTTATAATTCCCATCTTAAAACCTGGTAAAAATGCAACAGACCCATCAAATTATAGACCTATAGCTCTTACATATCAATTAGGGAAAATAATGGAGAAGATTGTTACAGATAGGCTTTATTATTTTATTGAGAGTAAAAATAAATTTTGTCCATTCCAGAGGTGTTTTCGTAAAGGGAGAAATACGATGGATGCAGTTCTGTGTCTAGAGTCAGAAGTAAGAAAAGCTCAAGCGAATAAAGAGTTAGTGATAGCTGTGTTCTTTGACATTGAGAAGGCATATGATATGTTATGGAAAGAAGGATTATTGATTAAATTAGGGAAAATTGGTATAGGAGGTAAGATTTATAATTGGATTTTGGATTTTTTGTTTGGTAGAGAAATAGAAGTTCGGGTAGGGGTGAATTTCTCTTCTAGATATGCTGTTGAGAATGGTACCCCCCAAGGTAGTGTGTGTAGCCCAATTCTCTTTAATATTATGATTAATGACATTTTTGATGAGATAGATAGTAGTATAGGCAAATCTTTATTTGCAGATGATGGTGCTCTATACGGCGGGGACATAATCTGGTTTATTTACAGAAAAAGATGCAGGCTGCCATTTTGAAAGTGGAAGGTTGGGCTAATAAATGGGGTTTTAGGATGTCAATCGCAAAGACTCAAGTAATTTGCTTTTATAGAAGACATAAGGAAGTTAAGTTGAATCTTTATAAACATAAACTTGAACAAGTGAAAACAGTGAAGTTTTTAGGTGTCATCTTTGATGAAAGCTTAACTTGGAAACATCAAATAGAATCAGTTCAAAATAAATGTAAAAAAGTGAATAATTTATTAAGATGTCTCTCAGGACAGGAATGGGGAGCTTCAAGAAGTGCACTGTTGGGAGTTTATCAGGCGCTCATGAGATCTATTATGGATTATGGGGGTATAGCATATATGGCAGCTGCTGACAGTCATTTGAGAAAACTTGATAGTGAGCAAACACAAGCATTGAGGATTTGTTGTGGAGCTTTCAGAACATCGTCTTTAGCTGCTTTACAAGTGGAAACTGGTGAGCTTCCTTTAAGATTAAGAAGGTTGAAATTAATGTACATGTACTGGGTGAACCTACAAGGACATAAGTGTGATCATCCAACTAAGATGGTGCTGAAGGAATGTTGGGAACATCATAAATTAAATTGTAATAGTTTTGGATGGATTGGGGAAATAAAGGCAAAACAGCTTGGTTTAACTATGCTCCAGTATAGTGCTACAGTTCCTCAATCTGAAATTCCTCCATGGTTATTTCTAACTCCAGAAGTTGATCTTCAATTAAATGAAATTCTTAAAAAGGGAAAGACTCCAGAATGGGTTGTAGTTAATAGATATTTTGAAAGATATAAAGACAACATAATTATATATACAGATGGATCTAAAGATCCAAATAGTGGTAGAACTGGGGCAGCAGTGAATATCCCACACCATAAAGTCTTGATTAAGAGGAGAACAGCTGACCATTTAGCTGTTTTTACAGTTGAATTATCAGCCATCATATTGGCCTTAGAATGGTTGCTTGGTAATGATACTAGGGAAGTAAGTACATTTATCATAGCATCAGATAGTCAAGCAGCATTATTAAGTATTAAATGTGGTAAATCTAGCAGATTAGATTTGATATTAAGAATATATCAATTATTAGTTCATCTTTATAACAATAAATGCTTGGTTCAATTTGTCTGGATTCCTGCTCATGTAGGTATAGAAGGAAATGAGGAAGTAGATATTCTAGCTAAGCAGGCCTTGAAATCAGATATTGTTCATCTGAATATTCCTTTGAGTAAAAATGAGGGTAAATCTATTATTCAAAAAGAAATTATTAAGATTTGGCAGGAGCTATGGGATAACCATGATAATGGAAGACAACTATATACATTTCAAAAGAGTGTGGGAGATAGTAATTATATGAGTGGAAGGTGGAAAGAGGAAGTAGTTATGTCTCGACTTAGAATTGGACAGTCTGGACTTAATAGTTTGCTCTTTAAAATAGGAAAGCATGAGAATGGGGCTTGTAATTATTGCAATCAGGTGGAAACAGTGGAGCATGTCTTGTTAGAATGTGATAAATACTCAGAGGAACGCCAGATTTTAAAGTCGTTACTAAGTAGAAAGAATATAGGACTGTCTATGATTAGTCTATTAGATAATAAATCAAGTTATGTTAGAAATCTCTTATTTAGGTTCTTAAATAACACTGGGTTAATGAGTCGTATTTAGGATATGAACAAGTATTTGTGTGTATGTCAGTGCATGCTCATGCATTAATTCAGGTATTAATGAGTGTGTTAGGATGTGAATTTGCACATCCTACACATCATTGAGGTGGATTTAATTCCCTCTGAGATCTCTGATGACCACACTCCAGTCTGGTAGGTGGCGGTAAATGCACCTTAAGTTGGATGCCAGCCGCCAATAAAAAACGAAAGAAGAAGAAGAAGAAAACAACTTTTTTTTTCCCCAAGATGGCGGCGCACACAGTTGCAGCGGCTCATTGCTCTCTCGGTCGGTGTATATACATATACAGTCGGGACGATCTCCTGACGATCGGTGCCCGCTACGAACTAGATGTTACAGCTGATTTTCAACGCTTGTTCAATATTCAGGGGGACATAGCGAGGAGCCCCGGCGCGCCGTGGATTACCATCGCAGCAGGGAGGAAGCGTCGGCGGCGTAGAGAGAGAAGTCAGAAGCGGGGCTGCAGGGCCGGCGTGCTAGCTAGGCTACGGAGGCAACCACACAAACCACCAGCCTGTTTCTCTCCAACGCCAGATCCCTTGCAAACAAGATGGATGAACTGAGACTACAGGCTGCATCTCACAGCGCAGTGAAGGACAGCTGTATTCTTCTGATCACGGAGACCTGGCTGCATCCAGACGTAGTGGACTCTGCCATCGAGCTAGCAGGCTACACAGTACAGCGCCACGACAGAACGAAAGACTCCGGTAAGAGCAGAGGAGGAGGGCTCTGTGTGTACGTGAACAACACCTGATTACTAACACAGCGACTGTCATCAGCCATTGCTCCCCAGACCTGGAGTATGTGACTGTTAGATGTAGACCAATATACCTCCCCAGAGAGTTCACTGTAGTCATGGTAACCGCTGTTTACATACCACCGGATGCTAATGCTAAAACAGCTATTGGACTTTTGCATGGCAACATTAACCATCTGCAGAGCATCTATCCAGATGCTGTGCACATCATAGCGGGGGACTTCAGCCATGCAGACTTGAAGACGGCGCTCCCCAAATTCCACCAGCATGTAAAGTGTGCTACAAGAGAGGCTAACACTCTGGACAAAGTCTACTCCAACATCAAGCTAGGCTACAGGGCTAGATCACTTCCTCACCTGGGTCAGTCGGATCACCTGTCCCTGCATTTAATTCCTGCTTATGCCCCCCTCAGGAA
Organism: Xiphophorus couchianus; assembly: GCF_001444195.1. Taxonomy (NCBI): domain Eukaryota; kingdom Metazoa; phylum Chordata; class Actinopteri; order Cyprinodontiformes; family Poeciliidae; genus Xiphophorus; species Xiphophorus couchianus. Next base: position 542,263 of record NC_040228.1, on the reverse strand, counting down.
AACTGCTCCAACCATCACCAAAACCATCAAATCCTGGCCCCAGGATGCGACACAGCAGCTGCAGGACTGTTTCGACAGGACAAACTGGGGTGTTTTTGAACATCAGGATCTGGAGGTTTTTACGGACAGTGTACTGTGCTACATCAATGACTGTATTGACACTGTAGCTGTGGATAAACGCATCCGGGTCTTCCCAAACCAGAAGCCCTGGATGACTCAGGAAGTCCAGCGACTGCTAAAGACCAGGAATACCGCCTTCAGGTCTGGGGACAGGACCGTCTACAGTACAGCCCGAGCTAACTTGAAGAGCGGCATCAGAATGGCTAAGTCTGACTACAGGAGGAGGATAGAGGGCTACCTTGACAGCAACAACAGCAGGCAGGTGTGGCAGGGAATCCAGCATCTCACCAACTACAGGACCAACCTCGCAGCTGCGGAAGGCGACGCCACGCTGGCAGAGGAGCTGAACCTCTTCTTTGCCCGCTTTGAGGTGAAGCCAACAGAGGCAACCACACTACACCAAGCAACCCACAACACCACACTCCTCGTTGTAGAGGAGCACGAGGTGAGGCGCACACTGCGGGCTGTCAACCCAAGGAAGGCTGCTGGACCTGATGGCGTCCCTGGACGTGTCCTGAAAGACTGCGCCGATCAGCTGTCTTCACCAGGATCTTCAACCAGTCCCTAGCCCTGTCTACAGTCCCATCCTGCCTGAAATCTTCCACCATAGTCCCCATACCCAAGAAACCTCACATCTCCTGCCTCAACGACTACCGGCCAGTGGCACTAACCCCTGTGGTGACGAAGTGTTTTGAAAAACTGGTCCGGGGTCACATCACAGCACTTCTCCCTCCTGGCTTTGACCACCACCAGTTCGCCTACAGAGCCATCAGATCCACAGAGGACGCTGTGATCACGGCCCTCCATGCTGCTCTGTCACATCTGGAGCAGCAGGGGAGCTATGTGCGGATGCTCTTTGTAGACTACAGCTCTGCTTTTAATACCATCCTCCCTCACAGACTGGTGGACAAATTGGGGGACCTGGGTCTCCCTCACTCCACCTGCATGTGGATCCTGAGCTTACTGACCAACCGACAGCAGAGAGTTAGGGTGGGAAAACATACATCCACTGCCCTCAGCCTTAGTACTGGCTCTCCACAGGGCTGTGTGCTGAGCCCCCTGCTCTATTGTCTGTACACATATGACTGCACCTCTGCCCACCACAGCAACACCATCATCAAGTTTGCTGATGACACCACAGTGGTGGGGCTCATCTCAGGAGGCGACGAGTCCGCCTACAGGGGTGAGGTGGAGCGGCTGGTGGTGTGGTGCAGGGAGAACAATCTGCTCCTCAACAACTCAAAGACAAAAGAACTCATAATAGATTACAGGAGGAATAAAACGGACATTACACCACTAACCATTGGGGGAAAATGTGTGGAGAGGGTAGCTGATTTCCGTTTCCTGGGGGTCCACATTGAGCAGGGCCTCACATGGAATATGAACACCTTGGAGCTGATAAAAAAGGCCCAGCAAAGACTGAACTTCCTGAGGGTTCTCAGGAGGAACAACATCAAGGAGAAGCTGCTGGTGTCCTTCTACAAGTGCTCCATAGAGAGCATACTGACCTATTGTATCTGCGTATGGTATAACAGCAGCACTACGGCTCAAAGGAAAGCTCTCCAAAGGGTTGTGAATACAGCCCAAAAAATCATTGGCTGCCCTCTCCCCTCACTGGAGGACCTGCACAGCGACCACTAGGCCTGTCACGATAGCAAATTTTGCTCAGCGATTAATTGTCTCAAAAATTATTGCGATAAACGATAATATTGTTTGAAGACCTTTTTACACTGATTTAATGGAAATTACGTAATAATGCATGCGATTTCCTGCCAAAGATAGATACACTTTATTTTCAAAAGAAAACTTAACACTGGAACTGATAAACAAAATAAACAAAACAACCAAAAACAAAAATAAAATGGATTCTCAGTCTCCATTAACAAAAAACTCACTTGAAAAAAAATAATAAACAACATAAAGCCAAAGTGGAAATAAATACTGAATTCAACCAAAAGAGTGCAGATTATGAAGTCTGTATATTATGTTGCCCTTCAGTAATAATTAGATTTAAATAGAGAAGATGGGCACATCGACTACCTGATGCAATAGTTCACACTATATGATGTTTTGCTGCTATTTTTCCCCTTATGACAATCTTAGAAAGTTGGTCTTTCTAAGATTGTGTGGATCTAAATCAGAGGTTTTCCCCACTGGGATCTTAACGCAGCCTGTTGAATGTGACAGGTAGCCAATCAGAAAGCGAGGATTCTCCTCCGTGCTTTCTGAGGGGAAATTACGGAGGGGAATCCCAAACAGCTGACAACCCGAAGTCCAGCGGACATTGGAGATGATATGTGGAAACAACATTAATGTTTATTCAACATGAAAAGAATATAGAAATGACAAGAGGAGGAGTTGGAGCGAAATTGCTACCGCAGTTGATAAACCCGGTAACTTTTCAGATGTTCTTCGTTAACGTGACATAAATAGGTTCTAATGATTTTCATTCAGTCAGGACTTTACACTGACACTAGCCACATGTATTGCAGGTAGATTGTAGTAAAGCATTGATTAATGCCTGGTTTTAAAATTAGTTCACTGGACTTGTAGCCATTATTTTGTGCCCATTGTTGGACACCACACGGTACGATCGAACCGATATACGTAGGATTTCTGTCGGCTAATGTGTGGTCTGTCAGGGTTTGAAAATGGGCCGACAATCGGCCGACAGCTCTAAGATCTTGTAGTCTGCGCTGGGCTTTACACTAAGGAAATGAGAAAGGAGGGTCTGTGGAGAGCACCGGAGTTGAGCCTTTTTTCATTCAGTGTCATCAACAGAAAGAGAAAAAGGCCGGAAGAGACGATAATGCCGATAATTAAAATGACGTCGATAGTTTTAATTTCTCTACGATTAATCGATTTACCGTTTATCGCGACAGGCCTAGCGACCGCTGTCTAAGAAAAGCACAACATATCACAAAGGACACTTCTCACCCTGGACATTCTCTGTTCACACTGCTGCCTTCAGGCAGAAGATACAGAGCAATCAGAACAAGAACCAACCGTCTCAGAGACAGTTTCTACCCGATAGCAATAACAAAACTAAATGCAATCAAATGTTGTGAGCAGAATGGAAGTACATTTATTTTCCATTTTGACCATAAAGCTACCTTTATGCTAAGAACATCAGTCTGCTGTGCTCTGTCTGTCCGCTCCACCTTCATAAGTACAGATGGAGCCACGCACTTTGCCGCTATATGCTCTGACTGACCACTAGGCAGTTGCTCAGGGAGGAAAAAGGTTGTTGTACTCTTTGCATCGCACATTTTTTAATCATCCATTTTAATAATGCCGATTGGTCCCCTTGGAAATAATAAAAACTGGGACATCAATCAAAGAAATCACCCCAGATATGGCATGTCATCTGTCCATTTTCATAACCTGCACAGAATATGCTACATTCTGTGTACATATTTTTCTTCTGAGGATTTTTTTACAATACCAAATGTTTTCTTTTTTTTTTCTTTAAAGTTGTTTTATTTTCTGCAAGAATGTAGTAATAGGATGGGTTTTTTAGAGTTGGTCCCACTAATTAAGCTGGGAGTTGCCACAAAATTTCACTATACTTTGATAATGACAACAAAGATGCTTGCAGCTCATAATGATTGTCTGTTCTGTGTTCACAGCTGATGGAGGAAGGCAGAGAGTACTGGCAGCAGAGGAGGTGGCATTCTGGGTGATGGCACCTATGAGGGGGCGTCAGGATGAACTGTGGTGAGGTGGAGACCCCAAGTTCCCCCAGTAAGGAGTTCAGTGACCTCAGGTCTACACTACAGGAGAGACGTCAGGCCTTTACTGAAAGCAGTGTAATGTTGGATAATTTTTGGACAAAAAAAACCCGCCAGATGGTCCAGATGTTAACAAGCACTTATGTCTTATTTTGTGTTGAAACAGTGAAAAAATAAAATGAAATAAAGAAAAAAAACTTATGTGCCTTAATGTTTCTTATATATGAACATGTTGCATATAAGCAATATCATATGAATATATTTTAATGCAGCATGTATTTTTATATTGATTTTTAAAAATACATCATTAAAAATATTAATTATTGGTGCGGGGTTTATTTATAAAGACCTGTGCTGTCCAATGGGGACACATCAAAGAACCAATCATATGTCAGTGATGAATTGTGATGTCATTGTTTTTCATCCAATGACTGAGAATCCATGTTGGTCTGCTGAAGTGCCTTTGCAAATGCTAGGCTAGTCGTATGCTAAGTAGAGTCGTTAACACCTCCCGAAAATCTGCAAATAAACTAAACAGAAAGGAATTAACTGACACACAAAATAAATAATTATAATAAGAAAGGACTGAATACAGAAAGACAAAAAAAAACACTGACCGGACAGATCTGGAAAGAAGAGATGGAAATCTTGAAGTCTGAATGCTGGGAAGGTGATTACTAGAATGCAAACTAGATTAGCAATAACAAATATTAATATTAAACGTATGGAACACCAGTTGTGACAAATTTCAAAAGATCATGACTGAAGTCTTTCAGTTTATTTGGATGCAACTTTGCAAACTTCAGTAGTCTCATTTTTTAGAGGAAACTCATAAATGTTCATTGTTTTTCTAAATGCACCGTTCTGAACCTTAACGTCTCACATCCTGATGTGTCTGTACGGCTCTGAGGATGTTCACCATTTATTCCAGCATCACACAATTTGGATTTAGGTTTCTGTGTTGTTTACTACTTAATTTAGTTCCTGTCATCTCGTCTTCCAGCTGCCCCGTTTCCCCGTCTGGCCCTTGTCTTTTGTCGTGTCAACCCTGCCTCTGTTTCATTCGTGTATAAGTCTCCAGTTGCTACCAGTATCTTATCTTATCTCATCTCTGAACTCCTAGCCTCACTGCTCACCTGTGCTGCCTGGATTTTGTGTATTTATCATCATTAAACCATCATTTTCACAATAACCTGGGTCTTCTGCATCATCCTCACCAACAACAAAAAATCACAACTCATGACATAACCTTTTGTATTTAAAGGGACAGTACTTTGTAATTAATTAATAATTTAAATTTTTACTTTATTCATCCCAGCAGGGAAATTATTTCGCAGTTACAGCACACGACAGGAGCTGTGTCTGCAGGCAGCCAGCTGAGCCGGCACCATTTTTTGAAGGAGGACCTGCGGCAGATGTCGTCGGGACCGGGAGTCGAACCCGCGACGTCCGCGGGTCTAAGGCCTCCAAACGTGGGGCGCGCCACCACAGCACACCCCAATTCATTAAAATCCATTTTTTAGCTTTACAGCATGTTATAAAGTTATTCCCTCATCAACATTCCTGGAGTTTTGCTGTGATTCATGCATGTTAGAGAAATCCTTTAATCTCCAAAGCAACCTTTCAGCTGTGTAAAATGAGTGGTGTAACCAAGCTCCGCTTTTGAGCAGCAGCTCCTCCTGACAGAGCAGCCTTGCCCCGCATCACCTTAAGACTAGCAGCAGCAATTAGTAAGCACCTGGTTTAACTGTGCCTCTGAATTACTTGAACATTGGTAAACAAAAAACATGTTGCTAAATGCTTGAAAGAGGAATGTGGTTGCATTGTTGTGTTGAAGGAGGAGTGTCAGAAAGAGCAGGAGCTTCTGAAAGAGACAGAGGCCCAATTTCAAGGCATTAATTTACAAAGTCAAATTATTTTTGTTTGATGTATACAACATTTTTATAAAAACTGAAGGTTAAATAGTTATTTGATTGTGCTATAAAATGGCATTATGTGCTCGGATCTAGGGTTGTTTTGGTGTTTTGATTATGTCATAGCAGTTTGATTATTCTGTGTTCCTTAGTCTCTTTCTTTGATTGAATCAGTCTGGTTCCTGTTTTACTCTTAGTGTTTCTATTTATGTATATTTCTTGTCTCTAGTTATTTCTAGTTACTCTAGTTTCATTATGTTTCATAGGTCTGGTTATTCTTTAGTGTTAGATTTATTCCCTGGTCCCTTGTGCCACGTTCTCTCCCTCCCTGTTAGATCATCAGCCTCATTCACCCTCACAGTATTTAAACCAGGGGTCTCCCAGTCCAGTACTCAAGGGCTACCACCCTGCAGCTTTAGATGCATCTTTGCTCAAATACACCTGGATCAGATAAACTGCTCATTCCCAGCCGATTGCAGAGCTGAATGAATGCTGCTGAGGGAACTCAGACATTTTAGAGCACAGATGTCTCTAAAAGTTGCAGGATGGTAGCTTTGGGACTCCTGATTTAAACCCTTCTCCTGCTCTCACTCCTTGCTGTTAAATCCTACACATCCCATTATCCCCCTGTTGTTCATGGTTGCTGTTATTTTTGTTCTGCTCTGGCTCCCTGTGTTATCCATTGTTTTTTTTGTTTTTTTTTCATTAAGAAGTTCAACATGCTCCCAGATCCTGTCTGCATTTTAGTCCATCAACAAACTCTGACCTGTCACCATGAGCCTGGAGAATACATATCTGGCCCTTTTAAATGCATTGGAAGTGTTCCTATAACCTTTTCCAGTCTGATGGGGAGCAACAATTGCTTCTTCAGGGTTTTGGACAATTTATTTCCACCCTGGCCGAGTGTAACAAACCCCAGAGAGCTCCAAAGCAGCAAACTAGCAGAACTCCTGCATTTATAGAGGTGGCCATGTTTGAAGTGGAAAAAGCTGAAAAACGGTTGTCATTATTATTAACAGAATTAACAGAGAAAGCTTCCTGGTGATGAATCAGAAAGGTGAATTGAAGCAGCAATGCAACTTGGTTGCTACTTAATATTAAAAAGCTGACTGTAGCCTCAGCAGATACCTCTGCATCCATCATAATATCCTCCTGATGACAGAGGGTCAGCTACACTTGGATTTAACTTTTTCATTTTGTCTTTTTACTTTGTTGAGGCTGGATAAGAAAAGAGCTGCAACCTGAGAGTTGGAACATCCATCCATCCATCCATTTTCTGTTCACCCTTGTCCCTAATGGGGTCGGGAGGGTTGCTGGTGCCCATCTCCAGCTACGTTCCGGGCGAGAGGCGGGGTACACCCTGGACAGGTCGCCAGTCTGTCGCAGGGCGAGTTGGAACATTTAGCAACCAATTTGAATGCTGTCCAGGGGCTGCATTTGACTAAGCAGCAGCTGCATTGCAGGTCAATCAGTGTCACAGTGAGAACCAACCCAGCCTTCTGGCCAGCGCTCTACTCATGTAAGGGATATCTTCCAGTGTGTGCCACATAAATAATGCACCATCCCTTTCCAGGTTTCGTTTTTTGTTTTGTGCTGTAGCAGTGGTTCTGTGTCAGCGCTCCTGATTCATAATAGTGCTGGCTCATTTCTTCTGTAAGTCGTGCTTTTCATTGCATCACAGTAAGGTGTGCAGTCCAGACATATTTTAGGAGCACCAACAGAAAAAAAGACGTTCCAGTTTTATCACACGAGCTGCTGGTGCTCTCATGCTGGCTGCTCTGGAAGACAGACCCACACCTTTTATCAGGTAGCAGCTTGGGAACAGTGAAGGAAGTTTTAGCTGCTTAACATCCATCTGCCTCAGGTTACATAGTTGGTGTTTGGTTTCCTGCAGCGAAAACTGACCTCTGTCCTCAGAAGTGACTGGACATGAACCAACACTGATGCACTTGGCTAAAAAGGCAGGCCTGGTCCCAACAAAATCTATAAAAGCAAATGCCAACATATTTTTTTTTCAGTTTCAAATATTACATGAACAGATGGTTATCTGGGTTTCATAATGAGCCATTTATATGTGTCCTTTCTCCACTTCACAATGATCTCTTCTTTGTGTTGGTGCATCACAATAAATCCCAGTAAAATACATTAAAGCGTAGCTATAACGTGAGAAAATGTGAAAAAGTCAAATATAAGATAAGACTAATCCATCCATCCATCCATCCATCCATCCATCCTTTTCTGCTTATCCGGGGTCGAGTTGCGGGGATAGCAGTCTAAGAAGACTATTGTACCAGTGAAATGTTTATGCAGATCGCCATAAAAAGTCTGAATTTTAATTCCCTTTAAAATCAGATTGTATAGTCTATAATAGCTATGTCTTTAATTTTCGTTCATGTTGACCAAATAAGCCTACAATAAGGAGACATTTGAGTCAAACCCCAAAATGATCAAACAGATTCTTAACAAAAGTGATGTTGGGGTGTTGAATATAGGAGATGTCCTGTACTTACAGCAAGATTAGAAACATTTTTACTTAAGATAAACTTGGGATGGCAGCCAGGATATAAAGCAGGAATTTAGCAGGTGGATAAAAGTTGCCTTGATGCTTTCATAAGGAAGATATCAAAACATACTGAGAAAAAACAACATGTAAAGTATGAAAAGCTTTATTAATTTAATTTTTCCCATGATTTTCCATTTGGTTCTGCAATTGAACTTCACTGGCAAACACACATATAAAATAAAATGCTTAAAGAATTTTATTTTATATGTAAAATAAGTAAAATGAGAACATGCTATAACCATCTCAAAGCAGAGATTTTTTCTGATATTTTCTCCTCATTAACATGCAGCAACTTGCTCCTATTTGCTGATGTCTGTAAACCTTTTGCTCTTTAGGCAAACCTTTGGTGCACATATTCAGCACATTCATTACAATTCAACAAATATACATGGCACAAATAACTGTTTTCAAAACATACATTTATTTTAAGACACTACACAAACTAGGAAGATTCTTACTCAGAGATTCATACTCAGAGTTTATAAAAAGATTTATTTGTTTTTCTCATGACACTGCATGCTTTCTAGATTCATACATTGCTGATGAGTCTGATTCTTTTGTTCAGTGATGTTTTTTGCATGAATGCTAAGGCCAACGTTCATGCAATTCATGATAATTTCAGTCCATATTAGACCAATCTATGAATTGTGATTTTCATCTTAGGTTATCTCAATGCCAAAAAATTATTGAAAATATGCTGTTTACTTAAATATGTTCACATGTTAAAGTCTAATTAATTTCAGACTGTGTTCACATGAATTTCTGCTCAGTATTATGAACTATAGGCTTGACTGGTCGAATGTATTCTAGATTTGGAGCAGAAATAATCAGATCCTCTGTGGCGTGGAGACGGAGCGCAGAAGTAAAAGGTTTCAGTAAACGGGTTGCTGATGACTGACAGAGCCAGATGGTTGTCTGCTTCATGGCGTCAGATCTAAACAGTCACACCTGGTTTTATTCCTGAACATTTAGCAGGAATGTAAGCTTAATCCCATGGAGTCCCTTCCTGTTTGTTTTTCTTTCCTCAGTTTCAGTCAAAATGTCTGCAGACTGTTGTAGGCAACAGTAAAGGTGATCACACAGATAATCGCCACATTTACCTGGAGTTAGGCACACTGTGCAACAAAAACTAATAATTTACCTCCGGCAGATTTCTTCAATATTTCCTTTTTTGTTGTCACACACCTAAATGTTTGAGATCATGAAATAAATGTTTCTGACAGACAAAGATAACCTGACCAAGGCAATATTTTGTTTTGACATGATAATTTCATTTATTATATCCAAACCAATCTGCTTTGAAAAAGTAAAAGAGATTTTAGAAAGATTCAAAGCATGAATAGTATGTTTAAGGCCATGACGCTGCATTTCAATCTTATTTAGGCATCAACTTTGTCTAGGCCACTCCCTAAGCTTCCTTTTTCTGAGCTTGTGGAGGTTCTATAATCAGGTGCCTGAGCTTAGAAGGCTATGAAAGGCTTACTGGGCATTCTTCTCTCTGATAGAGATCAGAATTCAGAATTTCCATCAATAACAAAAGTCCTTCAAGTTCTGAAGCAGCAGCACAGCCTCAGATCATCACACTACTGTCGCCATTACAGGTTTTTCCCAACGTTGTGGTGGTTTTTACACCAGATGTAACAGACAAAAATTTAAGTACAGGCTTGGAGGACAATAGAGGAGCAAGCCGACTGCCAGCTGGGAAATCCAGGAACGGTTTATGATTAAACTGCAGAGACGAAGAAGGGACTCGGGCAACCAGAGGGTAACCATCCACGGTGTCACGAGGGAGGAAATCCAAAAGCCAGGTCTAGGGTTTCACAGGGAAACTTCCAAGGCGTCATGAGGAATCACCATTACTGGCAAACACTCAAGCACTGAAGTGCTGGCAGTCTGCTCCTCTTAAGCTCCAGGATAATAGGACAATGAAACACAGTCATGTGTGCAGCCTCCTGCCACCATCATATGTATTTATGGGTGGCAACAGGGCGGACCAGCAGCTGCGCTCAATTTCCCACAAATTGGGATCTACCAAGGAAAGGTGCGCAGCCACGTGTGTGCGCACGGCTTGATACATCCAATTTTTTTTGTGCGCTGCACTTTTCTAAATTTGTCCGTATGCCATGTTTTAGTATGAAAACTGTGCACTCTTTTATGCATGGGCCCCAGGAGTTCTTAGAGAGATAGAGGCCCAATTTCAAGGTGTTAAATTACAAAGCCTAATTTCTTTTAAGTCATATATGATATAGCAATTTTAATAACTGCTGAAGGTAACATAGTTACTTGATTGTGCTGTAAAATGGAACTATACCTGGAAAATACATAATACTGCCCCTTTACCGAAGTGTGTGAAGGCTTTTTTCAGATCAGTCAAAGTTGGTGTGGAAAGCTTTTTTCACTTAAATAAATTCTTCATCATATTTGTCTGATATTGCAAAAAGAGTAAGAACAAGTAATTCGTAATGGCAGCATATTTTTTTGTAGTACTGTACTTTCTTTCTTCCTCATAAATGTGAATATCTCTTATATTTCCAAAAACACCCTCAAAGTCCTTAAGGTTTTTCTCCATTATTAAAATTTCAGTGGAGACAAGACAATGTTAGTGAGAAACACCATGTAGTGATAAAGTCCCATCACTTACTATTACACATTTAAAGTGTGGTTTCTTAAACTGTGCTACACATTCAGCAGTAACAGCAGGATGCTACAGATGAAAACCTAACCTCCAGTGTAATGTGCCAGTCATATTTCTGTAAATCATCATGTTCCAAACAGCTGGGATGTGTTTATCAAGCATATTGACAGGCTGTGAGTGATAGCGATCCTCCCCCATCAGTTTGTGACGTTCATCTGCTGCCGCTCATTTATGTGGAGTGGCCACAAATTTACAGATATCCATTTTGCTTAATGAATGCCGTTCATTCAGTCCCACAGCAGGCTTTGGTGGACACTGTCCCAGGACCATTAGGAAATGAGTCCACAGCCGGGCCGCCGGAGACAAGTGACGGCATCAGAACCTGAGTGACTCCTGCGTGAGTCAACACCGCTGGGTCTGCTTTCAGTCAGCTGCTGATGCTGTAAACGAATCCATTATGATGTGAAACACGGTTGGCTAATATTGCACCTTGTCAAGTCCTTCCTGTGTGACAAATCTAAAGTCACTGTTCAAAAATTATCACCTTCAAACTAGTGGGAACTCTTTTTGAAATGCACCAGAATCCTTCACAGTAGTATTAAATTTAAAAAAGGACATTTTGACACTTATTAATTTTGTTAAAAACCGGAACTGGTTAGACTTGAAATTGCTTTGCAAGGCAGATTTGTGGTGTAATAAATATTTCTGAGTATCAGTACCAGAATGTGGGTTCTTCAGGTGTTTGTCTGCAGCTGTCCTTAATCCTAAGGCATGGAGCCAAGCAGAGTACCAGAAGACAAACTACGCACTCTGACTAAAAATGTATCATCATCATGGATTCCACTTCTGCAGACTGGTCAATGTAAAACGCTTGTCAGGTTGGATTAGCTAAATGACCACTGCACTGTGTGAAGGCCGCATTGGACTTTTTCATATAATCAGCCCTAATCATCTAATTGAATTGAGCTTGACAGCTTAATCGTTTAAGTCTGAATTTGGATCTAACTGCACTTAAAAGAGTACATCTAAAATTATTGCAGGAGTAATTAATAATAGGCAGGGTTTCCCCCAGAAAACTTGCTAAGCCTGGTGGTCGGGGCGCCGAAGCGGTCCACCGTGTTTTTGTATTAAAAGATGCTCAGTAAACAGGAAATGTAAAAATATTACTGTGTAATTATATGTTACTGGAAGACATCGCCAGTGAAATACTATCTCAACTCTGAACTAGTCTTAAAAACAACAAATCAAAAAATGCAATTAAAATTAATATCAATTATTTGCACTTCTGTTTAATCCAAATTTAAGTCAGCGGCTCCATAAGGCCCCCCAGAGCTTTAGGAGCCCATAAATGCTAATATTTTAACATAGACCACAGATACATAAATGTAACATTTGTTTATTGAGATTATCAATGCTGCTAAATTTGATTTAATGGTTTCAGCACAAATAAATTAAAATATTTTAAATTGTTTAACATTTATATGTAAGATTTGAAGTCGCTGGCTAATTTACTTTGCAAAAGTTCAAAGTGCAATATTCATAGTTAAATTGTTTTGTTACCATAGTAACAATCTGATGCTGTGACTTTAATCTTTGAGTTTGAGCTGTTTGTTCACAAATACAAATCAGTAAACTGTAATTATAACTTATTGCTTTTTAGATTGGCCAGTTAAACTACTCCCCATCTCCCAGATTTCACTAAATCTAACACAGAAGCTGTTAGAGGTGCTGATGTTTTAGCAGCAAGAGGGGCCCCTAAGTCAAATTCTGCTCAAGGCCTCATACAGCCTTGGACCGGCCCTGCTTGATGAGTTAAATCCTCTGCACTGCGCAGAGATGTGGAACAAACGGGAGATTTAATTTAATGCTGCTAATGTGGCTTTAGTAGCTCTTCCATTTCGTGTCTATTGACTGTTTAACAAGGGGACACAGAAACTATTTTGGTTGGTCCGGTTTAAGGGACGAGTTCCTCAGATCTCCATGCAACCGTGCACATTAACGCTGTCTGATTAAGTGGACAAAGTATTTGATATGGTTTGATGTTTCGTGTAATCGGAAAAATAATACTAAAAATAACAACAAAATAACATAAAACCAACGTGATGCGCGACTACTAGGCGAGCGCTAAAGCTCCTCACTGGGCTGAACCTGCATGATGAGGTCAGAACTGGTTCATTAACCACTAACACACCGGTCAACTGGGAACACATACATAAACTTTACAGGGAAAACAGAGCCACACGCTAGGCAGCGTGTTGAGATGGAAAAGCTGCACAAAACTCTTTCTCCACAAATATAAATCATTCTCACCACTCGCTCAGCAACTTTGAAAACGCCACTACAAGTTATTCCTGGTTCATGTAGAGCTGCACAGCCAGAGCTAACATGCTGGGGTTTAAACTCCTACCTTGATCAAAAACTCTAAACAATTCCTCACAGGGGGTTGATGTAAATATTCATACAGGTCAGCCTGTGTCCAGCTTGAGTGAAAGGAGACGTGGGATCTGCGCTGAAGGTAACGTAAGACATCCAGCTGCTGCAACGAGCAAGGCATCGCGCAGAGTCTCCAGCTGTCTGATTGGTCCGGATTTAAACTATAAACCTATCTTCTATAAACTCATCTTTTAGGAATAATTCTGCTCCGTCAATGAAACGCTCAGAGCAACAGAGATGTTTGCAATCCAGCTTAAAAAAAAGACATGATTTTATTATTATTATTATTATTTTCCTAAAAACAAACAAGAAAGGCTTAGCCTGGCGGTGGAGCTAGTAAAGCATGGCGGGCCGCCGGGTCTATAATACACTGGGGAAACCCCTGATAGGTGAAGAGGCAAGTGGAGAAGTTGCACCAGAATGAGTCTGTAGCCTGTACAACCTTAGCCTGCTCACCTTTCCTTTAAAAATCCCAATTTGCGGGAAATATACCGCAGCTGCTGGTCCGCCCTGTCTCCACCCATAAATACATATGCAAATTAATATATATACCAAGAAGTCTGCCACCACGTGGGGCAATAATCATGGCAACGTCCTTGTTTGTAGCAGTATAAGTATTTATAATGATAATTGTAGATTTTATTCAAAAGGTGCTTTCAGGGAACATATGGTAACCTCACAAAAATAAAAAATAATACATTTTAATGAAAGAAAAAATTCCATATTAAAAAAAATTAAAAAATAAAGAGATCGTAAAAATGCCTGTTTGAACAGTAAAGCGTTCAGCCAGGATTTAAAGACAGACAGCGTGTCAGAGAACTTTGAGTGGGGAAAGTGAGCTTGTTTATTCTAAATAGAGGAATAGGCAATCGGTTTTCTAGATTCTGGTAAGTAAACTGTACTATTCATCTAAGTTGGACTAACTTGATGTAGTTGAGTTAAGAGCAGAATAATTTACTTGCTATTTCTAAGTTGTAACAACTTAACTAAACTAAGTTAAATTAACTTGACACAATTAAGTTCTTACAAAAAGGTCTTAAGTATACTGAACAATATGCCAAGTAAACAAAACGTAAGAATAGTAGTTAAATTTTCTCACATTTTTCAAGGCAATCGGTTTCCAAGATTTTTTTTAAAGTAAAGTCAACTTGTCAAAGTTTAGAGTGTGTGCATAAGTTGTACATTTAAGAGTAGAAATGATTTCTGTCCCTAAAGGCGCATTCACAAAGCGGGCGGCTCGATTGAAGAATGACTGCAGCTGGACCGGTACCGGTACCGCACGGCTCCTTTTTTAAGTTTTGCTCAGAGCTCCAGGATGATCAGTCTGGATCTCTAATCTAAACACTAATAAACCATCATCAACATTTACCAGCAGATCAATGTGATCTCTGATCAATCGCTCCCTCTGAATCCTTCCAATGGCGATGTTCTTCATCAGAGCCAAAGCTCTCCACAATTACGCGGCTCACCTTTGTGCTGCTACTTATATACGTGTGATTATACACCTTAAAAATAATCAAACCTGAAATGTTTGGAGTTAATTTGCTGATCCAACCCTGTTTTCTTTTTTAGTTAGAATGAAATTACCCCACGCATTTCATGCGCTTCGGCGCACAGACCGACGCCTTACATCTTTATGAGACAAAAACTGAGAAAAAGTAGGCTACTCTTTACATTCGAGTGAGGTTTTCACATCCTTTTATTTTTATTTTCTTTATTTTGTGTGTGTGTTGAGTTATTGTCTGAGGATAAATGCGGTTCTTCATCGTTTACGTTTAAACAATAAAGTTGTGAGGATTTGGATTTTGCATGTCCTTCCAGTTAATTGAGTCTCAAGTGGCTGTCGCGTCTTCCCCATGATTGTTTCCAGCTGTCCCTTGTTTTCCATGATTACCCTCTGTGTATTTAACCCCATTCGTGTCACCTGCCTCTTGTCGGATCCTTGTTGTGTGAATCCCTTGTATCTACCCGTGTTTCTGTTCCCTGCGCTTCCTGGATTTTGTGTAGGCCTATTTAATCATTAAAATCATCATTTCACACTATATCCTGGATCCACCGTGTCAATCCTCACCACAACTCCGCTATTCATGACAACAATATTAAAATAATAATAAACATCGGGTTTGATACTTCTTGGTCTAAATAACATTGAATGTAATCAGATTTCAGTGGATTTAGGTGAGTTTTGACGCTTTGTAGTTTGATATTGTTCACAGAAACGTTTGCTTGGCTGCTGCACATTTTCACGCCAGGGAAAAAGTGCATATTATATTTAAGCGTACTTTGACGCAAATTGAATTTTTATACATGCGGACTTGTGCGTAAAAAAAATGACACCAGGGCCGTGCAGAGACCTTTGGAGGGGCAGGAGCTCAAATTTAAAAAAGGGGCACATTGAACAAAAACTCCGTACAACAACATAGCAACAATCCATGTTAATCAAGTATCTAATTGGACCCTACTATATCATTGCCATCACACAGGAAAAATAGGAGAGTAATTTTTTCGGAGTTAACATCATTTTCATCTAAAAGAGTCCTGTTTATACATTAAAGAGTGAAATCATTTCCATTGGTCAATAGAATCGGAGTAAAAAAATAGAGGAAATTATATCGGAGTAAAACAAGAACACGCCCACTGAAGTTCCTTAAGTTTCGTTTCTTCCACCATCTTGTTATCCTGCAGTGGAAACGGAGGCAACGATTAGCTGTGTGCCAGGTAAGTCCCCAAATGGGTTGTAGATATATTTTACGTGGGGTTTTATGATTTTTTTAATTATTAAGACTAATTATGATGACGTGCTGCTGTTTGGTAGTGGGGGAAGGAGGGGTGCAGCGAGGAATTAACATGATTGGCTAACTAGTTAGCATGTGTGCTTCAGCTAACTTAATTTAGCCGTTTACAACAATGTAAGCAGAAAAAAAACATCAGTGTTGTACAATTCTACGTCCATTATTTTATTTTCACAAGTCAAGGCTGCCGCTATTTTTAAGCTGAGAAACGGAGTTTAAAAGAGGAGCGAGCTGTACTATCGGAGCTAGCTCTGCTAGCATGTGGAGTCAGTATTCCGCCCACAAAATGGCGCGGGAGGACTATGCTAGTAACTTTTCTTGAAGGTAGAGCAACGATTAAAAAAAAAAAAAAGAATTAAAGTTGTGCTTTGTATGCAAACTGTGTAAGTTCTCAGTAAAACATTTTTGATTTACTATTTTGTCCATAAACCCCGTTTATATCGAGTTGTATGGAGCTGATATGTTTTTTTTTCCGTTTTAGTTGTGGTAATTGGCTAAATTCAAGTAAATCCTGCAACCAAACTGCACAATAAGTTCCCAAGCTTTATTTATTAAATCCTAAGATGGATGTGAGAAAGTTTAACAAAATGATTTTTAAAACCTTCACTTCATCTAGGTTGAGCAAGATTTTACATTGATGTTTGGGGAAACCATCTCTGCAAAGTTCCTGGAGAAGTGGCCCACTGTCTACAAGTAGAAAGTCCTCAAACAAAGTCGTGGTCTCACACAGTCTGATGACCTTAAGAACCTTCTTGACAATGCTGAAGGCACAACAGAAGAGGAAAATGGTAAGTTGCAATGACTTATAAAGAAAGTGTTTAACAGAATTTTATATGAATTGGTTCAATATAAGTGCACCTTCTCCTGCCCTCAGTGTTTGGTAAGCTTACTCTGGAAGTATTAACATCGTTGCAAATAAGAAGTTTTGATAACTTATGTTTATTTTACTTTTTCTTCTAGGATGGGACATTGACATGTCATCCGTTTTGATCCTAGTGCACCTCCTGCCACCGTCACCTCTTGGGCGCAAGAGACCAGGAAAACTCTCAGCCAGACAAGCCAGTGAACATCTTGTGAAGTTTGTCAAGGTAAGGTTACAGTAAAGGGAACATTTATGTTGATCAAAATTCTCTATTTTTCCCTTTTTATATATATATATTTATTTATTTGTATTTCTTGTGAAGTTGGTCTCAAATTTAATTTCAAGTGACATTTAAAAGATGCTGAAAAGTAATTTGCCTTATCTATTAGAACCCTCTCTTCTTTGAAACCCAAGACTAATCATGTTTTATTCTGTTTTTGCCACAGACAGGAACCAGCATCCAGGAGCACCTTGATGGCATCGCAGAAAGCCGTCAACCATACCTGCTTGCAGTAGGGACTCAGAGGAGCGTGATTCACAAGTACTTCATTGTGATTGACAAACATGCCATACCTTGTAAATCACAAGGTTCTCTTGCCTGTTTTGATGAGCTTTTTAAAGCTCACTTTGTGTTCGGCACTTCATATGATCATAATCTGGTCAATGTGTACAACTTTCTGCAGACGGCCATTTATGAGATAGATGTTGAGACAACCAAAGTGAATCCTAGGGTTGCAGAGTTGAGGGCTCGGATGCTGCGTTAAATAGTTGTTTTGCTATGATTCAGTTACCAATCAACACCAAGGTATTAAATGTAAAATGGGCCAAACATCATGGAAATATGTATCGTGCAGATTTAGTTGTTTGTAAAGAAGTTTTTTGTGAAATGCCAGTTTTCCATAAGATCTACAATGTTGTTGTGAAAGATGAGAGGTTACTGTTTGTTACATTTGCTCTGCAAACAGTGTGTCTGAATGAGCATTTCAGTGCTTTTCAAGTTTTGTATACAAGAGATGGACCTCATGTTATTTATGTAGAAGAGCTTTACTGTTACAGAGCTTTTGATTTACAGGTGTCATACAGTCATGAAGATGCAAATGTTTATATTGTTCCATACTGTTTCCTGTGAACAATAAAAATGGCTGTTCAAATACTGATTTCTGGTCTTTGCATTGTACTCTTACAAACTCAGCTGTGTATTATAGCTATAAAAAATTGCTTAGTGAGTGAAATAAAGTTAAATTTGGCACTGTTTTAGAATTTAATTAAATGTTTAACTGCACAATATGGAATTAAATTAAATTAGGAGTAAAATTTTATACTATTAAGAGCACAATTTTACACTATATGGAATAAAATGTTATTCTATTTTGTGTAAAATTTATTTTTAGTTAGACTAAAATTTTTCTCTACTTAGAATAGAATGCAATTCTCTTTAGAGTAAATTATATTCCACTTGGAGTTAAAATACGGTAGAGTACTTTTTCTTTTAAACAACTTGGAGTAAATTCTCTTGGCATTGATTAAAGTTTTTGCACTAAATGGTGTTGATTTTAATCTGTAATTTCAACTCTTCCATGAGAGTAAATTTTACTCTATTTAGACTGGGACCAAATGTTGTCTTTTTTAGAGTAAAATTTTTTTCAAATTGAGTACATTTTAATCTGGAAATTTTACTGTGCATGCAGATAAATGCAAAGCAAATGTAGTCTATTTTCCCCAACAGGTATAAAGTTTCTGTTTCTGCTGCTGGCAGTCCTGGAGGGCTGAGTTGATCTGAGACTGTAGCTGTAAAACAGGCCAGAGGAGAGAAGGTCAAAGGTTATTAGCTTATTTCATAACTTTATAAAGTTATGAAATAAGCTAATTTGCTGCCATTTTATTAATGAAGCCCTAATAATATCTATTTAACCTCTAGAAAAACCTGGCTGCAGACTGATTTATAGATCGAAAAAGCTCAAAAGGGTTAACTCTATATAATAGTTTGATGTTAGCACCTCTGAGACCTAGAATTATAAGACTGGAATATCAAGGCAAAGAAAACTCAGTAGCTGCTGGTAGGGGCCATTAAGGGGCCTCCAGACATTCAGGGGCCCCTAGAAATGGTTTATTTGTAACACAGACCATAGATCTAAACCTGTAGCATCATTTGTAGAGAATGACAATGTTATTACATTTTATTTAATGCATTCAGCTGAGAACAATAAATAGTACATTTAGGATTTAATTAGGAAGTTTACTTTGTAAAAGTTTAAAGAATCGTCTTGATAGTTTGATTGTTGTGTTACCATGGCTACAATATGGTGTAATTTTTGTGTTTGAATTAGGTTTGTTCACAAATACATCACAGCAAATAACCAATAATTAGTGACTGATTTTAAACTCGGCCAATAAACCTGGTCTCCCTCTCACAGATTCACCTTATCTATATTTAAACATGTTGGCAATGCTGATGTTCTTAGTAGGAAGAGTTTCAGGGGGGGCAGAGGGGTTCTGTCTAAGGCCCCATATTACCTTGGGCCGGCCCTGCATGAACAGAAGCTGCGATGCGCATCTCTGGAATCTACCTGGAATTTACCTGGAATCTACCTGGAATTTACCTGGAATCTACCTGGAATTCCCCGGTGGCCCCTGTCAGATGCTTTGGAGACGTTTTGATTCATTTCATTGTGGCGTGTTTGGCTTTTTGCTGCGGTTCTAATTATTGCTACAATATTTTGTGAACTCTAAATGCTCTGGGCCGAATCTTCCTTTAAGACAGGGGTGTCAAACTCAATTTCACCAAGGGCCACTTCAGTATATTGGCCACCCTCAACGGGCCACATTGACGGTATAAATCAGGAATGCCCAAGTGCAGTCCTCCAGGCTGCAACTTTTAGATGCGTCCCTGCTAAAACATACCCCAGACAAAAAGTTGACTTCCCTCATTAGCAGCAACTCAGTTCTGTAGAGGCCTATGAATGAGTCAATGATCCAGGTGTGTTAGAGAAGGAACGCATCTAAAGTTGCAGAGTGATAGGTCTGGAAAACTAGACTTGGGCAACCCTAGCATAAATGTATGAAAATACAATGTTAAAAATAAATTAAACAACACCTCATATTGTTAAATAACTGATTTTATGTGTTCAAGTTTTAAATATTACATTTGAGTTTGCATGGATGTAAAATTCCAATATTTTTAAACTAAGCAGTTTAAAAATATGCTCAGTATTTTTAAACTGCTCAGCTAAACTTCGCTCTTTAGCTTGTCGATGTTTCAGTTTTATTCGCTGGGAAAATTAATCTTTGTCTGCTTTAAAGATAAGCAGACAAAGAATAAAAACAAGTTTTGATATTAACTCTCAACTTCATTCACAAAACTTTATCGTTATTTATTACACAACGAACATGTATTTCACATAAGAACAAAACAATGAGGTGATGCTGCCTGTCCTTGAACACAAAGCTGATCCCTCTTCACCCTGTCACCAACTCACACACATCCTCATTGTGTTGTGTTCTGTAAATAAACACAAAACAAAACACAAGCAAAATCAATAAACTATATACATATTCCAGTACAGCGGCGTAGGAAGCGGGGGGGACGGGGGGGACATGTCCCCCCCAATATTGAAGCCAGGTGGATATGTCCCCCCCAAAAAATTGTACCGCAAAATATTGGATTTTGACATTTTTTTAACTAGCGTGCTTTTATTTTGAAGGCGCAGCATCGCGTTACGTCACGGTACTCCCCCTCCCCTCTCTGAACTGCTGAGTGAGCACTTAGAAGGGAGGGAAACAGCGACACAGAAGTCAGAAACTTGCGAATGAGGTAAAATGGTCTGTCGGGAATGCTGCTATGAATATTGCTTATTTATAATGTCTTGTTGTCAGTTCACTTTCATATATAGGAACTGAATCTTTTTGGTTTAATCATCTTAGTCTTGAGATGATCACTCATCCAATATTTAACTGCTAACTTTCTCTAGACGTTTGCTACGCTAGCCAAAATGTCTTTTTTTTATATATATATCTCATTCAGTACAATGCCACCACCAACTAAAAGGCTGAAACAGCAGCAGGACTTACTCAGCTTTTTTAAAAAGAGTAACGTCAGTGTGAGTAACAGTCACACAACACAAGGGCAACACCTGTGTTGCCCTTGTGTTGAAATTAGCCCGGTCTGGGCGTGCGTTTTACGAGGATTTTTTATTTTTTGCGTGGTTTTGCTTCGCCGAAATGGACAGATATTATACCTGCCGCGCTCCTGATCGTTAGTTAAAACCACAGGGAGAGTTAATTTTAATTCTTAGCAGCGGCTAACCAACAAATTAACTTCTGCACCTTTATTTCCTCAAATAAACTGCTGGCTCCTCTTTTTAGACTATAAATAGATTAACACAACATTGACAACTCTGTAGTTTTCTCTGTTCTGTACTGCAAACTGGAATTAAAGGCGCCATTTCTACCAAAGGTCTGGACAGACTGGCGACCTGTCTAGGGTGTACCCCACACCAGAACCTCCCGACCCCACTAAGGGACAAGGGTGTACAGAAAATGGAAGGATAGATGGATTTCTACCAAAGGTTTAGAATGCGTTTTTGAACCAGATGCTTCAAAGCGCCCTGTCCATAATTCTTCAACACACTGTCAGCTCCCTGTCAGAAAGACTTTAGTTCAGAGTCCATAAGATAATACTCTGAAAGGATTTTAATGGATTTATTTTATTTGCCTCTGCGATTAACTCTGCGCGTAAAGTCTGTAATGTGACAAATAAAATGTTTTGTTTGATTTAAAATTGGCCATGTTAGGCTCAAGAGTTGTACCTCATTTCTGAAACCATCTCATATGTTTAGGAGCAACAATGCAGGGACAGCACAAAGGAGACAGGAAAATGAGAGGATAGTGCAACCGGGCTAGAGGCAGGAAGTCAGAGTGAGGGAGAGACAGGAGTGGAGCAACAGGTAAGATAGAGTAACTCATACGAGTAGATACTTCATGAGAGTCCACAAAAAAAGTTGAAAATTTTAATCTTTTGCTTGTAGTAAGTGTAGTTCAGGGGCATTGAGTGACATTGTAACTTTTCCTTCTAGGGAGTTCAGACTAGGGACACACAGCTGAGAGACTCTGAAGTCAGTGGACAGAGAACAGAGCCAAATCAGCCACATCCAAAATTCATAGACCCTCAAGCTCTAGCCAACAGAACTTTACATTTCCAAGGAAAGTGGTACAAGGAATTTCCCTGGCTACATTATGATGCAGTGAAAAATGGCATTTTGTGTTTTTATTGCATGGCAATTTACCAGGACAAACTCACACCATTTGGTGCAAAATCCGAACCCGCCTTTTCACTTCTGGATTTAAAAATTGGAAAAAAGCATGCGAAAAATTTAAAGCACATGAAAATAGTCACACACATCGTCATGCTGTTTCTGTGACTGCACAAGAAAGTCATCCTATAAATGCCCAATTATCCAGTGCTTTGGCAACTCAGCAAGGTGACAATAGGCACTGTCTGGAGAAAATTGTGAGCTCCATAAAATATTTGGTACGGCAGGGACAAGCTTTGAGAGGGCATGACGATGATGACAGCAATTTGTATCAATTGTTAAAAAATCTGGCAGAAGATGATGCCCTTTTGGCTAAGTGGTTGCTGAGGTCTCAGAAAGAATACCTAAGTCCACAGATACAGAATGAAATCTTGTGTTCTATGAGCAATAGTATTGTCAGTGAAATAGCAGATACAATCAGAAACCTACCAATTTTTGAGTTTGCAATTATTATGGATGGAACACAGGACATTTCTGGGAAAGAACAAGAAAGCATTTGTCTGCGATACATTGACAGTGACATGAAGCCCCATGAAGAGTTTATTGGCTTGTACTCAGTTTCTGAAACAACAGGAAAAAGCCTTGCTGCTGTTGTTAAAGATGTGCTGCTCAGATTAAACTTACCAATGCATGGTTTACGAGGTCAAACTTATGATGGAGCAGCCAATATGTCTGGGAAGCATGCAGGTGCACAGGCACTGATAAAGCAAGAGCAGCCACTAGCATTTTTTGTTCATTGTGGAGCACACTGCACTAATTTAATTGCACAGAAAGCTTGCTTAGCCTCAGTTCTGATCAGAGACGCATTGGATTGGGTGAACCAGCTTGGAGTTCTTTTCTCTCAGTCAGGGAAGTTTAAGGCAATCCATGCAGCAACAGCACATACAGAGAATCCATCGTGCACTGCAATAAAACCCCTCTGCCCCACAAGATGGGCAGTACGGAGCAAAGCAATCAGAGATGTTTTGTCACAGTATGGGTCAGTGCTGGCTAGCTTGCAGGAGATGGCTTCTGGTGCCTCAAACACAGCATCCACTGCTAATGGACTGCTGGGGCAGTTTAGGAAAGGTAAAACAGTTTTGGGTCTCATCCTTGCCTCACCTGTGATTGATGAGCTTGAATGCCTGAGCATCTCTTTCCAGAAGAGAACTCAAACCATTGCTGGAATGAGGACTGCTGTGAAAGTTGTTCAGACTTCACTTAAGGCTAAAAGAAATCAAGAAAGTTTCAACACTCTGTTTGAAAAGGCGATGGCTGAGGTTCAGTCTTTGGGTGTTAAACCCATCACAGTTACACAGAGAAGGCCACCCCCAAAACGCTTCACTGAAGGAGCTAAGACACATCAACCTGAATGTGCCAATGACCACTACAGAGGTGAATTCTTTAAAGTATTGGATGTTGTAGATGCACAGCTCACTGGGCTATTTAACCAGGATGACTTGCTGACTTTGCAAAAGTTGGAAGAGACACTTCTCAGTGGAACGATTGATGCTGCAGTCATTGGGAAATACCCAGAGTTGAATAGAGAGTTACTTTCAGTGCAACTTCCTATGTTTAGACTGAACTACTCATTTAGCAACAGCGCAGAAGCTGCAGGGATCATTGGTGGACTGCCTGGAGAGGTCCGTAGACTTTTTGGGCAAGTGGAAACTCTGGTTAGGTTGCTTTTGGTGGTCTCCGTTTCATCCTCTGAGGCAGAGAGAAGTTTCAGTGCGCTTCATAGACTCAAAACGTGGCTCCGGTCTACAATGACTCAAAACAGGCTTAATCATGTTGCTGTCTGTCATGTACATAAAGATAAACTTGATTTACTGGACAAGAAGTCAGTTTGCAAGCAATTTGTGGCTGCAAATGAAAGGCGGAAAAAACATTTTGGCTCTTTTGCCTAAGCCAGTGTTTGCCATCCTTTTATGTTTCCGGCACATTTTTGGCGAATTATAAATGCATGGCTGTAAAGTGCAGTTGTTCAGAAGCACAGAGGTGTTGATCTCTACCTAGGGTTATGTGGCCTATAATCTCTGTGCTAACTGCTTTTCCAACAGTTAAAGCACACTGTAGTCAGTGAGTTAAAAAGCTTGTCTATTAAATGTGTATTTATTGTTGGTAAATATTTCTTCATTTTTGATTTGGTTTAATTAGTCATACAGTTCGACAAACTGAATAAGCATATTTTGATTGATTTTCTTTTCTTCTTTTACTTAATGTTAAAAGTGTGAATAATTTGTTCACTACATTGTCTGTGAGGGCTCTTTCATCTCAGAATTTTGTTTAATCAAAGATTCATTTTTGACCATTATTGCAAGTTTGACAAAATAAAACATATCAAACTTTGCACTTGTGTGGCCTACTGAATTGTTTTTAATCCAACTGAAATATTTGATTTTCTAGTGTGTATGCGGACACTAAATATGCCAAGGGCTGAAGCCCTTGAAAGACATCTCCCTTTACTTAATAAAAGACTCCAGTCATTTTGTTTGGTGATATGCTCACATCTTATGAACAAATGCATTATGTAAATTTTAAATGCATTATTTTTGCAAGACACAATTTATAAAGGAATAAAGTAAAAGATTAAATAGCCTTTTTTTTAAGTAGCGTACTTAAGATATATTTCTGTTGAATATTTACGAATCTCAGATTTCCGACATGTGTCCCCCCCAATTGTAAACTTATTCCTACGCCCCTGTTCCAGTATACTGAGTTTTGGTTTTACATTCATTTTATTTAAATTTAGTTTGTTCGTACTTACCAATGTTTTCTGGCCGGATGTCTGGCACCGTTTTCCCCTGGTCAGTTCGTCGATGTTCGTTCTTGTGCTGAGGAAATCCGCAAAACGGCGTGTAGGTTTTCGTCAGTAATGCGCGATCTGGTCTTGGTCTTGTTTAAATTCATTTTTGAAAACATCTGTTCGCACAGATAGGTGCTTCCAAACATGGACAAAACACGAGCTGCATGGAGTCGAATCTGTGGCATCAAATCAGGGGGCAGTAGACGGTAAAAGTCCTCGATTGAAACATCACGGGAACTTCGCTCTTTAGCTTGTTAGCTTGTCGATGTTTCAGTTTTATTCGCTGGGAAAATTAATAATCAGCTTGAGGTGACTCTGCTGCACTCTAGTGGCGAGAAGCCGTAATGTTGGCTGGTAACAATCGGAAGGCATTATGGGAGATGTAGTTTGTAGTCAATTCGTGCTCAAAACCTATTTTAAGTCAATCAATGGGGCTGTAAAACGGTGGTGGGGGCGAGGGCCACATAAAATGACATAGCAGGCCACATGTGGCCCGCGGGCCTTGAGTTTGACACATGTGCTTTAAGACTTAATATAAATAACTTCTATTTACAGTCGCGAACCTCCAGCCCAGATCCCGTCAGCAGCGGCTTTAACCCGCCTGATAGTAACGTTAAGGAGAAGCAGAGCGAACGGTCAGCAGTTGAGGCTTTGAGCTACTCGCTGTCTTATATCAAGACGTCTGATGAAGACAGACATTCTTTATATCTGTCAGTGGACCGACTCAGATGGCCTGTAGTGAACCGGGCATTTAGCAGAATGATTCGTTCTTGTCCTTTCTATTCAATGCTTCATGAATCTGATTAGGGGTTATGTATTTTTATTTCTCGAGGCATTTGTGAATGTGCTTTTAACTTCAAATGGCAACTGTATTTCTGTTATCTGACGTAGTGCCGACAAATTCTGATTCTGAAGGTGGCTTAATAGATGTGCCATACTGAAGACAGACATGCTGCCCAGGCATGTGGGCAGATCCATTCAGACCAGGATACGATCCTGGGCTGCTGCCAAGTGAGGGGATAAAAGCCGCCTCCAGCACCTAGAACCAGATGCTACCTCATGAATCCTTTGGCAGGAATCTGTGACTAATACAAAATATATCCTCCCCCTTCTGAGAACCTGTAAAGAACTGGAAGGAGGGAGAATAATTAGGTGGAGGGGAATGAATGATGACAAGCATGACAGGAGGGTTGTATGAAGCCACGAATTAGCAGATAGACAGATGTAGATTGGTAAGGTGGGTGGAGAAGCAAGTACACAAGTAATTCATATCCTCCACCTTCTATTCCCCCTTTTTAGCAGTGGACTGAATGACATGCTCTTTCATCGGGAAAATATTTTCAAAGCAAAGTTGAGTGAAGAGCCAAGGCAGAAAATACAAGAGCAATGGCAGACAAATCAAAGCCTCCAACAGATAAGAGTGTGCGCCACATCCTGTCTGTCACTTAGCAGGAGGAGGAAGGCTGATTGTTAGGACAAGAGCCTCCATGACTGAGAGTGCAAACACATTTCTCTTGCTCAAGTGGCTGAAGAAGAGGCCAAATGTGTGTTTCACCTCATTAATACGCTCTTCTGCCTTTTTCTCTCATTCTCCCACACACACAAACCCTTTGGTGGAAACACATGTCTGACAGTAAAACGTGAGGTGCTGCTGACAGTGTCTCATTGGTGAAATATGTCCAGTTTGGCCCAGCAGAAGAGAGACCCTTGTGTCCAAATACAAAGATTTCTCCCATTTTGTTTCCCAACACCTCACTGTTTTATACTTTTACTTTCTCCATTTAAAACTCTGGAAACCGGAGTTGGTGTTTCTTCTTTAGAAATTTCCTTCCAATTGACAGCTTAATTAACTGATTTAATTTAAACATTAGTAAAACATGTTTTTTTTTAAAGTTAAGATCATAATCTACCATTGTCACTGTTGCGCTTAACTTGACCAAATTTCCAATACTATTCATTGAGACAATGCTGAGATGGTGTGTCGCATGGTTCTCCACTGAACAATGTCAATGTCAAGTTTATTTATATAGCACTTTAAAAACAGGTGTAAAACTGCACCAAAGTGCTGAACAAGAATGACAATAACACAAATTGATAAAAACAGAGTACCAAAACACTACTTCAAATAAATGCCAAAGGATACAAATTAGTTTTGAGAAGTGTTTTAAAATGATCAAGGCTGTTGGCAGATCTAATCTGGAAAGGTAAATTGTTCCATAGAGTAGGAGCAACAACAAAAAAAAAGCCCGATCTCTTTTCCTCTTAAGTTGAGTCCGAGGAACTGTCAATAATAGCTGATTATTTGATAGTAGGGTTCTGGACACTGACTAAAATTTTTAAAGTTCCCTAAGATATGGGGGGATAACCCATTTAAAACTTTATAAATTAATAAAAGAGTCTTAAAATCTATTTGATAAAAGATGGGCAGCCAGTGTAAAAAGGCCAGTATGAACATTATTGATAAACTGAGTTCTGCAAACAGTTTAATTTTTTTAAGTGTGAGGCTCCAAGAACACAAAGATTTAATCTCTAGAAAATATTTAGTGCCAGATGCTGGATTTGCTAAGAATCCTAAATATACAGACAAAGCTACAGAGTGGAACGGCTTACATCAGAGCATATTCATGTGTTACAATGGTCCAGTCAACGTCCAGACTGGAATCCAACAAAAAATCGGTGGAAACACTGTTTCTTTTGAGCTTTGTTGCAAGAACAAATAAGCTAATAAATAAATAAATAAATAATAATAATCTGTTTTCAGATGTGCAAAGTTGAGAGACTTAAACAGTTATCATTAAGATTATTACTAACCTTTATTTCCTCAGGAAAATCCCTTTGAGATTACAAATATATTTTTCAAGAGAACTGGGCCAAGATTTTTAGCACTTCAAAACTACCTACTACTTCGGGTTGTCTGTCAAATAGAATCACGTCAAAATACATTAAATACATTGTGTTTTAATGTTAAAAAACGCGAAAAAAATCAATGAGTGTGGGGTGTACGGCTACAACGAACTAACCGTCTAAAGTGAAAAATGTCGCCATCTTGTGGCTGACGTTTAAACTGTAGAGAAAAAACCATCACATTCGTGCTAAATAGCATATTCTAAGAAATATTTAATCAAAGTCTCAGTGTAGAAAAATCCTACGCAATAAAAATAAATATTTTAACATTTATTTGTATTTTCAACATCTCCACTTGCACCTGGCACCCCTGACAAGACATTCTCTTTGCTTGGGTTGTATACACGACTGGCATGAATTGTGGTTTGGTGGGGAGGATGGAATGCAGCTGGACCCAGGGACAAGGAGCATGGGACGGTGAAACTTTTATCTGATTTGTGGAACTTAAATAAAGGGTGATTTCAGACCCTTTTTTGCATCTGGATCACTCTAGAACTTCTCTAATTCCAAAACTACAACACCTAGACTCTTCAAATCTGGACTGGATTATTCTCAACCAATAACAGAATATTTAAAACCATATCTGAGAATATATGCAATAGAATTATGTACTATATTATTAGATTTAGAATGGGTGGAGGATACTAATATAAGTAAAGTAATAGTTTGTAGTGATTCATTATCTGCATTGTTTGAAAATGGAAGTACAAATAATTATCAAAATATATTATCAGGTTATAGCTGTTCATCATAGACTATGTGAACAAAATAAAAATGTAATATTATTTTGGACTCCTGGTCATGTAGGTATTTTGGGTAATGAAAGAGCAAATAGGTTGGCTAAGCAGACTGTAAAAAAGAAGATATTGATATGCCAATAAAGTTATCTAAATCTGAGGGCAAAAGTATAGTTTAGAAAGAAAGTAAGAAGCTATGAAAAATTAGGTGGGATGATTAAATAAATGGAAAGTATTATTATAGGATACAGTTGTTGTAAGGAGGAATAAACGGGAGAGAGGAGATAATTATAAATAGAATAAGAACCAGTCACAGATTTTTAAATGGCACTCTTTTTAAGATGGGGAAACATCTTACTGGTTTATGTAGTTGGTGTGATACTGTAGAAACAATGGGCCATGTTTTTAATAGCTGTAGGAAATAGGTGAATCAAAGAAGATTACAGCAAACGGAAATAGGTTTTATTATTAAATTAAAATTCACGAATGTGGTTGCTCAGTTAAATAGCAATAAAGGAAAAGAGAAGGTTTTTCTTTTTCAAAAATAAAAACTACCGGGCTCATTAGGAGAATTTGAGGAATAAGTATTAGGATCCAACAGATGGCAGTAGCGTAACAATAATGGATGCAAGCTGCAGTTAAAATTTGAACAAGAAGATTTTTGATTTTAACAAGACATTTATTCATACAATAATTTAACAAGACACAGTGAAATACATAATTGGGACATACTTAATAAATAAATATTCACATTAGTAGCTTCTTATATTGTAGTTGTTCCTGATTGTATGAGCTATTTCTCCATTTTCAGTTAAATCTTAGAATTATGATTATTTATTTCATTTTTATTTGCTTATTTTCTAGTTGATTTATAATTAGAATTTTTGTTTAATGTGTTATTTAAAATAAGTTCTTTAGTTAGTAATTCACTTAATTAGTTCATTAATGTCAGTTTGGGACGTGGGTGTTTCACAGTATAAATAGGTAGGTTTTAGGTAGCTCATTATGCACTTGGGTGGTCATATGGTTTTTTACCAGTCTATCCAATCAGTCAGTCCTCAGTCAGTCACTCTATCAACTTATAACTTGTGTTGCCTGAACTGTGGAATAAAGCACCAAAGAACTGCATTTTTGACTTTTTTGATCTTTAGGACTGCGTAAGCCAGAATCCACAGTGCATCAGGTGACTATTTGAGTTGGATTCACCTTTTGTTTTGACTAGTGATGGGTCCGGCAACACCGATGCGTCGGCGCATGCGTCAAGCCCATAGACAAAACCCCGTGTCGGTGCGCGTGTTGCTTTCAGCAAGTCACGTGACCGATACAGGAACTATTTCGCCAAACTGTGTTTATAAGGAAGCGAATCTGTCGACGTCAATTATGGAGCAACCTCAAGACTAACGAAAGGTTTCGTAGTTTAGGACCATTTTGATCTTATATCAGAAAATAAAGTATTGGTTATCACTTCGTTGTTGTTTCATCCGGTTCTTTTCAGTTTCTACTTGATCTATCTGAATTCAAATTCAGCTGAAATTGACTCTTAGTTTACTTTCATATTATGTTCTGCAGGTTAAGTGTTGCATATGTTTGACAGGACTGTCTTATTTAAATAAATCCACCTCCTCAATGCTGAGGCATTATAGGGCGAGGCATCAGAATGAAGTCCAGATACACCTAGGATAAACTCGGGTATACAGCCATTCTACAAATTACTCGGTTGCTTTTTATAAATTATTTCATATAAATGTATTGTTTACCTCATTTCTTTCTACAGCAAGATAAGTTGTCAAAAAAAGCGTAACAGACTAAATTTCAAAGTGTTGGAAAAGCTTATTTTTTAAATAAAAATTTGTGTCCTTCCCTCCCCCCAGTCCACAAGCATCCTCATTCCAAATACGTTCACTTAAATTCTCACTTTATGATACTTCTTCACATTATTTATTGACTGTATCTAAGAATATCAAATATATTTTGAACTTAACTGAAGATATGACATAGTACAATACATAATATACAATAAAATACAATGACTTAAATCTTATTTTATAGAGTAGGTCATCAAATCAGTCTGTCAACTACATTGCCTGTAGGGATTTTTTATGTCCAGCAGGTGTCAGTATTCAGTGACACAGTATCAACACAGTATCAATACAGTTTTGCTATGGGTCGAAACGCTTCATGACGCCTCATTTACCCATCACTAGTTTTGACCATCTTTAAATCTTAAGTTTTTTTTTATTTTGGAATTTGAGTTTTGGACAAATAGTCACTACAGCAAGTAAAAAACTGGATCTTGGCTTTTTGAATCAACAACAAGAAGTAAAAAAGCCAACCTTGGAGTTTAAGTCAATGCTCTCAAGTCTGCTGATACGCGGATGGATCCGTAAAGTTTGGAGGAAGCATCTAATTTGTTCTTTGGACGCTGACAACGGGAGGAAAGAGCCGCGCCCACAAGCCATGAAGGTGCCTCACCTACAAGCTACAAACGCTCACGTCTTTCTTCAACAACAGCGGTATGTACGATGATTGCTAATGCTGTAAAGGAAAATGGTCAAACGAGAGGAGTTTGATGACAGTGATCAACGTTACTGTACAAGTTTGTCATCATGAAGATGAATAAAAGACTGAGTAAAAGCGCTGCGCCTTTACGTACAGACAGTGGGTTTAAAAGAAAAAGACAGTTACAGACAGCAATAACAAAACTACAAGCAGTTCAAAGTGTTTGCCAAAATGTCTGATGTATTGAAAACACAGTTGACCAAGAGTGACTTGGAGGCTTCATCCAAACGAAGTATTAAACTGACTGAGAAAGACTTGATGTCCTATATAAAAATGTGCCAAGATAAAAGAAATGCTAAATTGAAGCAAGCAAGACGAATAATGGATGATTTAAATGTTTTGATGGAGTCAAATGATAAAATTGACTCGGTGAATTTTCTTCTTGCTACATTTATTCAGTGTTCTCAGGATGCAGAGGTGTCGCATAAAAACCTGACAAGTTTGCCACTCCTCTCTGATGAACTCATGAAACATGAAATGTAGCCTGTGACCTGCAGGAAAACAGGGGTCAGAGGGCATTATTCACTGATCTTGTTTTTAGTGAAAAACAAGTTAAAGTTGCCTCTGATACATTGTTTGGTAATATCATGGACTTCCAACAGCTCAACTCCAAAAACCCCAACAGCAGTTTTACCAACAGAACAAAAGGGGGAGTAGCTTTGCTACAAATGTTCTTGCAGTGAACAATGAATGTCGATCTGGAGATAAGATGAAGTTCTCCAAAGGTCACAGCTGTTTGTACTGTCTCCTAAATAATCATACAGTTGACAAATGCTTTAAGTTCAAAGACAAGCCACATGAAGATAAAGTAAACTTTATTTCTTTAAGGAAAAGGAAATGTGTGTTGGCTGTTTAAAGGTGGGTCACATAAGCAGAGAATGTAGAGGTCGCTTGGTCTGTTCTGTTTGTCACCAGCAGCATCCCAGTGTCCTGCACATTGACAAGAAAAGAACAGGAACTTTCTCCAGACATCCACAGAATCCTTTGAGTACCACCTCCACAATGACTTAGACCTGTGGCCATGTCAGGGTCTGTGATGAAGATAACTCAAACCTTTCTATTGTTGCAGTTCAAGCCAGGAGTCCAAAAACCAAGACCACTGTGCAGACATATGCATTTTTGTACCCAGGCAGCACAGAAACATTCTGCACTGAAAGTTTGGCCCGGAAGCTGCAACTGAAAGGTAAAAGAACTAGTATCCAACTGCAAACAATGGGACATAAAGACGTTGTGAGTACAAACATCATCTCTGGACTCCAAGTAGCAGCACTTGATAAAATTTATTTCATTGAACTTCCAGATGTCATGACACATCTGGAAACTAATGCCTGTTTCAAAGCGAAATGTTCCACAACAGGAGACATCGACAAGTGGCCATACTTGCAAAGCATCAAGCTCCACAACATAGATGCTGATGTAGATCTGCTCATTGGCACAAATGCACCTAAGGTAATGGAGCTGTGAGAGCTGGTCAACAGTCAGGATGAAGGTCCATATGCTGTTTGGACCCGAGTTGGATGGGTCATCAATGGATCACCCTGGAGCGAAAGGAACAAAACAGGCTGCCATGCTTTCACCGCAAACAGGATTTCTGTTAAACATCTAGAAACAATGTTGATTGAACAATACTGTATAGTCATGATTTCAAAGAAAAATCATCCCAAGAGCAGATTGCAATGTCCAGAGAAGATATCAAGTTTGTGAATATCATGAACAATACACCACAATTAAAAAAATGGACATTACTGTGTTGACTTGCCTTTAAAGGCTGCAAATTCAATCTTGCCTGTGAACTGTTGTATTGCAGAGCAACATCTTCCGAGCTCGAAAAGAAAGTTTATCAAGAACAGGATCACTGTCATAAAGTACATATGCAATGAAGCAGAGGGCAAGAACAGCCTTTCTTTCCAGCTCCAAGATGGACAGCAGTTGCTGCCCGGGCTGAGGAGATTCTCTAGAAACTGCAGATCTCTACAAAGTTGGGTCAAGCAGAAGATGACCAGAACAGCCTGCATGAGTATTTGGAGGAAGAAGAGGATGCCTGTCTAAAGCTTTAGCTGGAGAAGGTGACTTGTGAAGAAAAGATTGAGCTGGAAGACAACATCCTGGTAATGGAGAACCAGAACAACAAGTTGCTGAAGGTGTGCAAGCTAAATATGATGAAGCTAAAAACATCTGTAGCTTGGGGCTTAAAGCTCAAATAACTTCATATTCAGCTGTCTCAAAAAAGAAAAGAGTTTTCTACCATGATGCATCAGTCTGCAGAAGATGCGAACACTAAAGAGCAAAAGGTGTCACAAAAGATGCAGCAGTTTAAAACTATGCTGAAAACCCAATGTTTGACATCTGAAGATCTGGCTAAAGCAGTGCATTTCATTCAATTTGAACAACATCACAGGTTTGGACCAGAGATCAGCTCACTCAGAGCTGACTGGGCCATCTCAGAAGATGGCCAGCTATTCGGACTTGGTCCAGTGGTTTATAATGGAGTCCTCAGAGTGGGTGGACGTCTCGGATGAGCTGCTGTGCCATCTGGGGCTGGACATCCAGTTGTCCTGTGTAAAGCCGTGCATGTGACATTAATTCTGTGTTGCATTTACCATCTACTTGGTCCAGCAGGAAGAAACCACATGTTGTCCAGACTGTCAGAAATGCTGGATAGTCAATGCAAATTCTGCTGCCAGAAAGATCTTGTATGACTGTTACCTGCAGAAGAAATGGAAGAAAATTTCTAGAACAAAAATGGCCAAGGAAAAGGTACCACCAGACAAACGTCCTTTCACAGATGTTGGAGTTGATTGTACTGTTCATTTGAAAGTGGTTCATGCCCTGCATGCCACGAATTGTAGTAATGTAATCAGAAGATTCATCTGCAGGAGTGGTCCAGTTTCTTCAATCAGGTCAGATGATGAAACTCTGCAAATTGTTTTCTGTGAGGCCGAAGCCATTCTGAATGACACTTTGGTCTCAGATGATCCAAATGATTTAGAAGTCCTCACACCAAATCACATTCTCATTTTAAAGAGCAAACCTGTTCTGCCACCTGGACTGTTTCAAAAACAAGACCTGTACCTCAGGTGCAGATGGAAGCAAGTACAATATATGGCTGAACTCTTTTCGAAAGGATTTATCTCTGAGTATCTGCAGGAAAGACAAAAGTGGATGAGACGGAAAAGAAACATCTCTCCTGTAGACATTGTCCTGGTTGCAGATGCTACTGCACCTAGAGGATGTTGGCAGATGGGGAGAGTCCTGGCGGTCAAAGCTGATGCACAAGGCCTGGTTCGTTCAGTGCAACTTCAGACCAAACCCAGTGTGTTGGAGAGGCCAGTGACGAAGCTCTGTCTGCTCCTGGAGGCATCTGCAAACTAAAGACATTGTCATGCGTTGTCCTTGTGACAATGACAATAAAGATTTATCTTATCTTATCTTATCTACATTCTCATTCCTTCTATTCTCTTCTTTCTTTATTCTCTTGAAGGTTAATCATTAATGAAGAACAATGAAGAATTACTGAATGTCTTTGCATTAATATAGGATATTATTGAGGTTGTTAGAATAGCTCCTTTAGTTAGAGATGTAATTGTGATCTAATGCACAATTAGAGGCTGGAGTGTAGGAGCTATTTCTCCATTTTCAGTTAAATCTTAGAATTTAGATTGTTTAGTTCATTTTTATTTGCTTATCTTCTAGTTGATTTATAATTAGAATTTTTGTTTAATGTGTTATTTACAATAGGTTATTTGGTTAGTAATTCACTTAGTTTCAGTTTGGGACGTGGGTGTTTCACAGTATAAATAGGTAGGTTTTAGGTAGCTCATTATGCATGAGGGTGTTCATATGGTATTTTACCAGTCTATCCAATCAGTCAGTCCTCAGTCAGTCACTCTATCAACTTCTAACTTGTTTTGTCTGAACTGGGAAATAAAGCACCAAAGAACTGCATTTTTGACCTTTTTGATCTTTAGGACTGCGTAAGCCAGAATCCACAGTGCATCAGGTGACTATTTGAGTTGAATTCACATTTTGTTTTGATCATCTTTAAATCTTAAGTTTTTTTTGTTTTTGAATTTGAGTTTTGGACAAATAGTCACTACACTGATCAAAAATGGTGCACAAAACACTCTTAATACCCCACAGTTGTAAAACACCCTTCACTTCCCCGGTGGCTGTGTGGAAGCAAAACTCTAACCCCAGCCTGGCCTTGATGTTACACTTCCACAGAGCCACGGCATCAAAATGAGGTCCAGCCTGCAACCTCAGCCTCAAATAAATATCGGTCTGGTGCATAGCGGTCACTAGAGTGGACAGCTGTTTAAAAGTCATTGTTTCCTAAATGCAGTGGTTTCTATAGTGTGTTGTTGCGCAACACCCCCCCCCTCCTTTCTGTCTCTACTCTCTCACTCTCGTACTTCCTCTTCTGAGAGGGGAGATGTGCTACCAGCTCTCCGTCTAACGGGTCCGTTGAGTTTCCTAAATCTGCTGGGATTTACCCTGTCCAGAACTGAAGTAAACTCTGTTTAAGCTGGTTTCGAGAAACGATTCGCCTGGTTATCTGACGGCCTACATCCAGGTGTCCCACCCTTCTTCCCCCTGTGAATTAACCAGACTGAGCAGCCTATAGCCAACTAGTTTCACAGAGCACACCTGTTAACGGTCGCTCGTTCTCTATTTTACAACTTGCATTTGTTATTGAACCAGGTAGGTTTTGGTAACTCGGGCGAGTCCCAAGGATGATGTTTTACATATGGGCTACCAGCAACCTAAAACCATTTTCCACCTCTTCCTCTCCAGAATCAAACATCACAGCTATTTTACAACCATCAAAGAACTTTAAGGTGACTCATTAACTGAATGTCCACAACATCTTTTAGATTTTCTTTATGCTAAATATTTTATTAGTAAGGCATTTTTGCAAGGGTCAGTACAGCTTAATTCAGTAGCAGAAATAATCAAATAAGTAAAATCAATCATCTAGTCTATCTTTCCCTACTGCTGATACTGAGAACTAAAAAAGGGAACCTTTGAGAGAGACGGACGGAGTTTGGCGTTTCGAACCCCAGACCTGGCTTGATGATGAAGAAGGTGTGGCAGCAGGAGGAAGATGTTGATCGGCGAAGGCCAGGATCTCCGCAGGTCTGATGAGCCTCCTCTCCGCATGGATGCTGAGGTCACACAGGACTTGGTGCTGGCAGGAAAAAAGGCACCAGTTCTTCTTCCTTGTCTTTGTCTTCATCTTTGTCTTTGGGGTCAGAACCCAGCCGATGAGAGAAGTGCGATTCGAAGCCACAGATTGTGGGCCAGACGGGTTGGTCTCCATGTGCAGGACAGTCTCCGGCTCCGTGGCCCCGGCTCTTCTTCAGCTGCAGAGTTTTTTGTCCATCTCGATCTTGGCTCGAAGCTGCCCGGAGGATCCAACAAAAGGTTCCTCTTTTGCACCCACCTTATATAGGGTTCATCCACCCCCCTGGTGCGCCTGCTGTCTGCTTAGACAGATGATCTCATATCCATCACTGTCTTACAGACATTTCCTGATGTCTGTGCCAATGTCTCAGGGTTGCTCAACCTCCTGTGTCCCTTGCCTGCACAACCTTTCACCTACTCTCTACCTCCAACATATCAGTGATGTTTAATTGCAGTTACACCTTTTTACACCATTTCAAGTTTAATGTCAAAATCACATTTATATCACATTTATTTTCTTTAACTTCATTTATGATTTTATAACCATAACTTATTAATTATTCTTATTATAATCTTAATGTGAGTTATTACAGATGTTTTTCTGAAAAGAAACCAAGAATAATACATGATTCTAATTATTTACTACTAAAGTTACAGTTACTTGTTTTTCTTGTAGTTCCCACAAATATAAGTGTATTATTACAAGTAAACCAATATTCATATAAGTATTCTACTTTGAATCTTATCCAATTACTAATAATGTTTAGATTTAATTTTTTAAAACTTTCATGCTTTAAACTAAGAAATAGTCTCAGCTATTTTTATAAATCTGCAGGCTGGAAACTTCCTCTTTTTCCAGGAAACCTGCTTTTCCTGTTTAATGAATCTCTCTGACTGACTATGATTTCTTATGATTAGATAGAAAAAAGTAGAATTAAAGCAAAGTTTGCATGAGACAAAAACAACACACACAACTAGATTTATTTTATTGACACTTAAGTCTAATGTTGGGCCTTGATGTCACTTGAGTGATTCATTTTAAAGATAACTTTATTTATTATTACTGTTAAACTAAAATCTCCAGCATGGGGAAGTGGGATGAGCTCGGATTTTCTTGACAAGTGGAATTGCATATCAGTCTTTAGAATGCTCTCTACTTCTCCCCTCCATTGAGGTTAATTCAGTGGCAAGTTGTTGTAACTATAAGTTAATGTCATCGGCGTCAAAGATGGCTGACGGACACACTCGATGACCACTCCTGGAATATTCTCTCAATCCTTCTATTCTAGGAGAATCCTAGAGGCAAAAAAAGGCTGACATGCAGGAGTATCTAGGTAAACCTGGCCCTCCTGGTGTTAACTTAGTATGGAAAATTTTATTTCACGTAAGTAGGAAATTGCTATTAACCATGTATCCAACACAGTGGACATCATGCATTGCTGACTATATTTTTAACATAAGTCATGTAGTTGATTTATGTTTCATTATAACTGTTTTGCTTGCAATTAAGTTCATTTTGAGTATATCTGTTAGTTTTAAAAAAAAAAAAATGTTTTTATGCAGATCAGTTGTAGTTTGTGTTAGTAAAATTATAATTTACTCATACTTTTAGACCACAAGTGCAGCAAAGAATAAGGAACACTATATAATAGTCGATTAAATTCCGTCTGACTCCTCTGATGATGAGTATAGGGACAGCAGTGATGAGGAGTGGCTGCCAGAGAACGCTAGAAATATAGGAGATACGGATGATGAAAGAGATGCAGAAAGTCAGGATGATTGAGAGTCAAGATGATGAGGGCCAGGATGATGGACAGGATGCAGAGGGAGGTCAGCAAGATGAGGAAAATGTCCACATGGTACCTGCTCAGAGAAATATTCACAAGGGCCATGCCTGCATATGTCTGGAAATATGTCTGGAAAGTCCAAGACAATAACTTTGATGGAGACTTTCCACCTTTTCTAGGAGAAAGAGTAAATGTTGATGGAAGACAACCAATTAATTTCTTTAGGTATTGGTTTCCCTTAGATCTCACTGATGAGATGGTGCATAACACCAACATGTATGCACTGCAGACAAGGAAAGAAAATCTGGCAGTGACAAGCAAAGAAATGCAAATTTTTCTAGAGATCAACATGGTCATGTTGACATTCGGTATCCTAGGACACGGATGTACTGGTCTAGTGAGGATGGCCTTCGTCTTGGAATAATTGCAGATGCTATCTCTGTAAACAGATATGAGCAAATTCTGAGTTATCTACACTTTGTGGATAACTATACCTACCAGCCAGCAAACACAGACAGGCTCTTCAAAATAGCACCAGTGGTAAGTACACTTCAGAAAACATTCCTGGTGGCAGCAAACCCTGAAGAATTCCAATCAATTGATGAGCAAATCATTCCCTTCAAAGGCCAACTGTCAATCAAGCAATAAATACCAAAAAAGTCCAAACCCTGGAGAGTGAAAGTGTGGGTCAGGGCAGGGTCCTCAAGTTATATGTACAAATTTGAAGTGTGCCAGGACTCAGCAATTAGGAGTCAGAGCAGTGGCTTGGGAACGACTGGAGATGTAGTGATGTGCGTTGGTGACACCAAAAAGTACAAAAACCACAAGGTGTTTTGACAACTTCTTCTGCAGCACTCCACTCCTTGAGGCCTTGAAAGACCTTGGCATCTATGGCAGGTACATGCAGAACAAACAGAGTGAAAGGAGCGAGTCAGAAGAAACTTAAAGAGTGAAAAACAACTGAAAAAAGAAGGAAGAGGAGCCTGCTCTGTTGTCAGCACAAACAGTAACCTCACTGTCATACGTTGACTTGACAGCTCAGTCATCGAGCTAGCAGGCTACACAGTACAACGCCACAACAGAACGAAGGACTCCGGTAAGAGCAGAGGAGGAGGGCTCTGTGTGTACGTGAACAACACCTGGTGTACTAACACAGCGACTGTCATCAGCCATTGCTCCCCAGACCTGGAGTATGTGACTGTTAGGGCAGACCAATATACCTCCCCAGAGAGTTCACCGTAGTCATGGTAACTGCTGTTTACATACCACTGGATGCTAATGCTAAAACAGCTATTGGACTTTTGTATGGCAGCATTAGCCATCTGCAGAGCATCTATCCAGATGCTGTGCACATCATAGCGGGGGACTTCAGCCATGCAGACTTGAAGACGGCGCTCCCCAAATTCCACCAGCATGTAAAGTGTGCTACAAGTGAGGCTAACACTCCGGACAAAGTCTACTCCAACATCAAGCTAGGCTACAGGGCTAGATCACTTCCTCACCTGGGTCAGTCGGATCACCTGTCCCTGCATTTAATTCCTGCTTATGCCCCCCTCAGGAAAACTGCTCCAACCATCACCAAAACCATCAAATCCTGGCCCCAGGATGCGACACAGCAGCTGCAGGACTGTTTCGACAGGACAAACTGGGATGTTTTTGAACATCAGGACCTGGAGGTTTTTACAGACAGTGTACTGTGCTACATCAAGAACTGTATTGACACTGTAGCTGTGGATAAACTCATCCGGGTCTTCCCAAACCAGAAACCCTGGATGACTCAGGAAGTCCAGCGACTGCTAAAGACCAGGAATACCGCCTTCAGGTCTGGGGACAGGACCGTCTACAGTACAGCCCGAGCTAACTTGAAGAGCGGCATCAGAATGGCTAAGTCTGACTACAGGAGGAGGATATAGGGCTACCTTGACAGCAACAACAGCAGGCAGGTGTGGCAGGGAATCCAGCATCTCACCAACTACAGGACCAACCTCGCAGCTGCGGAAGGCGACGCCACGCTGGCAGAGGAGCTGAACCTCTTCTTTGCCCGCTTTGAGGTGAAGCCAACAGAGGCAACCACACTACACCAAGCAACCCACAACACCACACTCCTCGTTGTAGAGGAGCACGAGGTGAGGCGCACACTGCGGGCTGTCAACCCAAGGAAGGCTGCTGGACCTGATGGCGTCCCTGGACGTGTCCTGAAAGACTGTGCCGATCAGCTGTCTTCACCAGGATCTTCAACCAGTCCCTAGCCCTGTCTACAGTCCCATCCTGCCTGAAATCTTCCACCATAGTCCCCATACCCAAGAAACCTCACATCTCTTGCCTCAACGACTACCGGCCAGTGGCACTAACCCCTGTGGTGACGAAGTGTTTTGAAAAACTGGTCCGGGGTCACATCACAGCACTTCTCCCTCCTGGCTTTGACCACCACCAGTTCGCCTACAGAGCCAACAGATCCACAGAGGACGCTGTGATCACGGCCCTCCATGCTGCTCTGTCACATCTGGAGCAGCAGGGGAGCTATGTGCGGATGCTCTTTGTAGACTACAGCTCTGCTTTTAATACCATCCTCCCTCACAGACTGGTGGACAAATTGGGGGACCTGGGCCTCCCTCACTCCACCTGCATGTGGATTCTGAGCTTACTGACCAACTGACAGCAGAGAGTTAGGGTGGGAAAACATACATCCACTGCCCTCAGCCTTAGTACTGGCTCTCCACAGGGCTGTGTGCTGCTCTATTGTCTGTACACATATGACTGCACCTCTGCCCACCACAGCAACACCATCATCAAGTTTGCTGATGACACCACAGTGGTGGGGCTCATCTCAGGAGGCGACGAGTCCGCCTACAGGGGTGAGGTGGAGCGGCTGGTGGTGTGGTGCAGGGAGAACAATCTGCTCCTCAACAACTCAAAGACAAAATAGAATAGAATTACTTTATTCATCCCAGCAGGGAAATTATTTCGCAGTTACAGCAGCATAGAGACAAGACACACAACAACCACCACTGAGTAGCAATTGTACAGTCATGGCCAAATGTTTTGAGAATGATTCAAATGTTAATATTTACAAAGTCTACTGCTTCAGTTTTTATAACGGCAATTTGCATATACTCCAGAATGTTATAAAGAGTGATCAGCGTAACAGCAATTAATTGCAAAGTCAATATTTGCCTAGAAAATGAACTTTATCCCCCAAAACACATTTCAACTTCATTGCAGCCCTGCCTTAAAAGGAACAGCTAACATTGTTTCAGTGATTGCTCCATTAACACAGGTGTGGGTGGTGATGAGGACAGGGCTGGAGATCAATCTGTCATGATTAAGTAAGAATGACACCACTGGACACTTTAAAAAGAGGCTGGTGCTTGGCATCATTGTTTCTCTTCTGTGAACCATGGTTACCTCGAAAGAAACACGTGCAGTCATCATTGCACTGCACAAAAATGGCCTAACAGGAAAGAAAATCGCAGCTAGAAAGATTGCACCTCAGTCAACAATCTATCGCATCATCAAGAACTTCAAGGAGAGGGATTCCATTGTTGCCAAAAAGCTCCCAGGCGCCCAAGAAAGACCAGCAAGCGCCAGGACCGTCTCTTAAAAGTGTTTCAGCTGCGGGATCGGGCTACCAGCAGTGCAGAGCTTGCTCAGGAATGGCAGCAGGCAGGTGTGAGTGCATCTGCACGCACTGTGAGGCGGAGACTCTTGGAGCAAGGCCTGGTCTCAAGGAGTGCAGCAAAGAAGCCACTTCTCTCCAGGAAAAACATCAGGGACAGACTGATATTCTGCAAAAGGTCCAGGGGGTGGACTGCTGAGGACTGGGGTAAAGTCATTTTCTCTGATGAATCCCCTTTCCGATTGTTTGGGACATCTGGAAAATGGCTTGTTCGGAGAAGACGAGGTGAGCGCTACCACCAGTCTTGTCTCATGCCAACTGTAAAGCATCCTGAAACCATTCATGTGTGGGTTTGCTTCTCAGCCAAGGGAGTCGGCTCTCTCACAGTCTTACCTAATGAATAAAGAATGGTACCAGAATGTCCTCCGAGAGCAACTTCTTCCAACCGTCCAAGAGCAGTTTGGTGATGAACAATGCCTTTTCTAGCATGATGGAGCACCTTGCCATAAAGCAAAGGTGATATCTAACTGGCTCAGGGAACAAAACATAGAGATTTTGGGTCCATGGCCTGGAAACTCCCCTGATCTTAATCCCATTGAAAACTTGTGGTCAATCATCAAGAGACGGGTGGACAAACGAAAATCTAGGAATTCTGACAAAATGCAAGCATTGATTGTGCAAGAATGGACTGCTATCAGTCAGGATTTGGTCCAGAAATTGATTGAGAGCATGCCAGGGAGAATTGCAGAGGTCCTGAAGAAGAGGGGTCAACACTGGAAATATTGACTTGCTGCATTAACTCATTCTAACTGTCATTAAAAGCTTTTGTTACTCATAATATGATTGCAATTGTATTTCTGTATGTGATGACAACATCTGACATACACACATGAAAACCAGATGGCAGCAGATCATGTGAAAATATAATATTTGTGTCATTCTCAATACTTTTGGCCATGACTGTAGACAAAATAAAAATAAACATAAAATATAACATACTGTCAATATAAAAAGCAGCTTAGAGCAGTCCTTGCAAAGATTCAAAAAATGCAGATACAGTATGTATATGTAAATATATGTACAGCAAGTGTGCCACAGTGCAGTTGTGCAAAATTGGACTGATTAATGCAGAACAATGATTTAGCTTTTATTGTACAGTGAGATGGCATGTGGCAAGAAGGATTTTCTGTATCTGTCCCTACGACAGCGGAGCTGGAGCAGCCTATATGAGAAGGTGCTCCGCTGTCTGTCCACTATGTGGTGGAGAGGCTGCTGTTTATTGTCCATAATAGACAGAAACTTCTTCAGTGTCCTCCTCTCCACCACAGTTTCCAGGGACTCCAGCCTTAGTCCCAGTACAGAGCCAGCTTTCCTGATGATTTTGTCTAGTCTATTAGAGTCGCTGGCTCTGATGCTGCTTCCCCAACACACAGCAGCAAAGAAGATGGCACCGGCAACAACACTGTGATAAAAGGTCTCCAACATCTTGCTGCACACATTGAAGGATCTCAGCTTCCTTAAAGAACTCATAATAGATTACAGGAGGAATAAAACGGACATTACACCACTAACCATTGGGGGAAAATGTGTGGAGAGGGTAGCTGATTTCCGTTTCCTGGGGGTCCACATTGAGCAGGGCCTCACATGGAACATGAACACCTTCGAGCTGATAAAAAAAGGCCCAGCAAAGACTGTACTTCCTGAGGGTTCTCAGGAGGAACAACATCAAGGAGAAGCTGCTGGTGTCCTTCTACAAGTGCTCCATAGAGAGCATACTGACCTACTGTATCTGCGTATGGTATAACAGCAGCACTACGGCTCAAAGGAAAGCTCTCCAAAGGGTTGTGAATACAGACTAAAAAAT
Organism: Xiphophorus couchianus; assembly: GCF_001444195.1. NCBI lineage: Eukaryota > Metazoa > Chordata > Actinopteri > Cyprinodontiformes > Poeciliidae > Xiphophorus > Xiphophorus couchianus. The sequence goes on along the minus strand of NC_040228.1, from coordinate 498,466 downwards.
CATTGGCTGCCCTCTCCCCTCACTGAAGGACCTGCACAGCGACCGCTGTCTAAGAAAAGCACAACATATCACAAAGGACACTTCTCACCCTGGACATTCTCTGTTCACACTGCTGCCTTCAGGCAGAAGATACAGAGCAATCAGAACAAGAACCAACCGTCTCAGAGACAGTTTTTACCCGTTAGGAATAACAAAACTAAATGCAATCAAAAACATCCATTAATCATCATAAATGATGTATGTGAGAATGTGGCTGTTCTTATTTATTAGTTTTTTTTTGTTGTTTTTTTTCCAATTATGTGTTAATTCTTACATTGTGTGTGAATTGTGAGACAGTTATTTTTTGTTTTTAAGCATATGCACTGACTGATGGCACCTTTTAAATTTTGTTGTTCTTGTGACAATGACAATAAAGATTTATCTATCTATCTATTTATCTATATATCATCCACATGGCATCGAAATGTGCAGGTCAGTCCCCTGAAGACACGGCCCAACCAAAGATGGCTGAAGATAGAACAAGCCAAGATCAGTGTCCAAAGACCCTACTTGGCGGCTCTTTATAACCAACACATGGGTGGGATGGATCTCGTTGACCAGTGTGTGGCAATGTATCCCCAGAGATGTAGAAACAAGCGGTGGTACATCAGAGTGTTCTTTCATTTTTTGGATGTGACTGTTGTAAATGCCTGGCGACTCTACCTGATGTCTGGATTGGAAAAGATAAATCTCCTCATTTTCAAAGCTTCTGTGACCCATGCACTGATAAATTCTGGCTCTGTTCAGCAAAACAGAAGAGGAAGACCCAGTGGAGCCCCACCTCCAGCAAAGTGCAGAGCAGTGACCAAAGTACCCAGTGAAGTCAGGTTCAGTGCAGGAAATCACTGGCTCGGGCTCACCCAAGTCAAAAATGCAAACAGATGCCACGATGCTGCATGCACAAGGAAGACCAAATACATCTGCATGCAGTGCCATGTGGCACTGTGCCTTGGATGCTTTGCCAATTTTCATGTAGCCTAGGAGTTAGGAAAATGAGTTAGGAGAGAAGTTAGAAGAGGAGTTCTGGAGATGTAGGTGTTTGATGAAGATTGTTCTCTTGGTTTTTACTAAACAGAAGGGCTATAGAATGTTAGAGTGTATGAAAGTATGTTCAAGTGCTTTTCAAAGCCCACAATGGAATATGTGGTCATGGATTTATGATCAAACTCAGATTAAATTATTCTTTAGTTAAGTTCATACTGTTCTATTTTGAGTGCTGAAGCGCATGTAGTCCACTGTAGTGGACATTTCGGTAACTTCCTGAAAAAATAACATTTTTGAAAAAAAAAAGTTCATATTTGTTTTTTTCATACCCTAAGAAGAGTAAAAACACATTTAAAAAAATCTTGACTCAGGGATTCATAATTCATGCATCAGAGGGATATGCATTTTTGCTTCGGCAATTAAAAAATTTTAAATTCGGGATTTGAAACCAGTGGCTCAATTGTAATGTACACCGTTGATAAAAACAGAACAGAGTTTTTAAGTCTTTTTGGTGTAAAAACTACACCAAAAAGGCTAAATATTCTCGTTAATTTTTTTTTAAAAACCAGTCATCTAAACACAATCCATGAAAACATGAAACACACTCTCAGACAAAAAAAGGACACTCATTTAAAACCCCAGGACTGATGGCCGATAAAAACGACTTTGATGCCATGGCACCGTGAAGGACCCTCCACTGAAGATCGTCAGTCCGGTTCTTATTAGAGGCTTGTATAGAGTCCTCCACTGAGGTTTCTGTCCTCAGAGTTTGTCACTCCACACACTGATGGCTCTCTTGTGTAGAGTTCTCTTATTCAGGATTTTCATGCAATATTAATACAGTACTTGTGGACCCATTCTGTATAAGTCCATCTCTGGGTCCATACTGTGCAGCAGGGGACCACTGTCCTCCTCAAAATCAGGGTCCAAGAGGATGTCTGGAAACTGGTCAGTCGGCTCAGGCAGACTGTCCAGCATCTACATGAAGTGCAGATGCAGGAGCTACCTCTCCCCAGCTGTCATTCTCCCCTTCACCTGTTCAAGTAACCGCCACACCAGTCTGGTGGATCGCACCCCAAGCAGCGAACCAATGTCCTGGCCATTTGAGAAGTCTGGTCCAGCCACCTGCACCAGCCTCCGCAGGGTCACCGTCCCGTATCTGGACAATGCCTCAGAAAGACCCGGTACGGTGCTGTCACAGGCGTCCAGTATTGCTCCACAGACTAATGGTTCTTCTAAAAGCCAATGCAGAGAACTATATTTTTGATCTGTGCAGTTTAAACAATCGCATGATTTAAAAACACTCTGATAAAACTGAGGCAACCCTTTTAACTTTAAAAAGCTAAAATTGGTTGTCAAGAAAACTGGTATGGGGTTTGAGATCTATCCAGGTACACGCAGAAAAAGGTGCATAAAGGCTTAGGAGAAATAAAGCAATCTTGTGTTTTGATTCATATTTTATTATGTTGAACATGTATTAGTACAATTGGTAATATGTGTATGCGAATAAGTAATCACTGAATGATTCTGAAATGTATGAATAATGATCTGTAATGATAACAACAAATAATTATGGTTGATGAGTTATAATCTGAAAGAGATGTAAGTTTTAATGAATATTAGAGCTGAGATGATTTAAATGATTTCAATACTAAGTTGTTGAATATGGTTGATAATGTTAACAAGACAAAGAGGGCAGTTATAGAAAAGAAGGAAGTTGGAACAATACAGTCAGCAGGATGGGTGAGGCCCGGCTGACAGGAAATGTCGCAAGTAGGCAAAAGGTTGCTAGACTCAGTAAACAGGATGGGGGCCGGTACTTTCCACCGGAGAGGCAGCAGATGTTCAGGAAGTCATGCAGACCAAGCTGTACACACACACACACACAGAGGAGAACAATATAAAAGGAGGCTGAAATGAGAAAGCAGGGGTTCTTTGTCCACGGCGCTGAAGGAGTCGAAACGGGGAAGCAGAGGAAACAGCGACGGACCGCACCCTGGAACCACGGGAGACTTGAGACTCAGCGCCGCCAAGAAGGGACAAGTACCGGACGCCCAAGCCCTGGTTCCTGATTCGATCGTCGGTCTTGCCTCAACCCAAATATATTGCAACAGACTTGGAGAAAAGACAGAGTTCCCGGAGGGATAAAGAGCTGGGTTTTCAAAGGATTTAAACCCGTTCTACTTTGCTACTATTCTAAGGAGGATTTTTCCGCATAAGGACAAAGATTCTGACCAAGGCTTCTGGATGTTCCTGTTGCTAAAGATCCATCAGCAACTGGGTGTGAGTTGAATTTGCCCCCAAAAATCTATCTTAGAACATGCGACATAAGTTAGGGAAAGGAGACAGCATGGTATGGTTATACATGTGGATCTTATTGTACTGCTCTCGAATTATATACAATTGATTATTGATTTGTATGTCACATATCCCTGCTTAAGCTTGCTTAATAAATTCATACTCTAAAATTCTAATGAGGTTGGTGGACATTGGAATTAATTGAGTTGTTTAATCATTTTTCAGTTCTTTTAATAAAGGTAAAACTAATGTACATGGTTCCAGTAAAGAGGAGGCTTCATAATTTCCTTTGGTGAGAGTAAAATAATGACCCAGGGACTTACATCCAAGTCACTAAATTTAATCTAGCCGGTTCCAAGAGCGAGTTATATTTTAGAAAGCGAGCTACCGTTAACAGAAGTGGTTATTGGAATTATGCAGCTGTGAGGGCTACTCAGCTGATTGTTCCCTAATTGAAAAGGGTCGTAGCTTCTGGATTGAAGGTAGTTAGAGCTAGACGAATTGCTTTCGACACCAGTTTGAATAGATTATCTCTTATAGATCTCGTTTAGGGTAATACCCAAGTCTTAGAGATTTTCCGGACCTGTTAGACAGAGAACTGGTCAGTAGTCAGCCCCGGAGGGTTGTGATGAAGTGGGCGGGGCTAGCTATTGCAGGATAACGGACATGGTTTAAAATGGAGCAGCATCCAGCCCCAGAAAATGTTTATATCTGAGAATGCAGCTGGTCGCATTCCTCCACACATAGTCAGGAGATCCTTTCAGGTACTTTTGAAGAAAACGGATTTGGAAAGAGGCAGTTTTACTGGTCAGGTGGAGAAGGCCCTGGCCCCCCTCCCGTCTTAGTAAAAACAAGACAGACTGTGGCAATGTAGACTGTTCCAGAAGAAATAAACCGTCTCTGATTGAATTTTTACAAGCAGACCTGATGGTGGGTCTAAAACAGAGAGTTTGTGCCACAGCTGTGATTCAACAAGGTTATTTAAAACCAGCACCCTGCCCCTATAAGACATTTGGGAGTGCAACCACCTCCACTTTGCCAACTTGTTTTTAATTTTTTACTCAACGTTTTCTCAGTTTATGCATACAATATCTTTACTACCTACAAACACACCAAGATATTTAAAACAGTATTTCCTCCAGACAAGACCTAGAGGGAGAACTGGGAGCCCAACAGAACACTCACCGATGGCCAGGGCTTTGCTCTTTCCCCAGTTCACCCTTGCAGCAGACAAGACAGAAAACTTTTCAGTGATCTTGGTTAAAATGCTGACATTTTTTTGGTCCTATATTAAAACATCGTCAGCGTAGGTAGATAAAACAATGTTGTTATTAAAACCAGGTAAAACCAGACCATAAACACTTGAGCATATTTTCTGAAGGAGGAGTGCGTAGAGCATCCCAGAGAGCACACAGCCCTGTTGAACGCCTTTACACACCCTAAAAGGAGCACACAGACCAGACTACCATTGATCTTCAGCACACCCTCAATGTTACTGTACAGCACCTGGATCTTGGCAAAAGGACCTTCACTGAATCCAAACCCCCTCATGGTTTTCCAGAGGAAGTCGTGTTCAATGCAGTCAAATGCCTTGAAATCAATGCTAGTGAAATCAAGCCAATTTTTAGACCCAATGAACCAGAGACCTCCAAAACGTCTCGAATTAGGTAGATGTTATCTACCATGGACCTGCTGGGGATGCAATAGGTCTGATCCCAGTGGATGACCTGCTCCATAGCCCTTCCCAGCCTAGTCATCAGGGCCTTGGAGAGGATCTTATAGTCAGAGGAGGGACACAGGGCACCAGTCCTTAATGTCCTGCAGGTTCCCTTTTTTGGGTAGTAGAGTGATAACTGCCCTGCGGCAAGACAAGGGGAGTGAACCAGCAAGCAGACTTTCATTATAGTTGTCTAGCAGGTCTTTTGCCAGAATGTCCCAGTAGGCCTTGTAGAACTCTACTGTGAGCCCATCACTGCCTGCAGTCTTCTGGCCCTGCATGCTGAGGAGGGTTGTGTGGAGCTCCTGAAGCCCCAGAGGGTGCTCCAGCTGACTGTTGGTCTCCTCGGAGACCTGGGGTAGTTCATTGCAGAACTCTCAGAACATTTCCTTGTTCTCTTTGTATTCGCCCTGGAACAGAGAAGAGTAAAACTCTAAAGCCCTCCTCCTGATCTGGTTCACTCAGTTGCTCACCTGGGTCCGACAGCGGAGAGTGGATCAGCTTCCTCTGCAAGCTGAAAAAGAATCTAGAGGGAGCATCCATCTCATTGATGTTTTAGATCCAGGACCTGACAAACACACCTTTATTTTCCAGCAGGTTTGCTAAAACTAGCCAACTAGATTTGAGAGCTTTAATATGCTCTCGACTTCCTGTGGATTCACTAAGTTGTTCTAATTCCACTATATTAATCTCCAGATCTCTGATAGATCTGGTAATGACATTGAGAGAGTGCTGCTGACTCAGCTGTTTTATTTGGACTTTCCCATAGTCCCACCACTGTCTGACAAGTAAAATCAGACTTTCTCTGTCTAAAACCAGCTCAAAAATAACTTAAAATCTCTTTAAAACCTTGATCATAAGTTAAAGCCGAATTAAAATGCCAGTAAGTGCTTCTAGGTAAAATGTTTCTAATAAAAACAATAAATATATTCCTTTATTTAATCAGGTAAACCCCGTTGAGATCTAGATCTCACTTTCAAGAGGGACCTGAGCAAAACTTTGCAATACATAGCAACCTGGTTACAAGGTTAAAACAATTAATACATATGCACAAGTATAAAACAATAAAAACAATTTAAAAACAATGACACTGTTTCATAGAATCTTGTTGCCTATCTTTAAGAACTGCTCGAAATAAGTCCAGTGAAATAATTTCCGACATCTTAAGTTCAGACTGCAACTGATTCCACGCTGTGGGGCCAACACACTGAATGCCTGCTTACCTTTTTCAGTTCGAAAGCGTGGGACATGCAGAAGAATAATGTTATTGGAGCGAAGAGAACGAGAACTGACAGTTCTATGTAGGAGAGTGGATAAATATGCTGGGGTTAGACCGAGTAAAGATTTATACATCAGGATCATTAAATGATTGTTTCTCCGTACACTTAAAGGAGCCATTCAGCTTTTGCGTACAAATCACAATGATGTGTCAGACGTCTACTACTGGTTATAAATCTTAAAGTGCAATGATACACAGTATTTAATGATTGAAGACATTTGGTCGAAGCATTCATATATAAAACATTTCCATAGTCCAAAAGTGGCAGGAATGTCGCTGCTACCAATTTTCTTCTAGCTTTGAGTGTAAAACAAGATCCATTTCGATAATAGAACCCAATTTTCATTTTCAATGTCCCTAGTAGATTTGCTATGTGATTTTTAAAAGAGAGTTCATTATCTAGAATAAAACCAAGATATTTATAATTACTGACAAACTCGATTTGTGCTCCTACTGCAGTGGTAAGCAATAGGGAAGTTTCTGGTAGTTTTCTAGCATGTGAGAAAATCATTGCTTTTGTCTTGTCCACATTCAAAACCAACTTCAGAGTTTGTAAACGTGTTTGAACTACATTAAAAGCAGACTGCAAATACTGTATTGCCTGCGATAGTGATGCAGAATAGCAGTATATTATTAAATCGTCAGCATAAAAATGGTAAAAAGCATTTGACAGATTATCACACAAGTTATTTATATAAATAGAGAATAAAAGCGGACCCAGAACTGAGCCTTGAGGTACGCCATTTAAAATAGTGAGAGTAGAAGAAGTGACACCAGAGAATTGAACTCTCTGGGTTCTGTTTGAACCCAGCTCTCACATCAAGCTACCCACATGGTAGCTTGATGTGAGAGCCCAATCCTGTGTAGAATTTCAATTAAAAGCTTGTGATTTACTGCGTCAAATGCCTTTGATAAATCAATAAACAAAGCAACACAATGTTTTTTGTTATCAAGAGCCTGGATAAGATCATTACAAACCTTTAACGTGGCAGTAACAGTGCTATGTTTTTTTCTAAAACCAGACTGAACATTTTGTAAAACACAATTAGAATCTAAAAAATTCTTCAATTGATTTGCAACTAATTTTTCAAAAATTTTTGCTACGATACATAGTTTAGAGATTGGTCTGTAATTGTTTGCCTGTGACGATTCCCCACCTTTGAATAGAGGCAAAACAAATGCTGATTTCCATACACTAGGGATTTTATTAGAGATTAGACTTAGATTAAAAATATGAGATAATGGCTCTGCATAAACTCTGCAGCCAACTTTAGAAAAAAAGGATCCAGATTATCTGGCCCCGCTGATTTTCTGGTGTCTATGTTTTTCAGTTCTCTGAGAACCTCAGCTGTACAAATAGGGGAAAAGTTAAAAATGGTGGAGTTACACTCATTATTCAAAAACAGTTCATCAGTATAAAAGCAGCGAGTGATCTGCAAAAGCACCGGTAAAATCTGGCATGTTTTAAACACGTTAAAATTGAGTTTAAAACAATAAATACCATCAAGACAAGCTAAAGAGATTCAGTTTTCCTTAATTTGGGACCATGTGTACTGCCTGGAGCCTGCGTTCATGCGTTCTGAGAGGAGACCAGCTGCCGCACAGCATGTTGGGCCGCTGGACGAGGTTCTGCATAATTATGGTCTTAAAATTCATTTTCAGTACATTTAAAATCCCCACCCCACCCCACTTCTGTAGAGTTTGGGGTGAAAGCTTTGGGACAGAGGAAGCCCATCCCTGCACTCTGGGAGGTGCCGTGATTTAAAATTAACTCCCCCTTCCACTCTCTACCCCAGTCTGTTTGTTAAATGATCACTAGATTCTTGTACATAAATTACATCAATTCTCTTTTGATTCAATTTTTTATAAATTAAAGAACATTTTACAGCCTCCCTTGCCCAGTTAAGATTCAAAGATGCTATTTTATAAGAATCCATGTTAGGTGAGAAGTTAAAAACAACACACCAAAAAAACTATTAAAAAAATACGACAGTGCTATGGTGCATCATTTTATTTAAAATTGTTTTCTAGCCTAGCTTTGTACATTATTTTCTTTCATCTGAATACTTCCTGATCTGTACAACCTGATACTGTCATGAGGTGCGGTGGTGAAGGTGGTGAGGCAGATGCTGTAGACCCAGGTTGAAGTAAAGATGGTAATTTTAATAATAAATCAGGTTCAAAACAGTCCACAAAGTTCTGGCGGCACAGCTGAGCAGAAGCCAGGGCTCACACCGGTAGCAACAGTAATTATCTGTGGCAAATGAACAGGCAGACAGAAATGATGCGACGAGGACCCGACAAAACACAGAGACACAGGTGAGACTAAATACACAGGAGGTAATTAGGGAACGAGAAACACCTGGGAGTAATCAAGGGGAAGACAGGACAACATGGAGACACAGGAAACTCAAAATAAACACACAGAAAAACACGGAACACGACAGATACCTCTTGCTGAAAAATAAAATCATCTCAAATTAGTAAATTAACTTTTAACTTTTATTCCTCTCAGACCTTTACTTTGTTGTAGAAATGTTGTAAAAGACTACTGGGTATCTAGGTTCTTTGCTGCTTGTTTGACACTTCCTTTCTCTCTGCAGTCAGCTTGAGGTGGGCTGGAAATTAATGTGGCTCCTTTTGATATTTTTGTTTCCTAAATGGATTACCTGTCACAAACTATTAGATGATAATTTTTTATTTGCTTTCATATGCTGTCTGTGTGGGCACATCACTTCCCTATCAGTTAGGTAGAAAGGGAAAAACAATGGTTATTGTGGAGCTCACTGCTAATTTTCCTACTGATCATATCATAGTTGGAGGGGATTTCAATTTGGCTCCAGATGAATGTATGGATCAATGGCCTTCACTGCTGGTAAAAGAAACTCCAAATCCTATCCTTAAAGAATTTGTTAGTAACACGAATTTAATAGACGTCTGGAGAGCACTACACAGTGGAGTCAAACAGTTCACCTGGCACAAACCTAATGGTCAAAGTAGATCACGCATTGATTATTGGCTGGTCCTAGAGTGTATTAAAGAAACAGAGATAGCAAACTGTCCTGTAAGTGATCACTGCATTATCAATTTAAAACTACAAAAAGTAGATAGAAGTTCTAAACTCAATAATTACTGGAAATTTAATTCAAACCTTCTTACAAACTTAGAGTTTTGTCAATTTATTAAGGAACTTATTCTAAATATATCAAGTGACAATTCTATTGAAACACCAATTCTTAAATGGGAATACTTGAAATATAGTATTAGAAAATATTCAATTAAATTTGGTCAAGAATTACATAGAAAAATAAAAGCAGAAGAGACAATGATGATTAAAGATCTTATGTCACTTTACAGAAAATTAAGTTGGACTGACAAGGATAAAGAAATAATAAATAAATTGCAATCTAAATTAGATGAGATATACATAAATAGGGCAAAAGGTGCTTATGTAAGGTCCAGAGCCAGAAAAAAATAGTGCTTTCTTTTGTAACTTAGAAAAACGTAGACAGGAATATAATGCTATTAATAGTCTTATAATTGATGAAGTGGAATGTTCTGAGACTAAGAGAATAACAGAAGAAGTATTTAAGTTCTATAGTAATCTTTATAAATCTTCACATACAGAACAAATTACTTCATCCTTTTTTGATAAAATAAGTAATCTAGTTCCTGTTATTGATGAAAACTTCAAGGAAATTTGTGATGAAGAGCTAAGAATCTCTGAAGTTAACATTGCTATAAGAAATATGGCTTCTGACCGCCAGACGGCCTCACAGCTAATCTTTATAAACATTTCTGGGAGGATTTAAAACTGTTTCAAGCCGTAGAAGAATGTGTAGGAAAGAACTCATGGAAACTATGAAACAAGGTGTAATTAAACTAATCCCAAAACCTGGTAAAGATAAGAAAAATTTAAATACGATAATTTAAGACCTATCATGCTTTTGAACACTGACTACAAGATCTTAACAAAAGTTTTGGCAATGAGGTTAAAAACTGGTTTACCTAAAATAATTAGTCAAACCCAATCCGGCTTTCTGAAAGGCAGATCCATCATAACAACATCCGCCTGGTTCTGGACCTTATTGATTATAGTCATTAATAAAAGATGATGGTTTTATGTTGTTTTTAGATTTCCACAAAGCATTTGATTCTGTGGAACATCAATTTATTGTTAACACGTTGAGACATTTTGGTTTTGGAAATAGTTTTCTTAATATGATTACCATGTTAAACACCAATATCAACAGCTGTGTGTCTTTGTCACAGGGCACATGCCCCAGATTCAAAGTAGAAAGGGGAATCAGACCAGGCTGCAGTATCTCGCCTCTCTTATTTATTTTAGTTACAGAACTACTTGCAATAACAATTAAAAACTCTAATATTGAAGGTCTGGAAATAAATAACCAGAAAATAATCATTAGCCAATTTGTAGATGATACAACCCTCTTCCTAAAAAGCAAAGAACAAATTCCTCCAGCTCTAAATAAAGTTGTTCTCTCAAGCCTCAGGGCTACAGCTAAATGTAAATAACTGTGAAATTGTGAGTATCCATAACTGTTCTGATTCTTCAATTTTCAATATTCCAGTTAAAAATGAAATTAAGTACTTAGGCATGTGGATTACTAAGTGTAAAGCTACCAGTGTTAGAAAAAATTTACAAGACAACATTGATAAATGTGGGAAAACCTTAAATATAGAACTTTATTAACAAAAACTGAATCCTTATCCAGGCTGACGTATCCTGCATGTTCCTTCGCCGTCCCTCCAAATATCATAAAACAGATTAACAGATGAAATTTTAATTTTATTTGGAAAAATAAGCACCATTACATCAGAAAAAGTGATTTGCTAAAACATTTTGAGGAAGGTGGTATCAAGGCAATCGATTTTGAAATTATGAATGGTGCTTTAAAAATTAGATGGCTTCAGTCCTTTTTAAAAAACGGTGATCTTATTTGGTTTGTTATACCGTCGTTCGTATTTCAAAAAGTTGGAGCTATTGAGTTGTTATTGAAATGTGATTTTGAATTATCAAAACTCCCTCTACAACTCTCTAATTTCCATCAACAGGTTTTGTTACAGTGGAAATTAATGTTTAAATAACTTCAGCCTCATAATGTTCCACTGTGGAATAACAGAGCCATTCTATGTGGTAGAAAATCTGTTTTTCTAGAAGATTGGTGGAATAAACAAATCTGGTCAATTACTCATTTACTGGATGGAAATGATGAAATTCTAAGTTTGGAGGAATTTAACAGGAAGTATGGAGCTGATTGTTCACTAACAATTTATAAGAAAGTTTTACGTAGTATCCCTAATGTCCTCATAGAATAGAATAGAATTACTTTATTCATCCCAGCAGGGGATGTTAAATGGGGGGAGGTCAGTCAGTTAAAAACAATTTACCTAATTTCTTTATTCCAAGACTCCATAAGATTCAAATTGAGCATGTGGACATTAGAGATAACAAATGCAATAACAGGTTTTTGAATCAGTATTCTATAAATAATATGTACCCAGGAAGAACAAAAAGCACAGTTTTCTTACAAAATTTTAAGAAATCTATGATAGTCAAAATTAGGACAAATTATTTGAAATTCCCTATTCCTCCTAAATATAAAGAATTACATTTTATTACCCCTCCAGGGGCTCTTTTGTCCCTTAAATGATAGTAGGCCGACAGGAAACAGGGAAGGACATGCAGCAAATGTCGTCGGGTCCGGGATTCGAACCCGCGACGGCCGCGTCGACCCACGGCACGCCCAGAATTACGTTGTAAAATAATAAATAACATACAGTATATCCTTCACATGAGTTCTTAAGAGAGAGATTTAAGTTTAATGTTGAGAATTGTGGTTTTTGTACAACTCAATTGGAAACAACTAAACATTTGTTTTACGAATGTAAAGAAGTATTAAACTTATGGGATCAACTTCGAAACTTTCTGTCTTCTAAAACAATAAATGTGGATTTTATTTCCTTACAAAACATTAAATTCGGTTTATCTATGAAATACATTTTTTTTTGGAATTTTTAGTCAATGTTCTAATGATTATAACAAAATATTATATCCATAAATGTCGCTATGCAAAATGTTCCCTCTCAATCTCTGCTCTTAAAAATGATCTTTCCTTTTTTAAAAGATGTCTGAGAAAGATGCAGAATTTAAACGCAATTAAATTGTTTGAGTTAATGGAAGAATTTCAGTAAGTAGTCCCCTCTGATTAAGTTATTTTATTATTATTATTATTATTATTATTATTATTATTATTATTATTATTTTATCTATTTTTATTTTGATTAATACTTTGTTGTAGCCTTGCATCTAATTGGTTTTGTCAACAGCAGGAGTTGTGATATTAGTTTTTTTGTAATGTCTGTTATTTACGTGTTGTTTGAGATTGTTATTGTTATTCTTATATATTCAATAAAAAAATAATTAAAAAGGTAGAAAGGGAAAAAAGAAAATAAAACTTCATGAAGCTTTGAGTTGCGCTCAGTTTGCGCAGCTGAACCCTTGTGAGGATTTCCCCCTGTGCATTACTTTGGAGTCGCTCTAACACAGACATACCTCTGTTAGTCACCGTGAGCTGTCCTAGGCTATTAGTAATACAATGAGAAATACCCTGGATAAGCCGAATAGTATTTAAGCGGCCGTCCGGCATATTAATACAAACACGTAAGTAACTCAGACGGCTGCTATCTCTGCGCACTGTAGGAGCTACATGAGCTAGCTTAGCATTAGCACCGGGGCTAAAGCTAGCTAAACAAACAAGCATGACCCTGTCTTGCCTCAGGTACAGTGCCTGTAAGTGTCTAAGCTAGTCTAGTAACGTAACTTAACTATTTAAATCAAGCAAAGGTCATTGAAATGTTTATAACTGTCCATAAACGTTAACAGGTAATTCCCTTGTTAACTTAAGTCGTTAGCTTGTAGCTGTCTGTAAACGACATAAGATGTCTCCTCATTTATAACCTTCCGCCCATTCATTCCCATTTTATGATTGTCTCGTGCATATTCGTTTTGCCTCGTTAAAGGGTAAGCCCTACTAACCCAGAATAATGATGTGGCACCTCTCCCTTGTTACTTGTTATTTTCAGATAAAACCATGGTGATCATGTCAGGGACAGCCACTGTGCTGCAGCAGTTTGTCAGCGGGCTGAAGAGCAGAAATGAAGACACCAGAGCAAAATCTGCCAAAGATCTGCAGCACTATGTCACCACAGAGCTCAGAGAGGTACCACACACACGCCCACAACACGCTAAGTTTACACAGAGACATCTCAGACATGAACAAAATGTTCAGTTCTCAGCGTTGGGTGCCATTCATTATTACATTAGGGCATTTACTTGTAAATAATATAAATTTAAACCAAATGTGTGCTCATCTAACTACAGACATCCAGCATGTAACATTGCAGTATCTGTAATACAAACTGCAATATTAGTTGGTAATGATATAGAAATATATTGTCATCACATAGTATACGTTTGCAATATTGATATTATAAATGACTTTTTGGAATGTTTTATTTGTTGATGGTAATACTCCAAGCAAACGGGTCCAATGTGACATTCACTGGGTATGTTGGGCAAAATTACCACAAATATTTAAAATAAATATCTAGGGCCCAGTCAAAACGTAGCTGGATGTCTGGGAAAAACAAAACATTTTTGGCCTTCCACCCACACAAAAGCTCTGTTTTATACCACTAACCTTAATATTTATGAAAACTCAGACCAAAGTGGAGATTTGAGAAAGCTCTCTAATTGTGTGTGTACAAACGGAGAATTATGGTCCTGCACATTATAGTCTGCGACAATATATCCACATACTTGCTTTGACATGACTTCCAATTGCTATCTTGTGTTTTATTATTTTATATTCTAGTGCGCTCTTTAAAAGTAGTCCAACCTATATATCTGTCGACACAAATGAACCTCCTGGCAACATGTTTAATTCTTAACAGGAAGTCGTGTTTTTTGTTTTGAAGGATTCTGATTGGCTGATGTAGCTTTTAGCTTTGAGTTACATGGCCCTGTTTGGGTTTGGCATGTTTATAACGCTTGCTCAGGGGCGGATTTATGGGTCCATGTGGATGAAAACTTATGATATTATTCTTCAAAACGATGTGGCGGAGATGTTTGTTTTTATAAAGATTCGACTATGTGTACAAGGCCTGAAACATGATCTGATGTCTTTTATTCAAAACAAATGATCAGCATTTATTTCTTCTGATGCTAAAACCTGTTATTGCACTTATACTAATGTAATGTTTATATGTTTAATTCTAATAAAATGCTAAATAAAGGAAGTGATTTTCCAAGCTGAGAAATCTACATGTATGTAGTAACAGTTGACTGACAGAGTGTTGCTTTAACAAGAGCAATGAGTGATGCTCCTTTAGTTCGACTCTACTTGTTTTGAACTATTTGATCTATTTCCAAACAGCCAAACTGGTAAACCTAGGCAGCAAAACACTGTAGTTGTCCTTTTTCAGTCAGCTTACTGGCATTGTGCAGCAACCCTTAGGAATGGACCGGGGAAAACTTCAGCCACTCCAGCATTTCCTGACTGTATGACTGTAACCACATAAACAGTTTGGTGTTTCTGCAGTTCTGAAATTATAACTTGGCAAAAAAATAATGGGGTAATCCCCAGAATTAGAACCAGTATTGAGTTTTTAATGTTACACTAATCTAAAACAAACTTCCAGAAACTGCAAAACTGCCGAAACACTGAGTTCCTTTAAATCTGGGCTAAAACACTCATTAATAGCTGGAACACTGATGAATATGTTTGATATATTTGCCTGAGGATTTTAGACAAAACGTAATGTTTGTTTCTTGTTTCATAATTGCTTAGTACATTATGTTTTTATGGTATAAAGTTCTTTCTTGCTAAAATGTGCTACATATATTTGACCTGTCTTATTGCAGGTGGAGTGAATTTACTCTTTGGATGCCAGTAATGTAATCAGCCTGACGCATGGAGTTTCATCGCAATAGATACTTACACTTACTCACAGTAGCCATAAACTTTATTTATGGCTACTGATAAATCCAGCAGCCATAAACAGTTTGTTACTATTGTCATCATAGCAACAAGCTGTGAAATTTAGTCATGATTTCTTAATCTCCACAGTTCCAGTGCTTGTACCACCATGGCAGTGGTGTCTTAAGAATCGAATTATCTGTTGTATGTTTTGTGTGCCACAGCTGAGCCAAGACGAAGCCACTACATTCTACGATGAGTTAAACCACCACATATTTGAGCTGGTATCCAGCTCTGATGTGAATGAGAAGAAAGGCGGCATCCTTGCTATAGGTAAGCTTCAGGCACAAGCTTCTCACTCAGGTGATTATGAACCTGGGCTTTGTGGGAGATCAGCGTCTGACGTGGCCATTTCTTTCCAGTGAGTCTGATTGGAGTGGAGGGAGGCAATGCCACCAGGATCAGTCGATTTGCCAACTACCTCCGTAACCTACTCCCTTCCAGTGATCCAGTGGTTATGGAGATGGCCTCCAAAGCCATGGGCCACTTATCGATGGCTGGAGACACGTTTACTGCAGAGTATGTGGAGTTTGAGGTGAAGCGGGCTCTGGAGTGGCTGGGAGCCGACAGGAATGAGGGGAGACGCCATGCAGCGGTAAGTCACTGTCCGTCAACACTTGACTGTGTTTGTTGTTCAAATACTCGAACCTGTTTGAGGGGATTATGGCTGCCATTGCTCTCTTGAGTTTTAATAATGTGTTTAGGGTTGAAGTCTTTTATTTTCCTTGCTCTGTTTTCTATATTGTTGACCTATATTTATGCCTTTTTCATAGTTTATAGAAATGTTTTTAAACAACCATCTGAATGGTCCTAACCTGGATGTGCATCCCATTGTTTTCAAAGCCTCTGTAGTCTAAACAGTCATGTCACAATCATCCAACTTTTCCGTCATTGATGTGAGACGTGCATCATACTTCTGAATCAGAAGAAGCCAGACGTTAACTTTGAAGTTCCTGAAAGTCTGTGTACTTTTTGGGTTCATATTTTGCTGTCTTGAAAAGCGTGACCCTTTTTCAACATCTCTATAGTGTTTTATGTGACAGCTGTCTGTCAGTTTCTTATCTGGAAAGCAGTGACGGATCGAGTGGCTTTGCATCTCCTCCAGGTGTTGGTGTTGAGGGAGCTGGCTGTGAGCGCGCCGACCTTCTTCTTTCAGCAAGTGCAGCCTTTCTTCGACAACATCTTCTATGCGGTGTGGGATCCGAAGCAGGCCATTCGAGAGGGAGCGGTGTCCGCTCTGCGGGCCTGTCTCATACTCACCACGCAGAGGGAGACCAAGGAAATGCAGAAGCCTCAGTGGTACAAAGTAAGGCTTTGAGCTGAAAAACTCTTAAATATTGGGGTGGAAGGTTTTTCTCCTAAGCAGTAGGAGTTAAAGCTGTTGAATGTAATTTTTATTCTATATTTGTTAATGCTATGGGAGATAATTTGTGAAAAAATTGAGTTTCTCTGCCTTCTCCCAGTGCTAACTAGAAACAACCAATCAGAGTTTTAGTGCTATCAGTCATCCTCATGTACAGTCTGCTCACTCGGCTACACTACAGCTTCTCCCTGTCAGCAGAGCCTGTTGTGAATGCTAAGGCTAGTTAGCATAGCCACCAATGACAGCAGATAAACACTCCTCCTGGTGTCAGTTGTTTCATTAGCACATTGAGCAGCACATACACAAGATTGATTGACAGCACTTAGACCCCAATCCTGACTGTGATTGGTTGTTTTTGATTGGGAGCGCTATATTTCTTCAGACAACAATAGTAACTCAAGGAAGAGGTGGACGAACTCAGTTTTTTCAAAGATTCCCTGTTTCATGTTACATTGTCACAACATGGTGACAGTTTTAAATAAAACGTAAAATGCCTGTTTTTGACGGTAGTTAGACAGTGTAGCTATAAGTGTTTGTGTTTTGTGGAACAGCAAACCTTTGAGGAAGCAGAAAAAGGCTTTGATGAGACCCTTGCCAAGGAGAAAGGGATGAATCGTGACGATAGAGTTCATGGTGCGCTGCTGATCCTCAACGAGTTGGTCCGGATCAGCAGCATGGAGGGAGAGGTGAGTTGGTATTTTCCTCCGGACGCTCGGTTTGTGTCATCAAGCTAAGTCTTTCCCCCTTCTGTAGCGAATGCGCGAAGAGATGGAGGAGATCACCCAACAGCAGCTGGTTCACGATAAATACTGCAAGGAGCTGATGGGATTTGGAACAAAGCCTCGCCACATCACGCCCTTCACCAGCTTCCAGTCGGTGCAGCCACAGCAGTCCAATGCCCTGTTGGGGTTGCTAGGCTACAGCACGCCGCAAAGTTTCTTGGGCTTCGGTGCCACGCCAGTACCTGCTAAGAGCTCCCTGGTGGAGAGCCGGTACTGCCGAGAGCTGATGGAGGAAAGATTCGACCAGGTGGGAGTCACACCAGGCAGAGCAATACCAATACAGTTCTACTGGTTTCAACTTGTAAAACGTAGAGACGCAGCGGTCCACCTGTTTCACTTCCCATATTGATACCTGAGGTTTAGTGTCAGCTGATACCGATCTGATATGGAAAATCAGCGGAACTGATTAAAGGTGAAAGTACAGGTAATTTTATTTATGTAGCGCATTTTCAGCAACAAGGCAATACAAAGTGCTTTACAGGAATTAAAAGAAAATACAAACAAAATAACAAACCAAAGGAAAGGAAAAGAAGAAAAATAATCAATTGTTGATCTAAAGTATGTAAACTAGGTGCTCCTGTTCAGGGTTGCTAAGTATCCTCTGGTCTAATTCCATTTTTGGGTTGGAAGAACTGGAGTCTAAAAAGTAGTCTAGTAATGTTGATCCAAAGTATACAAACTAGATACTCCTATTCAGGGTTGGTAGATAAGTATAAGTAAGCATCCTCCGGTCTATTTCCATTTCTGGGTTGGAAGAATAGGAGTCTAAAATGTAGTTGCCAAGGTAGTTTTTCTGGATTCTAAGTTTGTTCTAATCCCTGTTCTGGGTTACTAAATAAGTGCAAGTAAGTATTCTCTGGACTTTCTAACTGTGCTCTAAATTTGCAAAAGTAATGAGTACTCCACAGTTTCTAAGTAATAATAAAAACTAAATGTTCCTGTTCTGCAAGATTTTCTTTCTGGATTCTAAGTTTGTTCTAATTCCTTTTTTGGGTGCAGTAATAGGAATCTTTCTGCATAATAATCTAAAAATTAATCTAAGAAGTATAATATTGGTCTAAATAATGAGTACTCTAAATTTCTAAAAGAAAATAAGCTAAAGAGTGACTAATTCCTTTTCTTTGTTAAAAGTGAGTACTCCACAGTTTCTAAATAAGATAAGATAAGATTTATTTGTCATTGTCATCAACAGATTACGACGAGATTGAGATTTGCTCGACTCGAGTTAAGATGCAGGTTATGTGTATATACGTAATATACAAAGATAAAGAAATAAATAGTACAAAATGAGAAATAAACTTAGACATCAGAAGATGGTTGCAGCACCTGGAGGTGTCGCAACAGAATTTACATTTATAGCAAAGTGGTGTCAAGAGCAGAAGTTCTTATGCCTTTGAATTTAGTGCCATGATTGCCATCGGGTAAAAACTGTTTTTTAGGTGATTTGTCCTGGTTTTTTTAAATATAGTATATATTAAATATAAATATATATATATATATTATAAATATATTAAAAATAGTAAAAGGGGAATGAAATAAAAAGAGGAAAGGACACATTAGGGCACTAATTCTGTAAAAGTCCAATTCATTAGGGCATAGCAATATTCAGACAAAACAAAGGACAAAACAAAGACATGAGTGAAGGCGGTGACATCACAGGGACATGAAACCCAGTTGCTTAGCCTCCCAGCAGAAGTACGATAAGATGTTATCAAAGGCATATCCTTGGGAGTGCTCAGCTCCACAGCTGCATTATATTTACATATATTCAAGGAGATTGGAAATATGCAGCCTTTCCAAGGCAACATGGGAAAGCCAATTCAGATACAAAATGTATAGGTCGGGTATATTATAAATTTCAATCTCCCCTAAAGTCTCTCCGATACATCTCAGTTCCCAATTATCCAAATTAGCGTGGCCGTTCCATTTAACCGAAACTAGCAACTTCTCCAAGATCAATTAAATTCTTTGTGAGTCCTTTTGTCTCAGCAAGTTTCACATCCAACTTGCGTCTATGTCCACACCAACAGTCTGAGTGCTCGCTAATTCGGCCAAGTTCATCACAAATTTGTCGATAAGCCAGGAATCCACAAGCTCCAAACAGCAGAAATCCTGTTATCATGAATAAATCCAGGCTGTTGTCCTGCCGGGTGTGTCCCTGCAGGACAAGAGGGCTCTCATGAGCCCAGTCTTCTCGTGGAGAAAATGTGATCAATTGCCAGTGGCACAACTAGATACTTTCTGAGGTGTATGCGAACATGTCATCGGCACCCCAATTCCCCTTGCGCCTGTAAAGGAAGAATTATTTATTAAAACTTTGAACAAAACGTTTGGCTCGTATCTTCCTTAAAAGCCCTGGATCCTCTCGGCAAGCAGCGGGCAGCTGTAAAACGAAACTAAACAAGGCGTGTTGACGTCACAGCTCACAGAGTTTAATTCATACAAAGCAACGCATGAATCAGTTAACAAAGCTGCAGAGGTACAGAGATATGCATTTTATCACAAAATAACAACAGACAAAGACAAACACGAAACACACAGACAGACAAAGGCGCCCACGTGGAGAAAAGATGGAAAAAACTCTCTCTCTTTCTCTTTACACGTCATCTTATACAAAGAGGTGTTTCCGTATTTTAATTTATGCAACGAAGGCGTTCTGTTGTTCAACCAATCAGAGACCTGTTTCGGCCCCCCAGAGAAACTTGGAAACTCCCCTCATTGCAGCTCAGATGTCTGGTTTTTATCTAAGTAAGAGGGCGGACCACTTCGTGCTCATCTCTGTCTGGCACGGGCGATCTCGGGCGGAAGAGTCCCTGTTTTGAGATTTCCCAGATATCTCTAACGTCTATCCCCCACATTCCAGCGCCGTTTCCATGGAGATGCTAATTTTATGGCCCTTGTATAGGCGCCTGCTTGTCTCGATCGGGCCATCTCAAAGGGTCACACAAAGCCTGTTTTTCCAATAAGAGTGCTTAATATTCCTTTACACATGTTGTAAGTATTTTAGCACTTAAAAAATCATTTTCCTTAACACGCCCCAATGACATAAACTTATACAACTCATCTTTAATTAAAGTATCAATAGTAATACACTCCTGATCAAAATCTTAAGACCAGTCAAAAAATTGCAAGAATTTGCATTTTGCACTATTGGATCTTAAGAAGGTTCTAAGTAGAGCTTCACAATGTTAAAAGAAGAGACAAAACCTTTTGAGCGGGGAATTAATTGAAAACTGCATTTATACTCAAACATGATTTTTTTCAGCTGATCAAAAGTTTAAGACCATAGCTCAAAAAAACCCGAAAACCCCCCAAAACAGAAACAAAGTGTCAAAAAAAAGGACTCAGTAATGAGTAGCTCCACCATTCTTGTTGATGACTTCAAACAATCATTTAGGCATGCTTGATGCCAGTGTTTCCAGGAGGCTAGTGGGAACGTTGCTCCAAGTGTTGAAGATGGCTTCACGAAGGGCATCCACTGTCTGGAACTGATGTCCATTTTTGTAAACTTCCCTTGCCATCCATCCCCAAATGTTCTCAATTGGGTTTAGATCCGGGGAACATGCAGGATGGTCCAAAAGAGTGATGTTATTCTCTTGGAAGAACTCCTTTGTCAGGCGGGCATTGTGAACTGCAGCATTGTCCTGTTGAAAAACCCAATGATTACCACACAGACGAGGGCCCTCAGTCATGAGGGATGCCCGCTGCAACATCTCCACATAGCCAGCTGCTGTTTGACGCCCCTGCACAACCTGAAGCTCCATTGTTCCATTGAAGGAAAACGCACCCCAAATCATGATGGCGCCCCCACCACTGTGCCGTGTAGAAAACATCTCAGGTGGGATCTCCCTGTCATGCCAGTAACGTTGGAAGCCATCAGGACCATCAAGGTTAAATTTTTTCTCATCAGAGAAGACAACTTTCTTCCACCTTTCAATGTCCCATGTTTGGTGCACTCTTGCAAAGTCCAAACGGGCAATTCTGTGGCGTTGAAGAAGACGTGGCCTTTGAAGACGTTTTTTGTTTCTGAAGCCCTTCTCTCGCAGATGCCGTCTGATGGTTATTGGGCTGCAGTCAGCACCAGTAATGGCCTTAATTTGGGTAGAGGATCGTCCCGTGTCTTGACGGACCGCCAATCGGATCCTGCGGCTCAGAGCTGGTGACATTTTTTTGGGTCTACCACTTGACTTTTTTGTTCCATAACCCTCAGGATCGTTTAAAAAATGCAAAATGACTGTCTTACTGCCTCCAACCTCAGCAGCGATGGCACGTTGTGAGAGGCCTTGCTTATGCAGCTCAACAATCCTACCACGTTCAAAGTCAGTGAGCTTTTTTGCTTTTGCCATCAGGAGGTCTTGACAGTGTAAAGACTTCACAGAAAATGACATGGAATCCAGATGTTTGCACAGCTTTTGGCTTTTAAAGACTATGGTCTTAAACTTTTGATCAGCTGAAAAAATCATGTTTGAGTGTAAATGCAGTTTTCAGACAATTCCCTGCTCAAATGTTCTTGTCTCTTGCACTGATTTGTCCTTTTAACATTGTGAAGCTCTACTTAGAACCTTCTGAAGATTCAATGGTGCACAATGCTAATTCTTGCAATTTTTGAACTGGTCTTAAGAGTTTGATCGGAGTGTAAATGTACATATATGTGACTAAATTGCTGCCTACAGGGCAATTAAAAAAGAATGAAACAAAAACAGGGCAATATTTCATTATTTGATATATAAGTGAGCCAAAGAGCCACTTCTGTTAGCCTGTGTCTAGAACCGTCTATGGGCTGCAGGTCTGAAGCATTTTTTTTAGCATGTTTTCTTTCATTCTTGTAGCCTGATAGGAAGCCTTATCCAAACTGGCCACCCACATTAATAAAATGGTGAAATAATATTGACCACAAAACACTGTATTTATAAAAGTTAGGTTCTGACAGATCTGTGGTGTTCCTCTCCTGACCCATTCTGTCTGATATCAAACAACCCACTGTGCGCCACTGAATATCGCGACACATTTTTTTAATGCCCCTATTAAACTTCACTGTAATTGTTTAACCTGGATGGAAGACTCGCGTCTGTATTTTTGCCAGAGGTTTTAAGGACGGTGTAGTATCGGGTGGACATTTTAAAAAGACGCGAGTTGATAGCGGCTCACCGCGGCTGCGTAGTGTCCGTCTCTAAGCAACTGATGAACAGCGTCAGTTCGTGGGGGTTGGAGGGTGGGGCTCCTATTTAGGTCCCTCAATGACAATTTAGCTGACCTTAATATTTCCTGTGTTTGGCTTTGGTCATTATTATTACACTTATTGTTGAGATGTGTGTGATAGATGTGTCCATCAGACATTTATGACAATATGGAATAAATTGCGCCCCGTATTAGTTAAATACGGGGCGGAGACAACAACAACCACCTGTTATTTTAGGCTAGCTTAAGCTAACCTGAATATTTACAACTCTCTTGTTGATACACTGACATTACTTACCTACTGTCTTTCAACCACTTTGCAAAGCTTTTCTTTGTCTCTCCAACATCTTTATCCTTCCCCTCTTCCATTTTCTGTTTTGTGCCCCAGAGTTTTTTTCTGCTGCCCCCTTTTAGCTCCCTGTTGTCGAGTGCACTAGTACAATTCAAATTTAACCCTCCAGTTATGTTGCAGGTCAAATTGACCCGTTTTAAAGTTACTTTTTTTTTTTTAATAGTTGGAAGTATTTTTTTGCATGCAACTTTTTCTATTTGTCTTAATAGGTGGACTCTACATATAAATTGAAAATTTATTCATTTTACACATTTGTAATCCCCCGCGTCTACTTTTTACATAGATAGCAACACTCTTGATCCTTGACCCGGCAGTCAAGTTTGAAGTGCAAAAAAAGATAAATGTTTCCTTGGATACATATATATAAGGATATATGTTTCCTTGCAGCTATGAACCATTTTTCACCACACACACACAAACCCAGCATACCACACATGTACATGCACATGTGGACACACACAAGCCCACTTTCTCACTATTCTCTTTACTTCACTAGGAAACTGCGAGAAAGCAGGTGTTCATACAACTTTTGATGGGAACCTTTTCTGTTCCCGTGGACAAACTCAACCCACACTGAGTGGACACTCAGCAGAAGTGGATTAAAATATAAATCTGCATGACTCATTTATCTTGATTTTAATCAGTGGGTCAATTTGACCCTGAACAGTACATTTGTCTCAAGTTCAACTATAAAGATCACCCATTATAAAAAACAAAATGTAATATAAAAAAATTTACCAAAGATCAATTTCAAGGAAATTATTGTTTTTTTTTGTGTCTAGGTTTTTTTCAGTGGACATAAAAAATTTAAATTCCATTTTTTATGTCCTAATGAGTAAATGAGTAGGTTGTCGTCATTGATCCTTAATTTCTGAGAAATAAAAAAACATCAATGAAACAAATATTCATTGAAATGGTTAGTATTGGGAATTAATAATCAGATACAAAAATATTTTGGAGGAATTTTCTGGTTTCTGACACTATTGCATGATTAAACACTCCCCATGGGTCAAATTGATGTAGAAGTTTAATACATAATTGCTGACTAGAAAAAAAAAATCCTGCATCGTTTTTGCGCCCCCTCTAGTGCACCGCCCCTATGTGTTGCATACAGTGAATACCCACTTTTTGCGCCACTTTCGATTGCATTGAGAGACCGGTTGACCATATTCATAATTTGTAGATTTGGAGGATGTGCAAAGGAAGGCTCCAAAAATAGAGAAAAAGACAGCACAAAAACAGAGCAAGCAGGGCATGCAAAGGCAGGAAGGGAGCGGAGGAAAAAAGCGTCCGCCTTCACCGAAAGCAGGAGGGAAAAGACTAAGATTAAAACGTTTTGTTTTTTTTAAAACACAGACATAAATGTACTGAATTACTAATTTCTTTGATAACTCTCCACCGGTGCAGCTCACTGATCCATACCAATAGCTTCACAAGCTAACATGGAAAACATCTTTAATTTGATCAGTCAGCCCAGTTGGCCGAATAACAGCCAATGGAAAATAAATAATAAAGAAACTGAAACTGACTAAAAACAAAAGTCTGACTATCTTGGTCAAACGTAAAAATAAACTACAACCTCAAACCTACAACAAAACTACAAGTACAAACCTCCTTTCAAATGGCTCAGAAAATCCATCCATCCATCTTCCGCTTATCCGGGTTCGGGTCGCGGGGGTAGCAGCTTCAGAAGGGAGGCCCAGACTTCCCTCTCTCCGGCCACTTCTTCCAGCTCTTCTGGGGGAATCCCGAGGCGTTCCCAGGCCAGCCGAGAGACATAGTCCCTCCAGCGTGTCTTGGGTCTTCCCCGGGGCCTCCTCCCAGTGGGACGTGCCTGGAACACCTCACCAGGGAGGCGTCCAGGAGGCATCCTGACCAGATGCCCGAGCCACCTCAACTGGCTCCTCTCGATGTGAAGGAGCAGCGGCTCTACTCTGAGTTCCTCCCGGATGACTGAGCTTCTCACCCTATCTCTAAGGGAGAGCCCAGCCACCCTACGGAGAAAACCCATTTCGGCCGCTTGTATCCATGATCTCGTTCTTTCGTCATGACCCAAAGCTCATGACCATAGATGAGGGTGGGAACGTAGATCGACCGGTAAATCGAGAGCTTTGCTTTTTGGCTCAGCTCTCTCTTCACCACGACGGACCGGTACAGCGCCCGCTTGACGGCAGACGCTGCGCCAATCCGCCTGTTGATCTCCCGCTCCCTTCTTCCCCCATTCGTGAACAAGATCCCGAGATACTTGAACTCCTCCACTTGGGGCAGGACACTTCCTCCTGACCCGGAGAAGGCATTCTACCCTTTTCCGGCTCAAGACCATGGCCTCGGATTTGGAGGCACTAATCCCCATCCCGGCCGCTTCACACTCGGCTGCGAACCGCTCCAGCGAGTGCTGCAGATCACGACCTGATGAAGCCAAAAGAACCACATCGTCTGCAAAAAACAGAGATGAGATCCCAAGCCCACCAAATCGGATCCCCTCAACACCTTGGCTGCGCCTAGAAATTCTGTCCATGAAAGTGATGAAAAGAATTGGTGACAAAGGTCAGCCCTGGCGGAGTCCAACTCTCACCGGAAATGAGCCCGACTTACTGCCGGCAATGCGGACTAGACTCTGACACCGGTCATACAGGGACCTGACAGCCCGTATCAAAGGGCCCGGTACCCCATACTCCTGGAGAACCTCCCACAGGGCTCCCCGAGGGACACGGTCGAACGCCTTCTCCAAGTCCACAAAACACATGTAGACTGGTTGGGCAAACTCCCATGCACCCTCCAGGACCCTACTGAGGGTGTAGAGCTGGTCCAGTGTTCCACGACCAGGACGAAAACCACACTGCTCTTCCTGAATCCGAGGTTCGACTGTCCGACGGACCCTCCTCTCCAGGACCCCTGAATAGACCTTGCCAGGGAGGCTTAAGAATGTGACCCCTCTATAATTGGAGCACACCCTCCAGTCCCCCTTTTTGAACAGGGGGACCACCAGTCCAGTCTGCCTTTCCAGGGGAACTGCCCCCGATGTCCATGCGATATTGCAGAGTCGCGTCAGCCAACACAACCCTACAACATCCAGAGCCTTAAGGAACTCCGGGCGGATCTCATCCACCCCCGGAGCCTTGCCACAGAGGAGCTTTTTAACCACCTCGGCGAACTCGTCCCCAGAAATTGGAGAGCCCAATTCAGTGTCCCCAGGCTCAGCTTCCTCAATGGAAGGCATATTGGTGGGATTGAGGAGGTCTTCGAAGTACTCTGCCCACCGGCCCACAACGTCCCGAGTAGAGGTCAGCAGCACACCGTCCCCACTATAACAGTGTTGGTGCCGTACTGCTCCCCCCCCCGAGACGCCGGATGGTAGACCAGAATCGCCTCGAAGGCGCTCGCCATCATGCCCCCCCTCCAGGCCTTTGTCCAGAGTGGGGCCCTGGTGACCCGCGTCCGGGTGAGGGAACAAGAAGTCCAATGGTGCCGTTCATCATTGGGGTCTTCGGGCTGCGCTTTGCCTGGTCCCTCACCTAGGACCTGTCTGCCTTGGGTGACCCTACCAGGGGCATGAAGCCCCAGACAGCATAGCTGCCATTGGGGCACTCAAACCCCTCCGCCACGATAAGGTGGCAGCCCAAGGAGAGGAAAATGCTAAATATAATGTAAGATAATTACTAAATTATGACATTGTTCAGAGCACAAAGCATAGAGCTAGACTGAATAGATCTGGCCTTATGTACTGAGCACATTGCCACAGATATCTCATTTAGAGTTTTTTCAGTATCAAGACTGATACAGGTATTGATATCTGTGCATCTGTAATGAAATTTACTTTGCCTTAATCAGGTGTGTCGTTGGGTTCTGAAGTATAAAACCACTAAGAACCCTCTGATCCAGATGACCATCCTCAACCTGCTTCCGCGCCTGGCTGCCTTCCAGCCGCATACCTTCACAGGTGGGAAATTCAGGGTCAAATTCCTGCTTTTTCTTTCTGTGGTTTGTAATGATGTTCTTTCTGATTGGCAGACCAGTACCTGTCTGACACCATGGGCTACCTGCTGGGCTGCCTGAAGAAGGAGAAGGAGAGGACAGCAGCTTTCCAGGCTCTGGGGCTACTGGTGGTGGCCGTCAGGACGGAAATCCAGCCATACCTCATGAAGATCCTGGAGATCATCAAGGCTGCTCTGCCTCCCAAGGACTTTGCTCACAAGTCAGTCATTGGAAACAATTTCTTTTTTTCTTTTTTTTTACCAGACATGCAAATATCCAAATGTTGTGACTAATTTTTAAACTCCAGTTTTTGTAAAGCCTGCAGATACAGATTTGATCCAAAACCGGTTTAAATTTAAGAGTGATTATATTTAGGGGTGTCTCGATATAAATCTATCTCAATATATACATGTTTTCTTAATCATTCCCCAAAAGTTATCTTAGTATTTAAAAAAAGAAAAACTGACCATTTTGTATTCGGGTAGGTTGGTGGAAAAATAATGTTGAAATGTAAAAACGTAGAATGACAGTGTTGCTTTTTGACCTTTGACCTATGCAGAAGGCAGAAGACCATTCAGGTGGATGCCACTGTGTTCACCTGCATTAGCATGCTGTCCAGAGCCATGGGCCCCAGCATCCAGCCAGACATCAAGGAGCTCCTGGAGCCCATGTTAGCCGTAGGGCTCAGGTACCAAACGTAGGACACACATGGGGGTTTATATTTGGGTTTCAACACAATCTCACAGATTTTAGTTTTTCTCTTTAGTCCGGCACTCACAGCAGTGCTGTATGACCTGAGCCGCCAAATCCCCCAGCTGAAAAAAGACATCCAGGACGGCTTGCTGAAGATGCTTTCCCTGGTGCTGATGCACAAGCCCCTGCGACACCCGGGCATGCCCAAAGGCCTGGCTCACCAGCTGGCCTCTCCCAGCCTCACCAACATCCCTGAGGCCAGCGACGTCGGCAGCATCACTCTGGCCCTGCGCACTCTGGGAAGCTTCGAATTCGAAGGTAACAATCTCTGACAGCAAAAGAATTTCCTCCTATTCTTTTTGTACCTTTGAAGTCTTTCAGGACTTCCTTCATCGTCTTGGAAAAAATCCATTAAGGTGTGGAGTTTGATTTAAGTATTGTAGTACTTTTTAGTATCCATCTGACTTTCAGTTATCTAATTTTTCCACCTGTCCATTAGTCCGTTTCTCTTCCTGTCCCAACGGTTTGCTGATTTTTGCTGGTTTTATATTTAAAGTTTGGTCATATGTTCTGTCAATTCATATAGTAAATGCTTATATTTGATTTTTTTAAAAAGGGGCTAGGGCCAAGGGCGTAAATCCCATCTCATTATTGGGGGGGACCATAAACAGTAAAATTTTTTAAGACCAATTTTGGGGGGGTCGGAAATGTTACAGTGAAATGTAACGTAAAATGTGGTTTAAAATTTTTTTAACCACATTCAAGCTGCACGACCAAAAATAACTAGTAATGCACATCAAACATGTTTTATTCTCAGTAAGCAAATTATTGAGAAATAAAACTAAAAATCAAATGTTGCTTCTTATAGGAGATTTGAAAGGCTCCTATCATTTCTATTCCTCCTCTTCCTAGTTAATACAACTATATTGATTAATATATTTATTTATAAAAGTATAGAAATATAAAATTCAGTGCACAATTTTTAATGTGTGCACACAATTAATTATGTCAGAACTACAGTTCTCAGCCCAAGCAACAGAATCACTTTACTCCTCTCCAGAGATCTTAGACAAAGAAATTAAAACAAGTACTGCAGTTTAACTCACAAAATTATCCTTAAACCTCAGTTTTCCAAAACTTTAAGGCTTCTTTATTCACAACAGTTACTCATTTTCCAAACAATAACACAGGCCACACAGACAACTTTTGACAACTTGTCCCTCGGCCTCTTTTTTCTTATTCTCTTATTCTCAGTGCTTGTCTCTACTCAAATTTTTTTCACAGACCACTATCTCTCCAAGGAGAAGGAAATTCTACCAATGGAGATTTGTAGACATCACGTGCTTTCCGGATAAGAAACATGATTCTGGGTCTCACAGCGCTTTAGAGCAGTGCCACCCCCCCCCCGAACTCATGGCCTCTTGCCATATTTAACAAATCATGATATGTATTAATTAGTCAGCTCACGAAAGTGCTTGCTCAGAAGAACTTCACCAGGCTTGCTGAAATGCGGTAACTTATAAAGCAGAACGAAAATTCCTAAAGTGTTACACATCGAGAAAAAGGGCGCAAAGCCAGACTGACAAAGGTGCTTATTTTTAGGGTTGTTTTTCTTGCCCGAATGTAAAAAGGTAACTTTGAGCCTTGGTGTTTTTAGACAACCCCACCTTGCGCAAGGTACCGTTTGTCAATGAGCAGGAAAGAACCTCTTCACTTTTTAGCTCTTCAGACCATCAACAGACAGGAAACGTTCTGCAATGTAACAAGCAAGAGATAAAAATCTTACCTCTTTTTCTGTGTCTGGGCCCGGTTCCCTGTTTTGCAGCCAGCCTGGAGAGAGACACCTTTTCTTCAACTTTTAACTCTGAATCGGCTCAATCGGCACGTCGGGGTCACCATTTTTATAGGAGATTTGAAAGGTGCCTAAACTCATAGAATATATAAATAAAGAATTACACAAGACTCGGAACTCCTTCTGTTCATAGTTGAATGGGAAGAGATTTTAATGCACATCTGCTATACCAAAACATCATGTACACATCGTTACAGAAATCCAAAATCTCAAAAAACTTCTGATAACAGTTTTTTTTATAGAGTCCCAGGTCTACTGGTGTGTATTGGGAAGCCTTGACCAATGGCGTTGCTCTCCTCCATTTACGTAGCTCTTCTGGCTCTGTCTTGCACTGAATGTGTATTGGAAGTTCCGAGAATTAGGAGTTGACCTCCTGGAATAATTAGAGGCGTCTTGACTTCACATCTGCTCCATTTTCAGAGGTTCTATTAGTAAAATTGTTTGTTCCTTATCTGTCCAAACAGATTTTTTCCACTCACATTTTCCACTTACATGGAAAAATCTGCAGAATGTGTCAATAATAATCAGAATAATTGATAGATTAATCGATAACTAAAATAATTGTTAGCTCCGGCTCACCTAGAGTCAGGAAAGGAACAAAGCTTTGAAATAGCAACACAAATACCAGCAGCTATGTTTCTTCTTTTTTCTTAAACTTATTGATTCTGGAAGTTATCATTTTCTTTACAAATTTGGATCCTTGATGGAAAAGCAACAAATATTTTCAAGGATTTGTCCATAGAATTAATTATTACCTTATAAAATCAAATAAATCATTAGTAACTAGTAATCATTAGTAAGTGTTACATTAGCCGATGCTGTTCTTTTGTCCAGGTCACTCCCTGACCCAGTTTGTGCGCCACTGTGCCGATCACTTCCTGACCAGCGAACATAAGGAAATCCGAATGGAGGCGGCCCGAACCTGCTCTCGACTACTCACGCCATCCATTCATCTCATCAGCGGCCACGTCGTCAGCCAGACTGCTGTGCAGGTGGTCGCAGATGTGCTGAGCAAGCTGCTGGTGGTTGGCATCACTGATCCAGGTGTGACGATTGACTTGCAAAACGCATAAACCTTCATTTCTGATGAGCAACGTTCTGTTTGGAAATGTGACAGGACGGTAAAAACCCAGAACTACATTCTGTCCTGATTCTCCTGCAGATCCAGACATTCGATATTGTGTTCTTGCGTCTCTTGATGAGCGTTTTGATGCGCACCTGGCCCAGGCCGAGAATCTGCAGGCTCTGTTTGTGGCTCTGAACGACGAAGTGTTTGAAATCAGAGAGCTGGCCATCTGCACTATAGGACGGCTGAGCAACATGAACCCTGCCTTCGTCATGCCCTTCCTCCGGAAGATGTTGATCCAGGTAAGAGGTGCCCACAGATGGCTTCATGTCAGCCATTCACCTCTTTATGAGGAGTTAACATCATTGGAGGACCGTTAGCAGAAAACATTTCAGCAGCTTTTACATTCTGGGTTCATTTGGATTTTTTTGTTCCTCCTCACAAATTGGAAAGCTAGAAGGAGAAAATTATACTTAATTGCACTCAGGAGTCTTTAATGTAAAATTACATATTCTATCAGAACTTTTACAGCTGCTTTGAAAGACATCCAAGTTTTTAACTGATCCGGTTTGCCTCATTTTATTTTTCGGTTTAAATTAGTTTTTTCAGTGTTTTATTTTATTCTTGCAGTATAAAAATATGATTTTTTGTGTTGTTTTTTGTTTTGCTTTTTTTAGGGATGCAGCAAAAACGTACAGTGTAGGAAAAGCAATCGTTTCCAGAAAATTTTCCAACTGTAAACTGTTGCTTATAAGTAAAAGTTACACTTTCCTGCTAACTAGCTTTTAGACTGACTTGATCTAAAAACTAACTAAAGAAGTGTAAACCAGATGTCAACAAGTTATTAATCAGAACTTTATCTAGCCTTGAAACCAAAGCTTTTTATTCTCTTTAGTGGTAGCATTGTTTTTACACAGTGGAAAAATGTTTCACATCAAATCATTTCAAACATTTAACCCCTATAAAAAATAATAAAAAATACTTTGAAAATATCAAAATTTGAATAATTAAAGGGGGGTTAAAATATCATTTATGAATGTTTTAGCACCGTTTGTAATAGAAAATCTAAAAATAAAATGAGAAAGCTTTGTTCAGATTGCATGTGAATGATTCCAGAAGGCTTCCTAATGTGATTATTCTTGTATATTTTATTGGGGGGGGGAGTACAAATTTACAAATTCTAAACATCATATTTTTTACTTTAAAAAAGGCAATGTAGCTTTTCCAATCAAATATAATTCTGCTGCATTTTGTCTCAGGCAAAATGAAACTTTGTTTGCAGTTTCACATGGATGCCTTTAGAGGGGAGCAAAGCCCGTAATATTGCATGTAAAACAATCAAATTTCCCTTTGTTGAACAATAGAAGTTTGTAGTTTTACTTCACACCATAACATTTAATGAGAGAGAGCATAATAATTTATGAGAATCGTGGATATTTTTCAGATTTTAACCGAACTGGAACACAGTGGTGTTGGCAGGAACAAAGAGCAGAGCGCTCGTATGCTTGGCCACCTGGTCTCCAACGCACCTCGCCTCATAAGACCCTATATGGAACCCATTCTCAAGGTAATATTCTGCAAATTTTCAGTGTCATTTATGAGTGTAAGGCACATTTTTATGTCAGTTTTTCTATACTGTACACTTCCTCTAAACATGTAGTTTTAAATGTTTGTAATAAATCTTTCTGGTTTTGAACTTGCTTAAATTTTTTGTTTGCAGGCTCTAATTCTGAAGCTTAAAGATCCAGATCCCAACCCTGGAGTGGTGATCAGTGTCCTTGCTACAATCGGCGAGTTGGCCCAGGTGACGGTACCGGTTCAGTTTCATGCTAAAATGCTTTTAGGAGGAGGATTAAACACACACACACACAATCGTAAACGATGAATAAGTCTGCATAGAATCTGCCTGTATGGAGATGGATAAGGTAAAAAAATAATAAGTAGTGTCCTTCTTACGCCCTTCTGTCTAGGTGTTTAAAAGGGTCAGGATAGAACCGTTAGAGGCCAACTTGTTTTGCAGTGCAGACAGAGTGCAGGAGACGTTCAGGTACACCAAGTGTTCACAACTGGCTGTCCTGTTGACGAATCAACAAACCAGAAACACCAGACAGAAAGCAGGGAAAATACAAATCAACAAAGGCTTGGATGACTGGTTTAAAATAATTTCTGGCTCTAAATAAGGAAACTGGAACTTTTCCCACCTGTTTTAGTTGTTTCATGCAGTTAGATTGCTAGAAAGTCATAAGTTTGTTTAATGTTTTGTAGGATTCTGCTGAGAAAACAGGGATATATCTAAGATATCTGTGGTGTGATGTTCTTGTGATTGTGTAGGTGAGCGGACTGGAGATGAGGAAGTGGATGGATGAGCTGTTCCCAATCATCATGGATATGCTGCAGGACTCGTCCTCATTGGCTAAGCGCCAAGTATGGAGAACCAGCTAATGCACAAAACTTTTGTTGCATTTTAATAATGAACTAAAATTGCTTTTACATGATGTTCCTCTGCTCCAAATCAAATTAGACCGGCAATGTTTCACCTGTATTATTTTCCTGTATTGGCTGTGTTCAGCAGCATCAGCTGTCTGTTTCTGGCTTTTCTTCAGGTGGCACTGTGGACTCTGGGCCAGCAGGTAGCGAGTACAGGCTACGTGGTGGAGCCGTACCGCAAATACCCTTCCCTTCTAGAAGTGCTGCTCAACTTCCTAAAAACGGAGCAAAACCAGGGGATCAGGAGAGAGGTATGCACAGTCGCCTGCAGGGGGACGTTTGCTCTGTTTGCCTTTCCTGGGGAGTCTTACAGGGTCAGCATGATGTGAGTAGATTCAGGAGTATTCTCTGTCAATGTGTAATGAGTAGATGCAAGTTTTCCGCCAGAAAACTTGTTATGCCCAGTGGATGGGCTCTAGGGCAGTCATTCATCTAGCGACCCGTCGTGTTTTTGAGTTAAAAAATGTTTAAAGTTGATGGTTGTCGTTGCACCCCCCCCCCCCCCCACTACTTCTCACTCTCTACTTCCCCTTCTGAGAGGGGTGATGTGCTACCAGCTCTCCGTCTAACAGGTGAAACGAGTTTCCTAAATCTTCTGGGATTTACTCTGTCCAAAACTGAAGTAAACTCTGTTTAAAGCTGGTCACGAGAAAGATTCGCCTGGTTCCTGACAGCCTCCATCCAAGTGTCCCACCCTTCTTCCCCCTGTGAATTAGCCAGACTGAGCAAACTGCAGCCAACTAGTTTCACAGAGCTCACCTGTTAACGGTCGCTCCTTCTCTATATTACAACTTGCACTTGTTACTGAACCAGGTAGGTTTTAGTGACTCAGCGAGTCCCAAGGATGTTATTTTACATATGGGCTACCAGCAACCTATAAAATATTTTCTGCCTTTTCCTCTCCAGAATCAAACATCAGAGCAACCATAAAAGAACTTTGAAGTGACTCATTAACTGAATGTCCACAACATCTTTTAGATTTTCTTTTTGCTAAATATTTTATTAGTAAGGCATTTTTGCAAGGGTCAGTACAGCTTAATTCAGTAGCAGAAATAATCAAAGAAGTAACATCAATCATCTAGTCTATCTTTCCCTAATGCTGAAACTGAGAACTAAAAAGGGAACCTTTGAGAGAGATGATGAAGAAGGTGTTGCAGCAGCAGGAAGAGGTTGATCGACGAAGGCAGGGATCTCTGTAGGTCTGATGAGCTCTTGTCTCTGCGTGGATGGTGAAGTCACACAGGACTGAGTGACTTCACCATCCACTTCACCATAGACCCTTAAAGCGGCAGGTCTCTGGTCTTAGGGTGACTTCCTCATGTGCGTAGCGTTCCTCAGCTTCTTGTCTCTTGTCTCACGATCTTTCTGGTCTGTTGAGATGTAGACGAGTTGACCTCATGGAAGGAAGGCCACAGTTGTTCTTCTTTGCCTTTGTTCTTGGTCTTCATCTTTGCCTTGGTCTTTGTCTTTGGGGTCAGAACCCAACTGATGAGAGAAGTGCGATTTGAAGCCACATGTTGCGGGGCTGACAGGTTGGTCTCCATGCGCAGGACGGTCTTCGGCTCTGTGGCCCCGGCTCTTCTTCAGCTGTAGAGTTATTTGTCCATCTCAATCTTGGCTCGAAGCTGCCTGGAGGATCCAACCAAAGGTTCCTCTTTTGCACCCACCTTTTATAGGGTTTATCCACCCTACAGGCACATTTGCATTGGCTAGCACTGTTGCTGTGCTTGTTTCATTGGCTGTCTGCTTGGATAGATGATCTCATATCCATCTTTGTCTTACAGACCTTATGTCTGTGCTAATGTCTCAGGGTTGCTCAACGTTCACCCTACATGCATTGCCTGCACAGTCTTTCCTCTAACAGTTTAAGTTGCACAACAATCTGTTTCCAAATAAGGCGTTGATCATCTCTGCCCTCCTGTTAGTTTCTCTTTTCCCCCTAACCTTTCACCTACCATCTACCTCCAACACAACATCAGTAATCTTTAATTACAGTTACACATTTTACACCATCTCAAATTCAATGTCAAAATCACATTCATAACCCTTTTAGTTTATTTGATTCATGCATCTATAATATTATAACCAGAACTTATTAGTTACTCTTATTATAATCATAATCTGAGTTATTACTGACATTTTCTGAAAAGAAACCAAGAATAATCCATGATACTAATTATTTGATACCAAAGTTACAGTTACTTGTTTTTCTTGTAAGTGTTCCCACAAGTGTAAGTATAAGTCCAAGTATTCTTGCAAGTAAACCAATACTAATATAGGTATTTTACTTTGAATATTATCCAGTTACTCAAAATGTTTAGATTTCATTCTTTAAAACTTTCATGCTTTGAAAAAAGGAATAGTCTCAACTATTTTTATAAATCTGCAGGCTGAAAACTTACTTCCTCTCTATTCCAGGAAACCTGCTCTTCCTGTTCCATGACATTCTCTCTGTCTGACTATGATTTCTTATGATTAGATAGAAAAAAGAAATAGAATTAAAGCAAAGTTAGCAGGAGACAAAAACAACACACACAACCAGATTGATTTAATTCAGGTTTGAGTCTACTGTTGGGTCTAGATGTCACTTGTGTGATTAATTTTATAGGTAACTTCATTTATTGTTACTGTTAAACTAAAATCTCCAGCATGGGGAAGTGGGATGATCTCGGGTTTTCTTGACACCCCCTCCTGGAGGTCAGACCTTTCACTTATGGGGAGTCCAAAACCCTCCTGCAGGTCTGTGTCTTCATCCCCTGGAAAGAGAAGAGGTTTGTCTGGGATGTGAAGATGCGGCGCCCTGCAGCATAGGATTGGCAGATGACATCCACAATCCAATCCTCTGTCCAAACAGAGGACAGCCTAATCTAGGGCCCCCATAACACAAGAGCTGGTCTGAGCATCTTATAGCAGCAGTGGCTGCAATATATGCCTCCACTGCCCTCACTGGGCACAGTAACTCAGACCTATCACCAGCTTCCCCTGACAGGCTGAAAATGCGCCAATCTCAATGGTTGGTTACAATGAGAATGAGAAATCACATTAGGGACAAACGGCGGGTTTGGCCACAAGGTAACGCCAGAGCCATCTGAACGCCATCTGAGACATGATGGGCTGACAGAAAGAGCATGTAGCTCACTGACCTTCTTAGCTGAGACAATAGCCGACATCAAAGGAGTCTTACATGACAACCATTTGAGGTCCACCTGAACCAAAAGCTCAAATGGAGGGTGGCACAGAGCACTGAGGACCAAGGACAGGTCCCAAACTGGTGCTTGCGGAACCGTTGGCAGGTGCAATCTACGAGCACCACGCAAAAAAAGAGAAACCAGATTATGGCTCCCCACTGTACAGCAATTAGTGTCAGCATGACTAGATGATATACCCGCTACATATACCTTAAGCGTCGAAGGAGAGCGGCCCTTATCAAGAAGAGACTGAAGAAACTCCAAAATAGTGGATGCCACATAGGTGACCGAATCATCATTACGGGCAGACCACCGGGAAAACAGATGCCATCTGTTTTCATATTGCTGACGAGTGGAGAATGTCCTGGCACTCAAAATAGTGTGCATGACGGGACCTGAACATCCAGTCAGTTGCTGGTCAAGCCTCCCAGTGGCCACATTCACAGCCGGAGGCGTTGGGGATCGGGACGCCCTATCTGACTCCCCCAACTGAGACAGGAAATCCCTCCTGGCCAGAAGACACCATGAGAGACCCCGTGACACAGATTCCATAGAAGTGGGAACCATGGCCGTGCTGGCCAATACGGAGCTACCAGCAACATCCTGTGGCCCTCCTCAAGAACACTCTGAAGAGTCGGCCAAATCAGGGAAAGGGGCGGAAAGGCATGTAGGAGGACCCTGGGCCAAGGATGGCCCGAGTAACCGATGTTAGTTTGCCCAGCAGCTGCAGGAAGGTGATGTAAGGAAGCTGCCTGCCCAGCCTGAATTGACTCACCAGCTGGAGAATGTTGTCCACCCTCCGGACAGATGGTAGGCTGTCATGGAAGGAGAATCCAAAAGCACCCCAAGAAAAGTGGTTGTCTGCGATGGAAACAGACAGCTTTTCTCCAAGTTCACCTTGAGGCCCAACCGAGACACATGAGCAAGTAGGCGACTCGTATAGCAAGATGCATGCTCTCGAGACGGGGCACAGAGAAGCCAATCGTCGAGGTATGGCAGAACCTTCATGCCACAGGCCTGCAGAGGAGAGAGGGCTGCCTTCACGCACCAAGTGAACACCCTTGGGGAAAGGGAGAGGCCGAACAGGAGCACACAGCACTGCCAGTGGTGACCCCAATAGGCAAACCTGAGAAAGCGGTGATGTTCCGCTGCAATAGGCACACGAAAGTACACATCTGTGAGGTCAATTGATGTAAACCATTCTCCCTTTGTCACAGCCCAAAGAATCTCTGCCATCACGAGCATGTGAAATGGCAGTACTTTTAAATACTGATCGAGTCATCAATGCAAAGGCCTCAAGCGCTGCATTGCTAAAGCCAATAGCTGCATCTGCCCCACTGGTATCCTGAAGGGATACAGAAAGGGCAACCATGAGGTGCGCCAAGGAATTGCCAAGGCGGCCGGCACGTGCTTCGGCATTACACCGTGTTCCAAATTATTATGCAAATTGGATTTAAGTGTCATAAAGATAACATTTTTTGTTGGGCTATTAAATTTATTGGTGGTATTGTGTGTCAGGGCTCTTTGAATCACTATAATTAATTTCAGAGAGCTGGGTTGATTAATTTGTTTTTTGAGCTCAGTTAAAGGAAATCTACTTATGAACAATGTTCCACACTATTAAGCAGGCCACAGGTTTCAAGCAATATGGGAAAGAGAAAGGATCTCTCTGCTGACGAAAATCATCAGATAGTGTAGTGCCGTATGACTAGGTCAAAAAGATTCTATGTTGCATTGTGTTTCTGTGTTTGATATGATGTAAAGCACTTTGAAATGCCTTGCTGCTGAAATGTGCTATACAAATAAAATTTCATTGATTGATTGATTGATAGGTATGAAAACATTAGTTTGATCGGATTAAATTGATTAAATTGATCAGAATAAGAGAGCAGCTGTTTAAATGCCCTTACAAAGCAGCAAACAGTTATTTGAAGCTGCTGGTGCCTCCAGAACTTCAAGGTGGAGGATCCTCCAGAGGCTTGCGGTGCATGAACCTACTATTCGGCCCCTAACCAGAGCTCACAAGCAGAACCGGTTGCAGTGGACCCAGCCGTACATGAAGATTCATTTTCAAACAGACTTGTTCACTGATGACTGGTCTGCAACCCTGGATGGTCCAGATGGACGCGGTAGTGCAGGGGTGGGCAACTCCAGGCCTTGAGGGCCGGTCTTTTGCAACTTTTAGATGTTTCTCGACTTCAACACACCCGAGTCAAATAATGAGGTCATTAGCAGGACTCTGGAGACCTTGACTGCACTTAGGAGGTGATTCAGCTGTTGGGTTCAAGTGTGTTGGACCAGGGAGACATCTAAGAGGACACCGGCTCTCGAGGACCATGATTGCCCACTCCTGCAGTAGTGGATTGGTGGTGGATGGCCATCACCTCCCAACACGGCTGTGATGTCAGCAAGGAGGTGGTGGAGTCATTTTTTGGGCCGAAATCATAGGGAGAGAAAGAGAGCTGGTTGGCCCTTTCAGAGTTCCCGAAAGTATATGGACTTTCTGACTGATCACTTTCTTTCATGGTTTAGAAAGAAGAGCCGTACCTTCTGTAGCAAAATCATCTTCATGCATGACATTGCACCATCTCATGCTGCAAGGAATACCACTGTGTCATTGGCTGCTATGGGCATAAAAGGGGAGAAACTCATGGTGTGGTCACCATCCTCCTCTGACCTCAACCCTATTGAGAACCTTTGGAGTTTCCTCAAGCAGAAGATCTGAGGGTGGAATGCAGTTCATATCAAACCAGCAGCTCTGAGAAGGTTTTGTGACATCCTGCAAAGAAATTCAAGCAGAAACTCCACAAACTCACAAGTTCAATGGATCAAGAATTGTGCTGTGATCAAAGAAGGGGTCCTATGTTAACATGGAACTCGGTCTGTAAGATGTTTTTGATTGAAGTAGCTTTTGATTTTAGTACCACTTAATGCTGCACATTCAAAGAATGATCATTTGCAGTTTTTTATAATCCATAAAATGTTTAGAAAACCTGCTGTGCATAATAATTTGGAACAGTGCATTTTGAGTTTTTTTATTTTTGAAAAAAAATACTGTTCTCATGGGGATCTTTGTTCAGTAAAATTAATTTATACTGTAATAGTTCATGACTTGAAAATTATACTGACCATCATTTGCATTGACCATTTAAGAAAATCTGAGAAAATATCACTTGCATAATAATTTGGAACACTGTGTGTGGGTATATATATACGGTATATATATATATATATACACTGCTCAAAAAAAATAAAGGGAACACTTAAACAACACAATATAACTCCAAGTAAATCAAACTTCTGTGAAATCAAACTGTCCACTTAGGAAGCAACACTGATTCACAATCAATTTCACCTGCTGTTGTGCAAATGGAATAGACAACAGGTGGAAATTATTGGCAATTAGCAAGACACACTCAATAAAGGAGTGGTTCTGCAGTTGGGACCACAGACCACTTCTCAGTACCTATGCTGTCTGGCTGATGTTTTGGTCAGTTTTGAATGTTGGTGGTGCTTTCACACTCGTGGTAGCATGAGACGGACTCCACAACCCACACAAGTGGCTCAGGTCGTGCAGCTCATCCAGGATGGCACATCAATGCGAGCTGTGGTAAGAAGGTTTGCTGTGTCTGTCAGCGTAGTGTCCAGAGGCTGGAGGCGCTACCAGGAGACAGGCCAGTACACCAGGAGACGTGGAGGAGGCCGTAGGAGGGCAACAACCCAGCAGCAGGACCGCTACCTCCGCCTTTGTGCAAGAAGGAACAGGAGGAGCACTGCCAGAGCCCTGCAAAATGACCTCCAGCAGGCTACAAATGTGCATGTGTCTGCACAAACGGTTAGAAACCGACTCCGTGAGGATGGTATGAGGGCCCGACGTCCACAGATGGGGGTTGTGCTCACAGCCCAACACCGTGCAGGACGCTTGGCATTTGCCAGAGAACACCAGGATTGGCAAATTCGCCACTGGCGCCTTGTGCTCTTCACAGATGAAAGCAGGTTCACACTGAGCACATGTGACAGACGTGACAGAGTCTGGAGATGCCGTGGAGAGCGGTCTGCTGTCTGCAACATCCTTCAGCATGACCGGTTTGGCAGTGGGTCAGCAATGGTGTGGGGTGGCATTTCTTTGGAGGGCCGCACAGCCCTCCATGTGCTCACCAGAGGTAGCCTGACTGCCATTAGGTACCGAGATGAGATCCTCAGACCCCTTGTGAGACCATATGCTGGTGCGGTTGGCCCTGGGTTCCTCCTAATGCAGGACAATGCTAGACCTCATGTGGCTGGAGTGTGTCAGCAAGATGAAGGCATTGAAGCTATGGACTGGCCAGCCCGTTCCCCAGACCTGAATCCGATTGAGCACATCTGGGACATCATGTCTCGCTCCATCCACCAACGTCACGTTGCACCACAGACTGTCCAGAAGTTGGCGGATGTCCAGGTCTGGGAGGAGATCCCTCAGGAGACCATCTGCCACCTCATCAGGAGCATGCCCAGGCGTTGTAGGGAGGTCATACAGGCACGTGGAGGCCACACACAATACTGAGCCTCATTTTGACTTGTTTTAAGGACATTACATTAAAGTTGGATCAGCGTGTAGTGTTATTTCACTTTAATTTTGTGTGTGGCTCCAAATCCAGGCCTCCATTGGTTAATAAATTTGATTTCTATTGATGATTTTTGTGTGATTTTGTTGTCAGCACATTCAACTTTGTACAGAACAAAGTATTCAATGAGAATATTTCTTTCATTCAGATCTAGGATGTGTTATTTGAGTGTTCCCTTTATTTTTTTGAGCAGTGTATATAATGTATATACACCCATAAATGTACATGGGTGTGTGTGTATATGCCGTCAAGAAGTTCACCCGTGGGTATAAGCATTTCAGATGAGTTACTATTGATAATTGTCTATATCCAGAATTATTGATTTTTTTCCTTAATTATCTAATATTCTACCAAACTGATGGGCTTTCCTGTTTTATCCACATTTTTCACTCCATGCTGTTTATTTCTCAGCAGTTATTAATGTAAACATGAAACTGCTTTTGTGCAAGTTACTCAGCAGGTTGTTACTAGGCAACCAGAGACCGAGTGAGTTTTTTCTATCAACTTAGCTAGTTGTGACAGGTTGAGTAGCTAAAACCTAAAGCTCAGCCCTTTCTGCTTGACTTATTAATACAGTTTAGAGCTGATGTGTTTATTTTTTTGGACTAACCAGTTAAGAATTGGTAACAGAAGTTTCTTAGTAGCAGATTTTTTAACTGAATTTAAACTGCGTGAAGCTACAACTGTGACACTTGATATATTTTGTGTAGAATATATTTACAAAGTTTTTTTACCTTAAGTGCAAGGTTCACAAACCTGCTGTTCTAGCATTCTGTCACAGAAGTGGCCAGCATGATTCATCAGAAGGTTGATGTGCGTCCCAACAGGCCATCCGAGTCCTGGGTCTGCTCGGCGCTCTGGATCCCTACAAGCACAAGGTGAACATCGGCATGATCGATCAGTCACGGGATGCCTCTGCTGTCAGCCTCTCCGAATCCAAGTCCAACCAGGACTCGGGTAGGTCCCATCCATGTTACCCACACGTGTTTTTCTCACAAAGAGCCACATTGTGGGTGATATTATCTTTTCATTAGCCTTCCTTGAAATTTGCAGCAGTTATGAGATTTTTATTTCAAAGCTGGAAACAGTTCTATTTTTTTTTTTGTAAAAAAACCCCCTCAAATCAAGCCACAGCCACATGAATATACAGTATGTTTTACTATGTCCAGTCTGGTAAATATTTTTAACCACCTGAGAAGACTTTGTACTTCTTGGACTGCTTCTATTTGTTGTGTCACAGCGAGTGGTTGACAGAAAAAGAACAAGAAAAGTGACTTATGATTTAAATAGGTTTTTGTTACACTTGAAAATATTGTTTGGATAAAACCAGTTCAATTACTGAAAATGGG
Source organism: Xiphophorus couchianus (assembly GCF_001444195.1). Lineage (NCBI taxonomy): Eukaryota > Metazoa > Chordata > Actinopteri > Cyprinodontiformes > Poeciliidae > Xiphophorus > Xiphophorus couchianus. The sequence continues at coordinate 456,198 of NC_040228.1, read as the reverse complement.
ATTTATGTAGTAACAGCACTGACTTAATGCTGCCACAATTATGAGTTTCTAATTAAATAGTAATAACATTTTAAGCAAAATAAAATGTCCTTCTTTCAAACTTTGTAAATTAAATCAAGGTGGTTATGTTACAATGCTCTGAAAAAGTATTTGCCCCCTTACACATTTCTTCAGTTCTTTTTTCTTTTTTTACATATTTGTTAAAAGTTTCAGATTGTAAAACTAATTTAAATACCGGACAGTCAGTTTTTAAGTTACAGTTTCTAGGCATGCATAATTTATCGGCACTAAGATCGGTATCGGCCGATATTAATCATGTTTTAAGATATTGGTATCGGTCTGATAAATAAAACTGGGACAATTTTAACAACTGGTAATTATTTCATGTTGGTGTTTCAGGAGAGGTATGAAGGAGGCTAGTCATTTGCTATTTGTTTGGCCATATTATAGCGCTGCATAGTGGCAAGTTTAACTGAAGCACTGGTGAAGTCAGTGGGGATGGTCATTTTTTTTTCCAAGGTGTCAAAATGGTAGTGAATTTTATACATATCGTGGTGGATCTCTTATAGTTTCATTTATTAAGGGGAAAGAAACCATCCTGCCCAACTTGTGTGAAGAAGCAGTTTCTACTTTGGTAAATTACGTATATGGGATCAAACACATTTGTTTAAAAGGTGGATTAAATCCACATCTAAACCTGATTACTTCCAGGCTTGTAGAATCAGTTGAATAAAACTCTTCTGACAACATGAAGTAGGCTGAAAGACAGTCAGTTTCATCTAACATCGTGGAAAGGGTAAAAAGCCATTTTTAAAGCTTTTCACTCCAGAGAACCAACGTTGTCCACAAAGGCAGAAGACATGCAGCAGTGGTGAAACCTCCTGGGAGTAGTAGGCGTGTCCAAATTTCACAGCAACGACTCATCCAGCAAGTCACAAAACATCTTCATCATTGCAAGCCTCACTTGCCTCAGTTGAGGTCAGTGTTCATTGTTGAGCAATGAGATGGAAAAACTGGACAAAAACGGCACCTATGTGATTTTTACAAGGCTAACGTCACTGTTGACTGAAAAGAATAGAAGGCCGCATTTGTATTCTTTTGAGGCCATCAACATAGTTTTGGAAAGTGGTCAATGGATGGAAGAGGTGAAAAAGTGAAAGGTACCTGGACGGTGTGCGTCCCATGACGTCTGGGACAAGAAAAACATTCAGTCAGACACTGGGAGTGATGTAACTGAGTAGCGTTCAGGGATGCAAGTTATCGATTAATCAGTTAATATAAAGTTCATTCATTTCATCAATTGACTAATGATTAATTATTAAGTAGTTGTAAGGAGTAGTTTTCTGTTGCTTTAAGAGGGCTGACCATCTTCGAAACATAAAGGGCAAAATCTTTCATCACATGCCGAATTTAAAAAGTCATTACATTTTAACATTATTTTGTTATTGGCAAAATAAACAAATAATTGTGGTTTTCTCACATTACTATTAAACTTAGACAAATGTATAAAACATAACAAAACAGGATTCTAATAAGGTTGTTGAATTTAAAAAAAAGATAAAAAGAACAAAATATATAAAACATTTGAGTCCCATAAACAGATGTTCATATAGAAGAACCATCTTTGGTTGCTCTTGAAGGAACGTTAAAATTTCTCCATTAACTCACAAATATCACTGATATCACCAATGGCGTTATGTTCTGTTTCCATGTTAGAGGTTTTCTGCGTTGGCTTCTAGCACATCAGTAATTTTTTTATTTTTTTTATTTTAATAATTATATTTATTGGTTTTCAATGTTTTGACAAATAAACAAATACAATACAAGAACAAGAGAACAGTCCAGCTCTTATAGTTACATACCTGTGTATATACATATGCATGCACATACACACCAAAGAGAAAAGAAAAGAAGGAAGGGAAAAAAGAAAATTGAAAAAAAAAAAAACAACAACAAAAAAAACAATGAAAGACAAATGGTCTGCACCAGAACATTTCAGGTCTTTACAATTCGGTCCTCCTCAAATTACAAATCCTCTCCAGAGAAGCACAGAAGTTTCAAATCCTACATAAGAAATAAAAGGCTCCCAAACTTTATGAAAGTTATCTTCTTTATCGTGCAGTTTGCTCGTTAAATAGTCCAGAGATATATAGTCCAGTACTATATTTAGCCATTGTGATTTACTTGGAGCTTTGTCAGAAATCCAATTCAGTACCACATATTTTCTTGCACAAAAAGTAAGCATTCTGTAGAGTTGACGCTGACATTTACCAGTAATGCTGGCGTCAGTTAAACCAAGTAGTAAATACAATGGATTGAATTGTGTGCAAACAGAGAAAATCTTATCTAATTCACATTTTATTGTATACCAAAAATGTTGAATTTCCCTGCAGGACCAGTAACAATGTGTAAGACCACCAATATCTGTTCTACATTTTAGACATAATGGCGAGAAGCTTGTATTGAACTTACTTCGCTGAGAAGGAGAAATGTGCGCACGGTGTAAGATTTTCAATTGCATGGCCTTAACCCGATTGCAAATACTTAAAGACTTTGCATTCCTCCAAGCCTCGTCCCACCCCTCCTGATCTATTGCCCACTGCAATTCCCTTTCCCAGACTTCTTTTAACACTAGGATGATACGGTTTTCGAGTCCTTCCCATATCGGCTCAACAGGGCCAAAAGGCCGGAGTCCACCCTGACGACTCTGATAGCTCAAATTAGCATCCCTTCTTCAATTGTAAATGTGGCCGTTGACCGTCAGGCCAGAAGGTAGGAGTGTGAATTGTCCATGTTGGGGGTGGGTATCTATGATACCTGCAGGAGATCAGATCTCCTGTAGGTAGTGCTCTTCAGTTTAGTTTTGAAGCATACATGAAGTGTTTTTGGAGAGATGTGACCTTTTGCAGCTGATCCATGATGTTGTGCTGCATTATCCAGGTCATTTTGCCAAATGTACATAGAGTTTGCAAAACATACAATCTATTTCAAAAAATATGCAAAGGTTTTTCTAAAAGAAATGAGTAATGTTTCTCTTTGAAATAAAGCTAAGAGGGTATAACATGACAGTTTAGAAATAAACTAACCAAATTAATTGTGTTGATCCACCTCAAAAAAATCATGCAAAAAGTGTAAGCAAAAGAGATCTGGGAGACTTTGCACATGCAAATTTGCATGCAGCCTTTTGTGCTGTGGAGGATAAATAGGTGACTGCTTCACCTATTTAGTTCACAAGAACTAATGGCATTTATTTCAGTCATAATCTTGCGGGGGGTGACCAAGGTTCCATCACTATGTGACAGCTGGTCAGCAAACCTGGCAAACATGATTGACATGGCAGCACTGAATGCACATGTGCTTTATCAGGCATGCATTGGGGTGCAGGAGAGACGGGTGGACTTCCTGGTTGAGCTTGCAAAAGAGTTCGGTAACTCTCATGTGAGTGAGAAGAAGGCACACAAGGAGAAACTGCTTCGGCAACAACCTTCCACACCCAGCTCAGGCAAAAGGGCGAAGTGTCAGGTCAACCATCGATGCAGGATGCGTGTCCTGAGGCCGAAACATCATCAGTGACCCCTCACACCCCCACCATGGACTGTTCTCCCTGCTGCCCTCTGGAAAGAGGTTCTGCAGCATCCGGTGCAGGCCCACCTGGTTCCGAAACAGCTTTTTCCTACTTGCCATCAGACTGCTGAACTCTTAACTGGACTGCACTCAAAAACTGGTCTCCACTTTATACCTTGCACATGTACAGAGCTAAATAACTTCTATTTTACTGTCAGTCCTGCACTTTATATTTTATATTTAGATTTATATTCATATTTTATACTGTATTTTATTTTACTCACAACATTGGAACCTCAAACATTATCCTGAGCCGTATGCAACGAAATTTCGTTCTGTATACACCCTGTGCATTGAAAATGACAACAAAGTCAGTCGAAGTCGAAGTCTAAGGAACAATTGTGCAACTGTGAGATGCGTTGAGGCCACTAACAGGTACTGATAAGGTAATGGCCCTATTTACTGAACAAAAGCACCTGCTAGATAAAATCCTTCAGGCCAGTTGGACTATCTAAGCCGAAATAGGTATATGTCAAAATGGCCTAACTCAAGCCATTCTAGTGTATTTGATAAGGGGTGCTCTTTCAGTAAATTGTAAAAGATTTTAATTGAAGTTCTTACCCTAGGGGAAAAATAGCTGTTTTTCACACACCGAAATTGTTTGGTCTACATCGAGTGTGGTTTTTTTCTGTATAAAATCTCTAATTTGTAAATAGCGAAAGAAATCCTGTCTCCCAATGTCATATTTATCCATTAGTTGCGAGAATGATAATAACGTAGCACCTTCCATCAAGTCGGAAAGTGTACGAATTCCCTTTATTGACCATATTTTAAAGCCAGACTCCATAGCGCCTGGTAGGAACATGGGATTATCACAGATAGGTGTAAGAGGTGATATAATTTGGGACCTGTCCTCAAGTTTTTGAACCATTTGCCATGCCCTCACAGTGTTAATAGTAATGGGGTTACTGCAGTACATTTTTATAATATTATTTTTTTTCAAAAAAAGTAAATTTTTTAAAGGGAACCTGGACATAGAGCTTTCTATATCGAGCCACAGAGAGGCAGGACCCCCTGTCCAATCAGCAGCAGCACGCATATGGGCACTGATCTGATACTTTCGTATGTCTGGGAGAGCAAGGCCTCCACCTGTGGCCGGGAGGCACAGTGTAGAAATTTTTAAGCGTGGTTTCCTTCCTGCCCATATAAAAGAACTTAGCCACCCATTTAGAACCTTAATTGTTTTACGGAGAAAAAGAACTGGAATCATTTGTATGGGATATAAAAGTCTGGGCAGGACATTCATTTTTAGGAGAGACACGCGGCCCAACCAAGAGAGAGGCAGTGTCCTCCATCTTTCGAGGTCCAGCCGGATCCGTTCAAATAAGGGAGTGAAATTGGCCCTATACATTTTGTCGAATGAGGGGGTAATTTTTATTCCCAGGTATGAAAATCCTTCTGGGGACCAAGTGAAAGGAAAAGGAAAAGGAGCAGGTATAGATGGTTGGTGTTTTAATGTGCCTAGTGGCATAACCTCTGATTTGTTGTAATTGATTTTATAACCCGAAAAATCCCCAAACCTGTTAATGGTCTCAATGAGATGTGGAATAGAGTCCTCAGGCTGAGATAGAAATATGAGCACATCGTCGGCATATAAAGTAATCTTGTGTTGTCTCTCTCCAATGGTCAGACCGCCTATCTCCCCATGGGTCCGCACCGCCTCCGCCAGAGGCTCTATAACTAGAGCAAAAAGCAGGGGCGAGAGGGGGCAGCCTTGGCGCGTTCCCCTCCGCACCTGAAAATTTGCCGATCGTAAACCGTTAGTAATAACAGCTGAACAGGGCTCGCTGTAAAGTATTCTGATCCAATTGACAAAATTTTCCCCCAAACCGAACTTTCTCAGAGTGTAGAAGAGATATGACCACTCAACGCGATCAAATGCCTTTTCAGCATCTAGGGAGACAACTAGACCAGGCATTGCACTTTGATTGAAGAATTGGATCACGTTGAGCAACCTACGCATGTTATTGAAGGAGCTACGTCCCTTAATAAAGCCAGTTTGATCTTCATTGATAAGTGTTGGGAGTAGGATCTCCAAACGTTTTGCTAATATTTTTGAAAGGATCTTTAAGTCTACATTTAATAAGGAAATTGGCCTGTATGAGGCACAATCTTCCGGTGGTTTGTTTTTTTTAAGTATTAGAGATATATTGGCTTCCCTCAATGACATGGGCAAATGACCCTTCCGAAAAGAGTCGTTAAACATGTGCAACAGTGGTTCGGCTAGTAGAGTGACGAACTCTTTGTAAAATTCTACAATAAGAAAGTCAGGCCCTGCTGTTTTTCCAGGCTGAAGACCTTTAATGGCCTCCGTAACTTCCTTAATAGTTATAGGACTGTCTAGTGTCGACTTTTGGATTTCTGTCAGACAAGGAAGGTTAAAGTTGGAAAAAAAGGTGTTCATTAGCTCTGTAGTGTCAATAGAGACCTGGGATTTGTAGAGATTCTCGTAAAAATTTTTGAAGGTATTATTAATACCATTTGAGTCAAAGAGCTGTTTGCCATTCCTGTCATTAATGAATGATATATTTTGAGAATCTGATTTCTTTTTGCACATCAGTAATTTAAATGAGAAGCTGATGCTGCTCCATCATGCAACTCAGCTGAATCAGTGCTACTAATAAGATAAGATAAGATAAATCTTTATTGTCATTGTCACCAGGACAACGAAATTTAAAAGGTGCCATCAGTCAGTGCATATGCTTAAAAACAAAAAATAACTGTCTCACAATTCACACACAATGTAAGAATTAACAAATAACTGGTAAACCCCCCCCCCCCAAAAAACTAATAAATAAGAACAGCCACATTCTCACATACATCATTCATGATGATTAATGGATGTTTTTGATTGCATTTAGTTTTGTTATTGCTGTCAGGTAGAAACTGTCTCTGAGACGGTTGGTTCTTGTTCTGGTTGCTCTGTATCTTCTGCCTGAAGGCAGCAGTGTGAACAGAGAATGTCCAGGGTGAGAAGTGTCCTTTGTGATATGCTGTGCTTTTCTTAGACAGCGGTCGCTGTGCAGGTCCTCCAGTGAGGGGAGAGGGCAGCCAATGATTTTTTAGTCTGTATTCACAACCCTTTGGAGAGCTTTCCTTTGAGCCGTAGTGCTGCTGTTATACCATACGCAGATACAGTAGGTCAGTATGCTCTCTATGGAGCACTTGTAGAAGGACACCAGCAACTTCTCCTTGATGTTGTTCCTCCTGAGAACCCTCAGGAAGTACAGTCTTTGCTGGGCCTTTTTTATCAGCTCGAAGGTGTTCATGTTCCATGTGAGGCCCTGTTCAATGTGGACCCCCAGGAAACGGAAATCAGCTACCCTCTCCACACATTTTCCCCTAATGGTTAGTGGTGTAATGTCCGTTTTATTCCTCCTGTAATATATTATGAGTTCTTTTGTCTTTGAGTTGTTGAGGAGCAGATTGTTCTCCCTGCACCACACCACCAGCCGCTCCACCTCACCCCTGTAGGTGGACTCGTCGCCTCCTGAGATGAGCCCCACCACTGTGGTGTCATCAGCAAACTTGATGATGGTGTTGCTGTGGTGGGCAGAGGTGCAGTCATATGTGTACAGACAATAGAGCAGGGGGCTCAGCACACAGCCCTGTGGAGAGCCAGTACTAAGGCTGAGGGCAATGGATGTATATTTTCCCACCCTAACTCTCTGCTGTCAGTTGGTCAATAAGCTCAGAATCCACATGCAGGTGGAGTGAGGGAGGCCCAGGTCCCCCAATTTGTCCACCAGTCTGTGAGGGTTAGGGTTAGGAAGCAGAGCTGTAGTCTACAAAGAGCATCCGCACATAGCTCCCCTGCTGCTCCAGATGTGACAGAGCAGCATGGAGGGCCGTGATCACAGCGTCCTCTGTGGATCTGTTGGCTCTGTAGGCGAACTGGTGGTGGTCAAAGCCAGGAGGGAGAAGTGGTGTGATGTGACCCCGGACCAGTTTTTCAAAACACTTCGTCACCACAGGGGTTAGTGCCACTGGCCGGTAGTCGTTGAGGCAAGAGATGTGAGGTTTCTTGGGTATGGGGACTATGGTGGAAGATTTCAGGCAGGATGGGACTGTAGACAGGGCTAGGGACTGGTTGAAGATCCTGGTGAAGACAGCTGATCGGCGCAGTCTTTCAGGACACGTCCAGGGACGCCATCAGGTCCAGCAGCCTTCCTTGGGTTGACAGCCCGCAGTGTGCGCCTCACCTCGTGCTCCTCTACAACGAGGAGTGTGGTGTTGTGGGTTGCTTGGTGTAGTGTGGTTGCCTCTGTTGGCTTCACCTCAAAGCGGGCAAAGAAGAGGTTCAGCTCCTCTGCCAGCGTGGCGTCGCCTTCCGCAGCTGCGAGGTTGGTCCTGTAGTTGGTGAGATGCTGGATTCCCTGCCACACCTGCCTGCTGTTGTTGCTGTCAAGGTAGCCCTCTATCCTCCTCCTGTAGTCAGACTTAGCCATTCTGATGCCGCTCTTCAAGTTAGCTCGGGCTGTACTGTAGACGGTCCTGTCCCCAGACCTGAAGGCGGTATTCCTGGTCTTTAGCAGTCGCTGGACTTCCTGAGTCATCCAGGGCTTCTGGTTTGGGAAGACCCGGATGCGTTTATCCACAGCTACAGTGTCAATACAGTCATTGATGTAGCACAGTACACTGTCTGTAAAAACCTCCAGGTCCTGATGTTCAAAAACATCCCAGTTTGTCCTGTTGAAACAGTCCTGCAGCTGCTGTGTCGCATCCTGGGGCCAGGATTTGATGGTTTTGGTGATGGTTGGAGCAATTTTCCTGAGGGGGGCATAAGCAGGAATTAAATGCAGGGACAGGTGATCCGACTGACCCAGGTGAGGAAATGGTCTAGCCCTGTAGCCTAGCTTGATGTTGGAGTAGACTTTGTCCAGAGTGTTAGCCTCTCTTGTAGCACACTTTACATGCTGGTGGAATTTGGGGACCGCTGTCTGCATGGCTGAAGTCCCCCGCTATGATGTGCACAGCATCTGGATAGATGCTCTGCAGATGGCTAATGTTGCCATGCAAAAGTCCAATAGCTGTTTTAGCATTAGCATCCGGTGGTATGTAAACAGCGGTTACCATGACTTCGGTGAACTCTCTGGGGAGGTATATTGGTCTACATCTAACAGTCACATACTCCAGGTCTGGGGAGCAATGGCTGATGACAGTCGCTGTGTTAGTACACCAGGTGTTGTTCACGTACACACAGAGCCCTCCTCCTCTGCTCTTACCGGAATCTTTCGTTCTGTCGTGGCGCTGTACTGTGTAGCCTGCTAGCTCGATGGCAGAGTCCGCTACGTCTGGATGCAGCCAGGTCTCCGTGATCAGAAGAATACAGCTGTCCTTCACTGCGCTGTGAGATGCAGCCTGTAGTCTCAGTTCATCCATCTTGTTTGCAAGGGATCTGGCGTTTGAGAGAGAGTGAGGGGGAGTGATAACTGAAGGATTCTGTTGAGGCTTTATTTTTCAGAACAGAACCACATAATGTTAATCCCACAACGGACTCTGTTTGGACCGTTTTTCTTTTCAGTTCAGGGAGGTATATCTCCGCCATCTTTGTTCCTGTATCAACGTAGTCCTGCTTAAAGATGACCAGTGGTGCCCTCTGCTGGATGGCGGCCAAACTACCACATCAAAAAAAGGTCTAAGCAGATTTTATTAATCGGTTGGAGCTAATTTTACTCTGATAAACTATTAATCGACAATTAATGGTTTACATTCCTAGTAGCGTTGCTTTGCTTCTTTAGGACCTGGACATCTTTCTGTATTTAATGAAGCAAGAGCTTGGAAACGTGAAATTCAAACACAATTAGTTCATAAAGAATGATCCAAAGTATTGATGAGTAACTTCTCTAAAGATCAAATGAAGTGTGCATTTAAATGTGACTGTGGTGATGTGGTATGAGCTTTAACAGGCCATGCAAGCTTTAAAAGCTTTTGATGAGGCTGAAAACCACCTAGACAGCACAATATGAATGAAACGACATTGATTCAATGTCAGGCAGAAACATTGAATCTATGCTGAAGCCTGACATTGAAACAAAATTGAAAGAGGTTTGTGACTTACATGTTGAATTAACGTTAAGGTTTCAAACATAGGTGACACTATATCAATGTTGATTCAACCATCATCTGAAAGTGCATGCACAATGCACATGCACATCTGCATGCACATTTGGGTTGATTTTATATTGAATGAAGGCAAAGGAATCAATGTTGATTTATGTACATTTTTTGGTCTGATATGTCTACATGGTATGCCATTAAAAGTTCACTGGTGTTATACACAGTTTTATTGGCACATTATTAGTATTATGTCATTCAAAATTATCTGACATTAACATATTTCCAAAAATGTCTGTACACAAGCTTAAAAATGACAACATGGCATTAATATAACATTTTATTTAAGAAAACAGGGATAGATCTTTAAACATATTTGACTCCTTTTTGACTGTTAGAACAACAGTCTATTGTCCATGAAGAACAGCATTCATGAGGTTAAGCTTTGTACTGTATGAACCAGGGAAACAGTACAAGTTAGGGTAACCCAGCGCTTCTCAATTCCAGTCCTCAGGCCCCCCTGCTCTGCATGTTTTAGATGTGCCTCTATTCCAGAGCAGCTGATTCAAATGACTGCATGACTATCAAGTGCTACTATCAAGTGCTGCAGAAGCCTGTTAATCACCCACATATTCAACCCAGGTGTAAGGCAGAAGGGAACCTCCTAAAACATGCAGGGCAGGGGGGGCGTGAGGACTGGAATTGAGAAACACTGGGGTAACCCAAGTTTGACTCTGGTTGGCATCGCTTTGGTTCCTTGCGATGCCTTCCTCCCATTCTGGCGCCTAGTGAAGCCTCTTCTTGACAGTTTCCCTGCAGTCCTTGACAGTCAGCTTTGGGTCAAACTGCTGAGCAGGAGCTGAAAAACATAAAAATAAGAGTGAGGAAAGTACCGGTTAGAAGATGATAAACATTTTTGAATTACAAAGTTGGGGGGAGGGGGAGTAAAGGGGGAAAGGTTAGGTGTGTGTGGGTGGGGTCAGGAGAAGGGGAAGTTGGGAAGGAGTGGGGTAAGGGTGTGACAAACGACATACTTTGATTCAAATTTTCCCAACCCTGGTCCTTAAGTCAAACTGACCTGCATGTTTTCAATTCAGCAAATCCCTGTTAATCAGCCATCAATTTAAATCATGTGTGGTGAATAAGGGAAGTGCCTTAAACTTGCAGGGCAGTGTGCCTGGAGGACCAGTGTTGAAAAACACTAGATTATACATTGGCATTTCAATCATTAGAATTTGACCACAAAATAACATTGATTCAATGACATCTTTTCAACATTAGTTAATTGGCTAGAATTGGATGATTGTTTGATGATTTATCCACCATCAGTCGTCAAAATTAACCATAAATTCAACCTTTGTGATCATAATTCAACCTTTGTGATCATAATTCAACATTGAATTAACATATTTTGCAAACAAACCATCAGCGAAGTCGCTGTGTGTTTGGAACAACCAACTCATGTAAATAGTGGGGGTGGACCGCTTCACTCCTTGTAGATGTTTTTGTGTCAACATATCACGCACAGTCAGTAAAATGTTTTATGGACAAGTAAAAAAATGTACAGATAGGAATCACAACCCATTATCTTCAACAGTGCTTAATTTAAAACGTGATTAACCCCCACTCAGGGGTGATCTCCTGAGTGGGGATCAGGATCTCACCCAGAGCTCCGATGAGGAGGAGAATTTAAACCCAGCCATTTAATTCAAGGATTTTCAAGACATTTCTGCTTGTTTATGATCCGTGCTAGAAAATCACTCCAGAAGAAAAGAAGAAAAATAATTAGTCAGTTTTGACTTGTGGAAAATATCGCAGATCAGAGCAGGACTAAAAAAAAACTAAAAAAAACCAGCTGGTCTTTCAAAGACAAAACGATTGCTGTAGGACTGAACCGCAGAGATGATTGATTATGCCCTACGATGATGACATATGTTTGCAATAAGGCAATTATTTATTAGTCAGGGCAAACCTACTGCAGTCCAATGTTAAATCTGGAGGGGACTGCTTGTGGTTTTAGTCATGTGAATTGCTTAATGTGTCTTATATAAACCATTAGAATCTTGTCTGTCCAAACCCACTTGCTTGAAGATATCCCATAGCTCATTGTATAAATCTGCACGTCATTAGAAATAACACTGAGGGGATGTTTACCTTCGCAGTCATGACAGGAATACAGTTATTGGACAGTCATAATCCTGGCTCTGAAAGGCTAACAGATTTGTAATTTGTTTAAATCTTTATTGATTTAAATTGAATCCCAGTCCTACTTTATCTCCCCCAGTTTAACAGTGAAAGACTCCTGAGTGAACAAGTTAGAAAAGAGTTATTCTTTTTATAAGTCAATGACAATAACTTCTATCTTTCACTGTCCTTGCAGACAAAAATGGCTCAGCCTGAACACCAGCAGGTCATTAACAGTTTCTACTGGTGATCCAACATGCTGATTGGTACCGGAGGATTTGCTCTTAACATGCTTTGCAGAAGTTTCCACACCTCTTAAACCAGAGGTGTGGAAACTTTTTCGCCACAGAATTCAATTAATTAAAATGAGGAAAAATATGTCCATTGTGATTTTTTTCCTCCCTCAGTTTTACCTACTCAATATAAACATTTCTATAAAATCTGTATATAATTAATGATCCAAAACATAAAAATGACTTTGGACTGTTGCCTTATTAAACGAAAACAGACAGACATTTTTTGTGTCATAAATTGTTTTCTGTACTGTTGGTCAAATTTTTACCCCTCTTGCCTTACGGATCAGGGGCCCAATAAAATCATTTCAAGGGCCACAAATGGCCCCCAGGCCACACTTTGGACACCTCTGTCTTAAACATTCCCACATTATGACATTCAACAACCTATCTTATTTTTTTTTAAAAAGTCAAAAAATCTACATATGGTACACAATGGATTTTGAGTCATCCATCATCAGGTCATGAAAAATTTAAATAAAATCCATTGAAGTTTGTGGTTGTGATAAAACAAAGTGTGAAAAATGAATGGAGTATAAATAGTTTTGCAGGGTAATGTGCTGTTATTGTTGATTGATGGTGTAACTAAGCAAGCATGGCCTCCAACAGGCTTTACTACTCTTTACTTCAATCTGTGTGGAATAAATATCTAACTGCAGACACTGGTTAGACCAGTTTAGCTTGTAAATAACAGCCAAACGTCTCATGGTTCTTCTGGAGAATTTGACTGGAAATTTTCTGCTTTCACGAACAGGCAATCATGTACAATATCTTGAAAATTCACGGTAACAACGGTAAAAATGTCCCATCTGTCTTTTTTTTTTTTTTAAAGATTTTATTGGCTCTAGTGACCTTTATTTGACAGTGAATTGACAGGAAAGAGGGTAATGAGAGAAGGGGGAAGACATGCGGCAAAGGTCGCCAGGCCGGGAATCGAACCTGTGACAGCCACATCAAGGACTAAGGCCTCTATATGTGGGTTGTGCTTAATCCCTGCGCCACCACACCACACCCCCTGTCTTTTTGTCATTCGAAACCGGACCGGACCGCCTCTTCTCTCATCCACTCCAAGTATGACCTTGGACTGTACAGTAATGGTTTTCCCAGTTTGTTTTTGAACTGAATGGACTGAGATCAGAACTGGAGGTTGTATATCTGTTGGCGGGCTTGTCAGGGTCACCGTCTGGGGCACGACAGCCCACTTCTGTATGTGAGAAGAGCCTGGATATATTCGTTGCCTCACCTGACTTCAAATTACAGTTTTCACATCAAAACAGTACCCAAGAGTCATAAAAACGATGAAATGCTGCCTTCTTGCTGGATCACAGGGCTGTTTTATGTGCGTTATTATGGCACTGGAACAATTCATTTTTTCTATCTAGCTGAAGGCTAAATTATTACAGCACTGTTCCCTTTCTGGGCTGGTCTTGGTCTTCTTAGTGAGCTGATATATTTAAGCATCTTTACACATCTGTTTGTTTTTATGGGTTTAAGTTTGGAATAACAAAATGGTGAATAGAAAAGCTACTTTATTTTGACTGAAAGTGTCCAGAGTCAGAGATGTACTGTAGAATATAACTCTAAGAAGCCTTGTAAAACTCTGATGGTCTGAAGATATTTCTCAATAACAATGTTGATCTGTTTCTTATGAGACAAAAAAGTAGATACATTCAGTTATTGCAAGAAATATGACATCACTGAAGATGGAAGCCCAAAGAGATCATTGGTGGAATTTATCATTTGGTAATATTCTAATATTTTGGGATATGTCTATTAATTGTAGAGTTTAAATCGGACGTAAAAAACACATCCTGACCTGAGCCCATAGGCATTGTGTCTTAACCCGATCCGACCTGATTAATTAACTTTAATTAGAGCCATGAGCCCAAAGTAAATCCAACATACTATTTCAATTAAGAATTTATCGCTTTTGTCCCGTTTTAAGCTTCTAATGTCTTCTAGCTTAGAAGACGTTAGAAGCTTGTTGTAACCGCAGGATGAGAAAAGGTCAAATCATCTGGGATGTGTGATTAGTGGGATCTGATCTCTGCTGCAGGTGCAGCAGGTCAGGGCTGATGCACTTCTCCACCCTGCTTACTTACTTTGTCTCCTGAACAGGTTGAACTATCTAGCCCTCTTTTTAGACTATAATAAGTAGCTTAACTTCTGTTTGGTTTTATCTGTGCTGGATGGGTTGCACAGATAAACCCATCCATGCTTCTGCTCCACAGAAGCATGAGATCCAACCTGACCCTAAATTCTGGCCAGAATTATTTGCCTGAGGCTCGGGCCATAAATCTAAGCTCTTTATTAGTTGCCAGAGTCTGAGTCTCTTGATTGCTCTGTACCTCCAGCGGACTACAGCACCAGTGAAATGCTGGTGAACATGGGCAACCTGCCTCTGGACGAGTTCTACCCTGCGGTGGCCATCGTCACTTTGATGCGGATCCTCAGAGACCCCTCGCTGTCCAACCACCACACCATGGTCGTTCAGGCCGTCACCTTCATCTTCAAGTCGCTGGGCCTCAAGTGCGTCCAGTTCCTGCCACAGGTCATGCCCACGTTCCTCAACGTCATCCGGGTTTGCGACGCCAGCATCCGAGAGGTAAGCGGAAGATCGGATAATTAAAAACACTTTTTTTTCTTTCTAACTGATGAGGTGTAATGTTTTACTCTGTTCTCTTGCAGTTCCTCTTCCAGCAGATGGGAATGGTTGTGTCCTTTGTGAAGATTCACATCCGGCCATACATGGATGACATCTTCACCCTGATCAGAGTGAGTAGCTCTGTCAGCTTTCTTCATCTTCCTTCTCCGTTATGTAATCCTTGTTTTTCCAGTGAGTCAGACAAACAGCTGTAAGCTATTAACTGCATTCATTATTCATTCATTAAAAGGATTTCAGCACATTGGGTGATGAACATAACCGTCATTGAAGAATCTGAGCTTTTGCGTTTAGATTCATACTCAATAAACCTTAGTGTTCAGATAGAAATATTTTAGCACTTATTCTGTCTCCAAAGTTTGCCTCCCTCCTTTGGACCCAATCTTACTTAAGCTGTAACCCCATATCGTTTGTGGCTTTCAGCCCATCATGTGATGCAGAGCTACTGTTAAAGCCATTGCCCCTCCCCCACTTTACAAATACACTTGTCTAGCACATAATCATATGGAAAGGAAAAGACGTCTCCTGATTCTGATACAAAGAAATTGTATCAGAATCAGGATATAATCTGATTCTGATTCTGAACCAGGGTTCGCAAACCTCCTGGGTGGTGGTAACTCCTTGTGATGGAGAGTAATGGAGAGAAGTAAACCGCTGCGCCTTCTGCCCCAACCAGTTAATAAAGGGCAAGTGAAACAAAGGATCTATTCATTATTGCTGCAGTTCTGCTTCTGCATCCAGATGAGGGGGCTGCTCTAGCTATTCAAGATGTACTGCCATGGGCAGGCAGGGCAGGAAGGGGGGGGGCTGTTTAACTTCACCACAGATGAAACCCACCGACTGATTGACTGATTTTGTGACTTCAAGCCTTCGACTTTAACAGTCGGTCTTTTTAAATTTTTTTTATTTTAGTCGTACTGCTTGGTCGTGCCTGGGTTTTCCAACACAGTATCACAGACAGACAAGAGACACAATATCGGTTCCACCTGACAGGAAACTGTCTCCTTTTCCCTGCCATCTAATCTTCCTCTTTGCTTCTGGCATCTGGAAATTCAGGGTTTCCAGAGAAAATTCAGTCCAGACATTTTCTCTCATTCAGATTATAGATGGAAACACATTCTGACCAATTTCTGCACTTCCTTAAATGGAGCACGCTCAGTGAGTTAATGCATACGTCTTCATAAAATGAGAATAACATCAGTTCACAAATAATTGAAGAAAGGATTGAATCACATTTTATTTCAAACATATGAGCAGCAGATTTTCAGAGATTAAAACTGCACGTATTGATTATTCTGACAATTAATCAGATTCACATTCTGCAGATTTGCCAATTAAGCTTTTTCTATACAATGTTAGAAATGCAGTAAAATATGCAAAGAAACAAATTCCATTTTTAAAACAGAATTTGAAGAAGGTGAAGCTAAACTATGCCACTAGTAGAGATGAAGATAAAATATTTCAAAAAGGTGAAGCTTCCCCTGTTTTCTGCCAATGTTGTATTTATTAAACACTATTGTGTTCAAAATAATATCAGTCTAGTCTCTGTTTTGATGAGAAACAGTTTTCTACATGGCAAATAATTTCCATGTACCGGTAGGTGTATTAGATTAATAAAAAACAAACAGACCCACCATGTTCAGATGAAGAGCCACACCCAAGGTAAATCTGGCAGCACGTGTTTCATTGACCACAATCCTCGTTTTGGTTCTTTGTTGTGTACTTTAAAAAAAAAAACAGAGATGTGCATATGATTGACTTCTAATTAACACTGATATGCTGTGTTTTGGTTTTGTTCTGCAGGAGTACTGGACACCAAACAACCCCATGCAGAACACCATCATCCTCCTCATCGAGCAAATTGTAGTGGCTCTGGGCGGAGAGTTCAAGCTCTACCTGCCTCAGCTCATCCCACACATGTTGCGTGTCTTCATGCATGATAGCAGCACCGGCCGCAGCGTCACCATCAAGGTAGAAGACGCAGAATACTGCTGCGTTTTGCCTCCCGTTCACAACTTCCTCTAGCATCTCTTTAAACATCTGAATGTGTTTGAGTTAATCAGCTAATTTACTCTGAATAGATTTCAGCTTACAAGAATTGGACATATTTTCCCCCTAAAATGAGAAATAGCACTGCATTCAGCCGGCTTCTGAATATAAAAGAAATGAACTAATTTAAACTTAATTCATTCTTTTGTCTCTATAAAGGTAATGTTGTCATGAAAGAAGGTTTTGTTGTGTGTTTACTTATTAATGTGGACTGGAGGCAGTCTTTGTTCTCCTTTTATGAAATTAACCAGAGGTTTAATCAAATCATGTCTCTAGCTCTGCCATCTGATTTAAACATAATGAAATTATCTAACCCTGTTGGTAACTGATACATAAACACATGATTATTTTGCATGCTTTTTTTAATGACTCTGACTCTGGTGGTTTATACTAGCTCTTTCTCAATTATATTATTTTATTATTATTTACCATTTAGTTGGACTCCTCAAAGTGCTACATGCATTTAGCATTTAATTTAAGTCTTTCTGGCAATATATCTGTTAATGCAGTGAAACACAAATATTGACCTAACAATTGAACTATGAAACATTACTTCATATGCCTGTTACATTAATCAGTACAACACACAGTGCATTCAGGCATATTTTCAAATGTATTAGCATTTATTGATTCTGCATTAGAAGTAGCAACAGTAATTCAGAGCGTGCTGTCAATCTTTTATGTTTGCAAAGACCATTATCAGAGTTGATTATTATTGCTTTTCCACTGATGATAATAAATAATTTGCTACACAATGATGAATCTATCCCATTTAATCCAGGTTTGTTCTTTCAGATCTACTTTATTCCATGCAGTTTGAACTCGGTCTGATCCAATCAGATTCAGTAGATCATAAATTGCAATCTCTGTCTTTCCAAGGAAACTCTCAGCATAGCGTCGGATTTTGAATTTCCGTATTTCCTGGACGCCCCCATTTTCCATAGCTTACTTCGTCCAGAACAACTTGTATATGTTTCTTTTTTTCTTCTTAATGCATTTTATAATACGACTTATAATCCAGAGCAATTTATAGTCCAGAAAATATGGTAGCTGCAATTCCACATCCTGAGAAAGCATGGGGCAACAGTGGAGAGGAACAACTCTGGTTTAACAGAAAGAAACAGCGGAATAGTGTGTGTGTGTGAGCGTCTTGGGTTTAGAATGAGACCCAAAACACAGAAGCGCTTACCCTGGAATACTTTCTATGAAAAGAAACACTGGAAGCACATAAACTTAATTAAAGCAATAGTTTCAGATTTTCAATATATCCCCAGCTAGTGTTGTTTTATAAAACTACTTGTCTTAAATATGTACAGGGAGTCTGCCTTTTTATGTGAGTAAGGGGAATAATAAACATTAAAAATGCTTTCTGTATATCATTCCTGAAAATATACAGTAGTGGTATTTGAGAAGACGTAAAGTTCAAGACCCTTTATTAGTATTGGTACATAAAGCTATGTGCAGACAGCAGTGTTTTATCTAATGAGTTGGAAGTTGGGCATGCTGTTTATCATAAATCACACTCTTTAAGCCGCAGCACCTGGATTACATGTCACATTTTATCCATTATATTTATTTTCCTCGTATTGCCAGGAGGGTTTTTGTTCAATACTATTGCTGCTATTTTACACCCAGAATGCAACCAGCAGCTGACATTATTAGGGCGTTGTTTTCTGTTTGCGGTTGCTGTCAGTACCCATTGAGAACTTTCAGGTTTAGGCTTTTCACTTCTAATATGTCATTTCAAAGACAACATAAATCTGGAGGTAACACACTCTTCGGTTTCAGGAGCCACTGCCAGCAGTTGTCAGGGTTTCTCTCCAATGCTAAATCATGGCTTTGGGCAGAGAGCATAAACACAGAACCATAAGTAGTGTAGTCATCCACTTTGCTTTCCTTTGGGGCATTACAGTCTTGGTGTGTACAGTATTAGAAGATAGAATCTAACTTGGTTGCTAGTGTGGAGCATAATCTGGTGACTAGGATACCGACAGATTGAAATTGGGAGTCATGTTACCTAATGGAGTAAATAGAGAGGAAAAGAAAAACATCTCAGCCCCCCCACCACCACCACCACACACAGACACTCACACACATAAATACTGTGACTTCCTGCCGTCTCGCCATGTGAACTTTAGACATGGAGAGGTGGTCATGGTGCGCGTTGGGACTGCTTATCCAGAACACTTCGTTTTGTCCAAGCCTCCTCACTCCCAATAAGTTTGTATTCTTCATGCAGCGTCGTCTCTACAGTTAACTAGACAATCCTCAGCTTTTTACTAAATACTGTTTTCTGAATTTGGCGAACATGAACTGCCGATCTATGGTTATAGATTACTTTGCCATACTATTCATAAAATCTGAGTTAAATTGCAAAACATCTTTTTGTCTTTTTATCATGTTTTACAGCTAAAAACTTGAGTATTTTATGTGGTAGACCTCTAGAAAGAAGCGAGTGATCTGTTAAGAATATATACGTATATATTTTTTCAAAATAAAAACGGCTCATGCTCAGATTTATTGACTAGGTTTTAGGAACATCTGTATTCAAATTTTGATTTAGGGCTGAAGGTCTAGTCAAATGGTCTTTGACTAGACCATTTTAATACATGATTATGATTTGATATAAACTATTTCAGTGTAGCTCAGGTTCTGTCCAGCTCTGCATTACCCTCCCTCTCATTTCTCCCCAGCATGATGCTGCCATCACCATGCTCCATGTGGGATGGTTTGTTTAGAATCATGTTTCATGCTTTTTCCGTCCAGTTTCAGGTCTGCAGCCTGAAACTTTTTGGACCTTCCACAATGCCTTTTAATACCTTTAACCAGAAATGAAAAAGAATCAACCAATGTTGTTAAATATGGATATCGTAATAAATGCAGTTTTCACTATAAATTCCTCTTTTGTCATGGAATAATTGCACTGAATTTACAAAACAGAAGATGATTTTTAGATTTATTTATTTTTTGCCTTTAGGTTGGAAACGCTAACTATATATACCCTACATTCACAAAGTTTCACATTTTTCTTTCCTTCAAAATCTAGACATAGAAATGAAACAAAAATGACAACTGAATTCCTCTAGTAGATATTAATCTTCCTTGCAATAGGTTATGTAATATTTGTGATAGGTTAAAAGAAATTAGCATTTTTTCCCTAAACCTACAGAAAGCTGAAAGTCTGTTAACGTATTTTTATTCTTCCAGCTGCTGAACGCGATCCAGCTGTTTGGTGCCAACCTGGATGACTACCTCCACTTATTGCTGCCTCCTATTGTCAAGCTATTTGATGCCCCTGATGTGCCGCTCCAGGCTCGCAAGTCAGTATTGCAAATGGCGGTTCTCATTTAGTTTTATTGAACAGCTTATTGCAATAAATAAAGATATTACAACATGATTACACTGTAGATGTTATGTGGGTATGTGTATGTTAGCCCTTTGAGGGTTGTTTGTTGTAAAGGCACATCTAAAGGTTTTCAAGACTCCAGCTGTGTTTCCACTGACCATAAAGTTGTGCATATTGGAATTAAGAAACACTGCAATTTAGAAAAACTCCTCACTATTTTTGATAAAAGTTTTTGCTCTAGCATGTGATGGTTTTTCAGCCGTATGAAAATTTACATATTTCATAGAGCTGCAGTGGAGACACTTTTTTTCACAAGTCACACCATGTGAACTTTATCAGCAGCAGTGGCCTGATTTTAGGCATTGGCCTCTTTGGACAGTACACAGCCGGCTCCACGCATCTCAGTTCATCAAAAGTTCAGTTGGTAATTTGAAAGTGTCGAATCCATAGCTGTTCAGTTAAATGACTGACTATCATATAAATATATACGTAGGCACTCCTATGGTGCTTGTCGCGCCAACGCACCACAGTAAGATTGGCTGAACACACTGAAACATGAATCTCTTGTGAGGGAAAACGTTTGTTGCCCCATGATTTTTAATGACTCATCATGTATTCACAAACGTATTCACATTTGATTTTAATATAATTTCTTATTTAATGGGAACACTGCGATTGCGAAATATTTTTTTGACGTCAGCTGAACGTGGGCGTTTAGCTCATACTTGTAATAGAAATGCAGTAACTCGTAGACTGGTGTGTGCCACCTCTATTTTTACATCTGTTATACTTTCAGATGGTTCTCTTTTTGTCTTTGCATCTTTCAACATCTTGCCAACATATTTCCTGGTTTTTCTCTGGGTCAGGGTCGCCCTGGAGACGCTCGACCGTCTAACGGAGTCCTTGGACTTCACAGACTATGCTTCCCGCATTATCCACCCGATTGTTCGGACTCTGGACAGCACGCCGGAGCTGCGCTCCACTGCCATGGACACCCTGTCCTCGCTGGTGTTCCAGCTGGGGAAGAAGGTAGCCGTGTTAGCCTCCGAAGCTCCCTGTAATTTCAGCTGAGGCGAGGCGCAACGCTCAGTCTGAATTACTTCCTGCCAGACTGCTTATGTCACCGAATGGTTCCCCTTTGGGGAGGCAATGTTTATGAGTGGATGAGGTCACATGTAGCCTCTCTTCTCCCCACAAGCCCTCTAGTTTACACCCAAAAACACTTGCATTGTTTTGAGGTGTGACCTCTGAACCGCCAGCGCTGCTTTTAGCTCTGTAGGCTTCAGAGAAGGACTTTGATCTGCGTTTATCTTGTGGTTGAAGTTGCAAACCAAACCACAGAAAATCCACAGAGATTTTTATTTACTCTTTCTTGTTTCCAGTACCAGATTTTCATCCCTATGGTGAACAAAGTGATGCTGAAGCACCGGATCAATCACCAGCGCTACGACATTTTGATATGTCGCATTGTGAAAGTGAGTAGCTCCCGACATATTCACATTGTTCATCGTTAAGCACTCTCATGCTCCCATCTGGTTTGAATATTTATTTTCTCTGTGACACCAAATGCCTTCACATGACTTAAACATCATAAAATAAATATGTTGCGTCCAAACTTTTGTTTATAAACAGCCCAGATGGGAGGAGATATCCTTCTGCGTTCATTCATAAAACATGTTTTGTAGCTTTGATCAACTGTTTGAATGTGTGTGGGCTGTTTGCTTGGGGCCTCTGTGTGTGTGTTGTTTATGATAGGGTTACACTCTCGCAGAGGAGGAAGAGGACCCTTTAATTTTTCAACACCGGCAGATTCGGGGCAATCAAGGTGACACTCTGGTCAGCGGCCCCATAGAGCCAGGCCCCATGAAGAAACTCCATGTTAGCACGACCGCACTCCAGAAGGTGGGCGCTTAGCAGTTTCCTTTCTTCAAAAGCGACATGTTCCTATAATGAAAGATTGCAGCGCTTAGAGCCTAGTGTTTGTTTACTGGAATCTCTGCTGGTGTTGATGTCACACCTAGTAAACAACTCTGACTGAAAGGCCACAGTTTATTTCTTCTCAAAAAATATGAATCAACAAATTGGCGACTAGTTGAAATGAAAACCCTCCTCAAAACGAGCAGCAGAGCTCAATGGCTTGCAGGTGCAAACTTTTGGAGCGCACAGGGATCACGGCGCAGTTCGAATGTGAGGTCTGGAAAAACTGATGCTCCCACACAGTTCCCAGTCAGCTTTAAATCCTTGCCTTTTTCTTTTCTAAGGCCTGGGGTGCCGCTCGAAAAGTGTCCAAAGATGACTGGCTGGAGTGGCTGAGGCGTCTGAGCGTGGTCCTGCTCAAAGAGTCGTCCTCCCCGGCTCTGCGATCGTGCTGGTCTCTGGCGCAAACGTACATCCCTCTAGCCAGGTACAGCGTGACTGACACGTCTACTTTTTAACGTTTACTTCCTCCACAAAGTAATGCTCCTCTTTCTTTTTTTTTTCTTTTTTGAAACTTTAACAACTGTGATAAACCACAGTGAGTAAAAGCATTCCCATAGTTTTTTTTAAAGAGAAGACACAAGTAAGTTTGGACTTTTTCCTGCAGTACAGCTGCAAAACCTCATCACATCTGGCTGTACAATGATCCTATAAATATACAGCTGCGTGTCTGCACTCGTTTATAAGTTTGAATGTATGTAGATGGGTCTTCGGATGGAAATTAGCATTAAGCTAAATATGGTATATTTACGACAATATTGGACGTTCATTAATATGCACACTCTCATGTTAAATAAATGAAGCAACCTTAAAAAGTCTTAAATTGGTGTGTCTAAAATTAAGGCCTTAAAATGTCTTGATTATCTACAGAAAATATAAGTTGAGCATAAATATGTTAATCGCGGGTCTTAAATTTTGTCATAGCAAAACTATTTCATGTGTGTTTTTTTTTTACTTGTGGGACATTTCTGTCAATCAAAAGTATTAAATCGCACCAAACATCTTCATTGAATTTTGTGGCTCCAGGCTAACAACAGCTAGCTACTAATATCCCCTGCTAGCTAGATGGCTTTCTTAGCATGGACACAAAGGGTTCAGTTGTTGGTTTGTTTGTAATGCAGCGAGATCCCCCATCTACTCCCTATATTTGGTCTTAAATTTCAATGAAGGTGACATTAAAAGGTCTTAAATTTTGTTGTGGCAGGACTATTTGCCACAACAGTTCGGTCACAAACATCTTTATTGAATTATGTGACTCTAGGCCGCTAATATACCTTTGATAGCTAACTAGCTAGCTTTTCTGCCTCTATCATGGACACTAAGCCAGGTTCACAGTTTCTGCTATGCTTGATCTTGATTGTAATGCAGCAATATCCTCTAAATTTACAGTTTTTTTAATCTTAAATTTTACTCAAAGTGGGATTGAAAAGTCTTAAAAAGTCTTACATTTTGCTTGCTGAAGGCTAACCCTGGATTGCCTTCTTACTAGTTCCTGCTTCTGCAAAATACTTACATTGTCATGTTTACTCACACATTTTCTTTTCTTTAAACTAAATCCAGCTGTCTTTTCTGTGCTTCAGAGACCTGTTCAATGCTGCTTTTCTGTCCTGTTGGTCGGAGCTGAGTGAAGACCAGCAGGATGAGCTCATCCGCAGCATCGAGTTAGCTCTCACCTCTCAAGATATAGCCGAGGTCACGCAAACGCTGCTTAACTTGGCAGAATTCATGGAACACAGTGATAAGGTAAGCAGGAAAGTGCATAAAATCACACAATCCCTTGTCATATCATGATTTTTGAATCGCTTTATACTCTGGACGTATAGTCCGGAAGATACGGTATAATAAGAGTACAGGCTACATTATTGTATTCCTGTGTTTTCCCTTACACTGAAGGAGAGTTGTGTTGTTTTTACACCAGATAGTTTGGTAAATTTGATTCAACTGGGAACCAAAACTGCAACATTTGTTACATTTTCAGCTGCTGCGATTCTTTCAAAATGCACCAAGGAATCCAAACCCTTTAAAAACCTGTTCCCCTCCTCCCCAAGAAATACTGAAGGAAAAATGAAAACCTCTGTAGAAGACACTGAGCACAACTTCATTCTTCACAAAAAGTAAACCAAAATGTAGTGGTGTCAGATTTACGGGGTTTTATGATTTCTCTTGTCTTTGGTGAAAGACCACAAGCTATTTTTCCCACTAGCGCTAGACATAAGTGTTTGTTTTGGTTGTATTTACCCAGAATGCTCTGCACCGCTTCCTGCTTTTGGGGCAGTCTTTTTTCGCTATTAAAAGGTTTACTATAAACAAAGTTTGGTTTGCATCCTTGTCGGTTTGTGCAATCATTCACGCAGTAACCATTGACCAATTTTCCAGTGAAATCAGCTAAATAAGTGATTTTAGGCTACCAACTGTTTGTTTAGATTGTTTGACATCCATCATGTCGGAGTGGGCCACTTTCCAAAGATGGTGACTTTACGCACTAAAGGTCAATGCAGGCCTGAATCCTTCTTCAGTTAAGAAATGATCGCAAAAGCATTGCATTCAAACTTGCAACAGGAATAAAAACAAATTTCTCAGCTTCCATCTTACCATCTGATTATTTTACTGGAAGAGGAATCTGAAACAGCTGGTGAAGACTTGATGACAGACCACACAACCTGGGCCGTTTAGCAACAATAGCGTCACTTTGAGAACTGAGACTCTCATGGTTTGGTCGTTACTTCAAAAAAGAGAAAAAAGAGACTCCTGGTTGGACTGCTACTCAAGCCCACTGAAAATAAAAACTTTAGCTGCTAATTGCCACGTGGAGGTTAAATTAAAAATGACTTATGTATTTTTACTCGGTTGTGTTTTCATTTGGGGGGAAAAAGAAAGGTTTGGTTATTTTATATGGCTCCATTTCCTTTTCCAGGGCCCTCTGCCCCTCAGAGACGATAATGGCATCGTTCTGCTTGGAGAGAGAGCCGCCAAATGTCGTGCCTACGCCAAGGCGCTGCATTACAAGGAGCTGGAGTTCCAGAAAGGCCCCTCTCCCCTCATCTTGGAGTCTCTAATCAGGTGGGAGTGCTGAAAATTCATGAATTACTCTTCCAAAAAGCAAGCTCGCCTTTGTAAGTATTGAACTAATTCAGCCATTAGAAACACAATCTCTAAGTGAAAGAGACCAGGTTTCATTTTGCTTTTTTGTTCACCTGACTTATTTGATTGTAGAATTCATAAGGTGATCAGTAGTGTTAAGAATCTCTCTAGAACGTGTTGTTGCATCTGAAATTCAAAGTCCCATCTAAAAAAATTCGCAAAGAAATTATATTGTACTTCTCATGTTACCCTGTGGTACAAGGTTTGGATATCTTTTGTCAATTTTTCCATGCAGTTTTCTTGTCCTTTTCCTTTCTATACTGTTGGCATGGCACAGAGAAATCTGTTTTCCAGCCATCTAATTGGACGCTCGCCTCCTTTTCATCTGTGAGTGTCTGGACTTGTGTTTCTTCAGGGCCTGTTTTCAATTTCTTGGGAGCCGTGATGATGATGAATGATGGGAGCCGGCACTCTGGTGTTAGCCCCATCTGGTTCTCACCTCTCTAGGATTTCCCATAAAAGATTTTGCCTCGGCTTTGCAAAAGTACAATGAAAGTGTCGTCTTTATTCAGAGCTGGCACTGTTAGGAAAAATGCTTTAATTTCTGCAGGTATTGTTGATATTTGTTGGAGACTTTTTAGTTGTGTTTGGGGCTACTCTTGCAGTTTTTGAAACGTTATTTTATTTATAACTATGACTTTTTAGAAAATCTGAACTGATGGTTTAATTCTGTAACTGTTAAAGATTCATTGATTGAAGTTTTATGGTAAATTTTAAATTTTTTATTTTTGTGAAGTTTTGATCTGTGTAAAAATAACTTGGTTGATTCCAGTTTCTCTTTAAATAACTACCTTATAAAAGAATGAACAGCTTTTTAATATAACTGCCTACCATAAAGTCCCTTGGGAAAGTATTCGGCCCCTTGAACTTTTCAACCTCTTGCTGCTTTTCTTTGAAAAGTTCAATGGGGCAGAATACTTTCACAAGGCACTGTAGCTTCTCTGAGAAGTCATTTTTATATGAGATATATTGGAGGTACAGGCTATGTCACACTGTGTAAGAGAAAAGTTGCTGTAGATCTTTTTTTTTTTTTTTTTACAAATATTTTAAAATAATGACAAAATGATAATAGAGTTTACATTTTAAATAGTCTTTAGAATCTCATATTAGTTTGATTAACAGAGTCAAATTTGCACTACATTCTATATTTCCTACAGATGTAGACATTTACCTTAATTACAAAAATGTAGACATAACATAACAGACCAGAGCTGAGAAGACAAAGAACAGTAAAACTTTCTCCAATCCCTTTAGCTTTCCTGTTATCTGCTGAATCTCTCTCTCGTTCTCTCTCTCCCACAGACATGCCTTAACATGGCATAAAATAGTTTTTTTTTTAGTGACTTTCCACATCTCTGTGCTTACTCTGACTTCATTTCCACCTCACTTATGCTGAAACAATCAAACTTTGAGTCCTTTTTTCTTCAGTAACAACTTCCAGACCCAAGAATGTTGTTTTTGCCACATTCTTGCATGTTGACTTATCGGAAAAAAGTTTTTTTTTTTTTTTTTTTCTTTTTTTGTACGTCTCAGTTACAATTCATTGGTTGATCGCCAGCTGATTGTGTCTTGTTACTGTTATTCTGCTCTATACCTTGAAACACAGCTAAAGTTTCTGGAACTTGCTACTGTGCTATTCTTTAATGTTCTTGTAATGTCCACATCCATTACAAATCTTTTAACAACATGACTAAATATGACAGAACCTACATCAAAACTCTAATAGTTGCATCTTTTTTCAGATGCAACTTCATCAGATTTAAATTTTTTCTAGAAGCCTATAATACTTACCATAACACTGATGGTAAAAGCCTCTTTGGAGAGCACCGTTAACATTTAAAGTCCACCGAAAAACTGGAGCCACCAATTTACAGCAACCCAACCCTCAATATTCCTTGTCATTGCTCCCTTTATGGTGATAAAGTTTATCACCATGGTAAGTGCCTCTTGTACTTGCTCCCTGCACTACTGCCGAATTACAGATTTAGCTAAAGGGGGCTCACATATTTGGAAAACCCTTAAAATGCAGTAATTTTTGTCAGTTTTAGAATATGTTGTCACAGCTCTAGTATTCTTCTGTGTTCATTTTTGCCTATGGGATAAAAGTTGTGTTTTACTTAGGATTTCATTGAACATGTTGCTTAAAACTGATTTCTGGTTTTATAAAGGGAGCACTTGCTGTAAGAAATTCCTTCTAGGTCGTAAACAATAAAATGGTGTTTTGCTCTTCAAGTAGAAATCTCAGCGGTATTTAACTAGACGGTACAACATGTGTGGTCTCTCTTTCCTGTATTTGGGTCATGTGTTTTAGGACCTTTGGGCAGGATGTCAGCTTCTGACCCTGGCGGAGCACAAATCACTTCTGGGTTAATCACAGGGTACAATGTTCCACATCTGAATGAGACCTTGTGTCGTGTTTCTTTTAAAAAATATCTTTATTTTTCCATCACATTAAATGGCATCATTCAAAACCTGTACACAGTTTACAAATTACATATTTCCATCATGACATTTCATCAGACACTACTTATTGGAAATACCTTTTGGTGTAGGTCATATCCCATCAACAATTCACAAACACTATTCTTTAAATCTTTAAATATGCCCTACAAATGCCCTATGACCTCCACTATAACCAATATTAACTAAAACCTAACGTAGTGCTTTCATGAATTTGAGAGAACTGATTAAAATCCAGTCGCCCGTAAGGGACAGTGGTTTAAAATGGCACATTTAGTACTTAAAAAAACTAAAATGTTACTAATGAATGCAAACCCCGCCCCCCTGACAATTTACAAACACAAAATTGTTTGACTGTAAAAACAGGCCATCAAAAATGTATTACTCGCTTTGCTCTTAAGTTGAAAACACAATTTGGTCATAAAAGCGTTAAGAGAGATTTACGATCTTGAGCCGGTAGACACAGCTGAGGCTTAGGGTTGGAAACCCACCGGCCGTACCTTCATTTCCACTCTCTTCAGGGAGTAGTTGGGACCGTGCCAGGCGTACCAAGTGATCCCGTCAGTGCCCTTTGTGTGCTCACCGTAACGATAAAGAACACCGTTCAGGTTGGAGTCGGTGCAGCAGTTGTACCAGTAACCACCTAGGAGCAGCGGAGGGAAATGAATCAGGATCTGCCTATGTTTTATCCACCTGTAATTACCTTTCTGGAAGCTTTGGCTACATCAGTGCCAGTAGATCACCTTTGCGCAGGGCAGCGCAGTCATCCACGCATTTGTCGTTGTCCTTGTTCATGGTGCTGAAGTTGGTGTTGTTGTGGTAGCGTAGGGAGTCTCCGGCGTTCCCGCTGTAGTTGGCGATGAAGAGCTTGTAGCTGTTGAGTTCATTGCCCACAGTAAAAAAGCCGTACTCAGCATAGCGTGTCTGTCCCTCCCAGTCCTGCGTTTAAACACATATACAGTGATTTAGTCAGGAAGGGTTGTAAAAACAGAGGTTATTGGCTCTCCATCTCTGCAATTAGTAAGATTTATTACTAATTTTTATACTCAAACAGACGTAATATGGTTCTGTCTGCTTGCTTTTGGCTATGAAATGGTTCATGCTCGACAAAAGTTCCAACACTTACCTCCAGCTCGATCCGCAGTGTGCTGGGTTGCCTCGTTAGGCGGAAGATGTGGTCGTTGCCCAGCCAGAAGTCTCCGCGGATGGATCCAAAGCCGTTTTTGTACTGCTTCCAGTCTCGGTTGAAGGAAGTCAGGCCAATTTTGCGCCGCTGAATCAGAGTCCAACCCCCTCCGTTTGTCTCCATATCGCAGAAGACCTGAAACAGAAGAGCGTTTGTTTTCCTGCATCGCTACTGAATGCTAAGTGGAAAAGGAACTGCTCTGAACTCAAACCGTGGACTTACGCTGAGCTCAGGTGCACCCAGAAACTCGTCTTTAGGGAGCTTGTACTCGCCAGAGATCTTGTAGCTTTTTCCATAAAGGGATGCGCAGTCATATATGGCATCTGGAAAAGAAGGACATTAAGTTATTCTAAAAGCATATGCAGTTTCATGAGCATATTTCAGAAAAGGGGTTCCTATATATTCAGCTCTATGGTTGTCTGAGTGACTTTACAGATGCAAAAATGGCTTTTTAGCTCTCATCAAAAACAAAACAAATGGAATGAATCTGGACTATGTGCTACATGATTTTTGTAGGTTCCTCTTTCATGGTATGGTGATGTAATTAAAAGCTTTATGAGGTCGATATGAGCTTTATAGCTGTTGAGAACTGAGGAACCCCATCAACATTTTCTAATCTGTGCATCACTTCCTATCCTGCTCTCCAATCCCAGATTGACTCAAGCTTTAGAAAGGCCTTTCTGTTCTCTCCTCCTTTCATCACACATGTGGCTCCATTAGACCACACAGCAAAAGTACCAGAAACAACAGAAGGCCCAATTACTGTTTTGATTGGTTGGGTTGAGTCTCTGAGTGCATACGGCTGTGTGGGAGCTATGCATGCAGACGGGACTCTGTATTTTCCAAATTAATGCTTTATCCTGCTGCTGTGCAGCTTGCCGTGTGCACTGTAATCTACCTGTCTACAGATTCACAGCGGCTCACGGGGCCCACAAAGCACAGATGATTACAGTACTTTGCAGCTGAAGTAAATACATTTCAGTGGAGAGTTGGATATTTTTCAAAAAATGTGCTACTTACTAATAAATAAAAACTCAACAGGATAACTTGAGTAGAGATTTACCAAT
Organism: Xiphophorus couchianus; assembly: GCF_001444195.1. Classification (NCBI taxonomy): domain Eukaryota; kingdom Metazoa; phylum Chordata; class Actinopteri; order Cyprinodontiformes; family Poeciliidae; genus Xiphophorus; species Xiphophorus couchianus. Next base: position 426,152 of record NC_040228.1, on the reverse strand, counting down.
CAATCCTTTAGAAATCAGTATGGGTAATTTTTTCTTGATTTGCTCTAATTGATGTTCAAGATCTTAAATACTGCAAAATCAGACTTTACTTCCCCTACTCATTTAAGAAGCAACACTAAGAACTCCTCTAGTTTAGTCTATCAACCATCAACTTTGGTACACTTTTTTGAGATTAGTTATAACTAAGATCAGGAAGATGATCTTGGATTTTTTAAATTCCGTGTTTTCAAAACTTTTACCTTAAAAGAATCTGCAACATTTCTAGTCTCTTTTATTTGTCATAGATGAAATTGCAGTTGGTTAGAGTTGGATTCAGGAGCTCAGAGCTCAAAGAAAACCAGAAACCGGTATTGGCCAGGTCAGACATGATCCGTGCACCTGTAGTTTTTAAAATTAGTGTTTTTTCTTCCGTATTTCTAGACCATGCGTGAAAGATTTAACAACAGCTGTCCAACAACAGTCTGAAGAAGTAACGGGTTAAGCTGAACTGTAAACAGTGGTAATTTTCTCCACATGTGGCCAATTTTCACCTTTCTCGAGTGGTTAAAAATCACAGAAATATGCCTCAAGTTGATACAAACAAGTGCTACTCATATAAAATTCCAGCTAAAACATGACATCCTCTTTTCACCTGAGGAAGTCTGGGTTGCCGACTGCAGAGTCTGGAGCTGCATGATCTCCACGCGGTTGTTGATCTCTGAGTACTTGCTCTCTGCCTCGGTGACCCGGCCCTCCAGCTGGTGGTCCTGCTTGTCCAGCTCCATGATTTGCCTCACGACGTTCATCATGTCCGTCTTCTGCTTGTGGCCCAACTCCTCAAGCAGACTGGTCAGGTTGGCCACCTGGACCTTGAGCGAGCGCACCTCATCGCAGCACTGAACCTTGGGGGGTTTGGACGGAGCCGGCTTCTTCTTGGGGTTCTGGGCGCCGGTCCTTAGCAGAAGCAGTGTGACGCCTAAAGCTAGGATGCTCAGATTGATTTTAGTCATGTCTAGATACGTTAATCCTTTTGGACTTGATGCTTTTAAAAAAATTTTTTAAAGAGCTTCTGTTTCTGAAAGAAGTCAAAAGGCAACGTTTTAGTGCTGCTAACCAAGGCTCTGTCCTGTTTCTCTCGAGCCCTGCTCTGAATCAGCATCTTAAATATTCTGCTTGTAGGCCCTCCCCCTCCTTACTGGTGTGCACCAGTCCTTATGCTGACCCATGTGGGTGGAGGACCTTTTTTTTATTATTATTTTTTCAACCCCTTTTCTCCTATACGTCACCTCCCTCCCCCCAAACTTTCATCCATGCTGTACGGGAATTGCCCACACATCCGTTCTCTTTGTTCAGTGTAAGCTTTCTGAGTAGTAATGACTATTTTTGCCATGTTGCTGGGATATTATAATAGCCTACTGTCTGAACTTGCAGCATTTTTTTTCTCAGTGATTTGAAACGTTTAACCTTACAGAGAATTATTAAAAGAAACTCAAATGTGACTTGGGCATCATGAATTGTTGGTTTGTGGAGAGGAACAGCTGCAGGTAATTTCCCTGCCTGTTGTCGCACTTAACCTATCATTTAATGACATATTTGATGTTATCCTGAGGGCTAACCATTTTTCTGGTCTTCATTACTAAAAAACCGTGTGAAGTCTCTAAGTGCTCTTAATTATCGGCTTTGGGTTCGGTGAGGGTCGTGTTTTCTAACAGATGTTTGTGACCACATGTTATTTCATTAAACCATGTTTATTTAATTCATTTGCAGTTTAAAATCAATATTTCACATTGATATAAAGTTTTGAATGAAATGAAATAGAAAAACAATCTACCCCCTTTCTCAAAAGTCAGTTTACTATACTATAAGTAACTAAGCATCAATCAACCATCCACCTTTAAACAGAAAACAGGCAATGTATTAAAAATACTATACATATACAGTATATTATCTTTTCAATGATGCAGCACTTAGACAGTATGCTTCATTGTGCCATGATAAAATGTAATATTTTATTATTTTCTTAAAAATTAAAACTGATCTTCTCTCTTTAGTTTGTTTATACAGATTTTTCCATAAGCAGATACACAATGTCCCATTTGTTTAGTTTTGACTTTGGTTTTTTTATTATTAAACTTCTAGGAAACAATCATTTAAGTTGTTGGAATGTCTTCAAAGGAAAGTGAACCAGGTAATTGTCCTTTAGTTGTTAAAATTCACAGTTTTGCCTTTTTGTATGAAGTTTGACTGCTTACCCACATTACGTTATGACAATTGGGAAAGAAAAAATTAAAACCTCTTTAATTTTCCTTCACATCTTTTACTCCATTTGAAATCTCTTTTAATGAGGAAGTAAATATTTGGGTGATGGCAAGTAGACCTAAACATAAACATATTAACTGACTGTAATGTCTTTAAGATTTAAAATGTATTAAAATGTAGATACTTACAGGTGATACTGTCAGTGTTGATGTATTGAAGCTGGACTCTTACATACAATTTGTATTTACATTCCTTCAGATCTAAGAAAAGTTCTTCAGACAGAGTGTACTATATATGTATGTACTATATGTGTATTATATGCATTAATTTGCAGATACTGTTTGCATTTTATTAAGATGTGAAGTAATGTAATTATTTGACCTGCTGGGATTAGCCACTATTAACTTTAAATAAACGTGCTTTGAAGAGGTCTTCTCAGTAGGGGAGGAAGCATAATGGAGTAATTATTGAAACGCTGTGTTTAAAAATAATTTTTTTTAAAAATGCTCACTTGATTAAACACTGTATGATTTTTGCAATTGCCAGTAGGAGTTATATTTTCTAACACTTGTGTTTGGACAGAATACAAAGCAGCGCTGAAAGCAGAGCATGTTGTTTCTGCTGTTTCAACCTCCACATCCCCAGCTTACCTTGTTATTTAAGATTAATAACAATGTTTGTAAAATTACTACCTCTTGAGTTTTTTCTCTTAAAAGTCTCTACTGTGCCTTTCACTGAGTGTTGGAAGAAAAAACACCTTCATGCTTTCTTAAGTTTTCTTTTCTTCTCATCCCACCTTCTCTGACATGCCCAAAGTTATTATCTTTGGTTTGATGGTGCAGTTAAAATTAATTCATAGCTATTTATTCATAACAACAAAGGGCTATGAATGTATTGTGGCAGAAAATGCATCTTTATATTATAGTTTCTTTTTCTACTTACATTTTCTTTTTTGTCATTTAGTAGATTCTGAATATGATCTTAAATGTTTGGCTTCAGATGTGGTCCGTTAAATAAACTGTCAAAAGCTACAACATCTTGAGAGAATGAGGGGTAACAATAGTGCTTTGTAACATGAAAGGGACATCTGGTTGATACCAGGTTGTCATTTATTGCCCAAATGTTTTATGAAATATTACATAAGCAGAAACCTCATGTTTCTAACATCAGAATGCTTTATTTGTGTCTCTGTCTTCTAACACTTTGATAGAAAGAAACAATGATTATACACCAAACATCCATAATGCATCAAATTTGTATCATGGAAACTACTTCAAGAGGACAAAATAATGACTATTCATTTTCCTAAGGATTACAAAACAAGTGTGCTTCCATTGTGTTGACGTCTCACAGAATTGGCAGTAAATATTTGGATGTGGTCTCCTTCTTTTTCCAAGACTCTATGTTCCCTAAATGTTGCTGGCCACTTTTTTTTTTTTCTTTTTTTTTTTTACAAAGGGTCACTGGTGTTTCATTTTCTCCTTTTTTCCTTACTGTTTTTTTTTTTCGCTTTTAAAAACTTAAGTCCATTTAACTTCTCGTTTACTTATAAAGATGCATGTATTCATTTTCTGTAGCCAGTAATTTCAGAATTGGTTAGATGCTAAACTTTACAGATTTCTACCCAAAAACACTATAATGTATTTTGTACCAGCAGGTGGCAACAATGTGGATTCAAAATTCAGAAGAAAATCGTGGGCATGGTTCAAGCAGTGCTTGGCAAAAAAATCTACCAAAACAACACTTTTTTTCAGTCTTTAGCTTCTTCTTTTCAGCATTAGAGGTTTATTGTAGAGAGAAACAGAGTGAATGGAGACAGATGAGAGCAAACACACATGCACAAAAATGCCTGCATTTTTGATGGGGCTTCTTGGACAAAAGCAGTCATGGGCATGAACAAAGCTGGCCTCTATGTCATCGTTTCTGATAATCTCCAGATATCTAGGCCACATGTGTACAACACGTTTGGAATTTTTAAACTCTACATATTGTAAAAGTTTAAACAATATGCACATTTGTTTCTATAAAGACTCACACATGTATATACATATGCACACGATGTGTATATATAGATATATATATATACATATACACGTGTATATACAATCAGAAATTTGCATCTGGCATTACAGCATCACAGTTGCCAACTCCTCAGTTGGCAACTGAAATGGCAGTAATTTTTTCAGTGATACCATGATCTAATTTGCATATTTATAATTTGTACGCAACTGTAAACCTCAATGTATAAAAGATGACTAACAACGAAGGAACAATAAGTGAGCATGAAACATGCCAAATTAAGAATAACAATAAACTTTATCAGTTCAAACATTTAAATTTGTTTTTAGGTCTATAGCTAGTTTTTAAGGCTATGATCTGCTCAAAGACCTGTAATAAGGTATAGTATAAAGCCTAAAACTATTTAAAAAATGTTTTTACAATCAATGTAATAATTTGTGTTTATGAAGTGATTTATTTTAGACGAACATCACACAGTGACTATGACTTCATAGAGTCATAGAGCAATTCATTTTTCTGGTGCTTTTGACGTGGAGGACAGGAGACTGGGAATAAACTGAAGTATAAGGACTTGACAGCTTATGAGTGCTTTGCTAGTTGTAAGTAAAGAAGTTGCAAGAGAGATCGGAAAACTATTTACATTATGCAACAATGTAAATGGTGGTAAACCGTTGCCAGTATGTGGAAAAAACAGTGTGGGCATTTTGAGCAGGTTCTTCTGGAACCGTCCTGTTTTCTTTTATGAGATCATGTAAAATGGTGACAGAACCAGAACAATTTAAGATACTGTATAACTAAAAAAAAGCTTCTATTTTATTGACACCTAGCCAATAAATAAAATGGCTGATATCCATCAAGCTTTTTCACACCACTTCACTAAGTTCGAATATTTTAAAAAAGCCTAATTTATTTCAGGAACTTTATCTCTAACGTAAACAAAATATAGATTCCTTACACACCGATAAATATTTGAAAACCTTTATTTCTGTGAATTATGATGGTTTTCCTCTTAGTGGGCATGAAAACACAACATTTGAAATTAGAATATTACACAAGACCAATAAAAAACAGGTAATGCTGAAATATGGTCTTAATGAAAATTATGTTTTGCACCTTCTTGAGGGGTGTTATTTTCAAAAGGTATCTTTAATCTGAGAAACAGAAAATAGGAGGGCTCTGCTTCATATTTGAATTTAGTTAATATGACTATCCATTGATCTCAAGGTATTCCTATAATTCTTAACCTTAAGGCGTTTATGTGTGTCAGTGCTTCTTGGTAAACTGAAGATCACTTTCCTTCCTGGATTCTCTTATGACTCTACCTTCTGTTTGAGTCACATCCGACTGCCAGCAGTTCTCTCCGGAGGGATTCCTTTGCCTGGACTCTGTCATTTAGTATTAGTTCAGTTCCAGTTACTGACACCTTTATGTCGAGCACTTTTTTTTTGTCCTTGCAACAGCATCTTAATCACGATTCCCTCTATGCTCAAGTTCCATCATGGTCTGTATGAAGAGTATAAGGCTCTTGCTGGAGGTAGACCTGCAACTTTCACCAAACCTCCATTGTTAAAATTACTTCCTCAAAAACACTAGACATTTTCCATTGCATAAGTCTTTTCCTTTGCCCGTAAAGCAGAGCTGTTGCTCATGCTTTGATAATTACAGCTGTCATCTATTTTGTGTGAACAGACTAAAAGTATGTAAATGTAATGTGGCTAAAAGCACTCTTGTGTCCCAAAATACTCTGGGGAAAAACATTTTTCAGTCAGACAGAGAGTACAGGAGCCAAGCTCTCAGCAGAGAAGTAAATTATGTCTGGTGAGGTCAAGCCCGAGCCAATCAGAAAAGCTTGGATTATATCCTGTGGAGTGAAAAAAAATATTTCTGCTTTCTAACTACACCTAATTGTTCCAAGGTAATCCAAAAAATAACAATGAACATAAGAAGCAGTCTTTAACCATTCCCCTCAATCAGAAAATAATTATGGAGTTCAGCTTTACTAACCACACCCGAGACTTTTGGGGATATATTCTTTTGATTGACTGAAAGCAAGTGGAACATTTTTGAAATAATTGAATTTGTTAGCCCAATAACACCATACCATGTTGGTAGCATGATATAATCATGCTGTCATCATGTTGGTAGTGTGATGGTATGTCGGTAGAATGATTGTAGCTTGATGGTAGCATGTTGGTAACTTGATGGTATCGTGTTGACAGTGATGTCAGTAACGGGCCAGTTACTGACATCGGGCCACTTTTGTCAGTAACTAATCTAACGCGTTACTATATCAAAACTAGTAATCAGATTAAAATTACTTACCCAAATGACTGTGCGTTACTATTTGTCTTTTGTAATGTAATGTTATTTTCTCTACACGCCGTTTCTATGCAACAGCAGCAGCTAATCACTTTGACAAAAATGTAAACCATGGAGGGAGGAGAGAAATGTGCATTTTGTTGCTGAAAAACCAGACACTATTTTGAGTTTTTGTCGTCAAGTCCGATTATTATAAGCAGTTTTGGGCTTGTTTTTTCTAAAGTTGCTTGCAAATTTAATGAGTCGCAGGTTGTGCTTTTTTGGGCTTGATTTTGAACATGAAAATTGAAATAAGCAGGGTTTTGAAATAAGCAGAGACACATAATGAGCCCCAGAATTTGTCTGACATACAGAAAGTTTTAGTCAGGCTCTCCCTGTCCATCATTTCCCGGATGATCCGTCCCGCTGTGTCTTTGTTAATGTAAAGTTAAATGTATTTGCTGTGAATGATCGAGCTTTGAGTTGCCCTCCGGAAAACTGCAAACATTGAGACTAATCTGCACAGAGTATTAAACGTGAAAACAGCCATGAATGAACGTGTCCGTAGAGGTGAGCAACTAAGCGCCATTATAATCATTAATATTAAGGAAAGTGTCACAAATCTGTGCAGCGGGCCAGCCGAGTTATAGAGCTGCAGGAGGAGCGCTGCGCGCTGACAGCAAACGCAGGGCTGTAGCACAGAACCTGCGTTCTGTGTTACAGAATAATTATTATTCATTATTTGGGTTTTTATAAAAGCAACCGATCAAAAAAAATAATAATTACACACTAAAATCCAGAGTGAAAATAAAATGACTTAAAAACCTCAAAGAACAAAAATAAAACAGTTATGTACATATATTTACAGGTAACAATAATGAATAATTATTGTTATGTCCCCCCCCCCCCCATGGAGGGGGGAACTCTAAAATCCTATTTAGTGTTTTCCAGACAATGGTGAAACACACAAAAACACGCAAAAATTACTGAAGTTTTTTTTGTACTCTTTTTAACAACTAAACAATCTTCCATTCAGTTCAACCTTATAAGTGGATACACATAGTTGATATTACCATCATACAGTAACTTGCAATTAAGTATTGGCAAAGCTCAATGTAATTTTCACAGGTGGTGGAACATTATTGTCAACAGCTGCTGAAAGTAACTAAAAAATAACTTTTAATGTAACAAAGGAGAGCACTGAATCAGTCACTTAGTTACTTTCCAAATCAAGTAATCAGTAATCTAACAAAGTTACTTTTTCAAGGAGTAATCAGTAATCCGATTAAAGTTACTTTTTCAAAGTAACTATGTCGGGATCTGTTCCTTATCTGTGTTTATTTTGAGTTTCTGTCTCTCTGAGTCTCCGTGTTATCCTGTCTCCCTTTGATTGTTTCCAGGTGTTTCTTGTCTCCTTGATTACCCTCTGTGTATTTAACCCCACCTGTGTTCTTTGTTCCTTGTCGGGTCCTCGTCGTGTTTGTCCAGTACCAGTTGTCACTGTTTGTGAGCTCCTGCATCCGCTCCTGTGTGCTGTCTGGACTTTGTGTTTTGGATTCCCTGGATTATTGTTTTCATTATTAAACCTTTTTATTCATCTTACCGTGGGTCTGCTGCCTCTGCCTCACCACCAAATCATGACAAACTATGCCATCACTGCATGTTGGTAGCATAATGTTAGCGTGATGGTAACATGATGATGGCATGTTGGTAGCATGTTGGTAACATGATGGTAGCTTGATGACAGAATGTTGGCAGTATGTTGGTAGCATGAATGTACATGATGGCAGCATGATGGCCATCATCTCTGTCCATCATTTCCCGGATGATCCGTCCCGCTGTGTCTTTGTTAATGTTAAGTTAACAAACATTAACAAATTATGTTAACATCATGATAGCATGATGTTGCCATCATACTGTCATGTTGGTAGCATGATGGTAACATGATTGTACTATGATGGCAGCATGTTGGTAACATGATAGTAGCATGATGATAGCATGTTGGTAGCATGTTGGTAGCATGATGATACCTACCTGAACGAGGCAGGAAGTTGTTGTGCATCAGTTTGTGCCATGACACAACCTTTAACTGGCCGTTCAATCTTGAGATTTTTTTTAAAAGGTACCCTCACTTTATACAGTGAACAGCTATAAATCCTGTAAGTCCAGTGGGCATCTAAAACTGTTGGATGTAATGACAGTGTATGAGCTATAATAGTAAAATGGTAACTCTGCTGTAAACGTTCGGGCTAGAAGGTTATTTACAATTTTCTCATCTGGAAAGTCATCAAGAGTGGAAAATAACATGTAGTGCTACGTTTATAAGGCATTATAAAATCATCATTCACCTCGGACTTGGACACTGGAGGCAATCAGCCAAATTGCTGTAAAGTTTCAAAATAATACCCTAAGCAGTCTTCAGTATCCCTGTTAAAGCTGGTCACGTTTAGAAGTAAAATAAACTGTTCCATACTGTCAGTAATGACGGCCATGGTATGTGGTGGTGTATCCTCCAGTTTTAAGAGTGGTAGACTTCAGACACTGCAAGGCCATCCAGAAGTCTGGTCGTCTAAGCCAGGCATGGCTGCCAGCTGTTGTCTGTTGTCCTGTACTGAATACTCAAGTTGTTCCTGTCCATGTGCCATCCTATAAACCCCAAAAGCTGGGACAAACAACAGTACAGAGTAAGAGGACTGACTCAGTGCTCTCCTTTGTGAATAGCTTTCTGGTGTAAGCGCCGCTGCCCTTTAACTTTGCCTCGGAGAGAGATTTCGTGACTCCGAGACATTAACCGGTTGGAACAAAAGCCACTTGTGCCAACATTTAGAGGGTTCTGTTTGATCTTTTTTCAATTTTGTTGCCAGTTAATTTTGTTTGGCTTTGGATATAGGAATAAGTGTAATTTTGTCTTGTGTCTTTATGCATTTAGAATGACTTTCATTTGGTTTCAAGATACATACAGTAAATGCAGCTTTCAGTCACTATCCAATTTGTAAAGAATAAGTTAGTGTCTGCTGTTTTTTTCCATCTTTCAAGGCAAAAATCAGCAGACATGGCTCTATGAAACAAACGTATCAATGATACTCTACATCTGTTTTCAAAATGTGATGTTTAAAGCTTCAGTTTGTGCATCTGTTTCACCATAGCAATAACAGCATTCCAACGAGGTGAACGTTGGGTCTTTTTTCCTTCTTGGACTGCTGGAGACTTTTTGTTCTGCTGACCTTTTGACCGGAAGGTGAAGCTCCCTGGAGGTGCCTGTTAGAGCAGAGTCCCAATGTGCTTATAGTTTATTGTTCACACGCATGCAATAACTTGGTCCATGTCTCAGGAGCTTCTTAACATGTCTGCTTTTCCCCCACAAGTCTAATTTTCACAGGTGCTACTTTTGCTGTTTTGTTTTCTTTTACTTCCTCTTTTTGTTCTCACTCTTTATATCCCAAACCTGTAACCAGTCCAGAACAATGCAGAAATGCCTTGTAAAGTGTTGACTGGAGCTAGTAAGAAAGTATGATTACCCACAGTAGAACAAATTCATACATGGTGACTCACAAAGGAAGTGTCATAAGTTGCGGTTAGAGGTGGTGAGGTAGACGCGGTGGACCCAGGTTTGTAGAACGAATTATGATTTTATTGAGGAAGTGTACAGAGAATCCAGGCAGCAAAGGTGAGCGATGAGACAAGGCAAACTCATACACTGGCAGCATTGGTGGTACTAAACAAAAGCACAACACAATGGTAAAGACACGACTAGGATCCGACAGAGAGCAGGGGACACAGGTGGGATTAAATACACAGGAAGGTAATCAGGGAAAACAGGACACAGCTGGGATCAATCAAGGGGTGGACAAGATGACACAGGAACTAAATAAACACACAGAAAACCCAAATTGTCACAGTACAGCCCCCTCAAGGGCAGCTTCAAGATGCCCAAAACAAAAACAACCCAACTAGGGTGGGCAGATGGACGCCAGACAGAGCGTCAGAGTCCAAATAAACACAAAGAAAACAAACTCAGTCCACAACAAAAAAACAACCCAACAAAGGTGGGCGGAGGGGTACCTGACAGGGGGCCAGAGTCTACAGACAAGGAAACAAAAAAAAAAAACAACCTCAGTCCAAAAGTAAACAAAGCGGTCAGGACGGGGCCTGCCACAAAAATCCCAGCAGGTGGCGACGAAGGAGGCAGACCCATGGTGGCGGGTCCAGAGGCCGGCAACGGAGCAGGGGGCAAGTCCCATGAAGAGGCGGAGGCAGTCTGCCCTGAGGCCGGCTGGACCCACGAAGGGTGGAGGCGATCGGCCCTGAGGCCCTCTTTACCCATGAAGAGGTGGAGGCGGGCGGCCCTGAGACCGGCTAGACCCACGAAGATTCGGAGGCAGGTGGCCCAAAGGCCAGCTGGGCCCACAAAGAGGCAGAGGCGGGCGGCCGGGTGGCACGGACCCACGTAGAGGCGGATGCTTGCAGCCAGGTGACCGCACGGACCCACAAGGAAGCAGCGGTGGTCCAGGTGAGTTAGCCGCTGGTTCTGGCAGCTCGGGCTCGTGGAGGCTATGCTCAGTGAGCTCGGGCAGGCTTGGATCGGGCGCTGGGAGAGCATACGGAGACTCGCTGGGGGTCTTGGACGGAGTCCTGAGGGACTCAGAAGGAGCACTTACTGCGGCTGGTGGCCCGCTTACTGGGGCTGGAGGTGCGGCTGGTCCTTGTGACACAGGGGTGATTGGAGCTGTGGAGGAGGAGCAGAAAACCAAGATATCTGTCTTAGGTGGCAGTGGGTCCCCGATAATCATTGCTAGCGCTGCCTGGCTGTGCTAATCTGCTTTCTCCATCAGCTCTGTCAAGTGCATCCATGGGAGACGAGGAGACGAGTTCTGCAGAACAATGAGACAATTTGTGGCCGCCTCAAAGTGTGTCTGGACAGAGCAGGGTTGAGCCATAGTGTTGATGAAATTTCTGACCACCCACATAAGGCGGTCCAAGTTCCTGGGTCCATTTGTAGTTTTTTCTTCTTTCTTCTTATCTTTTCTTGTCGCGAGCCTGACCTTTACTTTTGGTTGGGTCCTTCTGTCATAAGTTGTGGTTATAGGTAGTGAGGTAGATGCGGTGGACTCAGGTTTGTAGAATGAATGATGATATTAATGATATAGTGTACAGAAAATCCAGGCAGCACAGGTGAGCGATGAGACAAGATAAACACAGACACTGGTAGTGCTAAACAAAAGCACGACAGGACGGTAAACACATTGCCAGTATCCGACAGGGAGCAGGGGACACAGGTGGGATTAGATACACAGGGAAGGTAATCAGGGGAAACAGGACACAGCTGGGATCAATCAAGGGGTGGACAGGAACTAAATAAGAACACAGAAAACCCAAATCCTCACAGGAAGATACTACAAATCTTAGAGCAACATAAACAAGCTACATTACAGTTTGCTAAAGAACTCTTGGAATAACTGAACCTTAACTTTTGGAGATGTCCTCTGGTTAGGTCTGTCACAGTACGAAATAAATCAATTAATCGCAGGTCAATCAAAACAAGCTTATATTTCCATTTGCATGATTTATCATTTTTATCGTTTCTCTCTTTTTCTTACAAAACCTGGATGATGAAGTCTTCAGTCTTCTGCTGCTGCTGCTTCATAATTCATTTTATTGTTTCTGTTTAATTATCTTGGATATTTAAAATGTCTTCTACTTCCAATGTTAAATCTTTATTAGAATTTAAAGTTTATTAATTTCTGAGAATATGTTCATGGGTTATTTTGCCATTACCATTAAATTACCTGAAAATGATCTCAAAACAACAATATTATTGTAACAATAATAACATTATTGTTACAACTTCTGGGACAAATTATCATCCAAAAAATGATGACAGGTTTATGTGTGGTCTGATGACACTACAGTTCAGGCATTTTTTCCATAATGACTGTCATTACATTTGGAGCCACAGAGCACCATCCTATCAGTGAAGTATGGAGAAGGAAACGTCATGCTATGGGAGGGACTGCTGCACTTTACAGATTTCATGGCATCTTGAGAAAAGAACAGACTGAATTTTTCATAATTTCATTAAACTATTGGAAGAAGCTCGTTAAGGATGTCCAAATCTCTAAATATCTAACTAACCTTGCGTTTGGAATACTGATACAATATTCCAAACCAGTATTCTAACTGACGTAAAACTGGAAAAGTTTAATTTAAACTAATGTCAGTGAGCAAAAAAAAAATTTAAAAAAATGGTTAGGTGGTTTTTAAAACAGTTAATGTACAAATTTGGTGTCAGGTGCACATTTTGTATGGTGTACTCAATAAAATTATCAATAGTTAATATGATTTTTTTTAATGATTATTTTATGCCAAATACTGTATGTAGCAGATCCCAACAGTTTGGGAGTGAAAATTGGCTGCAGTTGGAAGATTTAAGCTCTTCAAGGAAACCAGATTTATGCTTAAATGACTCAAGGATTTAGTTTCTCTGATTTCTTTTTCTGTTTCAGTTTATTTTTTATTGGCTTGTTTTTATTAGAAAAGAATGAGCCTTCATTAGTCATGTCTGTTTCTTACCAACATTAGTAGTCTAGTATAATTTCCTGTCAAAACTCAGTCATTCTTTTACAAATGTCCGGCTCAACAAGTGAGATTGTTTTTCAATTCATTAATTCATGGCTTGTTTTTTCAGTTTTCGTTTGAGAATTGGCTCTGAACGCTGATGTCATCCGTTCTTAATTCTGCCTCTTAGTGGCCTCTCTCCACAAGTCAACAAGTTGGTTGACTTGTTTTCTCATAAATATGAGCGCATCTTATTATTGATTGCATTCTGACTAGTTTTTGCATGATTGGTTCCTACAATGGGAACAAGTGTCACACTGCGTCTGTAGTTTTTCCATTCAGCATGGAGTAGGAGCAATTGGTTAATAATGCATGTATGAGTTCATATAAGTTTTTATCCAAACAAAATAAAATGAAAAATTAAAACAAAATTTTATGTGAATTAACTTTCTTTTCACGTCTGCATTCAGTGTGCTTCAATTTCTTTACCTGCTTCTTAAACTTATTTGATCAAAAACAAAAGAACAAAATATTCTATGTATAATCCAAAAATCCTTTTTTGTTATCCCTCTGCACTTTCTCTAGTCATGTTAGAGACCAAGCATGTATTTGTGTGAAAACCTTTAGAAGTTTGTTTTTTGTAATTTAGCATATGAAAAATAGTTGATTGATATTGACATTTTATAATGGTAATCCCTCCCAAAATTAAAAATGTTGAATACAGTAGAACAACTTGAAACTTCAAAAATGAAAGAAGATACAGCACAGAGTTGGTATTCTTTAATGGAGTAAAGAACAATATATGATTTAACAGTATATGAATGAATATATTTTTGACATTACTGAATCAGTATGTCTTTCCAGCATTCACTCAGTATCCCACATTGAGCATGCTCCATTTCCTTCCCTCAGAACTTCCAGTTTCATTGGTCAGCCATGATTGGCTGGCAGCTGTGATGCGGATCTTCTTCACTGATTTCTTTTGTTTTGGTGACGTTGAGAATAAGGTGGTGTGATCTTCCATCTCCACTGCAGTTTTAACACACTTGATGTTTACGTTTGTGGGAAGCTTCCTTCTCCACTGCAGTATGTAACTTTTATAAAAAATCGTTGTTGAAACTGTCACCATGTTGTGACATTAAAATTTGAGACAAATAATCTGTGAAGAAATTGAGTTCCTTCACCTCTTCATTGAGTTACTCTTACATTCTACAGCCAGTAGGAGCCAGGAGGAGGGTCTTACTGCTGTCAGTCATGCCTGAGTATGTGCTGCTCACAGCCCTCCCCTTGCCCTCATGCTTGCTATGCTGCAGCTTTTTCTCAATAGCAGAGCCAGCCATGAATACTAAGGCTAGCCGCCAATATCGACAGAAAAACAGTTTTCCTGTAACGCCAAGTTGTTTATCTGACATATAAGCATATTTAGCATTGCACACATGAGCGTGATTGACAGTGCCAAGACTCTCCTCCTGGCTCTGATTGGTTGTTTTTAGTTGGAGCGGTGCATTACTGTTGACTGCAATAGTAACACTGGGAGGAGGTGGAGGAACTTGATTTCTTCTCAGATCATCTGTTTGATGTTATACTATCACAACATGGTAGTTTTATCAAACATGTAAAAAAACCCTTTTGTTTTAAAATAAAAGTTACCTACTGCAGCTTTAAGGTGTTAGAGCTAATATCAGTTGATCTATGATCAAAGGTTGTTTGTATTGATAATGTATTTGAAAAATTTTTGCCATTGCCAAAGCTTTTTTTATAAAGTTAAATTGTTTATAAATTCACTCAGTAGTCAGTAGGTCTTATTGTTGATACATTTACTGCAGTCCTCTTCTGAAGCACTACAGAGCAGTAAAGAGACTATTTATTTATTGTATCGTAAATTTAGCTAATACTAAATACAATGTTTAATGGGTGTGTGGAAATTCAAAAGTGAATTTGACATGTATATAGAATCATACAGTATTCACTGTACTACAAGATAATAAAATATCTCAATCGTACATCAACATATTTATGGGAGTACCCAGGGGAGCCGCCAGGAATCTTGGGCCCCATGACAAAAAATTACCCCCCGCCCCCACCTCCGCAGCTGCTGTTAAGTCTATTTTACCCATCAAAAGCGTCACAATTTTAAAGGCTTGCAACTGCCTTGCTTTCTTTTTCTCAATACTGATACTAGCACAATATTTACTGCTCATGAATTTTACATGAAACAGTCAGCATACAGTTTGCAAGTAGGTTGCTTGCATTTTTTCTATTAGTTTTAGATACTGAAATGTCCCTCCCCACCAGCAACAGTCATAAGCAACGTGCAAAATGTACATGAAGCAATCCAGACTTCTCAAAAAATGCTATGTAGTTGTATTTTATTAAAGCTGCAATACATAACTTTAATAAAAAATGTTTTCTCCATATTTGTTAGAGCTGTCACCATGTTGTGACAGTTTGTTATGAGACAGCTAATCTGTGAAAACAATCAATCTCTTCCACCTCCTCCCTGAACTACTATTACTGGCTAAAGTAATGCAACATTCTGGCCAAAAACAACCAATCAGAGCCAGGAGGAGGATCTTAGTGCTGTCAAGCAACCTCATTCACTCACTACTAAATGTGCTAATGGTAGAGAAACAACTTATTGTTATTGCTACCTACAGCACAGCACAGAGCAAGGGGATGGAGTGAGCAGCCACACGAGATTGTGATTGACAGCAGTAAAACTCTCCTGCCTGTGATTGGTTGTTTCTAGATAGTACTGGGAAAAGGCAGATGAAATAATTTTTTCGCAGATTATTTCTATACCATACTGTCACAACATAATGACAGTTTTAACATATATGTAAAAAAATATTTTTTATCAAAGTTACATACTGCAGCTTTAATTTCACTTAGGAGAGGGGAGGTCAGGAGGGACGTGAGTTAGAGCTGCTGCTGAATGACTCATCTTTTAAGTGGTAAAAGGTACAGGGACAAGTTAAATATATAAATATGTTGGTAATTTTTTTTCTTTGTTCATAGAATGCTAGTGAAATGATGGCAAACAGTAGTCTGAAGCTGAGCTAATTATGCTAAATGGTTGATAATCTCACACAGTCTACCCACCACTTGTAATTTCAGTTTATCCCGAGTATTTCTCCTTTGTTCAGACTTCACTGAGCTTCTGTACTTGTGTTTTTGCCTCAGAAGAAACACAGTCTGAGAACTATCTTCTTCTTGCCTTCTCACATGTGACCTTGGTTGTCAACATTGATCAGAAGCTTGACAGCTACCAAGAGGAGATTGTTCATTGTCTCTAGTTGGTTTAAGGAGCCATTTGCTCCATTTCTCTCCTACCATTCCCTTGGATATTAATATTAGCTCTGTCTGTGCTATATCAGCGAGTTTTTGCTCTTTCATCCAACCAGGTGTTTGACTTATAACCTCAAATAACCTTTTATCAACTTTTTCCCTGCTGACCTCAGGAGCTTGCCTGTATACTAGTGCTCTTCCCTGCGTTTTACAGATGTATCAGACTGGCCTGCGCATGGCTTTTTCATTTGAGGAAATATAATAGACTTGTGGTTAAAATGAGTGTGTGGAGGGTAAACTGGAAGGTTTACAGTTGGGAGTTCTGGTGTCTTGACAAACAATTTGTGACCCAATGAAGCAGTGTGACAAACATCAGAAGGCATTCTTGCTTTTTACAATAAGCCTCAGCGGGAAGACGAAACATTTATTTTGTGGTGTCAAAACACATTGAGGCAGCTGTTAAGACGCGGTGGTTCTGCTATGAGTGTGTAACTGCTGTAGGTAGCTCTTCAGGAGCCTGAATTGATTCTACTGTCATCTGAATTTGAATTTATGCAACGTTTGATTTTAAAGAGATGTTTGCTTTCATTCTCCTAGCCTAATACTGATCAAACTGCTCAAATGAAATCTGTAAGCCTATTACAATAAGCAATACATTCAAATTAGCTTTCCATGTGGACAACAATGTTTAAAGCTGGCATTTTGAGAAACGCTACAAACACAATTAGTTTGCACTTTCTGCCACTTTTGCCTGTTTTCCCTGTTTACACAACTTTGTAATCAATTTTAATTATTGTTGTTTTGTTTGTTTATTTTAGATATTTAACATATTTTCCAGTTCTGGTGTTAAATGCTTTTTAGAAATTAAATGATTTTTTAATCTGTCAGAGCAATAATGCATATTATTATTATTATTATTATTATTATTATTATTATTATTATTATTATTATATTAGTTGAAAATGGTATCAAAATGGAAATATTATTGTTAATCACAATAATCTCTGGGACAATTTACTGTCCAGCAGAAGAAGTTATGGCCTCGGGCCTTTTGGTCAGACTCTGTAAAATGACACTAATGTTATCAGATTATTTGCTCCATCTTGCAGCATCAACAACAAACTGCAGCAGCCAGAGGCGGCATCAGGAGTCCTAGAATATGCAATGAAACATTTTGGTGAACTGGTGAGTACATTTTTTTTCTCTTCTATATACAAAAGGCACCTGGAAGTTGGTTATGTTGCTAATGAAGCAAATATTCAGATGTATACAGTATATTATTTCATGATGAACAGAACTCAACATCTGGGATTTGGTTTCGTCACTGCTAATGGTTGCAAGAGTTCACACACGTTCGGACCACATTTCTCCTTTTACTGTTTTGACCTACAGTACATGTAAGCATCCAGTGGTCTGCATTGGACATGATTTGCTCTACATGTCTTCCTCATGTACATATTTGGACACAGAGATGGTAGATCTTTAGGGTTATTTTCCTTTTTTACATGTGCTGCACATTATGAACACATTGTTGTTAATGTGCAGCATGTGGAAAAGCCATCTGCCTTATTAATCTGTAGCAAAGGGCAAGGAGAAGAAGGTTTTTTTCTTTAATTGACTGAATGTTTGACTTCTCCTGCACTTTGCAAATATTTTAAGTGCCTCTTCAACTGGGTCTTTTTTAAAGCTTTGAAAGGATTTAAAGCTTTATCCCTGGGAATACAAACAGAACTTTTATCATAACAGTAATAGTTTGTCTACTATTAAAGTTAAATATTGAATATTTTCTCTTTCCCTCCAGGCAAGTGTTTTTTCTCTCTGGCGTTCTTTCCTGTACAAGCTGACAGTTTATAGCTCCTCAGTATTTCCAGCAGTGCTCTGGCGTATTTCATCTTAGTTGTGGATGGGCCTGGTCTTCATATGAAATGATTGTCCAATGATAGACATGAATTGGACATGACCAGACATAGTTTCCACATATATTACATAAGAAATAAAGAGAATCTTGCTTTTCTCCTTTGAACCCGGTTTATAAGATTTACTAGATGTGGTCTCTACTTTTACCATTAAGAAATGTACACATTTTGATCTGAAATATTCTGATTTGTATTTTTATATTTACTGTATCTTTCACATAAGTAGAAGGCATTAACATTGAGGACTTTTTTGCATTGAGATGCTATTTTAGGCTTGAATATCTTTAGTCATAGGCTAGCTCCTTCTAGCACAACAATAGTTTTTCCAGCATCCAATCAGATCATTTAGAAGCAGAAATAAACCCCTAGTGGGCCGAGAGAAGCAGCTTTGTTGTCCATTGCTGTTCTTTGCGGATGTCGATTGTGCATCAGACTTTGGTAGGTGATAAAATGTGGAAATGTTGTTGTGAATATGTGCAATTCATTAGTGTAGTATTTGTTACTTCTCGGGTGGGGCTAGAATGTTATTTATAATGTTAAAATACAAAACTGGATTGTGCTTTTGTTCTAAACTGTGAGCAGTATTTTCTTGATGCCCCACCTTAGCGAGTGTGTAGTTCTGGATCCGTGGTTCTTTCTGTGCTTGAGAGAAGCATTTTTGCCTTCTGTAAAAGCTCAGAAAAGACTCATTAAAAATAGCTTCACTGTGACGTGCAGAATAACTGTGTTTATGAGTTGACCATTTGGAAAGCTTTAATGTGGGAGGATGCAAGCTTTTCCTTTCAATTACTTTAACAACAAGGCATCAGGAAGCGGTCCCTGTTGTTAAGGTTGATGGGTCCCTGAGCTGATGACAGAACCCACTCATCAAAAACTCTTTATCCAGCCAATAAAGCCACATTGATGGATTGCCTTAGCTATCTTTGACTGTAAACTGACTGTGCATTTGACTATTTTGACTGTAAACTTGATTATTTTTGAAAAATCAATAACTTGATTAACATACTTTTCCTTCTCTTTGGGAAAAGTTCAATAATCATTCAGGTTCCCAAGTAATCAAGTCCATGTGTTAATAATGATGTTGGTTTGTTTACTTGCTGGAATGTGTATTATGTGTTTCTAATTTAATTGTGGTGCTCACATTACTTTTATTGTTGCCAGTGTATTTAGTTGTTTTAGCAGGTTTGTTTAGTGATGGTGTCTTGGACAAATTTTCCCTTGTGGACAGTAAGGCATAGATCAATCTGTCTAAATGGAGAGGGAAGGTTAAACTAAAACTGAAGTATGTATGTGTTTTTTTAATCTGCTACCTACTGTGTGTATATTTCTTTCTTTAGGAAATCCAAGCCACTTGGTATGAGAAGCTTCATGAGTGGGAGGACGCCCTAGTGGCTTATGACAAGAAGATCGACATGAACAAAGAGGATCCGGAGCTGATCCTGGGCAGGATGCGCTGCTTGGAGGCCTTGGGAGAATGGTATGTCATTTGTTAGACATACCACATCCACACGTTTACTTTAGCTTTTGATTTAAGATTGGAGTTTTGGGGTTCTTGGGCTTTTGGTCGAGCCTCAGCTGAAACAAATAAAGTCAGCGTCTGAGGTTTTGGCTGTTTCATCTCCCACTTTTCCTGACTTTCTGTGATTACACAACCTGTTCTAATGAGTCCTGTTATTTGGTCTCCCCTGTGGTCGCTCTGATTTGACCGACGCAGTTTTACTAGGAAATGTGTTTACTGACATGGAGAGCCTGTAAGAAACTGAAGTGAGACTTCACCACAGCTGAGGCTTGACTTCATAACACCCTCACTCAGTGTGGAAGGACATCTCTAGGGAAAAAATGAAGTCACAGGATGTCCAAAGAGTCCATATCAATGGATCGCCAAGGAATTTATGACACAAACCAGACCTTGATTTGCTTATGTAACCATTTTTGGGGGCAGTCTACGATTCATAAGAAAATGATTCCGAAGCTTTACAAGATAATATTTCATCCCACCTCAAGTTTTGTGTTTGCATCTGGATGGATAAAAGCTGGAGAGGATTTACCAGATGACCTAGTGGTGAGCCAGGATGAAGCTACATATGGTTACACATTGACATTGTGCAGGTCTTCCAGTTATTTACCTAAAACTGGAAAAATTATTGTTAAAGTGCAATTTATGTCTGTTAGAGTGAAGATCAAATGTTACTGTGGCTGGTAAGTGGCTCTCTGGAAACTAACTGGAACAGTTTTGGTGGAAGAACAGCTTGTTGTATTGTTACCAGGGCAACAAAGACAGGTTAGTTCAGGCTGCAGTGTTGTTTATAAAAATTTGACTTACCTTGAATCTGCCATAGAATTTTGCCACATGGGTTTTATTAAATGTTTTTATCTTGAATTTAGTATCACTGTTGATGTTAAATATTGTTTAAATGCTTGAACATGTCCCATTTAAATCCAATACACACTTTAAAAATAAAAAACTTGATTAGTTAACCTTAGTTTTTAATTATATAGGACCAATTCAGAACCAATGTCGTCTCAAGGCACTTTACCAAACAATCTGATTGACTACAGAAATATATATTCAGTTCAGTATTATTAGATTTTTCTTCTAATAAAATAAGTATTGTGTCAATATTTAAATTTGTGAAAGATTTTATATCTAAGGCAGCCCAGCCAGTCGCAGGGATCTTCCTCAAGCAACTGGGGATTTGAGACACTCACTAAACGCACGGAAGCACTGATCCAGTAACACGTTGTATGTTCAAGAAGAAAAACTCGGCTATTGTCAAAATTAGCTGGTGACTCTCTCCTCCAAGCTGTAGCTGCCAAACACATTAGACTCCGGAACCTCAGTTTAGCCATAAACCTGCATGTCAAGCTGAAGTTGGAACTGTGTCAGTAAGTTTAACTGTCTGTTCAAGTTCATGTTTAAAACCTCCAGTCAGACTGCTGTTGAACATTTCATAATGAACCCTAAATTTGATGAAATTTCCACAAGTTATGTCTAACATGCATAATTACTAAAATAGGATACTTTTTATAGGACTACTTGATACTAATTAACAATGAGAATTAATTTGGACACTTATGGTACTAATTATGCAACACAATCACTTTGCTTTTAGACTCTTCAACTTTTAGACGACCCCCGCATGTTTTATTACCTCTCCAATCAGATAATGTGTGGCATGAATAAAACCTTTTGTAATCTCCTCCGTTTGGGTCCCATAAGTGTTTCTGGTTTTTATGTGATTAAAGGTTTCAAAAATCTAATTGTTTTGAAGAAACTGTGACCAGTGTAGAATAACTCAGTTCTGCTTTTATTTGTTTGCCTCCTTGAAGCACTAATATTCATCACAATACCAAGAGCATTAGTAAAATACTTATTACACTCAGCCTTTGATGACAGATTTGTATAATGATGTATTAGTTAGGGCTGCAGCTAATGGCTGTTATGGTGATCGATGAAATGGTATGTGTAGAGGATGTGTGGGGTCTGTAGCGATATTTACCGCTATTTACCTGACCATGAACCTTTACGAGGTTTGGATGGAGGGAAGGTCAGCAGTTTGAACCGTCACTACCACTGATGATTTAAACACTTGTTTCTAATTGAGTAATAATCTACTGTACACACACAGACACACACATGCACACAGTAAGCAGATCGTTTATGTAGTTATGTAACAGACAGATGGAAAACGGCTTCAGTGACCCCCATCCAAGCGGTCCTTTCCTCAGACTGCTCCTCTGCCTCTTTCAGCTTCCTGCCTGTTAAACACATGTAGCCAGTTTGATCTGCAGCACAATCAATCCATCTTTGTTGAATAATTAGTCTTGGTTACACAAACATTTCCCCTAAGGACACATCTGTTTGTTTTACTATGCTCAGTCTCAAACCATTTGAAACGATGAATGGTTTGAGATGGGTTTTTTTATGCCAACAAGGAAGTAAAAATAAACCATGGAAGATGTGATAGAAAGCTTGGTTTTTTATCTCTGCTGAGGTTTTCTTACATCTGCAGCCAGAAGTGCTCGTCTGTTTCAGCTAACGTTGCTTTTAGTACAGTCATTAACAGCAAAAGTAAATGTGAACAGTATGTATTAGTAAAAAGAAATTAACATTTGGCATGCTTTCCATTATAGCCCTCATACATGAAAGCCAATACTGGAAGTTGCCATGCGTTTTTTTTTTTGCTGCTTTGTAACATTCCTGCAGTGTCACAGTACTATCTGTGGCTGATCTGTCCGATCATCAAGATGAATCATTCAGCTCACCAGCCATGTTTCCATCAAACTCTCATGCAAATTTAAAGCTAATTTTTAAAATGTCTCAAAAAACAAAATGCAATCAAGGCGTGTTTCAACCAGGCCAAGCAAAACAACTTCCAATGTTAATTTTAACACCGCATTTGTTATTCTAACTTTATTTAGTGTAGCCTTTTTACGAAAATGTCATTTAGTTTTAGTCATAATTTAGTCATCAGATTTGTTTTAGTCTTAGTTTTAGTCAACTAATTATGATAAAATTTTAGTCAACTAAATCTGCTGTCAATTTAGTCGACAAAATTACATGTAAAATGTAAATAAATTTGAATTAACACAAAGTAAATCATGTTTCTAACCAGTTATGGCATATTGTTATTGACCGAATATGTAATACATACAAAAACAGATTACATTTTTTTCAGGTGTCTTTATTTTTCTGACCTTGCCTTTAACAATAACAAATTATTTCAACCAGTTGGCCTGTCCTGCCTGAAAATTATATTAACTATTAATAACTATTTGCATATTCCAATCTTCATAAGTTATTCTTTTTCTTTTTTTACTGTAAATCTAAAATAGACACTACATGTAACAGTTAAGCTATTGAAAATAAAACTCACGGGGCTGATACTGCTGTATTAATGATAATTTAAAATCAACATTCATGAAAATCAAACCACAATGTTCCACTGAAAGCACAGCAGAAAACAGAATTACTCATGTCAAACATCATGTCAGTTTCAGGAGCTGATTGTGGAGAAGCTGTGGTTCTGATGCTCAGTGTGTCGGCACTGTTTCTGTTTCTCCCCTCATCCATTCTGTCTCATGTCAACCCATCCGTTTAAAACACTCACTGGCATGTTTTGAAATTTACCACATAGTCATCCTCTCTGATGCATCTTCCTGCTCACATTACGTCTGTTTTATTGCAAGAGTTCTGAGTCTGTTCTGAGGACGCGATGAGGAACCAGGTGAAAGTTTTAGCAAGAGATGTTAAGAGCAGCCCCATGTTTGTTTTCTGTCTCTACGCGACCGTGACAACCGTTTACTTGATATTTCTCATGTTTCAGCAACATTTAGTATTTTACCAGATGGCATCAGTCCTGTCCTGCCATAAATCCCTGTATGTCCATGTAACAGCAATACATCAACATGCAAACTGACCTTATAGTGCAACCAAACAAACGTTAGCCTGATGTTAGCACCCACATGTGCCAGATATGGGGAAGGCGATGGCCTTCAGATTTTCACGTCACAGAATAATTTCCATCTTTCTGCCTTTCTTTGCGTAAACAGGAAATATTCCGTTAATGGACCCCTGGCTCCACTGCTTCCATCCTAGAAGGCCCGCTTCTCCGTCCTGGAGGTTTGGACTTGGACATTTTTGACGCACAGATCCACAAAATGGGGAAATGGGTTTCCTCCAGAAAACCTGCTGAGCCCAGTGTTGGGGGCGCTGTGGAAGTCCACCAGCAGCCCGCCATGTTTTTGTGTTCAAAAAGTGGAAAGTTTTGGATTTGCATGAACAGCCATCATAACTGGGAATTAACAGTGTGAGACCAACAGACAGGTGCAGGGATGGTGCCCCCTAGTTCAAGGCATCACCTCTAGACTTAGCTTAATTCTATAGATCATAACAATAATAAAAACAATGCTTAGCCTGGTGGGGGGGCAAATAAAGCCTGGTGGCCCGCCATGCTAATGATACACTAGAGCAAACCCTGGGGAACAGTCGCTATGTCAGAACTTATTGCGTTTCCCTTTACCCTAACTCTTCTTCAGAAAATCCTAAAACCACCTGAAGCGAGCGTAAAAACTTTCCCATAAAATATAGGAAGATTTTTTCAAGTTTTCAAAATGTGCAGAAAAATCCTGGATGGAAACGTGGTGACTGAGTTTATTTCTGTGAAGGTGGTAGGGGTCAAATTGGGATGGCCTTTTTCTGATGTGGGTGCCTGATGTTCTCCAGGGGTCAGCTGCACCAGCAGTGCTGTGAAGAGTGGACGCTGGTCAGTGAAGAGACTCAGGCCAAGATGGCGCGTATGGCCGCTGCAGCTGCCTGGGGTCTAGGTAACGGCCATGTTCCCTCTTCAGTCATCAATCAGACACCAACGCTGTGCAGGGTTACACCACATGGTCTTTAGTTATTTATCAACCAGTTTTCTTGTTTTTCCAGGACACTGGGATAGCATGGAGGAGTATACATGTATGATCCCCAGAGACACACACGACGGCGCTTTTTACCGAGCAGTTCTAGCTCTCCATCAGGACCTCTTCTCATTGGCTCAACAGGTGGGTTGCATTATTGCTCAGCCACATAAACGCCAAACAGGATGTACTTTGAAGGTTTATGTTTTTGAATGTGTTCTCATAAAGTCACACACTTTTTGGAATTTGTCTGGCCTTGAAGCTCGTGAAATTTTGCTTCATCTTTCTGATTATTGCTATTATTTCCATTTTATTAACACTTCAGTGTTTTTTCTGCTGCCCAGAGAGGATTGAACTCCTCTCTTTGACTCTTGACTCTTCATTAATAATAGTAATAATGAAATGCACAAGGTTTGCTGGTTCTTTCTCTTCTTTTCCACGTGGAATACTTTTGGTGTGAAAATGTTATGTAAGCGTAGCTCATTTCAGCGTTCAGCTGCCAAAGCAGGCGACTCCTCCCGTGGTTTGTTGGAGGTTAAGATGATGGTTTTCCTCCAGTTTAAGGAAGGTTAGGCTTTTGTCAATGACCTCCGACTCCCTGGAGCTGGATGTGCTTAAAGCGAATGGAGAACACACAGACAGCATGCTTCAGCAGCCGACAAACGGTAAACCAGGGATGGCCAACCCGCGGCTCGGAAGCCGCATGCGGCTCCTTGACCGGTTCCATGCGGCTCTTACGTTCATATAGTCGCATTTTGCCAGACGTGCAATAATGACGAAAAGTAGTCAAATGAACTGTCAATTATTGACAACAGCAGCACGCCATTACTGTTGGCCGTAACCACGCAAAAACAACACAAACAAAAAACAGTCTTTGTTTCTCTTGCAGTCTTACTCTTTCCAGTCGTTCGCCATCTGCTCTCACACAAACCTCCGCTCACCCCTCACTCTCACTCCCCTGCCCCCTCGCTCTCTCATCCATCCTGATGCATTCGCGGACAGTGGGAAATCATACACTCTAATTTTAATCTCTAAACAGCGTAACATCCAGTAACATTTAGCACATACTGTAGGGTCGCTATAATATCCAAGTTTCGCTTCGCTTGAGTGCAATACGGTATTTTCGTCAAATGCGCATGTGCGCAGTTTTTCAGTAAGAGTAAAATCATTTGAGTAAACCTTTCGCACTCAAAATGGCAGGGAAAAAATGCACAGGAAAACGAAAATATGAAGATGAACACAGGACGTTTTTGACAGAGTGAGAGAATTTATATTTTTTTGTTGAACGTAGTGGAAAGCTATTCCGCCTTATATGTCAGGTGTCCTTGTCGCATTTTAAGGCTTCAAACCTTCAGCGCCACTTCAGCTCACTCCATGCTAACATCGACCAGGAATTTTCAAAAGGGACTGAACTTCGCAAGCACAAGTTGGTTACCTTGAAAAGTCAGACAGAAAAGCAGGCAAAGTTTTTCCAAAAATTTACAAAGCACTCAGACTGTAACGCTTGCATCATATCAACTGGCTTGGAACATTGCACGGGCCAAAAAGCCATACAGTGAAGGGGAGTTCATTAAAAAATGCCTCTGTGACGTTGAAATCTTGTCTCCTGAAAACGATAAACTAAAACGAATGGTATCAGACGTCCAACTGTCCCGCCACACTGTTGAGCACAGAATATCAGACAAATTTACAATAAATCTGGCTGAGCAAAAATATGAGTATGAGGAAGGGATGGGTTGATGTTCATGTGTGTCCATGCATATGATGTTTCTCTTTGCGGTAACTTGGTAAAAAATGTGGCTCTTGGTCTTTGTCTGGTTGGCCACCCCTGCGGTAAACAGTTGATCATCCAGTTGCCCTGTTCTTGTCCTCTGGAGATTTGCTTCCCATGACTCTCCTTCTCATCACAGACATTCTCCCTCTAATTTTGAGATTACATCCAGGTGCGGCTAGTAGGTCTCTGAAACTACTTAGTGCCTGAAGAATAGCTGGAGCTGACAATGTAACACACACACACACACACACAGCACAGAGGAGAAGAAAGGGGGCTTAAATGTGTGGTTTTCCAGATGGAGTTTGTCATTTTCACACAGAGCTTCCTTTGATTCAGTGGGCTGTAGCTTTCATCCTTTACATCCAGACATATGCTCCAAGGGTCATGTTTGAGTAAAATTTCTCGAGTTGATGTCTGAAGTTTCCTGTTGTGGTCTGTGTGACACTCGGTGTGTTGCAAACATTTTTAGGATTGTAATGATTGCTTGAACGATGAGAGAATCTTGATTTTTAAAAGTCCAAATGATCCGCCTCAAGGCTTCTTTAAGTAGTTTAACTGTCTAGCGCACTTTCTCTGTGCTGGAGGATTTTGTTGTGCCGATGAACTATTGTTGAGTACTAAGTACTATTAGCAGTGATGGAGGAAGAAGCGTTACCAAGGAGATAAAATGTGTCCAAAGTGTGGGTTCACTCACTTTGGATATATTTTTCTTCTTTTTAGGGGGAGCTACCTACTAATCTGTGATGTGAAAAATATATAGATTAGAAATGTAAAAACACTTTGTCATGCTTCAAACTTTAGACTGAAAGTAAAGTTTAATATAAAAGGCAGTGTTTACTACTGAGTTTGCTTTCTATTTTTAAAAGTTAATGTGAAATGTTTCATTTCTCTTCTTTTTTTATGCATATAGTTTTTTCTTACTTCAAGCTTTAAGACTAAAAGTGATGTTAGAATCATATTGCATCTTAAGTAATAAAATGTTGTTATAAGAAAAAGTTTTTTACTAGCCTTTGCTCTGTCATATATTTCTTTTACTATCTTATGTAGCATCAATTCCACTTCACAGTGTTGTAAGGTAATTTAATTTATATGCAGCAAAAGGCATTTCAATGTTCTTTACATGAATTAGAGGAAACATAAACAAAACAAAAAAATAAAACAAGAAAATTACTTCACAATTTATAAACTAATAGTTTCTCTAAATCCTAAGGTTGTTCTATCTAATAGGTTTTACTCCTGTTCTGGGTTGAGGAAATGTTCCTGTTCCGTGTTGCTCAGCAGAATAAGAATAAGTACACCATAGATTGTGCTCCTTTGTGTTGGCTGGTGCATATAATTCCAACAAGATTCACTGAAATTATTGTCTGAATTGTAATGCTATAAAACTCCTGGGGAACTCAGACCTCCACTGTTGGTTATTTAAAAGAGCCTTCTGGCTTCATGGCTCTAATAACAAAGTTACATCACAGAGCCCTGATCTTATGTGAATAAATGCAGCTTTACGTAAGAGAGCAGAGGGCTGGTTAGCTGCTGTTTTGTGCTGCCAGAAGCCAGACACTGCATTTACTGGGAGTCGTCTGGACTGCACATTGGCAGCTTGGCCCCAGCGCAGTAATTCAGGCGTAAACAGCACTAGAACTCCATGGAGAAACAGCCTCATTGTCACCTCATATCAAGGCCAGTGTCCTAACTCCACGACTTGTTATTTGTGCCTCAGGATGTTTTGGCATGCCATCATCCCTGCTTTCCCTCCCCGTAAAAAAAATAAATAATTGGTGTTGGTTTGAAACAGCTTTGTGCCCCTCCGAGAGCTTCCTCACTTTTCTCCTTTATTTTCTCTCCCTGTTAATAAAAGTTGCCAAATGATGCGGCCGATAAGGCTCCAGAAATCACTTTACGAATATCTGTGTCCTTGGTTGTCCTCGTCGTCTTATTTCCATCATCTCTCTCCGTCAGGAAGTGTTTCCACTCCTCAGGGCTCTTACTGGCTGTTTGCTGACTCTGTGGGTGTAGATAAGTCCTGCATTTGCAGGAGAAGTCAGATGGCCAGATTCCTGCAAATGATTCAGCAGAAAGCAGAAATGCCTACAAGCAGGATGCTAACCAAATAGTTTTTAGGGGTGAATCTATGGGCAATATAAATAATATATATTACTTTTATATATTTATAAAAATAACCTCTGGAAATACAAAAAAATTGTTTTTCAGAGTTCTCATCTTTTTTATTTTTAATCTGTTACCTTCTACCCCCTCTGCCTGTTTATTTCTCAATGTGGACACACTTTACAAAGCTTTCTAAACTTCCTTTGTCATCCAAGTTCATGGTTACATAAATGCTGCATGGCTGTTCTCAACACTTCATCTACCTCTGTTCAGAAAATGTTTTATTGGAAACATAATTATTGAAATGTTGAATTAATCTGCAACTTTATAATTATTTAAAATCATATTGTAAATATCTATCATGAAAAAAGGAATGATGTAATGTGTCTGTTTATATTTCTGTGAATAACCTAGTGCATTGACAAAGCCAGAGACCTCCTGGATGCTGAGCTGACGGCCATGGCTGGAGAGAGCTACAGCCGTGCCTACGGGGTGAGCGTTCATCACACCATCAACATAAGATCACTTTTCTTTTCTCATTATATCAGAAAAACAGATTCATCACGTGGTTCTCTGTCCCACTCATGAGTGGATTTTTTATAGCAGTTCTTGAGTTGTATTCTTGTGTTGTATTTATATTTACTTATATTCTATATTCTTATTCCTTGTTTCTTGCATAATTTAAGGTTTTTCTTGCATAATTTAAGGTTTTGGTTACTCACATTTAGTGTGTACCTTAGTATTTAATTTGTATTTTGTATTCTTTTGCACTTTTGCTTACTGTGTGTTATCTTTGTTTTTTGCCTGGGAGCTGCTGGTAACTTCAATTTCCTGAGGGAGTTTTCCCAAAGGATCAATAAAGTACAAGTCTAAGTCTAAGTCTAAGTCTGAGATTATCAGTAAAAAATAGAAAACAGCAGGCTTGGTAAAATCTAACCCTTTGAATTCTTGTATACATAGTGCACCTAATCTTCTTAAAAACTCTTCATCAGACTGAACTCTGTTGGAAATTGGATTCTTGGGTCACCAAGTGAATTTATCTCAGTCAACTTTAATTTTCCTTTCAGATTGTCCTTTCAATTTATTTTCCTCTTCTGTACCATATATGAATGTTTCAGTTCCAATAAAGTGAAAGAGTATCACTGAAAGTAACTGTGTGTGTGTTTGTGTCCCAGGCCATGGTGTCCTGCCAGATGCTGTCTGAGCTGGAGGAAGTGATCCAGTACAAACTGGTGCCGGAGCGGAGGGACATCATCAGGGAAACTTGGTGGGAGAGGCTGCAGGTACTCAATGCTCAGAAAAACACACACACACCCACGCACACACACCCACACACACACACACACACACACACACAGCTTAAAGGAGTTCAAATCTTCATTCACGTGTGCAGTTCAAGCATGCGATGTGAAGCAGATGCTGTTGCTAATGGAAAACATCCCGTCTGCAGGCATGTGGAGACTCAGCAGTGTCTCAGACTGATCTATTGTTGCTCTTAGTGTTTCTTCTCTGATGTGCTTCCAGATATTGTTTCTATAAATATGAAAACTGTTTTAGAGAAGCCATGAGTCCTGGCTTCTGCTATCGGTGTTCCCACAAGACAATCAGCAACTTTTAAAATGTTTTGTGGGATCAGTTTGATACAAAGCTTGGTTAGTCTTTGGTTTATGACAGTGATTAATATAAAAATAGAAAACCACATTCAGCTGCATGTCACCACATTCAGCTGCATGTCCACACATTGACAAAACAGATTCACCACACGTTGCAGGACTAGGAAAACAACTTGAACCTTTTCACGTTTTTCAAGTTAACAAAAGGGGATTTTATGAAGCACATCAACACAAAGTATAAAAGTGCAGAAGTGTTTGCTGACAGGATCGCTCTAGTCGCCACAAATCCAGTCTTTGTGGAACTGTGGCAAAGAAGAAAGCCATTGTCGATAACAAGAAGATTTTCTGTTTACAATTTGCTGCAAGCTGTGCAGCGAGACCGCAAACATGTTTCACCAGACCAGATTGAACTTTGATTCAAAAAACGGTGGAAGAAAAATAATACTACACATCATCCCTGGACAAAACATCCCACCATACTACATGGTGGTGGCAGGGTCATGCTGTGGGGAGTTGGAGCTCACTTCTCTTTCTATGTGCTTTCTTGAGTTTCAATAGCTGCTTCCTCGTTCATGCACTGCTAAATGAGGGTGTGTGTTTCTGTGTGTTTTCCTTCAGGGTTGTCAGCGCATTGTGGAAGACTGGCAGAGGATCTTGATGGTCCGCTCTCTTGTCATCAGCCCCCATGAAGATATGAGAACTTGGCTGAAATACGCCAGCCTTTGTGGCAAGAGCTTACGCCTGGTCAGTGCACTGACGTATTTATATTGGATAGTAATAGACCATCTACTGTAATTAATAGAAGCTCTCCAAGATCCTATTCATTGTCATTATTAATAATCAGGCAGAGTAGACTTCTAACTTTCCTTAACAGGAAATTATGTTTTGGCTGAGAGGAAGTTAAGTGCAGCTATCAATTAAACTTCATTCAAGTTTTTCTAAGCGGCCAGTAATAAAAGCAGTGAAGCTTACACTGGGTCATGCTGTGTGGAAACTTAAAGTGCATATCTTCTTAATGAAACAGAGGATTTGTTTCATCTTTAACCTCACTGGTATTCCAATAAGTTGGCGAAGACGATAGAAAGTGTTGTTATAATTGACCACAATTTAGAATCAGACATCACTGAATGTGCTGCTATTGGAAAATAGAAAGATGCATTACACCACCAGTAAAAATCTATTTGCAGTTTTGGGGAAGAAAACAAACCCTCCTTATTGAGCTTATGTCATTTTGATATCTTTCTTTTACTTTCTTTTGCCTTATCCCCTGTTCTTGCTGGTCGAAAAAGTATTTATTCACAAATGTTTTTATCTGTTTGTATTAAAGTATATGTATGAAAAACAAAGTTCTGTTCAGTTTGTTGAGTAATTCTGCTAAATGTGCTGCATTCCCCTCCAGGCTCTGGCCCATAAGACCCTCGTGCTCCTCCTGGGTGTTGATCCCTCCAAGCAGCTCGACCACCCGCTGCCCACCACCCACCCACACGTCACATATGCATACATGAAGTACATGTGGAAGAGTAGTCGCAAGGTAGGAAAAGCCACTTGGTCACATAAAATCTGGTAATTACTTTCTTTGTTTCAGTGCAATATGTCAGTATGGTCCGACTGTCTCTTTAGGGTTTCATTCAGGTTTATTAACAAGAGTGTTTGAGATTCAAGGTTTAAGAACATTTCTTTAAAATACACACATCATTTAATCTTATTTCTGTTTTTGTAACCTTTATTTATCCACAATTTGTATGTGATACTAATACAAGTTACAAGACACAAGGCAAGAGCTTACGCCTGGTCAGTGGAGCGACATATTTATATTGGATGGTAATAAACCATCTACTGTAATTAATAGAAGCTCTCCAGGATCCTATTCATTATCATTATTAACAATCAGGATTTGTATGTGTTACTAATACAAGTTACAAGACAAACGTTTGATATTAAACTGGAAATATCTAAACAAAATTAAGCAAATCAACAGAAAAAGGTTCAGTTTAAGAAAATCAGTCTTTCAATAAAGGAGTCTAAAAGAGATCCAAACTTACAGATGAAAGTATCAAGCTTTTCATATCCTCTGTAAATTAAAAAACTACATAGTTCTGCCAACCTCTGAAAAAATATCCTAGGTATTTGAAGAGTAGCCAATTTAAGAAGCATAAATCATAGCAGTTGTGTGACGATATTAATATATTCTTTGTATTTTTTATCTATTATTTTAAGTTTTAATAATTATCTCCATAGAAACTGTTAGTATAAAAAGTATTTTTCTGATTGAATTGATAAAAACGCAAAGAAAAACAGCAGCTAGAAGGTTGTGGTGAGTATTGAAGAATGTGTGTGTCCTCTAACTAATCATGTTTCTTATAAATACTGAATAATTATCTTCATATCCAAATAAAACAAACAGCAACGTATTGATGTTGAAAGTAGACGCTGCTTCTCACTGGGCAATTCCTGTAATAGCAGCTTCATCCAGCCAACTTGTTTCACCAATGTGGCCAAAACTTTCCCAAACACTTTCGGAACATTAGTCACAGCTGCAAGGATTACATAAGTTACTGGTTAGGTTGACCAAACAAAAAATCTAAAACATTTCACACAGCAAGAGGAAAACATTAATGATGATAAATAGCTATAGAACTCAGTTTTTAATGTTACTTTTTTATTTATTTTTAAAAATCCAAAGGTGGATCAAATGTTAGTAAAAGCAGCTGTGGGTGATCTAAAGCTGTGCTTTCTAACTCTCCACTGCTCCAGCTTGTTTCAGTTTTTTTGTGTGATGTCTGGAGAACAGGTGAACCAGTTCAGAGCATAACTTCACTGTTTTCTGCTTCTGTTTTCCGTTTTGATAGAATGAGCAACGCAAGATGGACGTCCCCACAATCAATGGGAATAATTCTCAGTAGAAAACCGCTCTTACATCACACATAATAATGCAGTATTTAGTTTAATATTTAGTTTTTGCTGATATTTGGTAAGTAAGGCTTCAATGGGTGGAGCCAGAACAGATGTTGTTTGGCTGCCAAACATGTAGCGCCTGTTTGTTGAAAGTGAGGGTCTCATTTGGGGGCGTAGGTAAGTGTGAACGTTAGCGCTAATGCTAACACAGCCAACTTCGTTTCTCAACAGATATAAAACACAGATGAGCAGAGGGGAAAAAAACAATCTACTGTTGGAGAAGACATTGACTCATCATCACTGAGACAAATTTCTCAATAGATGATGAGCCGTTGTTGCATTCATTGCTTACTATTTAGATTTTTAATGATTTTAACATCTTTTATGTCCTTATCTCCCAGCACAATGCCTAATAAATTGACAAATGGTTGTAAATGTTAAAAAGCTGATCACTGACTATGTTGTGTCTTGACAGATTGATGCTTTCCAGCACATGCAGCACTTTGTCCAGGGAGTCCAGCAGCAAGCCCAACATGCCATAGCAGCTGAAGACCATCAGCGCAAGCAGGAGCTCCACAAGCTGATGGCCAGGTCTGTTCATCAGCAGGAGGCAGCAGCCACTGCTTCAGTAATGGCTACAACAAAAGCACAAACAGTAGAAATGTTTATGAAATAGCAGATTGCCATGTTTGTTTTTTCATGTGCAGATGGACAGTTGGCTCTGTGATAACTTCACTGAGGATTCATTAGTAAAGTATTTATTGTTGTAATTTTCCAGAAAAATTACCCATCTTACATCACAATGTTCATAAGACTTCATAAACTGACATTTCTCAGAAACTCATTCCTTAAACATTGCCCATCTGGTTTCAACTTTTCCACTTAAAATCATGCTCTACATTTTACAGAAGCGATAACTTTCCACTCCCACCCTTAAAAGCCTTGCAAATGTACTTACATGCACATTTCATTATGATACAACAAACAATGTTTTTATCAGATCGACCAGCACAAAATACCACAGTATTGTGAACTATTAAATATCCATCTTATATGTTTTTTACTGAACAATACCTGAGCAAAGTTCCTCGCCACCTGTTTCAGATCAAATCACATTGGTGACAAACGTTTGTGCAACAAAAGTTTCTTTACGTTTAATACATTTTTGTAGAGGTCATCAAAGGTCAACCAGCCCCCCCACATTTACAAAATCAAATGGATTTTGTCAATCAGCTGTGCTACAAACATTTTAGCTGCACAAACAGCAAAAATAATTCTCTAAGTTTTGTTTGATTTGGAAACTTTCTTAAAATCTTAACAGCACAAATTGAAATTCTTGCAGCATGAACCAGCTTAACTGTAGCACAGTTTAATGACACCACATTCTGTTTGGTTTTGTAAATATGGACAGACAGGTTAACTTTCCCCAAACGTGTTGTGAGGGTCTGCTGGGAACTTCTGGCGGAGTCCCCTGTGAGACGGAGCTTTAACTCCCATCTCCGGCAGAAATTTGAACACGTTCCGGGGGAGGTGGGGGACAGCGAGTCTGAGTGGACCATTGTCAAGGCAGTTTATTGGAGCTGTGGCCGCAAGGTTGTCGGTGCCTGTCGCGGCGGCAACCCTCGAACCTGTTGTTGGACACCTTCTGTGAGAGATGCTGTCAGGGTGAAGAAGGATTCCTATCGGGCGTTTTTGGCCTGTGGGACTCCAGAAGCAGCTGATGGGTACCGGCGGGCGAAGCGGCATGCGGATCAGGTGGTTGGTGAGGCAAAAACTCAGGCGTGGGAGGAGTTTGGAGAGACCATGGAGAAAGAGTTCCGTACGGCTTCGAGGCGATTCTGGTCCACCATCCGCCATCTGAGGAAGGAGAAGCAGTGCAGCACCAACACTGTTTAAAGTGGAGATGGTGTGCTGCTGATCTCGACTCGGGATGTTGTGGGCCGGTGGGCAGAGTACTTCGAAGACCTCCTCAATCCCACCAACATGCCTTCCATTGAGGAAGCTGAACCTGGGGACTCTGGGTTGGGCTCTCCAATCTCTGGGGACGAGGTCGCCGAGGTGGTTAAAAAGCTCCTCTGTGGCAGGGCCCCGGGGGTGGACAAGATTTGTCCTGGATTCCTTAAGGCTCTGGATGTTGTAGGGTTGTGTTGGCTGACGCGACTTTGCAATATTGCATGAACATCGGGGGCAGTTCCCCTGGATTGGCAGACCGGGGTGGTGGTCCTCCTGTTCAAAAAGGGGGACCGGAGGGTGTGCTCCAATTACAAGGGGGTCACACTCTTAAGCCTCCCTGGCAAGGTCTATTCAGGGGTCCTGGATAGGAGGGTCCGTCGGAAAGTCGAACCTTGGATTCAGGAAGAGCAGTGTGGTTTTCGTCCTGTTCGTGGAACACTGGACCAGCTCTACACCCTCAGCAGGGTCCTAGAGGGTGCAGGGGAGTTCGCCCAACCGGTCTACATGCATTTTGTGGACTTGGAGAAGGCGTTCAATCGTGTCCCTCGGGGAGCCATAACCACCAAAACAGAGGTGGTGGTTAAGCTCCGTGGCCTTAACCACGGAGCTTTTTGAGGTGGACGCAAAAAGCATCTCTGCTTTTTGCGGATGATGTGACCTGTTGGCTTCATCAGGTCGTGATCTTCAGCTCTCGCTGGAGCAGTTCGCAGCCGAGTGTGAAGTGACCGGGATGAGGATCAGTGTCCCCAAATCCGAGGCCATGGTCTTGAGCCGGAATAGGGTAGAGTGCCTTCTCCGGTTTGTGTCCTGCCTCAAGTGGAGGAGTTTAAGTATCTCGGGATCTTGTTCACGAATGAGGGAAGAAGGGAGCGGGAGATTGACAGGCAGATTGGCGCAGCGTCTGCCGTGAAGCAGGCGCTGTACCGGAAGAGAGAGCTGAGCCAAAAGGCGGAGCTCTCGATTTACCGGTTGATCTACGTTCCCACCCTCATCTATGGTCATGAGGTTTGGGTCATGACAGAAAGGACGAGGTCACGGAGACAAGCGGCCGAAATGGGTTTTCTCCGTAGGGTGTCTGGGCTCTCCCTTAGAGATAGGGTGAGAAGCTCCGTCATCCTGGAGGGACTCAGAGTAGAGCCGCTGCTCCTTCACATCGAGCGGAGCCAGTTGAGGTGGCTCGGGCATCTGGTCAGGATGCCTCCTGGACGCCTCCCTGGTGAAGTGTTCCAGGCACGTCTCACCGGAAGGAGGCCCCGGGGAAGACCCAGGACACGCTGGAGAGACTATGTTTCTCGGCTTTCCTGGGAACGCCTTGGGATTTCCCCGGAGGAGCTGGAACAAGTGGATGGGGAGAGGGAAGTCTGGGTCTCCCTTCTGAAGCTGCTAGCCCCGCGACCCGACCCTGGAAGAAAATGGATGATTGGAGCTTGACTTTTGGTGACCTCTAGAAACATTTGAAGGTTAGTGGGCAGGGCAACTTCATTCAGGTTTGAACTATAGGAAAGAAAAAATCAGTAGAGTTAAACGAACTGAGATTCTTTGGCAAGAAATGAAAGTTGATATTTACTGGTAATCTTTTTCTTGAGCTTTTCAGTTTTAGTTATTCTGTTCTGAAAATAGGAGTAAATAAAAAGTTCAAGCATTATCTTATCAGTGCTAAATAAAAATGCTTTTCACGCATTTCATAAATTCACTAGTAGATTTTTTTTTTTATCAAATCAAATCTTCCAAAACATCCACTAAAGTTTCTGCTTTTAACATGACAAAATGTAGATAAATAGTTCAATGGGTTTGAAAGAGTTTTGAAGGCACTGTAAATCTCATTTCAGACAAGACTCTGAAGTGTTTTGAAATTCTTCCTAACAGGAGAACCAATTGAAGAAAATACTGGCATATTTTTCTGATGCTGGTTCGACGGTAGTTTGGAATTTCATCAAAGTCCCAGAACAGGCTGTTTACAATTCCTCAAACTATCAGGGCTAAAGTCAGCTGCGTTTGGTCCTGACAAGAGGATAATTACCTTGTAAAGAGCTTGTCTGTGTTTCATTGGGGTTTTTTTCTTCATGTTGGTCACGTAACACAAACCAGCCAGAGGTGCGGCTTCGCATCAGACGGGTATAATCCAGGTTCCAGTAAATCATACGCCACAATGTGCCAGCAGTGGCCGTGTCCTCCCATCCTGTAAATCAAACCTGACGAGACTGAAGCATGACAGCAGGCTGAAAAGGTTCTTTTTCATTTTCTATCTGCCACACAACAGCTTTCTGAGGAATGCATGTGAGGAGAAAACACCTGTATAAAGTCAGCCAGGACGGGCCGCCCCCCATCCTCACACACTTTAATGAATGCAGGTCGGCTGCTGGTATGGAGCACACCTGGATTTCTCATGTTCACATCATCTCGCACAACACTTCACTCTGACTCAGTAGTTCTGCTATCTGCTTTTTTTTCATATGTTCTGTAAAACCCCTGCATGCTAACAGATTTTGGAAGCAGTTTTGGCATAAATCCTTTGCTAACACATGGGAAAACAAAGAAATTATGTAATGGCAATGGGGAAATTTATTAGTGGACCCTTCCAAACAGTATTCACATTATTGATAAATGTATCCACGAAAAATCTGTGTTTGCCATTTGCTCGCATTAGTCTAGGTGTGTAAATTACACAACTCAGCCTCACCAGGCACAACTAGTTGGACTTCTGCCTGTTAGCATCTGTTTATGCTTAATAGAGGCCTGTTCTCCTCTGAAGTTTCATAGCTCAACACATAAGCGACAGAACCGATTAAATTTTTTTTTGATGAGTTGGTGCAAAATTTCCAAGTTTTCAGTCATTAAAAAGTGTAACTTTTCTCTGGTAAATTGCGATATGTTTAAGCCAGTTGTTCTGTGGGAGTTAACATTAGCAAGTGTAACATTTTTGGAAAAGAAACAAACTTTGTACTGCAGTGATTCCTTGGTTAATGGTTTTCTCCAAGAGAGAAACAAACAGATTCACACCTGTCTTTATGGCATATTTATTGTCTAGTTAACTGACTGGATTCCTCGTGTATTGTCAATGAAGAAAGCAAGGGTTCACCAACATGCAATGTGAATTTATGTGGAAGCATTTATACAGTGAAAGAACTGAACCTTGTGGTACTCCTTATCTGACTGTGGTTAGATGTATTAACATGAACAGACTGACATCTGTCAGGCGAAATTTGCTCTGCACTCAAACAAAGCAAACAATGATGACTTTAACGTTTGACTTTAGTAACTTTTATAACCTACAAAATGTTTTTTTTCAGTTAAATGTTTGAAAATATCTCTGTTAACAGTTTTAGTTTATACAGTGTTATAATGGAGGCTATGTGTGAATGAAGATTTAAACTACTATAGGCTATGTGTGTGTGTGTGTGTGTGTGTGTGGTGTGTGTTTCCACCATGTAGGTGCTTCTTAAAGCTGGGGGAGTGGCAGCTCAGCCTGCAGGGCATCAATGAGAGCACCATCCCTAAAGTCCTTCAATATTACAGCAGTTCAACAGAGCATGACCGCAACTGGTACAAGGTCAGTGTCCGCCCCCCACCCTTCCTGCCTGGTGACAGTAAAATCCGAGTTGTGTCAGAGAGGAAATTTCTGTCGGTGAACATTAGACACCCCATGTTGTCGCTTTTTTTAGAGCTTTTGGTTTTCATGTCTCATTTACATATATTCCTTGTTAAATGGAACTATTTTGTTGTCTGTTTGTTTTTAAGGCATTAGCTAACGAAAACAGCTGTCAGAATTTCCTCCACTGTGTGTGTGCGCGTTTGTTTGTAATACCTTGTATGGACCATTTTCCTGACACATTGTGGGGACCCACTGCTCCCTGTAGGAATGGAAGGGGAAACGCTGTTTTTGGGTCAGGGGTTAGATTTAGGACTTAGGTGTGAATTGTGTTTTGGTTAGGGTTAGGTATGTAATGGATAGAGTTAGGGCAGAAGTCAGCAACCCAAAATGTTGAAAGAGCTGGAAATGATGTCACAAATAAACGTGGAAATCATTTCCCACCGTTTCTCTGCAGGCCTGGCATGCGTGGGCCGTCATGAACTTTGAGGCAGTGCTGCACTACAAGCACCAGAACCAGGGCCGCGATGAGAAGAAGAAGCGGCGACACACCAGCGGGGCGAGCGCCGCCAGTGAGGCAAGCAACAGCGACAGTGAGGTGGACAGCGCCGACCACAGTCCCATGCCCTCACCGGGCCAGAAGAAGGTCAACGAGGTGAGAGCCCACCTTCTGCTTCTGTGAAAGCTTCTGGTTTGGTCCGTTTGAAAACGTTGCCTTGTTTTCTGACCTTTGATAGGACCTCTCAAAGACTTTACTGCTCTACACAGTCCCTGCTGTTCAGGGATTCTTCCGCTCCATTTCCCTGTCCAGAGGAAATAACCTGCAAGACACACTCAGGTGAGAGAAATAACTAGAATGCAAACAAGGCAAGCGGTCAAACTTTACTGTTTATGTGAAGGCCTGGCTGATTTCCCCATGTTAATGAAGTGTGGCCCTCTAGTGGCTGATATCACTCTTTGCTCTGAGAGGAGGTGAGCTCACTGCGTGTTTTAACTTTCAGGGTTTTGACGTTGTGGTTTGATTACGGCCACTGGCCTGAGGTGAACGAAGCTTTGGTGGAGGGAATCAAGACCATACAAATAGACACCTGGTTACAGGTAATGTGCACAACTATTTAGTCTTTTTTTGCTTTATTTTTTATTCTTCTGCCCATTGGTGGAAACAAAGACACAACTAACACTCTTAAAGCAAAATAGGGTCAGCCCTAAATCAATCCAACAGAGAAAATTGGCAGATCAGTAAATGTTCCCATGTTGTCTCCATCTCATGTTTTTCTCTTTTTCAACATGTACATTATTTTCCATTGAAAAAATAATCAGAATAAGCAAAGAAGGGAGCAATGTAGCAATGTTTGGCCTAAAAAAAATGATCATAGACATCCTTTTAAAGTAGTAAGCCT
This sequence comes from Xiphophorus couchianus, assembly GCF_001444195.1. Classification (NCBI taxonomy): domain Eukaryota; kingdom Metazoa; phylum Chordata; class Actinopteri; order Cyprinodontiformes; family Poeciliidae; genus Xiphophorus; species Xiphophorus couchianus. Next base: position 386,106 of record NC_040228.1, on the reverse strand, counting down.
TGTAATCAAGAAAATTTGATGTTTCTATTTCTATCAATAAAAATGAAAATAGTTGACAAATAGTTTTTTAAAAAGTATTTAACTGGGTTTCAATGCAGTCTTTTTAAAATATAAAATTAAAGATTTTCCATGTTCAGATAAGTATGAAAAAGAAAAAAACTCTGGTTTAAAAAATTGTTAGTTTTCTACAATCTTTCTACAAACTCCATGTTTGCTGCAAAATAAAAAAAAATTTTTTAAGAACAATTTCTTTTCCTCACAGTAAATGTTTTTCCTTAAAATGTACAGACTTTTTGAAAGCATGGAAAAGTGTGGTGGTATGCAACTTTTGTAAAATCATTTTTTTTGTGTGTATTTGCTCAAAATGTTACCATGTTGTGAGACCACGAAACTGGTAATGTGTGAAAAGATTAATCTCCTCCCTGAGCTGCTACTGTCTGGAGTAACGCACCGCTCCTAGTCAGAAACAACCAATCAGAGCCAACAGGAGGGGCTTAACGCTGTCAATCATGCTTTTAAGTGAGCTGCTCTGTGTGCTAATGGCAGAGAACAGCTTAATATTCCAGGAAAACTATTTCTTCTCCTTTATTGGCCATGCTAACTAGCCATAGCATTCACAACAGGCTATGTTGTGGGAAACTAGCTCTAGTCTAGTAGAGATGACATGACGATGATTGACAGCGTTAAGCCTCTTCTCTTGGCTCTGATTGGTTGTTTTTGACTGAACTGTATATTTATGTCTTATATTTTTCTGTCATGATACAGTGGCAGTTCTAACAAATATGTAAAAACATATTTCTGTAAGAAGTTAAATACGGCAGCTTTAAAACTGAGGTATGCGGAAAGCGCTGATTCAGTCAGACTTCTGTGGCGTGTTTTGAATGTATTGAGTTTTTTATTTTCCTTTCCCAGGTGATTCCTCAGCTCATAGCTCGTATCGACACGCCTCGAGCACTGGTTGGCCGTCTCATCCACCAGCTGCTGACAGATATCGGCCGTTACCATCCTCAGGTTCTCCACCACGGATTCTCACCTACACAACACGGAACGTATACAACACTACACTTTGTTGATTGTTTTACTGTTTTTTTCTTAGGCTTTGATCTACCCGCTCACCGTGGCCTCAAAGTCCACCACCACCGCCCGGCACAATGCTGCTAACAAGATCCTGAAGAACATGTGTGAACACTGCAACACCCTGGTTCAACAAGCAATGATGGTAGAGACTGAATTATTTACAGAAACCGTTATCCTTCCACTATCCAGGTTTTAGAATAGAAGGAAGCAAAGTGAAAGACTATTTTAATCACAGCTGAGCACAGATAACAAAATAAATGTTGGAATTGTGAACTTCATTCACTGAATGAACTCATTTCAAATGTGTTGCTGGCTAAAGGAGTGGAGCAACAAATGGCTGAAAAAGCCAGGCTGTCCATAAAACATTTAACTGGGAGAACATGGAGCAGGTCAGATGTGATCAGCTATGTAAGGTTATCTTAGAGGGGCAGAGGAAGGACAGCAGAGGAGCTGCAGTATGAAGTGAGGGTTCAATGTGTCAAAAACAACATGGAGGCTTTTCATCTGAAGTGAATGACATCATCAAAAGATTCAGTATTTGGACATGTTTGTGTTGAGGACAAGGCCACAGACCTTTGTTTAAAGCCCGCTGACTTCGGGCCCCAGATGGGGTCCCACTTTGCAGGATTGCATAAATGGAACCAGGACTCCAGATTTCACATCTTTGTTGTTCCACAAAGACGTTGTTTTTATTTCTCGAAAGCACATAGTTTGGGTCAGATTAATTAAAACAGGGGTCCAACATGTGGCCATTTGAGGCCCTTGAAATAATCTTGGCCCCCAACTGCAGATCAAGAATGATACAAACAGTTGGAGACTTTTGTAATTTTTTTGTAATGAGAGTTTCCATTGCACGTTTATATATTCCTAAATGGAAATGTTTTTTCTTTTTTAAAATTTATTTATCACAGGGACAATGCATATTATTAGCATTTCTGTAAATAAGAAGGCTGAATTTTAACCTGTATTTTCTAAACAGTTGGATAAACAAAAAAAAAAACATGAATAAAAGTAAAAAATTGAAAAGTAATTATATGAACACAATAACAAATACAATACCCATAATAAAATAGATTATAAAACTGAAGTGCACATTACTACCCTGTCCTGTTCTCTGTTTCAGTGGCAGTACATGAGATCAAATAGAACTTGTTGACAACCATGAAGTTTTAGAGTCAAAAATGTGAAATTAAAAATAGTACAAAATTATATTTGTTGTCATATCACTATTGACCTATCCTTACCCCAGACATATAAATGTGTCATATCAATATGTTTCAGGAAAGATTGAACCAGTCCGGTCCTCAGGGAACTTGCTTCCCTGGTCCTCGAAGTATATGACCCCAATATCCCTGATTTACAGCAGTAACAGTAAAATATATGTTTTCAGGAACAAAGAACAGATACAGAACGACTCCAATAGTAAAACATAGTGAATGAAAATGAATAGCGAAAAAACACGTACACCTCCAAGAAGAGGAAGAAAAATGAATGAATAAATAAATAAAAGTAAAGGAGGGGGAAGAAGAGAGCTGGGTGCGCAGGGGGTGGGGGGGTTACTTTTCTACATTGAAGCAACAAAGTCAATAAATGGTTGCCATTTAGAGTAGAATTTGTTCAAGTTTCCAGTTTTTGTATATCTAATTTTCTCCACTTTCAGAAAGGACATGACCTCATTTATCCACTTTGTGCTGGATGGGGCTATAGTTGATTTCCAGTTAAGGAGAGTGGCGCCTCGCGATCAAAGAGGTAAAAGCTATCACTTCCAACTCTCTTGCGGAGTATTGAGTATATTGCTCTGGGAGACCAAAAATACCAGTATGAGCTGAAGTGTCAATAGTTCTTGAAACTACAACAGACATGGTGTGAAAGTAAATTTGCCAGAAATTTGTGAGGGCTGAGCAGGTGAAAAACATGTGCGCAAGATTGCAGGGCAAGCTCCCGCATCGGTTGCAAACATCTACCATATTTGGGGAGATCTGTGCCAGCCTAGTTTTTGAATAATGACATCTGAATAGCACTTTGAACTGTATCAAACTCAGGCGGGCACATATAGAAGTTTTATGAATGGTTGTCAGGGCTGCCTCCCACCAGTGCTCATCAAAAACCAGCCCTAGTTCACCCTCCCACGCTCTTAGAGTTCGTAGTTGGAACTACATCATATGACTGAATCAAGTTATATATCTTTGAAATTAAAGACCTTTGCAAGGGGTTAAGTTGTATAAGTTCATCCCACGACTGCACAGGTGACAGGTGCGGGAAATTGGGAAATAAGGATTTTGCACATGCCCTTATCTGGAAGTATCTAAACAGATGGGAGGGTGGGAGATCGAATTCAGACGCCAAATCAGTGAAAGAGCAAAACAACACTTCTTTATAAAAATCCTTGAAACATTTTAGTCCCTTATCCTGCCACAGGGAGAAGGTCGGGTCGGTAAGAGCGGGTGTAAACACTGGGTTTTTTAAAAGTGGGGGTATGACTATGGGGCCTGTAAATTTAAACTGCTTCCTAAACTGAAACCATATTCTCAAAGTATCTGCAACTATGGGATTGTTGGTTTGGCCAGAGGGATTTAAAGAAGTTGGACCTGTAAGTAAAGCCTAAAGTGAGGCTGAGGGACATGAGTGTGCTTCTAGCTGACACCAAGGTACATCAGCTGAATTAAACCATAAAGCAATTTTAGTTATGTTAGCTGCCCAATAATAAACTTGAAAATTGGGTGGGTAGGCAGAAGCCGCCATAAAACCTACAGTTCTGAAGTATTTTTTGTCTTACTCTGGGAGTTTTGCTGCTCCACAGAAAGTGACAGATAGCTGAATCTAATGATTTTAAAAAACGTCTTGGTAAAAATGCAGGTAGACACATAAAAAGAAACAGAAATTTTGGCAAGATGTTCATCTTAACAGTACTTATTCTCCCAGTCAAAGTAAGTGGAAGGGACCCCTATTTTTGAAAGTCTTTTTTAATGTCTACAAAGAGTGGGAGGACATTTTTAGAGTACAAAGACTTATAAGATCTGGTTATGTTGACCCCAAGGTACCAAAAACCCATAGGGCACAGCTTAAAAGGAACATCAGATTGGGAGAGCTGCAGTGCTAAGTGGTTAACAGGGTAACATTCACTCTTGGCGACATTAACTTTATACCCTGAGAACTGGCTGAATCTGTGAAAGAATTTAACAGTAGCGGAGCAGGTTCCTATTGGATCAGAGACATATAAAAGCAAATCATCTGCGTATAACGATAGCCTTAGTTCTGCATGACTCCTGATGATTCCATTACCACTGGGAGAGGTTCTCATAAAAATACTCAGAGGTTCTATTGCAAGTGCAAACAAGAGGGGCAACAAGGGGCAACCCTGTCTACAACCTCTATTTAAAAAGAAATATCCGGATCGGTTGTTATTGGTAATAATACTGGCACAGGGCAGTGTATAAAGAAGGCGTATCCATTATATAAATTTTTTCCCTATTCCAAATGTAGTTAGAACCGCAAACAGGTAACTCCATTCTACCCGATCAAATACTTTTTCAGCATCGATTGATATGACAACCTCAGGCACAGCTGTTGTCTCCCTTGAATAAACAACATTTAACAAGGTGCGAACATTGTAATAAAGTTGACGCCCCTTTATGAAGCCAGTCTGCTCCTTGGAGATAATTGTTGGGAGAACTTGATCAAGTCGCTGGGCCAGGGCTTTTGTGAGAATTTTTGTGTCCACATTCATTAAAGATATTGGCCTATAGGAAGTACAGAGGTCGGGATCTTTGTCCTTCTTTAAGAGAACACTGATAGAAGCTTGTCTTAGGGAGGGGGGGAGTGAACCAAGTGATAAAGACTCAACATAGACAGAGTGAAGCAATGGGATAAGTTTGGCTTGGAATGTGTTATAAAATTCAACTGGGAACCTGTCGGGTCCCAGAGCTTTGTTGTTTTGCATATTTTGTAAAGCAGCATTTAACTCCTGAACAGTCAGACCAGCTTCAAGACGATCAATCAGTTCTGAGTTTAAAGGGGGAAACTGAAGCTCAACCAGAAACGTATACATATCAGACAAATCTGGAGGAGTTCACATTTATATAGGGACTCATAGAATGATGAAAAAACCGAATTAATAACTTGCATGTCCTCCTGCAGGACCCCCGATCTATCTTTAATGCGAGGTATTAAACGTGAAGCAGCTTGACGGCGCAATTGGTGAGCTAGCAATCTGCTGGACTTGTCGCCATATTCGTAGTATCTAGCACAAGAATGCAGCAGAAGGCGCTTTGCCTCATTAGTTGTGTTAAGGTCCAACTCAGTTTGTAAGACCAAGCGACGCTTAGAAAGACTGTCAGATGGGGTGGTTGCAAGCTGTTGGTCAACCAATTCCAACTCAGAAGTAAGCTTCTGAATGTTTGACCTTCTCAGTTTTCCCACATGTGCAGAATATGAAATTATCTGACCACGTAAATATGCCTTCAAAGAGTCCCACAGGAGCGCTCTAGAGATTGGTTCAGATTCAGAGTCATTAAAAGCAATAAAATCCTCTGTTGCGTCCATAATAAATTTGTGAAAATTACCATCTGATAATAGTGAAGTGTTAAATCGCCATTGAGAGGGATAGTGAGGTCCGGGCGAAATCTGAAGATCGAGAGAGACAGGAGCGTGATCCGAAATAATGATTGGGTGATATGTAACATTTGATACTTTAGGCATAATTTTAGCATCTAAAAAAATAATCTATACCTGAAAAAGTCTGGTGAACATGTGAATAAAAAGAGTACTGCCTACTGGTTGAATTACGAAATCTCCAGGGGTCAACACAACCATTATTTAGCATGAAACTATGAAGGGTTCTAGCCATTGATGATTGGGTTAAAACAGATTTAGAACGGTCTAAACAGGGATCAATAGTACAGTTCATGTCCCCTCCAAAAACCAAAACACAATTATTCAAAGAGGGTAGAATTTCAAACACCTTGTTCATGACAGATGGGTTGTCAAAATTAGGAGCATATAGGTTAACCAGTAGGGTGGGTACCTGGAATAGAGTACCTAACACTATCAGAAATCTGCCGTCTCTGTCTGAGATGGTTTTGGTCAATGTGAATGGTACATATTTACCTATTAAGATGGCAACCCCTCTAGCCTTTGAATTAAAACTGGAATGGAGTACTTCTGCAACCCATGGACATTTAAGTCTTAACTGGTCTTTATTTCTCATGTGGGTCTCCTGTAAAAAAATAATGTCAGGTTTCAAACGCTTTAAATGAGAAAACACCCTACACCGCTTGACAGCACCCCCTAAACCTCGAATATTCCAGCTGATAAATCTTACATTTGAGTTGTTCATATTAGCCATGTGAAATATGAGTTAACATTGATGAGGCAACCCGATTTCATCCCCACGCACCAGGTATAAGGAAGAGAAGAAAGAGGACAAAACAACAACAAAAAAAACCAACAATATTTCTGAACTGACACTATCCCTCATCCCACCCCAGATAGCACCTACCACTACCCCGTCCCCAAACAACAGGATACCAGTGCGAACTCCTAATGGAGTCATGAACCTAAAGACTAAACTTAAGGTTTTGGACCAAACAGTCATCCTCAGTTCACCTCAATTCAGTTGGAGCTCCTGCAAACATGTGAAAACTGAAGTGTAGCTAATAACAGAGCAGGTACATTACATGTCGTCTAACTCGCCTATGCCTTGGGCCGGCCCGGACCGAACAATATGAGCGGCTCCACTCACAACAAATTAAACTATACAAAACCGAAGTGATTCAACTGTGCATTACAGCCATCACTGCCAGAAGTCACTTTGGATGCGCCGGTGTAAAGAGAAACCTGGCCACAGCTATACTTACACTCGAACCGAAATTAGCTTTCAGGTGATTAAGCCAGATTTATTTCATCTTGAGTGTTTTCACGAAGGCAGTCGCCTCCGCGGGTGAAGTAAAACTCTCTCGTGACACCTCCCTTGGTGATGCGCAGACGCGCTGGATGTAGAAGCCCAAACCGGATGTCCGGAACCTCTCTGAGCTGGCGTCTGACGTCGTTGAAGGCTGCACGGGCTTTTGCAGTCTGAACGGTAAAATCAGGGAAGATGGAAATTGTGGAATCCCCCACCTTGACTCGCTGCTGGGCTCTGGCACGTCGTAGGATATCGGCGCAGTCTGCATGATAATGTAAACGAGCCATTATGGGACGGGGCCGCTCACCGGGCTTCGGCTTGGCTTGTAGAGATCGGTGCCCCCGGTCTACAACCGGCTCCTTCTCCAGGCCGAAGGCGTCCTTGAGCAAGGTGGAAATCGTGTCTGCGCTGACTGGGTTACGCTCTTCCGGTAGTCCTATGATTCTAATCTCATTACGCCGAGATCTTGACTCCAAGTCTTCACATTTACTGTCAAGAGCGAGGACCTGCGCTGAGAGCCTGTCCAAATTGCTCTTGAGTGAGACCAGATCATCAGTGCATGAAGACAGCGGTCCCTCCATGTCTGCAACAGTCGCCCTTAGTGCATCCATCTCCGACCTGATAGCCGCAATGCTAGCACTTAGCTCGGTCTTCACGCCGTGCAGCTCTGATTTAATCTGGGTCAAATTGTTAGTCAACGCCGTCTCCAATTCAGTCTTGAAAATGTCCACCATCTCTGCACGAAGTGCAATGAGGAGTTCAGCTTTAAAATCCGGGGAATATACGTTCCGGGCCGTGGAAGATTCTTCCGAAGGCGGTCGCCAAGTAGCCGAGCCCCGCGGTGGATCGGTATCAGCAGGCCGAGGTTGGGATGCAGTCGGTGGACCAGGCCTCGCCACCGTAGTTGTTGAATTATTCGTATTTTTGGGCTTTGGAGGCATCTTAAGCTGTAGTAGAGTCGTTGTAAGATTTAGAGGACATGCAAAGTGCACGAAAATGCCCAAATACACCTTATAAAAAAAAAAAAAAGATCTTTTATGGATTATAAAAAAGATCATTTGCAGGAGCTCCCTCCACCACGTCTTACTCAATCAGTCACAAAACCGGAAGTCCCCTAAATGGAAATGTTGAGCAAAACACAAAGAACTTTTCTTTTAGCAGCATTTTTTTTCTTTTATTGTTATTTTGTAGTAAGTCGGGACCCAAACAGAAGAGGCGACCCCAGAAAACTTTTACAGGGCTTCCCAGAACAAGCCAGTAAATATTTTAGGGGGGAACAGTTAAAAAATAAATATACATTTATTATTGTATTTGTTGGATTTTACATTTATGTCTTCACTTAAGAAGATGAATTTGTATGTCTTTCTAGGACATGAATATGATTCTTTGGGCAACATTTTCAAGAGGGGGCCATGGGACGTCTCTGGCAATCCAAAGACTTTTAGCTCAACATGCGACTTGGCCACACCATCCATTCATGATACTTGGGTTAATAGAGCAAATGTTTAAAAGGAAATTACTGCTGGAAATACACAAAAATATTTTATGGATTAAAAAATTTAAAATGATAATAGAAGAAAGTTAAATAACGGAAAACATTGGGGCAATTATCAGACTAATGTTCTGTATGTTATTCTGTTGCTAAAATGTTTCGTTCTCATTCAAATATTGCAGGTCAAAGAGAAATAACTCACAGTAATATTATTTTTCAGTTTTTATTTGGGGGCAAAAATGTGATTTTGTCCCCTGAGTATTTTCAACTTTACGATTTTTGCTGCAGGAAGTTTGAACACGGCTAAAATAAAAAGTGGGTGCATTTGATTGTTCCAGGATTTTAAAGGCATAAAATTTAACTTCTGGACTCAATCATGTTGAAAATGTGTGAATATTTCTTAAAAATGAAGCTATTAAACATATTTGAAATGAAGTTAAAAGGTGTAACTGGCAAGAGGTTGACAGTGATTTTTCCCCAACCTGAGCTGGTTTGCGTTCTGCATGAGAAAACAACCTGCTGTTTTCTCCATATGTGTGGAATTAGGATTTGGATTGAAAGCCCAGAATTCATTTCTGTCAAAGAAAACATCCAGTCCTGGCAGAACCGAAATGAGAATGTGTTTATGGTCTGGTGAAACCAAACTTGGAACTGTTCAAGGTAAAGAGAGACTTCTCCTGTTTTCGCCCACATCACAGCATTTATCCTAATCAATAAAACAGTGAGCTCATCAGGAACATTTTGAATGTCATAGTTCAGAACTGACGGAAAGTCTTGACGGTCTGACCGATCCCATGACCTTTTCACTGCAAGCTTTGCAAACACTGGGACCAGATGTGGACCCAAAAAGTCTAAATCATGGTTCAAAAAAATATTAGTTTTATGGTGTGAACACTGATGTTTCCAGGTTACTTCAGCTCTTTTACTTTTATATTTTCCCCTCAAACAGACTTCTTTGTTTTTCAGTGGAACTGTACTGGAAAAAATGTCATTTTAAAAGGGGAACATACAGTAGTTGAAATGATTCATTATTCTTTAATTCTTGACATTTTAGCAGTCCTGTGTACACATTTGATACAAACTGTGTGTGAGTACATAAACCTGGCATTTTGGTTACCACTTGTTAAATAAAGGATCTTTTTTTATTATTTAAAAAATTACAGAACATAGAAAACCCTTGTAGTTTTTCAGTGAAAATCAGAAACATTGAGCATCCTGGATGATATCTCTCTGAAAAACATGGTTGTGTTAGCCCGGGGGCTCAGGCTGTGTTATGAAATTAATATCTTACAGCAGCCTGACCTTTTATTGTTGTCTCTCTTCATCCAGGTGAGTGAGGAGCTTATCCGCGTCGCTATCTTGTGGCACGAGATGTGGCACGAGGGCCTTGAGGAGGCTTCCCGTCTTTACTTTGGCGAGCGTAACGTAAAGGGCATGTTTGCTGTGCTGGAGCCACTACACGCCATGATGGAGAGAGGACCACAAACCCTCAAAGAGACTTCATTCAACCAGGCTGGTGTCAGATTTTTACAAAGTGCACTTTGGGTTTTTCCTTTGATGTTTAGCATGTTTTCTGGTTCATAGGCAAGGCCAATTTATTTCTATAGTACATTTTGTGTACAAGACAGTTCATAGTGCTTTATAGAAAGAATAGAATAAGAGTTTCAAAACAGATCAAAATCATTGGTACAAATTTAAAACAAAAGAAATATGAGGAAAGAATCATTGACAAACAGGAAAAAAAATATAGGCAACATACTTTCGGCTCTCACATGCACAGATATATGACAGTTGTGTCGAGCAGTCAGCCAGTTACCAAAAATAAATAAAATAATTCTGCACCGACTGTTTGGTAACTGTATGACTGTAACTGCACGACACAGCTGTCATATACAAACAACAACAAACCCAATTGAAATGCACTCCTTTAGGAAACCAGTCTCTTAACAAAGTGGGAATTTGTATCTCTAAACTGCACACAGTGCCTGTATTATAGTGACTGTATTTCATCATATTTTCCCATTTATTGATGCTCTCATTTGAGGAGAAAATAGTAAAAATAACAATCCCAACAATACAGACAGATTTGGGGAGTTTTAAACATTAATTGGGATTTGTTGTGACAATAGCAAATCACAATTTTATGATAAAAAATGTATCATGATAAGTGATAAACGATACGATACATGCCCACCACTAGTGAGGAGGCCATTACAGTAGTCTGACCTGCTGGGGAGAAAAGCATGGATTCATGTTTTGAGGTCTGGTTTAGATACTATTTTCCTCCTGCTGCCAGTGATATCATCCAGACTCATCTGCATAGTTGTGGTAGGACACATTATACTTCTGAATTAACTGGGACACTGGAAGCATGAACAAGTTGAACAGTAGGGGTCCAAAGATTGACCCCTGAAGACTCCCACAAGTCTGACAGTTTCTAAGGTCAATTAAATGCCTGTAGTCCTCGAGAAAGAACCGATTTAAAGCCATACATATAAAAAGATGTACTTTGTTTCATGGTTGTTGGTGTTGCTTCATCTAATGCATCGACTGATTTTTTTTCTCACTTTTCATCTCCATTTTTCTTTCTCCAGGCTTACGGCAGAGATTTGATGGAGGCCCAGGACTGGTGCAGGAAGTACATGCGCTCTGGGAATGTGAAAGACCTGACGCAGGCCTGGGACCTTTACTACCACGTGTTCAGACGCATCTCCAAGCAGCTGCCTCAGGTAGGCCTGTCAAGATAAACGATGAATCAATTAATCGTACGATAAATTAAAACTATCAAACTCATTTTAGTTATCGGCTTTATCGTCTCTTCCGGCCTTTTTCTCTTTCTGTTGATGACACTGAATGAAAAAAGGCTCAACTCCGGTGCTCTCCACTGACCCCCCCTTCCTCATTTCCTTAGTGTAAAGCCCAGCGCAGACTACAAGATCTTAGAGCTGTCGGCCCATTTTCAAAACCTAAGAGACCACACATTAGCCGACAGAAATTCTAGGTATATCGGTTCGGTCCTGCCGTGTGGTGTCCAACAATGGGCACAAAATAATGGCTACAAGTTCAGTGAACTAATTTTAAAACCAGGCATTAATCAATGCTTTACTACAATCTACCTGCAATACATGTGGCTAGTGTCAGTGTAAAGTCCTGACTGAATGAAAATCATTAGAACCTATTTATGTCACGTTAACGAAGAACATCTGAAAAGTTACCGGGTTTATCAACTGCGGTAGTAATTTCGCTCCAACTCCTCCTCTTGTCATTTCTATATTCTTTGCACAAAATGTTGAATAAACATTAATGTTGTTTCCACATATCTCTAGTGCTGGGCTTCAGGTTGTCAGCTGTTAGGGATTCCCCTCTGTAATTTCCCCTCAGAAAGCATGGAGGAGAATCCAGGCTTTCTTATTGGCTACCTGTCACATTCAACAGGCTGCGTTAAGATCCCAGTCGGGGAAACCCCCCTGATTTAGCTCAGAGCAGATGATCTACCATAACACACCACACACTACAGGATGATCGGTTATGAAATCGCAAGCAACAATAGTAGAACGGCCAACGTTCTAAGATTGTCATAAGGGGAAAATCAGGGCAAAACATCATATAGTGTGAACTATTGCATCTGGTAGTCGATGTGCCCATTTTCTCTATTTAAATCTAATTATTACTGAAGGGCAACATAATATACAGACTTCATAATCTGCACTCTTTTGGTTGAATGCAGTATTTATTTCCACTTTGACTTTATGTTGTTTAGTTTTTATTCAAGTACATTTTTTGTTAATGGAGACTGAGAATCCATTTTATTTTTGTTTGTGGTTGTTTTGTTTATTTTGTTCTTCAGTTCCAGTGTTTAGTGTTCTTTTGAAAATAAAGTGTATTTATCTTTGGCAGGAAATCACATGCATTATTACGTCATTTCCATTAAATCAGTGCAAGAAGGTCTTCAAACAATATTATCGTTTATCGCAATAATTTATGAGACAATTAATCGCTCAGCAAAATTTGTTATCGTGACAGGCATAGCCTCAGGTTGGTGGAAAGGATCCGATTGCTGTTTTTTAACCAAACAAAAACAAATAGTTAGCTTTATATACTTTCACTTTATTTTGCAAAAACACACAATTTTACCAAGGATTTCTAGTGCAGATATCTTTACACACTTCAAATAAGACAAAAATAACTTCTTAGCAAGATGTTGGAGCTTGTTTTGAGCCAATAATTTTCTAATATTGATGAAAAAGTATTGATTCCATTGATTATTTCACTTTCAACATGGGAAAAATGTCTTATAAGCAAAATATCTGACAATGGAACCAATACTTTTTCATCAGTATTAGGGTATTATTGACTCAGCACAAGCTCCTATATCTTGCTGAAAAGTTACTTGTAAGTTATTTTTGTCTTAAATATAGTGTACTATAACATTTGCAGTAGAAACTAGACCAAAATAACTGGGTAATATTCTTGTTTTTGCAGTGTAATGTGATTATTTGTGTACTGGAACATCCAAACTTTCTGCAAAGGAAACAACTTTGACAGACTGGAGAATGTTTGGAACGTCATGTGAAAAATCTATGACTGGAGACTTCTGGAGATTTAGTTGTAGTTTAATAAGACTTCAGAAAGCTAGTACTGCGCTGCACAAACATGCCAACAGCACGGAGGAGAAAAATCTTACATTTCTGAGGAGTTCATCGCCATTAATAATGTTGAACAGAACTGAAAGAAGGCAGGGTCTTATGAAACAGGAGGATGGTTATTGTTTAAATTTTTGTCAGACATAATTTTTCAGTTATTTTAATGACGTCATTGTTTGTTTATTTGCACCCAAGGCCTCGCCTTTATTTTGATCAGCTTTCTCCACCTTATGTTGTGTTCACACATAATATGGCAGAATCTAGCAAAAGAAATCTGCCCTCATTTTAATTAGAGCTGCACAATATACTAAATCGCATGTGTCCTTGCAAAATCAGTGCCTGTAGGTCGCAATCTCAAGGATTGGGTGAAAGTTTAGTGTCAGGAATTCAGACTGAATATTTTTCCAGTTGGTTGCATTAATATTGCCCCTAATGGCCACATCTGGTAAATAGATTGATTGGCTGAGATATTAAAACTCATGAAGACCGGTGGACATTGTGAAAAAAAAAAACAGGATTAAGTGTAATCAGTACTGTCATCTCAAATATGTATTTTACTAATACAATGCCCCAATGTCTTTTTTATTGTGAGAAGCCTCCCAATAAAACCTGGCCTCTTAATTGGAAGATTATAATTATTAGTGAAACGTAGATGATTTCCAGTCCTGGATTTTATTTTTGCTACAGTTACATGTGCAATACCCCCACCAAATAAACAACAGATATCAGTTCTTAGAGCAGCAATCAAAAAAATGCCATCCCAAACAGGTCCAATTCAACTGTAAAAAAAATCAGTTTTGTCCAAATTCATGTTAACTCAGGTCAGTTTTTTCCAATCATATTGTCAGATTCAGATCACATAATGAGATTTATTTTATCCTAACTTAAGAACAGTCAAATTCAATTGATCCTGTGAGGCCAACTTTTAAAAAACTTATCTACCTAAGCAAGTCCAGTTCTGGTCCTGTTTGGTCTGCTTTAATCCAACTCTAGTTTGTTTGCCTAGAGCACATATGTCAAAGTCAAGGCCCTCGAATTAATTATCTATGGCCCCCTGGATGATATTTAATGGGCTCTTTGCACCTGCCGCGCAGACGTCACAACCGCAATGCGCAAATGCGGCTCTCTTTTTTCTGCTTTGAGTTACCATGACAGCTAGAAAAGACAAAGTCGTATTTCAGACGCAAATAAAACAATACTATGAACATTATTGTCTTCCTAATATAATGGGCTTTTAAGGTTTCATGGATTTCCAAACGGTCCTGAATTAAGAAGATGATGGCTTGTAAATATTCGTCGCTACCAGTTAAAGCTAAAGCGAAGTAACACGGAGACCTTACGGAACACGGCCATATTTTTCTTAAAGCAACAACTCTGAACCTGAACAGTCAGCTGAACTAGAACTCCAACACCAGAGCTGCTCTACTGTTAAGCTATGGGCTTGTTGTTCCTCAGACTTCAGAAGCAAAAAGCCTGAACCATAAAATCCCAGTTACTTGGTCTCTGACACTAACGACAATAAACACACGTAATATACTTGAAAATATGGTAAAAACATTGTCCGTTAATGAATGATGAAAAATGTTTAGATACTTAAATAGCACATTTTTACAAAAAAAATGTCTGGCATAAGCTAAAGCTAATGTTAGCCACAAAGTTTAAAGAAAGTAAAACTCACCTTCATATCTGTGTCTAATGAGGCGAACATCTTAAAACCTTTCTCCAGCTTATTTGTTGGGGCTTCGGATCGATGTTCATCATTAATTGTTACCTTGGACAAGCCCTGCAAATACCCAGTGTAAAGAGCCATTTTCAATAGATCGGAAAAGATTGAGCTGCTTTTCCCCGAACGTGGAAGCTGAGGCGCAAAGAGCCCATTACTATTAGAACTGCCCGCAGGCCACAGCCGTTGCACACACCAACACTACATTCCCCACAATGCAACGGTATAGTGATGTGTCGGTCGCGAACGATTCGGCTCTAAGAGCCGGCTCTTTGAAGTGAACGATTGGAACCGGCTCCACAATGGGAGCCGTTTTAGGATCCTATTTGGGAGCCGGGTTTTTTTCTACAGTATATCGCTGTCTCTCCGCCTCCCTGTCGTTGTGCTTGTGCTCTGCAAGTGCCAGAGCCGATAGTTTTTCCCCACATCGTTTTTTTTTGTCCTCGCTGTCTCTTCTCCCCTTCTCCTCCCCCTTCTCCCTCTCCTTGCGCGTTTTGCTCTTCTGCCAGTGCTAGAGCGGAGAGTTTTTTTCCCTCGGTCGGTCCACTGCCCTCATGTCAAGCGTGTGCTCCACACATCTGACCAATCACACATAGTTTCAATTGATAATGTGGCGGGAAAACACTGAAAAAAAGTTTATCTCCACTTTTTTTGTGGAAACAGCAGGCAATTGGCCAAGCTGTATAGCGTTCGTCGGCAGGTGTTTATGTACAGACACTCACTCAGCGTCAAGAAGCACAACAGAAAGAAGGGGAGTCAGTATGAGAACTGAATAGGTGAAAATAAATGAGTGACAGAAAACGGAGCAAGATTTGGACTCATTTTAATGCTACATCAAGCTCCAGGGCAGAGTGCAGACTGTGCAAAGTCAGCATTTCCTATCGTGCAGGCTCGACAAACAACCTGCACAGGACATGCGGACATCACACGCATCGGTATTGCTATAGCATTGTTATGCGGCATTTTTACTCATCATAAGTGCTTAACAATGTCAATAATGAAACAAAATATTATAAAATTAGGTTTAAGCTATTAATTAATTAATAATGTCAAAAATATATATGGGGAGCCGTTTGGGAGCCGAAAGAGCCGGCTCTCCACAGTAAGAAGAGCCATTAGAGCCGCATCTCGAAAAGGAGCCGAAAATCCCATCACTACAACCCGGGTCTTTTTAAAATGTCCACCGATACTGCTCCGTCCGTAGAAGTAAAACCTCTGGCAAAAATTCAGACGGTAGTGGGACGACGCACATTCCATGCTAAACAATTAGTGAAGTTTAATAGGGGCATTTAAAAAAAATGTGTCAGCGATGTTCAGTGGCGCCCAGTGAAATCTTAGTGATATCTGTGATATCAGTCAGGAGAGGAACCGAAGAACCTAAAGAACCAGACATCAGTCTCTTCATCCCTCAATCATTTCCTGAGACCGAAAAATAATATAAATGGCAAT
The DNA here is from genome assembly GCF_001444195.1 of Xiphophorus couchianus. Classification (NCBI taxonomy): domain Eukaryota; kingdom Metazoa; phylum Chordata; class Actinopteri; order Cyprinodontiformes; family Poeciliidae; genus Xiphophorus; species Xiphophorus couchianus. Next base: position 369,820 of record NC_040228.1, on the reverse strand, counting down.
TTAAAAGAACAAATCATAAACATAGATTAATAGTAAATAAATACATATTTTCTTTTGAGGTTACTGACAGAACCATAACAAAATATTGCTTTATTTTTTTAATGTACAGAACATGCAATTTTCCTTTGAAGGAAGTTTGTTTTTGTATGTTTGCCTTTTGAAAAATGGTTTCACTTGAAATTACTGACAGATCCATAAGAAAATATTGGTTTATTCATTTAATTATTAAATATACACTGTGTTAGCTCTTGGTTCAATAGGCTATGTGCAATCATTTCTATATATTTTAATAAACATTGAACCAGTCTGGTCCTCGGCTTGTAGCAAATTTGGTTTTTTGGCCTTCGGTGTATTTGACTTTGACATCCCTGGCCTAGAGAGTACGGTTTGTCTGTGGAAGTCTGATGTGAAATCAAACTGATGTCGACCAAACAAGTGAACTCTGATCCCTAAAAAACTCAGTTTGGTTCTAGTTGAAGTGAAGTGTAGATACAAGCGGACCGGAAGCAGGAAACCGACTACAGCGCAGGGCATTCTGGGTAAATACAACCAAAACAGACACGCTAGCCCAGCACTAACTTTAGATATGGATCATGGTCTTTTACCACAGAGAGAGGAGAAATTCTACAACCACCAAAGTCTGACAACACTCCCTTTTCTTCCATTTGGTGAAGAAGGAAGTTGCGCTCAGTGTCTTCTTCAGACATTTTCATGTTGTTTTCTTCAGTGATTCTTGGTGTGGAGGGGAACAGAATTTTCAAAGGGTTAGGTTTGTTTGACTCAGAGCAGTGTCAAGGTGAACCATAGCAGCTGAAAATGTAACAAATGTTGCAACTTTGATCCCCAGTGGAACTTAGTCTGTGAGTCTATGATGCATGAAAACAGAGACAGACTCCGTACCAGAGAACATTTCTTTTCACTCTAGTGGCTGTTAAAGACCTGCTGAGCGTCTCCAAACACATGGAAATCTTAACATTTTATCTTATTACAGCTGTCCAAAATTTTCAGTAACCTCAGTGATATTTTTACTTATTGTGTTTTCTTCCCCAGTGTTATTTTGAAGCTCTGTCAAATGTGACTGTAAACATTTCTAAGAATTTTACGTACAAGCCTTTTCAGAAAGAATGTATAGCAACAAATTATCTGCTGGATTCATCCAAACAGCAGATTTAGAGCCAGCCAGAGCCAGCTCCATGTCTAGTGACCATATATTGACATTAAACTCCTCTGGTTAAGGTCTCCAGATCCAGCAAACTCATAGAGAACCTTAAAGTTACGGGTTCTCATCGTAGCATCTTAATAACTTCAGCAAGGTGGAACCTCAACCTCTGTATAAGCCAGTGTCTGGTAGGATTTGCATGGCTTTAGGCTCTATGGTTGTTGTTTTTTCTTTTTCGAAGCTCAGCAGACTCCACAGTAATTGTCTGTTCCTGTCCTACATGCTCGCCTCACAGCTCACCTCCCTGGAGCTGCAGTACGTTTCTCCCAAGCTGCTGATGTGTCGCGACCTGGAGCTGGCTGTGCCTGGCACATACGACCCCAACCAGCCTATCATTCGCATCCAGTCCATCGCTCCCTCGCTGCAGGTCATTACCTCCAAGCAGCGTCCACGCAAGCTCACCATCATGGGTAAGATAAGGAGGAAATTGCAGTAATACATGGCTGCTGTGAGCCCCGTTTACAGGAGCAGAGCAGATTAGAGAGTGCTGGCTCAGGCCCAAACAGGAAGCCGCCTTGGGGTGAGAGGTCAAGGCTTTATTTAAAATTCATCTTCTGGGGGAAGTTTTGTGTGTGGCTAATAGAGGAGCATCAATCCTTCATTTTCTGCAGCTGAAGGAAGGCAGAAAAATGGTGAAGCAAACCAATTGCAAAACAACTAGAATACATAGATTTGTTACCTCGACCTGTTTTCCCGTAACATATAATTACTCAGTAATATTTTTACATTTCCGGTCAACTTAACATATTTTAATACAAAAACACAGTGGACCACCGGTGGACCGTCTCGGCACCCCGACCACCGGATTTACCAAGTTTTCTGGGTGAAACCCCGAAGAAGAAATTCTTCTTCTGCTATTGCCTAGTTGTCAATGAAATATAACAGTGAAGATTATATGAAATGACACAGGAGACACTTTGTCAATCAGTCACAGCTTCACACTGATTCGCTGGACGTTTTCTGCTTTGTTCTGACGTCAGCCATCAGTGTTACACAGCACAGTCTGTAAAGGATAATGGCTAATATTTCATCTGACCTCTGGAGCAAGACTTGAAATTAAGAGTTAAATTAAGAATTCATTTCCCTCAAGCACAGTTCTGTCTGTCTGATAGCAGTCCGGCTCCTTCAGAGGATAAAACTTCATCCAGAATACTTCAGATCTAGGTTTAATAGTTTTACACATTGTTATTTTATTTAATTTTGACCTGAAATATTAAACTTTAGTGTCCATTGGTTAGCCATTTGTCTGCTAGGTTAGCTAGCTTAGCATTGTTTTTAGTTTCAGTTTAGTTTTTATTAATTGCAGTTTTACACGATAAAAACACAGAATCTTTCCAAATAATTTTGTCAAATTTGTGTAAAATCTTAAAAACTATATTTTAAAATATCTTAACAACAATTACATTAAAAAAATCCCAGAAAACCAACACAGTTTATAGAAAATGTGTTCTCTTAGGACAAGTGACCGACCAAACATATCAGGCAAATAAAAAAACATTAAAACATTTTGTGATTTTTTTTTTTTTTTTAATCTGTGAAATCTGCTATATAAATATAATTGACTTTGTTGGGGCGTGCCGTGGTGGCGTAGGGGTTAGCATGACCTATATTTGGAGGCCTTGTGTCCTCGACGTGGCCGTCGCGGGTTCGACTCCCGGACCCGACGATACTTGCCGCATTTCTTCCCCCCTCTTCTTCCCCGTTTCCTGTCAGCCTACTGTCACATAAGGGACACTAGAGCCCACAAAAGACCCCCTGGAGGGGTAAAAAAAAAAAAAATTAAATTAAAAAATTAATTGACTTTGTTACTTATTATTGGCAGAATAACTTTCAAAAGTTCAGCAAACAAGTAACTCACTCAGTCAAAGCAGCTTTAGTTTGAGCTTTTCTAGTGGAGGTCTTTAAAAATATACTTTATTTGGGAAATATTTATCTTGGAGATAAAATCAATACAGTAATAACACTGTAGGTTATTTCATTTTTATAAATTTTAACAAAATATTATCACCGGAATGTCACCATGTTGTTCATGCTGCAATGCATTCTGAATAAATGACGTGTAATGGTCCAACTGTCTGGCTCCTCCAGCCAAAACAGTGATGAGTTTTTTAGTTTGTCCCGGAGCTCTTTGAAATAAATCAGAATGTAGAAATCACAAGAGATAATGAAAATGAGGAGGACCAAACAGAGGAAGAGGACATAGTTGGCTGTAGGAGCTGCTGGTGTTTTGCTGCTGCTGCCGTCTGCTTTGTAAATGAAACCATGAACAACAGGTACCTCTGGTCGGACAGTGTGATCCGGTAAGTACTTCTATAGCTCTGTGTCTGGACTTTAACACCGACACCGGACCTCCAGGATCAGGTCTGATCTGCTATACCGCAGGCAGTATAGCTCCTGTTAGCATCTCACAGAGCGTCCAGCTCTGCCTGTCTCTGCACGGCATTTATTTTTAGCTCGTTAAGGTAACATCGCCTGTTAGAACCTTCGTAGGTTCTGCTGGTATAAATGACTCAAAGTGTTCTGGAGAAATGTCCAGGGTACAGATTAGGTCCTTTGGAAGTTGTGTTCCACTCTGGCTCTTGCACTGTGCTCTCCTGTCTTTCATGTGGGAAATTATCCAGAGTCCCCTCAATTTTTATTTTTATTTTTTTAAATTACAGCCAATACAGTAGTGTCACAGTGTGACATTGCATTTACACCAGTCAAATGCAATATGATAAACAACAAATTGCAACATATTTAGGCCAACATGTTCAACTAGTCGTGAATCCTAGTTGAACATGTTGGCCTAAAGTAGAATGTGATAAAATATGGTCTACATATTTTATCACATTTTACTGCAGGACAGTTTTACCTCAAGCTAATTCTGTTCAAAGTAATCCTGAAAACACATCAATAGATTTCATAATCAAAAACTAACCACATTCCCTAGTAGTTTAGTTGTGTTAGTTTGGTGAACACTCTTTACGTTTCTTTAATTTTAGTTTTATTTTATTTTTTTTCAGTAAATGAAAATGTTTTTTTATTCTAGTTTTTGTTAGTTTCAGTTCTTTTTTTTTAATTCTCAAAGCAGCCACGGTGGGTTCTTTCTTCTTCAAACTCTGCAGTCCTACTTTCTTCATTTCAGTGGCACATTGTTCCCCCAGCTGTCAGAAATAATATATTTTAAGATATTGCGTTGTCATTGGATATTCTGGTGATATGAGAGCTCTGCTGTAAGCCGTGCTTTAGGACTAATTCGTGTCTTATGAAATAATTTTTCGTCCAGCCAGACTCAGCCTCAGGTTCTGCTGCTGCAGAGCAGCATCCGTATGACTGTTACCCAATACCATAGCTCCTTCTGAGCAAAGCATCAATAAAGTATGCTGTGGCTCCCTCTGCAGGAAGCAACGGCCATGAGTTCATGTTCCTGCTGAAGGGCCACGAGGACCTGAGGCAGGACGAAAGAGTCATGCAGCTATTTGGCCTGGTCAACACGCTTTTGGCCAACGACCCAGCGTCTCTGCGCAAAAACCTCAGGTACACACACAGGCTGCAGACACAGCCTACAGGTTGTGTCCTCCATCATCCACAGGACGGGCATCAGATAAAAAGAGAAACAGGAAAATGTCTTTACCAGCTGAAACACAAGTCCTTGTGCTTATTTAAAGAAGTCGTGTTTTCCAGGTCGTGACCCACATGACCAACATATACTGTACATGGTAGAGAGGAAGTCCAAAGAAACCTCAGTTTATAAATGACATCTTAAAGGGGCGGTATCAGGTGTTTCACAGGCACATAGTGACATTTTATAGCACAATTAAGTAAGTATGTTACCCTCTGTTGGTTTAAAAATTACATATCAAACATGACTTCAAAGAAGCTTGACTTCCTAAGTTGACGCCTAGAAGTTGGACCTGTCTTTTCAAGAAGCTGTGGCTCTTCCTAAAATCTGTCTTCAGCACGTCATCACAACAATGCTTCTCCATTATTCTGTTTATATATATATATATATATATATATATATATATATATATATATACGGTATATATATATATATATATATACACTGCTCAAAAAATAAAGGGAACACTTAAACAACACAATATAACTCCAAGTAAATCAAACTTCTGTGAAATCAAACTGTCCACTTAGGAAGCAACACTGATTCACAATCAATTTCACCTGCTGTTGTGCAAATGGAATAGACAACAGGTGGAAATTATTGGCAATTAGCAAGACACACTCAATAAAGGAGTGGTTCTGCAGTTGGGACCACAGACCACTTCTCAGTACCTATGCTGTCTGGCTGATGTTTTGGTCAGTTTTGAATGTTGGTGGTGCTTTCACACTCGTGGTAGCATGAGACGGACTCCACAACCCACACAAGTGGCTCAGGTCGTGCAGCTCATCCAGGATGGCACATCAATGCGAGCTGTGGTAAGAAGGTTTGCTGTGTCTGTCAGCGTAGTGTCCAGAGGCTGGAGGCACTACCAGGAGACAGGCCAGTACACCAGGAGACGTGGAGGAGGCCGTAGGAGGGCAACAACCCAGCAGCAGGACCGCTACCTCCGCCTTTGTGCAAGAAGGAACAGGAGGAGCACTGCCAGAGCCCTGCAAAATGACCTCCAGCAGGCCACAAATGTGCATGTGTCTGCACAAACGGGTAGAAACCGACTCCATGAGGATGGTATGAGGGCCCGACGTCCACAGATGGGGGTTGTGCTCACAGCCCAACACCGTGCAGGACGCTTGGCATTTACCAGAGAACACCAGGATTGGCAAATTCGCCACTGGCGCCTTGTGCTCTTCACAGATGAAAGCAGGTTCACACTGAGCACATGTGACAGACGTGACAGAGTCTGGAGACGCCATGGAGAGCGGTCTGCTGTCTGCAACATCCTTCAGCATGACCGGTTTGGCAGTGGGTCAGCAATGGTGTGGGGTGGCATTTCTTTGGAGGGCCGCACAGCCCTCCATGTGCTCACCAGAGGTAGCCTGACTGCCATTAGGTACCGAGATGAGATCCTCAGACCCCTTGTGAGACCATATGCTGGTGCGGTTGGCCCTGGGTTCCTCCTAATGCAGGACAATGCTAGACCTCACGTGGCTGGAGTGTGTCAGCAGTTCCTGCAAGATGAAGGCATTGAAACTATGGACTGGCCAGCCCGTTCCCCAGACCTGAATCCAATTGAGCACATCTGGGACATCATGTCTCGCTCCATCCACCAACGTCACGTTGTACCACAGACTGTCCAGAAGTTGGCAGATGCTTTAGTCCAGGTCTGGGAGGAGATCCCTCAGGAGACCATCCGCCACCTCATCAGGAGCATGCCCAGGCGTTGTAGGGAGGTCATACAGGCACGTGGAGGCCACACACAATACTGAGCCTCATTTTGACTTGTTTTAAGGACATTACATTAAAGTTGGATCAGCGTGTAGTGTTATTTCACTTTAATTTTGTGTGTTGCTCCAAATCCAGGCCTCCATTGGTTAATAAATTTGATTTCCATTGATGATTTTTGTGTGATTTTGTTGTCAGCACATTCAACTTTGTACAGATCAAAGTATTCAATGAGAATATTTCTTTCATTCAGATCTAGGATGTGTTATTTGAGTGTTCCCTTTATTTTTTTGAGCAGTGTATATATACAGTGTATCACAAAAGTACACCCCTGATATTCCTGCAGATATTTAAGTATATCTTTTCATAGGACAACACTGACAAAATGACACTTTGACACAATGAAAAGCAGTCTGTTTGCAGCTTATATAACAGTGTAAATTTATTCTTCCCTCAAAATAACTCTATATACAGCCATTAATCTCTAAACTACCAGCAACAAAAGTGAGTACACAGTTAATGAAAGTTCCTTAGGTGTCAATATTTTGTGCGGCCAGCATTATTTACCAAAACTGACTTAACTCTCCTGGGCATGGAGTTTATCAGAGCTTCACAGGTTGCCGTTGGAATGCTTTCCCACTCTTCCATGACGACATCACAGAGCTGCCGGCTATTCAAGACTTTGCGCTCCTCCACCTTCCGCTTGAGGACACCCCAAAGATGTTGTATTGGGTTTGGGTCTGGAGACATGATTAGTGAGTCCATCACTTTCACCCTCAGCCTCTTCAATAAAGCAGTGGTCATCTTAGAGGTGTGTTTGGGGTCATTATCATGCTGGAACACAGCCCTGTGATCCAGTTTCTTTTGCTTCAGTATTTTATAGTACATATCGGAGATCATGAAATATAACTCCCCAACACCTGCTACACTTATGCTGCCCCAGGCCATGGCATTCCCACCACTATGCTTGACTGTAGGCATCACACACTTATGACACCTTAGACCTAGTAACACTAACAAGTTACATGACATTTTGGAAGGAAAAGACAAACAGTGCTCACTTTGGACATTTATGGGTGTAGTCTCTTAGGAGTGTACTCACTTTTGTTGCTGGTAGTTTAGACATTAATGAATGTATATAGAGTTATTTTGAAGGAAGAATAAATTTACACTATTATAAAAGCTGCACACAGATTACTTTTCATTGTGACAAAGTGTCATTTTGTCAGTTTTGTCCCATGAAAAGATATACTTAAATATCTGCAGAAATGTGAGGGTTGTACTCACTTTTGTGATACACTGTTAGGCCTGTCACGATAGCAAATTTTGCTGAGCGATTAATTGTCTCAAAAAATTATTACGATAAACGATAATATTGTTTGAAGACCTTTTTACACTGATGTAATGGAAATGACCTAATAATGCATGCGATTTCCTGCCAAAGATAGATACACTTTATTTTCAAGAGAACACTAAACACTGGAGCTGATAAACAAAATAAACAAAACAACCAAAAACAAAATGGATTCTCAGTCTCCATTAACAAAAAATGTATTTGATAAAAACTAAACAACATAAAGCCAAAGTGGAAATAAATACTGCATTCAACCAAAAGAGTGCAGATTATGAAGTCTGTATATTATGTTGCCCTTCAGTAATAATTAGATTTAAATAGAGAAGATGGGCACATCGACTACCTGATGCAATAGTTCACACTATATGATGTTTTGCTGCTATTTTTCCCCTTACAACAATCTTAGAATGTTGGTCTTTCTAAGATTGTGTGGTGTGTTACGGTAGATCGTTGTTACCGCTCCGATCTAAATCAGGGGTTTTCCCCACTGGGAGCTTTAAGGACACCTGTTGAATGTGACAGGTAGCCAATCAGAAAGCGCGGATTCTCCTCCGCTTTCTGAGGGGAAATTACGGAGGGGAATCCCAAACAGCTGACAACCTGAAGTCCAGCGGACATTGGAGATGATATGTGGAAACAACATTAATGTTTATTCAACATGCAAAGAATATAGAAATGACAAGAGGAGGAGTTGGAGCGAAATTGCTACAGCAGTTGATAAACCCGGTAACTTTTCAGCTGTTCTTCGTTAACGTGACATAAATAGGTTCTAATGATTTTCATTCGGTCAGGACTTTACACTGATACTAGCCACATGTATTGCAGGTAGATTGTAGTAAAGCATTGATTAATGCCTGGTTTTAAAATTAGTTCACTGGACTTGTAGCCATTATTTTCTGCCCATTGTTGGACACCACACGGCAGGACCGAACCGATATACGTATCTTGTAGAGAAAAAGGCCTTTTTTCATTCAGTGTCATCAACAGAAAGAGAAAAAGGCCGGAAGAAACAATAAAGCCGATAATTAAAATGAGGTCGATAGTTTTAATTTATCGTGCAATTAATTGATTTATTGTTTATCACACAGGGCTAGTGACAGCCCATCAGTCTGGGGAAAGCTATAAGACCATCTCCAAAAAATTCCATCCACTGTGAGACAAATCATTTACAAATGGAGGGCACTAGGCATCACCGCAACTCTGCCCAGAAGTGGACGGCCGTCAAAACTTACACAAATAGCACCAGAAAAATAATAATGCAGGTAAAGGCCAACCCACGCATCACCTGAAGAGAGTTGCAGACCTCTTTTTTCTTTGTTTCCCTTACTTGGAAGGTCTGCTTTATAATTTGAGATTTGGATGTTCATTTCACATGATTATTATGATTTTTCTTTAGAAAACAATGACCATGTTCGGGTGGTTCACAAACTTTCAAGCAGCACTGTATATATGTACAGTGTATAGGCCTGTCGCGATAGCGATAAACGATAATCAATTAATCGTACGATAAATTACATGTCAATTATCGGCATTATCGTCTCTTCCGTGCTTTTTCTCTTTCTGTTGATGACACCGAATGAAAAAAGGCTCAACTCCGGTGCTCTCCACTGACCCTCCTTCCTCATTTCCTTAGTGTAAAGCCCAGCGCACACTACAAGATCTTAGAGCTGTCGGCCGATTGTCGGCCCATTTTCAAAACCTGAGAGACCACACATTAGCCGACAGAAATCCTAGGTGTAACGGTTCGATTGGGTTCCATCGTGCTGTGTGGTGTCCAACAATGGGCACGAAATAATCACTGCAAGTCCAGTTAGCTCATTTTAAAACCAGGCATTAATCAATGCTTTACTACAATCTACCTGCAATACATGGAGGGGAATTCCGCTTTCTGATTGGTTACCTGTCACATTCAACAGGTTGTGTTAACTCTCTGGTCGGGGAAAACCCCTGATTTAGATTGGGGCCACGACAATCTTCAGTAACACACCACACACTAGGGGTCACCAACCTTTTTTGAAACTGGGAGCTACTTCACGGGTACAGAGTAACATGAAGGGCTACTTGTTTGATACAGACATACATTTTCTTGGCTCACCCTTTATAACAATAATACATATATGTATATATGATTACATGCTGCCTGATCATATTAATGTTAGGGACTACTCACAATAGTTATCAGTAAGGCAGCTATGGTTAATTGCTATTATGTGATCAGAAGTTCTTAGTTCAGAGTTTTTTAGTTTGATTCCCTTTTGGAGCTCTTCTGTGTGATTCTAAATTGCCCACAAGTGATTGAGACTGGATTGGTGCAGTAACGCCTGCAGCTGTACAGCTGTACGCACTGAGTGCCTTGAAATTTTCCTTTAAATAAAAAAGAAAAGAATATTTATTGTTTTATTATCTAACCCTCTTTACTATTAGCAAAATTGTGGAGAAAAAAATATATTTTGTGTCTAACGTTATTGTACACATAGCTGTGTACAGTCTGTGAAGGGTAAGGTGGGGGTACGCCTAAACCTAAATCTGATTGGGCAGTTTGTTTTTGTTTATTTCACAGGTTGGCATTTTTCCGTAAGCTAAACATGAATGAGTGGAGTTTGAACGTCCCGTAGTTCTAAGAGCCCGCCTGAGCTTTTTACAGTGTGCGGATATGGCGGGTCGCCGGTTTATTAGCTTTTTTTGTAGTTTCGCGAACAGCTGACAGGTCACCCGCTGGCTAACACCAGCAAATGTCGAAAAAAAAAAAGGTCCGACAGATCAGTAGCACAAAACTATCACTGCACCTGACCTGCAAGAGCACAACCACCTCCCCAATGCGCAAAAATCAAACCTAAACCACAAGAGCAGCGGACTTTTTTTTTTTTCTCCAGACGATGCTAAATAATAAAGACATGGAAGCGAAGCCTACCGGTGTGGTTCACGGAAAGAGGAGAGTGTTGATCGCAGGTTCAGGTGGTGTCAGATGTCCAGAGGACGAGAAGGTGAAGCAATAATATTTGCTTAATTTCTACTCTACTTTGGCTAGATTAAATTCGACTAGATTAGTCTCTTCAGGAAGAGCGTCGTGCATTGCGCTCAGGAAGAGCGGCAGATGTCAGCCGACAGGTGACCCGCCAGCTCTCCAGTTCGGGAAACATCGAATAAGCTCATAAACCGACGACCTTCCAGAACTGCACCCGGTAAAAAGCTCAGCCGATCCAAACGACCGCTCTTAGAACTACGGGTGGTTCAAACTCCTGTCATTAATTTTTATCTTACAGAAAAAGCGCCAGGTCGCCAAATAAACAAATGTAAACTGACCAAAAAGATTTAGACTTTAGGTGCTCACCCACAGAGATTCACACAGATGTGCGCTACATACAAGATGTTTTGGCACAAAAGATCTTTCAGAAATTATTCTTTTCTTTTTTTACTTAAAGGAAGATCTCAAGGTACGCAGAGTATGTTCAGCTGTATAGCTGCAGGCGCTGCTGCCCTCCGATAATATCCTGCAGGCGTTCGCGAAAGTTCTGAACTTTAACCGTAGGAAAGAGTTTTATACATAAAGCAATTTATTTTAAATGTTTTTATCATTTCCTTTTTGAAAACTCTAAATATAAACAAATGTTATTACTTCAATGTAAAAACATTAAATTAAATAATTTCTTTGGCAGTGCTGCCTAATGACAATGGCTATTTTTAGAACTTGCTCCGCGGGCGACTGACAAGGTCCCCTTGGGCGACCAGGTGCCCGCGGGCACCGTGTTGGTGACCCCTTCACTACAGGATGATCAGTTACGAAATTGCAAGCGACAATCTTAGAACGTCCAAGGTTCTAAGATTGCTGTAAGTGGAAAATCAGGGCAAAAAATCATATAGTGTGAACTATTGCATCAGGTAGTCGATGTGCCCATTTTCTCTATTTAAATCTACTTATTACTGAAGGGCAACATAATATACAGACTTCATAATCTGCACTCTTTTGGTTGAATGCAGTGTTTATTTCCACTTTGGCTTTATGTTGTTTAGTTTTTATTCAAGTACATTTTTTGTTAATGGAGACTGAGAATCCATTTTATTTTGTTTTTGGTTGTTTTGTTTATTTTGTTTATTAGTTCCAGGGTTTAGTGTTCTTTTGAAAATAAAGTGTATTTATCTTTGGCAGGAAATCGCATGCATTATTACGTCATTTCCATTAAATCAGTGCAAGGTCTTAAAACAATATTATCGTTTATCGCAATAATTTATATATTTGTAAATCTGATTATGATTAAGTCAATGTCTCATCAACTATGAACCTCACCACACGTCACTGATATATATATATATGTGTGTGTGTGTGGGGGGGGGGGATGTATGTGTGTGTGTGTGTATATACACCATGTTCCAAATTATGATGCAAGTGATATTTTCTCAGATTTTCTTAAATGGTCAATGCAAATGATGGTCAGTATAATTTTCAAGTCATGAACTATTACAGTATAGATCAAATTTTACTGAACAAAGATCCCCATGAGAACAGTATTTTTTTTCAAAAATAAAAAACTCAAAATGCACTGTTCCAAATTATTATGCACAGCAGGTTTTCTAAACATTTTATGGATTATAAAGAACTGCAAACGGCCATTCTTTGAATGTACAGCATTAAGTGGTACTAAAATCAAAAGCTACTTCAATCAAAAACATCTTACAGACCGAGTTCCATGTTAACATAGGACCCCTTCTTTGATCACAGCACAATTCTTGATCCATTGAACTTGTGAGTTTGTGGAGTTTCTGCTTGAATTTCTTTGCAGGATGTCAGAAAACCTTCTCAGAGCTGCTGGTTTGATATGAACTGCATTCCACCCTCAGATCTTCTGCTTGAGGAAACTCCAAAGGTTCTCAATAGGGTTGAGGTCAGCGGTCAGAGGAGGATGGTGACCACACCATGAGTTTCTCCCCTTTTATGCCCATAGCAGCCAATGACACAGTGGTATTCCTTGCAGCATGAGATGGTGCATTGTCATGCATGAAGATGATTTTGCTACAGAAGGTACGGCTCTTCTTTTTGAACCATGAAAGAAAGTGATCAGTCAGAAAGTCCATATACTTTGCTGAGGTCATTTTCACACCTTCAGGGTCTCTGAAGGGGCCGACCAGCTCTCTCTCTCTCTCTCTCCCCATGATTTCGGCCCAAAGCATGACTCCACCACCTCCTTGCTGATGTCACAGCCCTGTTGGGACGTGGTGGCCATCCACCACCAATCCATTACTGCATCCATCTGGACCATCCAGGGTTGCACAGCAGTCATCAGTGAACAAGTCTGTTTGAAAATGAATCTTCATGTATGGCTGGGCCAACTGCGACCATTTCTGCTTGTGAGCTCTGGTTAGGGGCCCAATAGTAGGTTCATGCACCGCAAGCCCCTGGAGGATCCTCCACCTTGAGGTTCCAGAGGCACCAGCAGCTTCAAATAACTGTTTGCTGCTTTGTAAGGGCATTTTAACAGCTGCTCTCTTATTCCGATCAACTTGTCTAACAGAAACCTTCCTCATTATGCCTTTATCTGTACAAACCCATCTTTGTTCTGAATCAGCCACAAATCTCTCCACAGTACAATAACGCTTCAGTTTTCGTTAAATATCTAATCTTTTTATATCTTGTCATACGGCACTACACTATCTGATGATTTTCATCAGCAGAGAGATCTTTTCTCTTTCCCATATTGCTTGAAACCTGTGGCCTGTTTAATAATGTGGAACATCCTTCTTAAGTAGATTTCCTTTAATTTAGCTCAAAAAACAAACTAATCAACCAGCTCTCTGAAATTATAGTGATTCAAAGAGCCCTGATACACAATACCACCTATAAATTTGATAGCACAACAAAAAAATTTAATCTTTATGACACTTAAATCCAATTTGCATAGTAATTTGGAACACTGTGTATGTATGGAATAACAACTGATATATATTTGTTCGTGAAAATAATTACCAGGATGAGTCCATGTTTTTTCATGTTTTTATGGTTGTCCTGCTTGTCCTTTTCTTATTGTTCTCCATTAATCTTTCAGTGTATTCGTCCATCCATCTGTTTGTCTATCAGTTTGTCCATCCATCTGTCTGTCCATCAGTTTGTTTGTCCATTGGTCTCCCTATACTTGTTGCTTTTTGCAGGTTGTGTCATGTCTGACATTCGATGTGATTTTCTAGAGAAGTTTCGTCTTTACAGCTCCAGGTCTTCAGGGGAAGCTTTAAGTTGTGATGCACGTTTTTGTTTTCCACAAGTTGATACCTCAGACAAACTAACGGCTGGATGTTTGTGGCTGTTTGTGTCCATCAGCATTCAGCGCTACGCCGTCATCCCTCTTTCCACCAACTCAGGCCTGATTGGCTGGGTGCCCCACTGCGACACGTTGCACGCCCTCATCAGAGACTACAGAGAGAAGAAAAAGATTTTGCTCAACATTGAACATCGCATCATGCTCAGAGTGAGAATTCACCTCAAAGTTTGAATAAGATTACTTTTTGTTTTTAAACGTGTAGAAACAGCTGGAAGTTGGACACAGATTGGTTTGACCTGGGTTTGTTTCAGATGGCGCCAGACTATGACCATCTGACGCTGATGGAGAAGGTGGAGGTGTTCGAGCACGCCGTCAACAACACGGCTGGAGACGACCTGGCCAAGCTCCTGTGGCTCAAGAGCCCCAGTTCTGAGGTGCGATGCCGTCTCCTAACTAGGGCTGTTGTAAATTAATATTTTAGTAATTGAGTAATCTATTGATTATTCTTCCGATTAATCGAGTAATCGGATAAAAAAGAAAGATAAAATAAATATTGGTAAATCTAGCATAACACCAGTGTTACTATTTGATATTAACATCAGTCCAATTTTTCATATTTGAGCATCCCTAACAGTCACTTTTCTGTAGTTTAGAAAATTAACCTGTAACAATAAGACAAGTTTCTAAGTTAAGCTGGAGAAAAGCTATACAAGAATCTGAAATTATATTCAAGTTAATAATAAAGAGGCAGGCTCTAAACTTCACTTATAAAAAATGTCTATGCTCCATCGTTTAGTTTATGTATTCATTTTCAGTCAATTTCATAGATGAAGTCTCACTTTGACCAGCCATTAATAGCTTTTGTGTCCATGTTAGCGATGGGATTTGTAATCTTACACCTTCGTTCGTCATACTCAGAAATTCATCTACCAGCAATGTATCACCACAATGATTTCTGTCACCCGTTTGTTCAGACCGGGATGATATGAACTTTATTGTGCGGTTCGTCCTTATAGCTACACTTACGCTATACACATCAACTACTCAGCCCCCCGGCATGTTCAGTCTATCCGTATATAAATACTCCCACAGAGCTCTTTAACCGTTCGCTCTGAACCAGCAGCTCCTGCAGGAAAATGGCTGCCGTGATACAGGGATCGATCCAGTCATTTTAAGGATGTTTATTGGTCCCCCAAAAACGATGGAAACCTGGGCATTATCATCAATCAATAAAATCCCCACGAGCCGAAGCTGCAAATTGGACGTTATGCTGCTAACACTTAGCTTTCGTCAACAACTCATAGGTGGAAGTGAGAGCGCTGCGTAACGCAAATAATATCCCGATTGGAACTCAGTGAGCTAAATAATAAAAGAAGTTTTGAGGCAGATAAAATTTTCATTTTAATAATCGGGGTACTTGAATCATTCGATTAATCATTTCAGCCCTACTCCTAACACTCTGCGTAACCGGGACAATCAGTCAGGCTTAATCTTTTCAGACAACATTTTTGAATTTTCCTAATTTCTGGGTAAAATGTCAAGAGCTGTGAATTATACAGCAGACGTAAGAAGGAAGAAATAACATTTTCCTCTGAGAGACAGCCTTCTACTGACAAACAGGTTCTCATTTTATCATTTCAGGACTTCATTTACAGTGTTCCATTTCCAAGAACACAAGAACATTTCTGTCATTTTAAAGATATTTGTGAAGATGGCTGAAGTTCAGAGACGTTTATCTATGAAGCACAGTTTAGCAACAAGCCATTCAAAGAGACTTGCACCATAAAACATAATAAAGTAACCAATTATGAAACAAGGAATAAACATTACAGTTTGTCATCAAAATCATCAAATATGTTGATCAATGTTCCAGTTATTATGAATCAAATGAAACTAACCAAATGGGTTTTTAGCCAGAACCAAACATGGAGGAGCAGCATTCAGCTTCTATGATCCACAAATCTGGAAAACATCCGAAACACCGAGTTCCTTTAAATCTAAACTAAAACACTCCTGGTTGGAGCTGATTCTGAACCATAATCAATGAATCATCAATCAACATATTGATGTTTGTTACAGTTGGTGATTGTAACAAGACGGTTCAAAGTCATGATTTTATGACTTTGAACCGTCTTGTTGCTGAAATGTGCTACATAAATCAATATGGTTGATTGATCGATCGATTTGATCTTTTCCATGTTTGATTCTGGATTTGATGCAGAGCAGAACCAGAACATGAGAGGTCAGCAGGTTGATCCAGCAGCAGATCTTTAATCCGTTTTGTGATTTCTAAACTCCCAGCAGGATTGTAAAGTGTCTTCTCTCAGTGAAGGACTGTGGAACCGGGCCAATCCACTCCATCTCCCTGGTTTTAGTCGGAACATGAGTTCTATTTCATCCCTACTTGACCGCCAGAGGGCGGTGCTGAAAGCACTGAATGTTCCCTTTGCGCATGCGCCGTTCAGTAATAATATCAACAGAGTCACACCTGTGACATATTGGATGATCAATCAGAGGCTATATAGCATGACGTCATCCGAGGCTCTGCTCCTCTTTTCTTCTCGGGTGCGGTTCGCTTTGTATGGCATCGGCCTTTTTAATTTCTGGATCTTTTCACCGTCGTTGGACGCCCGACTGCCAGTTGGCCGGAGTAGCGGTGTATCGCCCTCCTAGGGCTGCGACGGATCTTCGTTCAAGGTACTGTTTGTTGGAGATGACAGCGTTTTCCGCCTCCTCTCCCAATTCACAGCTTATAACCACTGTGTTTGTACACATGTTGGAGCTTAGCTAACGGTGTTAGCCTTTCTAAGATTTGACGTTTTGCTTTAATTGGTGACGGTAGCGTCTTGCCCCCTCTCCCAATTTTAGCCGACCTTATAATCGGTTTGTTATTACTTTGATTGATAACGGGAACCTTTTTGGCCCCCTCTCCCAGTTTTATTTGGATTTTCGTCCTGTCCGGCCATATCTGACGGCATCAGCCCTCTTTTTCTTCACCTGAAGCTCTTCGTTTGCTGCTTTAATTGGCGATGGCAGCGTTTTCGTTCTCCTCTCCCAGTTTTATTATTCCGCCCTTTATTCTGGACATAGCTGACGGTGTCAGCCTCTTTTTGTTCTTTTATTGTGATTGGTGACAATCACAATCTCTGTCCCCTCTCCCAATCGTAGTCTGCTCTGTCTGCCTGTGGTTGGACTCGCTTCAGTTTTGGACATGATTAGCTCCCACTGTTGTGCGGATTGCGGGGCTGTGCTTCAGGCAGATGATGGTCACGACCTGTGCCATGTCTGCCTTGGGCATGATCACCTGGTTGAGGCCCTTTCAGAAAATCCTTGCATGAACTGCAGCTACATGCCCCATGGAGTGAAAGTGGCTTGACTGGCCCAGTTACACCTCGAGTGTGGAAATGACCTTCCACCTTCTGAGCAGGTGGCCACTCCTAGGTGCTCTAAACGCAGGACTGAGGCCACAACCTCTGTGGTTCCTCCTAAGAAGAAGCGAGCTAAGTCTGGTCAGGGTCTTTCCACAAGGGCTGAGCAATTGTCTACAGAGTTGACGGAGATGGAATCACCTTTTTGGGCACCTCAGGTGGATGCTCCCATGACTAGGTTCTCTTTCCCAACTGTGCCAGTGTTAGCTGTGGAGGACAATGTGCTGTCTTTGGCTGCCTCTGACTCTCACTTTGGGAATGAGGAGGAGGAGGCACAGACGTCTCGCGCTTTGGAGACTGGCTCATGCTCTTCTTCTCAGAGTGGGGCTAGTGGCTCAGGTGACAGTTCAATGCAGTACATCATTCATATGGCCTTGAGACTGCTGCAGCTGGATGTCCCGCAAGTGCTGGGGTCCGCTCCTGGCAGTGCCTTTTTCAGGCACGGACAAGCCCCTACTCCCTTTTCTGTCCCTCCATCAGAGGAGTACCTCAGGGAGTTGCATGCTTGTTGACGGGTCTCTAGAGCCTTTTCACGTCTCTCTGCAGATGGTCGGGTGTTGGCAGCTATGCATGATTCGGTCAAGGCAGGCTTGGATCGTATGCCTGCGGTCGAACCTGCCGTTGCCTCGCTCATTGTGTCCCCAGATGAAGCCCTGCGTGATGATGTTTGGTGCCCACGCGCTCAGTGTCGCATTACAGATTGTTTCCTCTGTAAAGCGTATAATGCTGGAGCTCGTGCCGGCTGCCTTGGCAATTCCTTGGCGCACCTCATGGTTGCCCTTTCTGCATCCCTTCAGAATACCAGTAGGGCAGATGTAGCTATTGGCTTTAGCGACGCAGCGCTTCAGGCCTTTGCAATCATGACCAGAGACCTTGGGCGTGTGATGTCCTTTCTAGTCCAGGCTCGCCGACAGGTCTGGCTGGCTCAGTCCACATTGACTGAAACATGCCGCAGGACCCTCCGCAGCATTCCTGTGGTGCCAGGGGAGTTATTTGGTTCTGCTGCCTTGGAAGCACTGCAACAAACTGTTCAGGTGCGGCAGACTAGACAACAGCTTTCAGGCCTCAGCAGAAGTATGCCTCCTCCTCCTCATAATCGGGGGCTCCCATCGGCTGGCCCCATCATTCGACCGCCGCCTCGGGGTTGTGATCGGCCTGGTGGGTTTTACCCTTGTGAGGTACAGCAGAGACCCAGCAGGGACATTTCTGTGCCGGTCCGTCAACCAACCAGGCACACCCGGGCCACAGACTTTGGTCGCTGCCCCCCAGAGCCCCTATGGATCGTGGGGAACGAAAGAGAGGCTGCCAGGCCAGCCGTTGGATATTTTTCTCATCAGCAGCTCAGTTACTGGGCTGCTCTCACTACGGATCCATGGGTAGTTGCCACTCTGACCCATGGTTACCAGTTACATTTCCGACGGCGGCCTCACATCTCACACCGGGTCACCGTCATCACTGACCCAGTGAAAGCTCAAGCCCTGGACTAGGAGCTTTCTGCACTCCTGGCCAAGGGTGCATCGAGGCAGTGGATCCTCTGCGGCAATCCAGAGGCTATTATTCAATGTATTTCCTCATGCCAAAAAAGACAGGCGGATTTCGTCCCATTTTTGATCTCAGGGGACTCGATCAGTATTTAAAAATACTGCCATTTCACATGCTCGTGATGGCAGAGATTCTTTGGGCTGTGACAAAGGGAGAATGGTTTACATCAATTGACCTCACAGATGTGTACTTTCGTGTACCTATTGCAGCGAAACATCGCTGCTTTCTCAGGTTTGCCTATCAGGGTCGCCACTGGCAGTGCTGTGTGCTCCTGTTCGGCCTCTCCCTTTCCTCAAGGGTGTTCACTTGGTGCGTGAAGGCAGCCCTCTCTCCTCTGCAGGCCTGTGGCATGAAGGTTCTGCCATACCTCGACGATTGGCTTCTCTGTGCCCCGTCTCGAGAGCATGCATCTTGCTATACGAGTCGCCTGCTTGCTCATGTGTCTCGGTTGGGCCTCAAGGTGAACTTGGAGAAAAGCTGTCTGTTTCCATCGCAGACAACCACTTTTCTTGGGGTGCTTTTGGATTCTCCCTCCATGACAGCCTACCATCTGTCCAGAGGGTGGACGACATTCTCCAGCTGGTGAGTCGATTCAGGCTGGGCAGGCAGCTTCCTTACATCACCTTCCTGCAGCTGCTGGGCAAACTAACATCGGTTACTCGGGCCATCCTTGGCCCAGGGTCCTCCTATATGCCTTTCCGCCCCTTTCCCTGGTTTGGCCGACTCTTCAGAGTGTTCTCAAGGAGGGCCACAGGATGTTGCTGGTAGCTCCGTATTGGCCAGCATGGCCATGGTTCCCACTTCTATGGAATCTGTGTCATGGGGTCTCATGGTGTCTTCTGGCCAGGAGGGATTTCCTGTCTCAGTTGGGGGAGTCAGATAGGGCGTCCCGATCCCCAACACCTCCGGCTGTGGACGTGGCCACTGGGAGGCTTAACCAGCAGCTGACTGGGTATTCAGGTCCCTATTTTGAGTGCCAGGACATTCGCCACTCGTCAGCAATATGAAAACAGATGGCGTCTGTTTTCCCGGTGGTCTGCCCGTAATGATGATTCGGTCACCTATGCGGCATCCACTATTTTGGAGTTTCTTCAGTCTCTTCTTGATAAGGGCCGCTCTCCTTCGACGCTTAAGGTATATGTAGCGGGTATATCATCTAGTCATGCTGATACTAATGGCTGTAAAGTGGGGAGCCATAATCTGGTTTCTCTTTTTTTGCGTGGTGCTCGTAGACTACACCTGCCAACGGTTCCGCAAGCACCAGTTTGGGACCTGTCCTTGGTCCTCAGTGCTCTGTGCCACCCTCCATTTGAGCTTTTGGTTCAGGTGGACCTCAAATGGTTGTCATGTAAGACTGCTTTTATGTCGGCTATTGTCTCAGCTAAGAAGGTCAGTGAGCTACATGCTCTTTCTGTCAGCCCATCATGTCTCAGATGGAGTTCAGATTGCTCTGGTGTTACCTTGTGGCCAAACCTGCCGTTTGTCCCTAAAGTGATTTCTCATTCTCATTGTAACCAACCATTGAGATTGGCGCATTTTCAGCCTGTCAGGGAAACTGGTGATAGGTCTGAGTTACTGTGCCCAGTGAGGGCAATGGAGGCATATATTGCAGCCACTGCTGCTATAAGACGCTCAGACCAATTGTTGTGTTATGGGGGCCCTAGATTAGGTTGTTCTCTGTCCAAACAGCGTCTCTCTCATTGGATTGTGGATGTCATCTGCCACTCCTATGCTGCAGGGCGCCGCCCCCGGCCAGTTGGTGTGAAGGCACACTCTACCAGGAGCGTTTCCACTTCCTGGTCAGCCTGGAGAGGAGTTCCACTGGAAGCTATATGTGCTGCTGCATCATGGGCTTCTCCAAGCACATTGACTAGATTTTACAATGTGAATGTAGCCTCCTCCCATCCTCTGGACCAGGTCCTTTTACAAGGGTCCTCTGGGCCTTCTCAGTGAGGTATGTGCTCAGGATTCCTTGTGGCATCGCTGGTATTAGTCATTCAGTGCTTTCAGCGCCGCCCTCTGGCAGTCAGTAGGGATGAAATAGAAAGAAAGTTACATATGTAACTACGGTTCTATGAATCCCAGATGACCGCTAGAGATTCTCTGTCACTCAGAATCCTTGCATTTCGCAAGAAGATTCTGTAGGAACAGAGCCTCGGATGACGTCATGCTATATAGCCTCTGATTGATCATCCAATATGTCCCAGGTGTGACTCTGTTGATATTATTACTCGAACGGCGCATGCGCGAAGGGGACATTCAGTGCTTTCAGCACCGCCCTCTGGCGGTCAGTAGGGATGAAATACAGTAGAACCGTAGTTACATATGTAACTTTCGTTTTATTTACCTGCATTGGATTTTTTGAGGAATGATGTTACCTGTGTTCCAGGTGTGGTTTGACAGGAGAACCAACTACACGCGCTCCCTGGCTGTAATGTCCATGGTGGGCTATATCCTGGGCCTGGGTGATAGGTGAGCTTGCCCTCATCAACACACACCTTCTCTATAGCGATAAAGCAACTAACGGTAGACTTCCTGTTACCCAGACATCCATCCAACCTGATGCTAGATCGACTCAGCGGCAAGATCCTCCACATTGACTTTGGAGACTGTTTTGAAGTGAGCAGTAATGTTTTTCAGTCCGACATAGTTGTTTTTCTGTGATTAGTCAGAAACTCACCTGTATGCTAACGTTGGCCAGGTGGCGATGACCAGGGAGAAGTTTCCTGAGAAGATCCCGTTCAGACTGACGAGGATGCTGACCAATGCCATGGAGGTAATGCTGTGGGAATACTGACAAGGAACGGATGATCTGTGAGGATTTACTGCAGGAGTCTCTGGGCCTCCCAAAATTGCTCCTAATAATTTGGCCAAGAAAGAGGAGAACCAACGTGTTTTTTACACAGATTTTAGCTGGGGCTATTTTTAGATAGAATAATTGCATTCATTTTCCACAACAGAATTACACAATTATCAGTAATATCTAATATTTTCTTTTGCATCATTATGTTGGAAACTACCATATTTTACAGACTTTAGAATGCATCTTACTATGAGCCGCATCTACAAAGTTTAAAAAAAATAATAAAATCCTGGAGAGGTACATATATAAGCCTCACCGGGCTTTAAGCCGCTGCTATCTCCGTCGCGCTCAGTTTTTCAGAAGAACGCAGCAGAGGGCTGCGTTCTTAGTAAATCTGCTATTACGCAGCCTTCCGTCTCCAACGCCGAACCATGGTTCACGCTGAGCGGCAGCGGCTCTATTTCCCTCCTGTACTACCAGATCGATAGCCCTCAACTTAAAAGCTGAGGGCTATCATATCAACTTCTTCATATCATATCAACTTCTTCGTGTTGTTTCCATGATGAGGGCGTATGAGTTTGAAGAAATTTCTCTGTCGTGCCTGCTGCTAGCATGTGAGTGTTCTACATGAAAATTAGCACTTTCTTCTTTGATTTCCAATGTTTACTTCCAATGATTCACTTCCTGCTGGTTGAAGAAAAATCCACAGAAAAGCCTCACCAGGCTATAAGCCGAAAGGTTCAAAGTGTGGGAAAAAGTAGCGGCTTATAGTCCGAAAAACACAGTAAGTCCTTTTTTGGTTTACATAATTTTCCACAAACATCAACTTCCCGCAGCGGAAAATCTGAGATCAACCTCTTTTTGTTTGTTTGTTTTTTGTTTTTCTTAGTTTAAAACCTAAAAACAGAAACAAATTAGTGTAAATTTATACTCATTTTGGAAAATGAGCACAAATACTATTTATTATTTTTTTTTAACAAGTGGCGCTGTGGGAGACGGCTGCCTCTCCAGTAGCTCTACAGTTACTAACTACAATTAGTTTTTAGCTTTTTTTTTAAACTTCTTAAGTTGCTGTGTGTGCTCTTTATTTATCCCATGGATAATTTCAAACTAAATACGCAACCAGGAGACTTTTTTCTCACTTATTCAAGAGAGGAACTGCTGGACTGTAGAACAATGGGACAAGCCGGCATAAGGCACAACATTCCGGTGGAGCTGAGGAGGAGACCGAGGGGCTGCAATGCTGGGGCTAAACTGAAGGCCAAGCTAGCGGACAATAGGAGGCTATACAAGCCATAGATTCCCACTGTAATCATGGGGAATGTGAACTCGCTGCCGAACAAGATCGATGAGCTGTCTGCACTGAACAACCAGCGGATCTACAGAGAGAGCAGCTTGTTCATCTTTACAGAGACATGGCTAAACCACCTCGTGCTGGATGCTAACGTGGACCTGTCAGGATTCACCGCTGTGAGGGCTGATAGGGACACGAAAGCAAGTGGTAAAAGAAAAGGTGGGGGACTCATCATGTATGTGAACAACCGATGGTGTAACCCAGGACATATCACTGTAAAGCAGTGTTGTATAAAGTACTGAAATCTCAGAGTCAAGTAAAAGTACAAGTACCTCTCCAAAATATGACTTTGGTAAAAGTCAAAGTCACTGACTGAAATGTTACTTAAGTTAAAGTCTTAAAGTATCTGAAACTTCTTGTACTTAAGTATGGAAATTACTGTAAAAATGGATGTACTCAAGTAATGTAATGAAAAGTACAAGTAAAAAGTAAAACAAAGCAAATGCAGTTTGAATGACATTTTTTATATTTTGGTAAACTTGTCAAATACACTTAAAATAATGTACACAACCAAGTGCAGGCAAAATTAAACCTGTTAATAGATATACCTGCAGGCATCATTTAGTTAAGAAAATTAGGTGCTTTATCTATAGCACAAGGTTAACTTAACCTGCTTTACAACTGAACCAGCTTCTTAGTAAACCCTCCAGGACAGAAAATACAAAGTTTTTGTAAGCCTTAAGTTTTCCCTTCAAGTAAGGTCAGTGCTGAAAATGAGAAAAATAAATAGTACAGAAAATGCGGCCAACATGAAGAAAAAGAGCTGTTACGATTACTCTACTTCACAAATCAGTGAATCAGTCAATGCTACAGTCAGTAGGTGGTGCACACAACTGGTCATTATGCAAAAGAAAAAAAGAATTGGGAGGGAAATGCAGCTTATTGGCATCTGTAAACCTGGTTTTGAACTTGCATGCCTTTCTTATATTCGTTAAATTCAGTCTAAATTGCTATCGCTATGGTTTCTGTCCCCCCTTGAACAGAGGAGTCTAGGTAGCCTGATACAGTCAACATTAGGCCTAAGCTAAATACACCACGTGTGGAACTGAAACAATGCCAAACAAAGTTAATTTATGGTCAACGTTTCACAATACAGTAGTGTCTAGTGACCAAGCTATAGTTACTGAAACAGGAGGATTATAACCATTTCATAAGAAGTTACCTCGATGCGTTTCTTCAAGTTGGATGGGGAGTTTTTGTAAGATAGAATTTCCATGTGACTGCTACTGATTGCGAGACTTGCTTTGTGTTTAATGGGAGAAGTGAAACAGGTGTATCCTAATTAAAAGTAAAGAAATCAAGAAATGGCAAAAAATGTGGAATGAAGATAAGAAAGGAAGAAGATTATATGAAGTACAAAAGTCAGTTCAAATTCGAAGCATTAATGAAAGAAACAGAAGAGAAGAAATAATAATTAGTAGATTAAGAGTAGGTCATACCTACTTAAATGACATGCTTTATACAATAGGGAGGAAAAATAATGATAAATGTGAAAGATGTGGAGTGAAAGAAAATGTAGAACACATATTGATGAACTGTAAGTCAAATGAACTCGAAAGGGAAGAATTAAAGAGAATAGTTCGAAACATAGGGCATGAATGGAATCTTAAAGGTATATTAGGAAATGAAGGAAACATAACAGATATTCACAAATTAAGGAAAGCATTGTTTATTTATCTTAAGAATACAAAATTAAAAAATAGAATTTAATAGATGTGAAGTAATGCTTCTACACACTCATGTACAGTAGGTGGCGGTATGCACCTTAAAGTTGCTTGTGATCCGCCATAATAGAAAAGAAGAAGAAGAAGGTGTATCCTATTGGTGGTGATGAACAAGCCCAGGCAAGTAGGCTACGGACTTTGTTCGGTAGCCTACTTGCTACTTGCTAATCAGTAGGTGGGATCAAAACACTTTGTTTCTCTCTCTCGCTTTTTTGTAACGAGTAACTAAACCACACATTGAAAATGTATCGGAGTAAAAGTACGCAATTAAGTTCGGAAATATAGTGAAGTAAAAGTGAAAGTCATCAAAAATTTTCATACTCCAGGAAAGTATGAAGTACTCCAAAATATACTTAAGTAAAGTAGTGAAGTATTTTTACTTCGTTACTATACAACACTGCTGTAAAGACTGTTTGGTGTTGCCGGGACCTCGAGCTACTAGCCTTTAGCCTGCGGCCATACTACCTGCCGAGGGAGTTTAGTCACGTGATCTCCATCTGCGTTTACATCCCACCGAGAGCGGACGCTACCACTGCATGTGAAAAAATCCACTCTGTCACAGCAAGGCTACAGACACAACATCCTGACGCTTTTATTATAATTTCTAGGGACTTCAATCATGTGACTTTGGACTCTACTTTGGCCACTTTCCACCAAGCTGTTGACTGCCACACTAGGAATAACAGGACAATCGACCTCCTGTATGCCAATGTGAGGGATGCATACAGAGCAACACCCCTACCCCCACTAGGGAAGTCAGATCACAACCTCGTTCACTTACAGCCACTGTACACCCCCTTGGTCCAAAAGCAGCCTATAACATCCCGCTCCATCAGGAGGTGGTCCCCTGAGATGGAGAGTGCTCTGAGAGACTGTTATAACACCACGGACTGGGATGCACTGTTCAGCCCGCATAGCAAGGACATAGAGGGGCTGACACACTGCCTGACGGACTATCTGAACTTCTGTGCAGATGTGGTATCCCCTGCCAAGACTGTCCGCTGTTACCCTAATAACAAGCCATGGGTAGTAACGCGGGAAGTCAAAACTGTCCTCAATAAGAAGAAGGCTGCTTTCAGGAGAGGAGACAGGGAGGCCATGAAGGCAGCACAGCAGGAGGTGAAACAGTGTGTGAGGGAAGCAAAAGACAGTTACAGGAGAAAGGTGGAGCAGAAGCTGAGAGAGAACAACATGAAGGAGGTCTGGGAAGGTGTGAGGACCATCACTGGCCTCAACACAAAGACCAGAGTCGTTGGGGGAACAATGGAGAGGGCAAACGAACTGAACAACTTCTTCAACAGGTTCAACCAGTCCATGGCCCCCCAAGCCCCTCTCTCACTGCAGCCACCCCTGCTCCTTACCACACACCTCCCCCCAGACAACACTACACTGACAACCCCCCCACACACCTCAGCACAACCCCCGCCCCACATCACCACAGACCAGGTCAGAGAACAGCTGAGGAAGCTCAAGCCCAGGAAAGCAGCAGGGCCGGACCAGGTGTGTCCAAGGCTGCTGAAGACCTGCGCTACTGAACTGGGAGAGCCACTACAGCGGATCTTCAACCTCAGCCTGCAGCTAAGGGAAGTGCCCACCCTCTGGAAGACATCCTGCATCGTCCCAGTGCCCAAGAAGAACAGGCTCAGCAAGCTGAATGACTTTCGGCCCATGGCACTTACTTCACACCTGATGAAGACGTTGGAGCGGCTCTTCCTCGGCCTCCTCAGACCCCAGGTGGAACATGCCCAGGGTCTCCTGCAATTCGCCTACCAGTCAGATGTTGGTGTGGAGGATGCCATCCTCTACCTGCTGCACCGGGCCCACTCCCACCTGGATAAGGGCAGCGGCACGGTGAGGATCCTTTTTTTGGACTTCTCCAGTGCCTTTAATACAATCCAGCCCCTTCTGCTCCAGGATAAACTAAACAGCATGGGAATAGACCCGCACCTGGTCACCTGGATCCATAGTTACCTCACCAACAGGCCGCAGTATGTCAGGCTGAAGGACACCGTGTCTGACACTGTGGTCAGCAGCACAGGAGCCCCCCAGGGCACAGTGCTGGCCCCTCTTCTCTTCACCCAGTACTCCTCTGACTTCCACTACAACTTGGAGCTGTGTCATATACAGAAGTATGCTGATGACACAGCCATAATCGGATGTATCAGGGACGACAGAGAGGAGGAGTATCGCTGTCTGGTGAGGGACTTTGCTCTCTGGTGCCACACAAACCACCTGGAACTCAACACCGCTAAGACGAAGGAGCTGGTTATAGACTTTGGGAGGTCCAGACCAAAGCCGAGACCAGTCGCATTAGAGGGAACTGAGGTTGAGGTCGTGGACTCCTACAAATACCTCGGGCTGTGGCTGGACAGTAAACTGGATTGGTCAAAACACACTAGCCACCTGTATGGGAAAGTGCAGAGCAGGATGTACTTCCTGAGGAGACTGCGGTCCTTTAACATCTGCAGCAAACTGCTCTGGATATTCTACCAGTCT
Organism: Xiphophorus couchianus; assembly: GCF_001444195.1. Classification (NCBI taxonomy): domain Eukaryota; kingdom Metazoa; phylum Chordata; class Actinopteri; order Cyprinodontiformes; family Poeciliidae; genus Xiphophorus; species Xiphophorus couchianus. The sequence goes on along the minus strand of NC_040228.1, from coordinate 342,329 downwards.
GTGATTGCCAGTGTCCTCTTCTACACCGTGGTGTGCTGGGGAGGCAGCATATCCAAGAAGGACACGTCCAGACTGGACAAACTGACCAGGCGTGCCGGCTCTGTGGTCGGCATGAAGCTGGACTCTCTGGTGACGGTGGCAGAGGCGAGGACACTGAACAAACTGCTGGACATCATGAACGACAGCAGCCACCCTCTACACGCCGTCATCAGCAGCCAGAGGAGCCTGTTCAGTGACAGACTGCTGCTTCCCAAGTGCCGGACCAATAGATTTAAGAACTCTTTTGTCCCCCATGCCTTCAGACTGTACAATTCCTCATTGGGGGGACACAGGACAGAGGGTAGAAGGAGTAGTGACCCCTTGTATTTTTCTCCATACTTATCAGGTCAAACCACATAGTGCAATACGATATCACTGGTCAATCTATCCGCCAAATTCTTATATTTTTTTTGTGTTGTATTTATACTTACTTATATTCTTATATTCTATATTCTTATTCCTTGTTTCTTGCATAATTTAAGGTTTTTCTTGCATAATTTAAGGTTTTGGTTACTCACTTTTAGTGTGTACCTTAGTATTTAATTTGTATTTTTGTATTCTTTTGTACTTTTGCTTACTGTGTGTTATCTTTTTTTTTTGCCTGGGAGCTGCTGGTAACTTCAATTTCCTGAGGGAGTTTTCCCAAGGGATCAATAAAGTACAAGTCTAAGTCTAAATCATCACTGGGCTGCTTTCAGTTTGTTTCTGAACAAAATAGTCTTTCCCATTTATGAAATGTTTTAACAGAATTTATAACTCTGATTTGTTCTTAGTGAAGATAGAAGAAAATGAATTTCAAATTAAGTCAAATTTGTAAGAATTTTAGTCGAAAGCATCTCAATTCTTATTTAGAACTCGCCATAAAACCAAAAACCCTGATTTCCATCTGTGTGTGTGTGTAGGTGACGGGGTTGGATGGGAACTACAGGATCACCTGCCACACTGTGATGGAGGTCCTGAGGGAGCACAGAGACAGCGTCATGGCTGTCCTGGAGGCCTTCGTTTACGACCCGCTTCTCAACTGGAGGCTCATGGACAGTAAGGAGCCGTCGAGCTGTTCTCCCTGACACACACCTCACACAATAAGCTGTTCCACCTCACACACACAATTATTGATTGAATCGATTATTGAAATAATTGTCAACTAATTTAGTAATCAGTTCCTCGTTAATAGTAGGATACATACTGTAAAAAAAGACAATTTTCTGACAAAATAATACTCAGAGCGAGGGCTGTTGTAAACAAATATTTTAGTAATCGAGTAATCTATCGATTATCCTTACAATTAATCAAGTAATAGGATTTAAAAAATTGATAAAATAAAATATTAGTAAGTCTAGCATAACACTAGTTTTACTATCGGATATCAATCTCAGTCCAATTTTTCATATTAAAACATAATTTATCGAAGCTTCGAGGCAGATAAATTTTTCTTGAGGAATTTTAATAATAGACTTACTCGAATCATTCGAGTTCTAATTGAGCCAAAATAGTTAAAAAAAAACGTTAACTTTATATTTAAGATAAACAATAGTTTACCTGTAAACATGTTACACCCAAAACTCCTCCAAAGGCAGTTTTAGCTCCACCTGGTTCAAATTTTGTAGAAAAAAAAAGAAAATTGAACATCAGTCCAGTTAATCGTAAGTCCAAAAAATTAACTTATTAGTCTCACACTGTTTTCATGCTAAGTCAAGCAGAAAGAGCTGAACTTACAAATATTGTTAGACGATTTTTTCATTGCACATAAAACCTTTGCTGAAAGCAATTAAGCAAATTCTGTTGTAGCATTTTAGGCAACAAAATGCTTATTTAAAAACTGAATTGAATTATTTGTTTGTTAGATTTTGCTGTTTTGACTCTGTGGCTCATCATAACTCAACAGACTTATGGAAGATTGCATTTCAGACAGAAATATGACAGTCAAGCCCACAAGGCGTGTATGTAAACTTCTGACCAGATCTGTAGATTTCTACAAATTAGAAATTTACTAATAAATTATTTGATCAATTTTTTAAATCCTATTACTGACTGAGAGGGATTTTTATTTCATTGATGAAAACCTGTCTCTGTAAATAAAATGTGGAATAATGTGGTTGTCTGTCTGTCGCACAGCAAACACCAAAGGCACCAAGCGTTCCCGAACCAGGACCGACTCATACACCGCCGGCCAGTCAGTGGGTCAGTAGCATGCAGACTGCAGAGAGAATGACTTCGCCTTAGCAGAAAACACAACCAAACATTTGAATGTTGTCTTCTGCAGAGGCACTGGATGGCATAGACCTGGGAGAGACCACGCACAAGAAACCCGGGACCACGGTGCCTGAATCCATACACTCCTTCAGTGAGTCCATCTGTTTCTATGGAGCTCCACATGAATGTTATTGTATTGCAAACAGACTGTAATTTTCTAGATCAGTGTATTAATGCTGGCATGTTTGTGTTTTAAAGTTGGAGATGGCCTTGTGCAGCCGGAGGCTCTCAACAAGAAAGCCATTCAGATTATCAACAGAGTACGCGACAAACTCACAGGTGGGTTCTGGACTCAGAACAGACCCAAACTGGACGATCACAGCTTGGTTTTTCCTCAACACGCTGCTGTACAACAAAACCACCTGAAGGCTCTAAAGCGCCCATCTCCAAATCTAGCCACTCACGTAGGGTTTATGTTTTCAGGGCGAGACTTTTCTCATGATGACACGCTGGACGTCCCAACACAAGTGGAGCTCCTCATTAAGCAGGCCACGTCCCATGAAAACCTGTGCCAGTGCTACATCGGATGGTCAGTATTTAGCGATCAGACTGACATCATGATGACTGCCAACACTGGATCATTTCCACATCTTTCATGTTTCAGTCACAAACCTTTTATTAGAATTTCTTTGATAGATCAACAAGTAATACTAGGTAGAGGTTAGTTATCAATATTTAAAGGGCCAGTATAATTTTACAGGCACATAGTTCCTTTTTATAACACAATCAAGTAACTGTTACCTTCAGTTGTTATAAAAATACAGCATATCAAATACGACTTAAATTTAACACCTTGAAATTGGGCCTCTGTCTCTTTAAGAGGATCCTGCTCTTCCCAAAGCTCCGTCTCCATTAAGTCATCCCAACATGGCGTCTCTAATAACCCTTTAACAACATTTTTACCAGCGTCGCTCTAAGCAGTAGCTCCTAAAATGCATCAAAGGAAAAGGAACTTTTAAAAGATATTTTCTGCTATTTGTAATTTGTTCTAATGGAATAAAAATCTATTAAAATTATAAATCAGATTTGGTATAAAAAAAATATTTTCTTAAGATTTTATTTTTAATTCTCCACTTTAACCTAGTGCAATGTTTCTAAGAAGGTTACAAATGCCACTATGGAAGAGCTTTGCTGTGGTGTAACCTGGAGGCAGATGGAATAAAGAGAAGGAGCTTCTTAAAGAGACAGAGGCCTAATTTCAAAGTATCAAATTATGAAGTCAAACTTTTTTTCTGTCCTGTTTAATATATGCAGCATTTTTATAACAGCTGAAGGTGACAGTTACTGTTCTATAAATGTCACTATATGGCTGGAAAACATGATACTGCCCCTTTAAGGACAACTGTTAGTTTTTATCTCCACAAATCAGGTTTTTGACAGTAGAGTGTCAAAAAGAGGGTCACTGTTGGAAGAAAGTAATAAAGTTTTGTTACATAAACTGTAGCTTTCACAAGTCAAATCACACCATATTCTTGCCTTAGATTGGCCCAGTCAAAGCCCAGACCTATTTGTAAGTTTTTTTTCCATGTAATTGGACTGAGCTTGAAATATTTAGCAAAGTGAGAACATTTTCAGTCTTCAATAAGGTTTCAAATTCACGCATTTTGTGTGAATTTGTCACATAAAACCATAAGATAAGATACCTAATTTCATCATTGTAATGAGACAAAATGTGAAACAGTTTGAGGAATTCCTACCAATAGGCCACATCTCTACATCAAGCACCTCACCTGGAGTTACTCAGTTCGTTTAACATTCTGATGCTTTCTTTCTACCTTCCAGGTGTCCGTTTTGGTGAAGTCACAGCTGGAGGTCTGATGAACCAAGGGGAGAAATATGATGGAAAAACTTTCCCTAAAGTCCTGAGTGCAGAGCTGCTGGGAGTGATGACATTTTCTCTTTTCTGTTCAGTGATTGTGTGAATAACCTGTGACATGCTCTGAGATTACTGTTTTTACTCCATAATTTATCTATTCAATGCTCAAAACCACTTTCCAAATTTTTAATATAATAATTTGCTAGAAGCTTTCGATGGAGTGCATATTGTAATAAGTTATATTTCTTACAGGCCGAGTTGTTCTTAAAGCCAAACATGCCATTGTTGCTCTGTTAATGTGACAACTGCAGCCATGTTGTTTGCCCATTGCTAACTGAAACACATCATATACTGTGAGGTATGTTGGTGTGCCATTAAAGCTTGTACAGATCAATGTATTTGTGCCGAGTTCACAGAACTGAGCTGCTCATCTTCTGCTGCGAGTTCAAACAGAAAGCAAATAAAACGTCTAATAAGGAAAAGCTCCTTGGAAAAAGTTAATTTTGCTTTTGCAGTTCCTCTGGCAGCTACTGAGGGCACTCTGACTCTTTACAAAACCTTTCTTACACTTCTCTAGTCAAGCTTGAAGGAAGGAAAAACATCCTCTATAGGGTTAGAGACGAGAGGAGCAGATCCCACCTCAAAACCACAACTAATAGTGGATTTTCTTTCTCCAGGCTGAGATGAAATTTCTTGTTTTTTCTGTCGCTGCTGCTATTTTTGTCATTTCATAACAAATATAGCAGGGAAGACTCCAGCTCAACAGGGAGATGCAGCCTTGCACAAATAAAACTGAATCTGATGCTGCAAATTGCAGAGGCAGCACAGGAGACAACTATTAATTTGTGCTGTTATCTGCAGAGTGAGGTAGCCTCTGTTCTGTTTGCTCTCATTGCTTTTCCCACTTAGTTTCACCATTTATTTCTCCTCTGAAGGTTAATTACTTATAGATAGTTAAGGATTAGGGATCAACGGAAAGTAGTCATTGATCTCTTCCCTGCCATGTCCACCTCTGCAATGTCACACTCTTTACACACTGGAACAGAGGCCTGGTGATTATCTGCTCATATTGATCCAGTCCTCTGTTTTTCTCTTGCTTTTCTATTTTTTTACTTGCACACGCTTCCCTTTTAGCAACCAGAAACTCATTATCACAAATGTGACTCTTCATAGCCAGGGCCACAGTTTCTGCTGTGTCTTTTCTCTCTATCTTAATTTGTTTGTATTATTTTAGTTTCTAAAGTCTGGTGAGTGCCAAGCAAGTCAATACCTCAAGTTAAATAGCTTCCATTGATTGGGAGACGAATTTAGCTGTTTACCAACTGTGGAAATGAGCTAAGACCACAAAACACCAACCAAGGTGTGTGCAAGAAGCAGGTCGATGGTGACGAATGATGCTCTCTGGGAGGCAATGCCCCCAAGGTGAGGGAAGGTGAACAGGTTTGGCAGTGGGAGGTGGGATGGACACCAAAGGTTCATTCAATCAGGCTTTCAGGAAGTCACATGACCAGCCATGACAGAACGATGGCTTACAGTACAACCTTCCCTGCTTTAATTATTTATACATCATTAAACAAAGACAACCTGAGAAATTCCAAAATGTCGTTTTCAAACGATTATTTCTGTTCTTAAGGGGGAAAAGCATTTCACCCCTGATGGTCAGTTGCAACACTTGCTTCCACACTACACCATGTTCCAAATGATGGTACAAGTGATATTTTCTCAGATTTTCTTAAATGGTCAATGCAAATGATGGTCAGTATAATTTTCAAGTCATGAACTATTACAGTATAGATCAAATTTTACTGAACAAAGATCCCCATGAGAACAGTATTTTGTTTCAAAAATAAAAAACTCAAAATGCACTGTTCCAAATTATTATGCACAGCAGATTTTCTAAACATTTTATGGATTATAAAGAACTGCAAACGGCCATTCTTTGAATGTACAGCATTAAGTGGTACTAAAATCAAAAGCTACTTCAATCAAAAACATCTTACAGACCGAGTTCCATGTTAACATAGGACCCCTTCTTTGATCACAGCACAATTCTTGATCCATTGAACTTGTGAGTTTGTGGAGTTTCTGCTTGAATTTCTTTGCAGGATGTCAGAAAACCTTCTCAGAGCTGCTGGTTTGATATGAACTGCATTCCACCCTCAGATCTTCTGCTTGAGGAAACTCCAAAGGTTCTCAATAGGGTTGAGGTCAGCGGTCAGAGGAGGATGGTGACCACACCATGAGTTTCTCCCCTTTTATGCCCATAGCAGCCAATGACACAGTGGTATTCCTTGCAGCATGAGATGGTGCATTGTCATGCATGAAGATGATTTTGCTACAGAAGGTACGGCTCTTCTTTTTGAACCATGAAAGAAAGTGATCAGTCAGAAAGTCCATATACTTTACTGAGGTCATTTTCACACCTTCAGGGTCTCTGAAGGGGCCGACCAGCTCTCTCTCTCTCTCTCCCCATGATTTCGGCCCAAAGCATGACTCCACCACCTCCTTGCTGATGTCACAGCCCTGTTGGGACGTGGTGGCCATCCACCACCAATCCATTACTGCATCCATCTGGACCATCCAGGGTTGCACAGCAGTCATCAGTGAACAAGTCTGTTTGAAAATGAATCTTCATGTATGGCTGGGCCAACTGCGACCATTTCTGCTTGTGAGCTCTGGTTAGGGGCCCAATAGTAGGTTCATGCACCGCAAGCCCCTGGAGGATCCTCCACCTTGAGGTTCCAGAGGCACCAGCAGCTTCAAATAACTGTTTGCTGCTTTGTAAGGGCATTTTAACAGCTGCTCTCTTATTCCGATCAACTTGTCTAACAGAAACCTTCCTCATTATGCCTTTATCTGTACAAACCCATCTTTGTTCTGAATCAGCCACAAATCTCTCCACAGTACAATAACGCTTCAGTTTTCGTTAAATATCTAATCTTTTTATATCTTGTCATACGGCACTACACTATCTGATGATTTTCATCAGCAGAGAGATCTTTTCTCTTTCCCATATTGCTTGAAACCTGTGGCCTGTTTAATAATGTGGAACATCCTTCTTAAGTAGATTTCCTTTAATTTAGCTCAAAAAACAAACTAATCAACCAGCTCTCTGAAATTATAGTGATGCTTTGGAAGATGTTTCCATGACATCTGCTATAAAAGCTAAGAATATTTCAGAAAAAGACCATCATCCTGCCATCAAACATACTGGTGGAGGTGGTGTGATGCTGTGAGATGGCTTTGCTGCTTCAGGGCCTGAAAAATTTGTTCTCACTGATGGAGCAATGAATACTTCCCTCGCTCAGAAAATCCTCCTAAACTGATCAGATGCTGTGGTGAGTAAAGAATCTGGACTGAAATTCCTCCACAGCTCAGTGAAAGACTGAGTTATCAGAAACGCATGAGTGAAGTTTATGCCACCAAGACTGACGCTGTTTACATGGGAAAGGGAAGTGGGGGGGGGGTGCCACTCATGATCTTCCTGTCTGAAACTTGTCCTGAAATGGAACCTGTGATGGCGAGAAAAGTAATATAACATTTCTTTTAATGACTACTTTAGCTTTTTGAGCCACCTTTAGGTTAGACCAGGGTTTTTTAAAGTATGAAAGGGTGAGCCTCCCTCCAAGGAGCACAATGCCTGCTGCCCCCCCCACCCCCCCAATAATCAACCTACACACAAACAAATGCCACTACAAAACACCTTCTAATTGCTTTTATTTTAGAACCATCTCATCTCTTAAAATGACACTTTATCTGAATGAAATTTAACACATGAACATTTTAAAACATTTCCTCCCATTTTAATTATTTTTATCAGGGCCTTTGTATGGCAAATACGCCCTTTTTTCATTTTTCTAATGATAAGAACAACCCCAAACCCATTTTTTTTTTCATTTGTTTTTTTCTGTGTGCACAGCTCCTTCAGCTTCCTCTCAAAAAACTCCCGCGGCTTGGTCACTAAACTTGGGTGCTGTTTCAATGTGACGCTGGAGCTTACAGGGTCTCATGCTATCATCAGCCAGAACCTCCTTGCAGATTACACATTGCGGCCTTGGTGCATCATCTGGAGCAGTCCAGGAAAATCCAAACTTTAAGTAGTCGTGGTCATACTTCCTCTTTTTTCTACTTACGCCAGAGCTAGTCTCCCCTGCCTTTTTCTTTACTAAAAAATTGTCCATTCTTTCTCTCACATCAGTAGACAGCAAGCAGATAGCTTCTTTTCAGGTTTATTTTTTCCCTCGCACCGCGCCTCCCCTAAAGTGCTCTGGCGCCCCCTAGGGGAGGCGCGCCTCACACTTTGAAAGCCGCCGGGTTAGACTGTTGCTGATAGAAGTTTATTTAAGTACAAATTTAGACATCGTCAGATTTAAATTGGATGTTTAATTGCAACAAAGTTTATTATTTACACAGGAAATAGAAGTTGGAAGAGGGGGAAAAGATCTTCCTGTTTGAAACCTACTGAGAACAGAACATGTAAAAATTTTCTAAGATTTTAGTTGGGTTCAATGTTAAAAGTTTGTATTGGTTCTGGTCTGTCCGGATAAAGGTAATTATACTGTGGGTGTTGGTTCTTTTCAAGTTATTTTTAAAGTTTAGTTTTCTCTTGCTGTAATCTCTGCCACAGCAGTAATCTCTTCTTCAAACTTCAACTGAAGCTGCAGAAAACTGAGATATTAACCTCAGATATCAGAGGGTTTTTGAGAAAAGCTTTCATCAGATGTGCTAACGTTTCTGTTAACCTTCTGTTGTTTCATCACTCTCTTAATGGCTCACATAACGCTGCTCGTTGTCAGTCTCTGCTTTATTTTGATTTAACTGCGTCTAAAAATTCAAAAACTGGCATTTAAATTTAGACGTAGACTTCCAGTTTCAGAGACATCCCGTACAGGAAGCTAAAAGCTGGGCTGTTTTAAGAGTGTGCTTCACTTTGGTTCGTCTGACTGCACTGGAGATGCTGAAGGAGCATTTATGAAATCTCAGGGGGTTATGGAAAGCTAAAGAGGGTGCATGGATGTGGAATAACATCCTGAGGGGGAGCGCTAAGGGAGGACAGGAAGATGGAAGAAAAACATCCAGAGCTGTGAAAAAGTCTTTTCTTCTTACAGATTTCTTCTGTTAGACGTCCTAAAGTGATAGACGTCTGGCTGGACAGCGAGGAAACGATCAGGGAAATGATCCGAATGTCCCATCAGTTCGCCAAACCATGATTAAAAAGAAACCTCCCGAAAGGCATGCACCGGGTCAGGGTGACCTTCTATGGTCAGGGTGACACACTGGGATCAGAGTGACTCTCATGGATCAGCACAGAGGGTAAAACGCTCAGGTGTCTGTGGTGGTTTAAAGGTCCATAAAATGACATCTTTGGCAGCAGAGGTCTAAGATGGTTAAACGTCTGTTTTGGTTATGGGAACTCCTACATTAGCCGTTAGCTTTAGCCTCCAGCACTAAGTAAAATGTTTTACAACAGGCAAAGAAGGTTTCCTTCAACTTCTTTCAAACTAATGCTGATTCCCCCTCTGAGGCTGGAGGTTTTGGAAATTCAAAGCAGCAGAGGATGTAATTAAGACGTCGAAGGGAGAGGGGGGTGTATCGCTCTTCTAAAAGCTGTGAAAGATCCAGGCTGGGGGAGAAAGCATGCAGCACTTTTCTTGATTACTCACTAGGAAACAAAACATTCGTCTGGCCCTGCTATGGTTCTTAGAACACTTTGGCCCTCCAACCGCCTCTTCTCTAACTCCTTTTCTCCAGCCAACAGCTGTGAAAACACGGACAGACAGAGGCGATAATGACGACCAGAGTGGCTGTTCGATCTCAGGCTCTGAGTCATTGAAAGCTGGCGCCTGCAGACAGGACTTGGGCTGTCTCTGTGCACTGTGCTGTGAAGTCAGTATCGATGAAGTTGACAGCAGTTTAGCCCGTCTGAGATGTGCTGGCCTCTGAGGATGCCTCTGAGGCGTTGTGCTGCCAGCATCAGCCTAGTTTATCCTGCCTGGTGATGTCACAGTCCGGCAGAAAAAAAGACTTTGCTTATCTGGTTCTCAGGCAACACGAAGGAGCCGGCTGGCTGACTTACAGGCTTCCAGGGTTACCTGGAGGCAGATTTGAAACTACAAATTAATCCCATGAACTAGGACTTTTCTACACAGGCGATGCAAAATGCACAAAACTCATGTTTCCCATGAAACTTGTTCGATGAACTGGTGGAACTGACCAGTACATTTACTGACATATTTATTAATTAATGTAATTTATTTCTTTACATAAATGGTTAGCACATAGACCTGACCTGAGCCTCTCACCCAATGAATGCTGGAGACTGACCTCTGACCCAGAGCATAGAGGGAGGGAGGATGGATGGATGCCATGGAGAAAAATCACTAAATGGAACAGAAACAAATTCATGTATTTTGAAGCTGATGAGTTTTTTAAATTTGAAAAAAGCTGTGTGTTATTGTTCTGAGCTTTTAAATGTCAGTTTTCTGACATTTAAAAGCTGTTTCTGTTTCTTTTCAAACTTCCTGTATTAGCTAGCTGTGCTGCAGCTTCTACACAACCACTAAGAAAAAAATCATCTGGTTGTTTTTCTGTATGGTTTGTTGTCACACTGATTGTGTAATGGTAACATGGAGTTACTATTGTCTCTTGAACCAATATTTAATAAAAGGTTAAAGTTCAGAGAGGTGAGAGGTACAGTGGACGACAGCCCACATATGGAGGAAGTCAGTCCAACACACCACCATCTTCAGACCTTTGCTGCTTGTTTTACACATTTTTGCTTGTTTGCTGATACAGCAAACAAGCATCAGCTTTAAGCTTCATTATTATGAAGCCTAAAGCTGATACTTTTCTTACATCCTGTGGCAGCTAGCTGTACTGCAGTGCTAACAAGCGAGAGTGTCACAATTAAAAGACGTGGCATAACTTTTATGTAATGTTGTTAAATGAGTTGAAGCACATCTCAGCCTCTGTAAGGAGTTCTGGAGGTTCTGTTGGAGGTTCACAGCTGAAGTGGCTTATTGAGACGAATGCTTTAAATAGGCCATTATTATGAGGAAGTGGCCACTTTAAGTTCTGTAAACACTTCCAGAATTGCAGTGCAAATTCAAAACTCCTACTGTTGTGTTGATGTTAATGACGTCTGAACAATGATACTGATGTGCTGGCAATACATTGTGCATTTCTCTTTTTTATAGTGGTTGGACTTTCACAGTGGAAATGCTTGGAAGATTCTGATCAATAAAGCTTTGAAAAACTAAACTCCAAATCTGTAACAAATATCTTTTTCATTTCACAAGATGCAAAAGAAATCTATTATTCCAACTTCATGGACAGTGAAATCTGTAAACAGCTGATCAATCTGTCTTAGAGTAGCTAAACATTTTTAAACAACTTCAGTTTTTACTTTGTGGACTGACAGTGTTAAACTTTTTTAACATGATCCGTTTCAGCTTGGTTTAGCAAAGCCTTTTCTGCCTTTTAGTGTTTGTATAAAAGCACAATTAGTAATTTTCCTGCAGAAGAAACCAGAACATTTACAGTGCCTGGTGACCTTTTTCAACCTTTTGCTGCTTTTCAGGCTTCAAACATAAATATCTAAATTTTTAATTATTTTGTGAAGAATCAACAACAAGTGGGACACAATTATGAGGTGGAGCAAAATATATTGGATATTTTAAACTTTAACAAAAAAACTGCAAAGTGGGGCATGCAATGTTATTCGGCCTCCTTACTTTTTAGCGCCACCTTTTGCTGCGATTACAGTCGCTTTGGATTTGTCTATCAGTTTTGCACATCAAGAGACTGAAATTCTTGTCCATTCTTCCTTGTAAACCAGCTGGAGCTCAGTGAGGTTGGATGGAGAATGCTTGTGAACAGTAGCTTTCAGCTTTTTCCACAGATTCTCGATTGGATTCAGGTGTGGACTTTGACTTGGCCATTCTAACACTTGGATATGTTTATTTGGTGATTGACTTCAGAAGGAAGAAGACATCTTCACGGCCACTGAAGATCAAAGGGGAAGTGGTGGAGGAGGTGGAGGATTACAAATACCTGGGAGTTGTAATCGGCAACAGACTGGACTGGGCATCTAACACTGACGCTGTGTGCAGGAAGGGGATGAGCAGACTCTATTTTTTAAGGAAGCTGAGATCCTTCAATGTGTGCAGCAAGATGTTGGAGACCTTTTATCACAGTGTTGTTGCCGGTGCCATCTTCTTTGCTGCTGTGTGTTGGGGAAGCAGCATCAGAGCCAGCGACTCTAATAGACTAGACAAAATCATCAGGAAAGCTGGCTCTGTACTGGGACTAAGGCTGGAGTCCCTGGAAACTGTGGTGGAGAGGAGGACACTGAAGAAGGTTCTGTCTATTATGGACAATAAACAGCACCCTCTCCACCACATAGTGGACAGACAGCGGAGCACCTTCTCATATAGGCTGCTCCAGCTCCGCTGTCGTAGGGACAGATACAGAAAATCCTTCCTGCCACATGTCATCTCACTGTACAATAAAAGCTAAATCATTGTTCTGCACTAATCAGTCCAACTTTGCACAACTGCACTGTGGCACACTTGCTGTACATATATTTACATATACATACTGTATCTGCATTTTTTGAATCTGCAAGGACTGCTCTAAGCTGCTTTTTATATTGACAGCATGTTATATTTTATTTTTATTTGTTGTGTGTCTTGTCTCTATGCTGTAACTGCGAAGTAATTTCCCTGCTGGGATGAATAAAGTACTTCTATTCTATTCTACTCTATTCTATTTGTGAACCATTCCATTGTAGATTTTGTTTTATGTTGGAAGATAAATCTTCCTTCCAGTCTCAGGTCTTTTGCAGATTCATGGTTCTGTATTTGCCTCCATCCAGCTTCCCATCAATTTTAACCAGCTTCCCTGTCCCTGCTGAAGAAAAGCAGGCCCAAACCATGATGCTGCCACCACCATGTTTGACAGTGGGGATGGTGTGTTCAGGGTGATGAGCTGTGTTGCTTTTACACCAAACGTATCGTTTTGCATTGTGGCCAAAATGTTTGATTTTGGTTTCATCTGACCAGAGCTCCTTCTTCCACATGTTTGATGTGTCTCCCAGGTGGCTTGTAGCAAACTTTAAATGAGACTTTTTATGGATATCTTTGAGAAATGGCTTTCTTCTTGCCATTCTTCCATAAAGACCAGATTTATGCAGTGTATGACTGATTGTTGTCCTATGGACAGACTCTCCCACCTCAGCTGTAGATCTCTGCAGTTCATCCAGAGTGATCATGGGCCTCTTGGCTGCATCTCTGATCTTTCTTCTCCTTGTTCCAGATGAAAGTTTAGCAGGACGGCCGGGTCTTTATAGATTTGGTCTGATACTCCTTCCATTTCAATATGATCGCTTGCTCAGTGCTCCTTGAGATGTTTAAAGCTTGGGAAATCTTTTTGTATCCAAATCCTGCTTTAAACTTCTCCACAACAGTATCGGACCTGCCTGGTGTTCCTTGGTCTTCATGATGCTCTCTGTGCTTTAAACACAACCTGAGACGATCACAGAGCAGCTGCATTTATAGGGGACTTTATTACACAGAGGTGGATTCTATTTATCATCAGTCATTTAGGACAACATTGGATCAGTCAGAGATCCAAACTGAATTTCTGGAAGGAGTTTGCTGCACTGAAAGTAAAGGGGCCAAAAACATTGCACGCTCCACTTTGCAGTTTTTTATTTGTTAAAAAAGTTTAAAATATCCAATAAATTTTGTTCCACCTCACGATTGTGTCCCACTTGTTGATTCTTCACAAAATAATAAAAATTTTATATCTTTACGTTTGAAGTCTGAAAAGCGGCAAAAGGTTGAAAAGTTCAAGGGGGACGAATACTTTCACAAAGCACTGTATATTAAGTAAATCTAGATTGTGATCTAGAGCAGAACTCCAGGAGGAGATCAGGTAGATTCTGGTTTTTAAGAAAATCTTGCAGGATGGTCTACTGTGAAGATTTTCCATTTGATGCTTTTATTCCTGGTGAAAGTTGAACTGAAAACTTCTGACTTTTAACTCTGCAGCTATGTTTTACACATTCAGGATTTCATTTTCACCTCCCACTCTTATTATTTAAAACTGTCTTAAAGTGAACAAAGTTCTTGTATTATCTCAACCTTCTCAATAAAATTTAGCCTTTAATATATATACATATATATATATATTTAGAGCAGCCAACAGAACTGACTGTACTCTCACTGGATTCTTCTGAGCCAGCCAGACTGTAGTTCTGAAACAGACGGTTAGTTTCTGTTTCTCTTCAGCTCAAACTTTGATTTAGTTATGAAAATACTTTTTTCATATTTTTTATAGAAAAAGAACCTGGGCCTTTTTTTAACGTCACTGAGCTCAACTTTTCACAGAAATGCGTTCCTACCTAATAAGCATACAAAGTAAAGCTTTATAATATTTTCAGTCTGACCCAATGAGTCAGTGTTACTCTTAAAAGCAGCTCTGGACTCCACTCTGTTAACATGTGAAGAGTCGCATTTAAATCATTCCAGATATTTTTAGTCCGGCTGATTGCTGGAGTCATTTAACCTTTCAAACTTAGAGCAGCTAAGGTCAGACAGAACCAGCAGGTCTGATCCAGTTTTACATGATACTGGGTAATAATCAGACACTTTTAGAGCAGAACAGAACTGCTGACAATCATCTGCACAGATACATTGTTTAGTGATGTTTAATAATGTTTAGTAATGTTTAGAGAGCTTTCTCTGTCCCTAAAGAGAGAGTTATTTGATCCTGTTGAGAGGTAATGAGTAGTAAACATCTCACCTCCTTTTAATGACTTCATATAATAAAACAGATTAGAAATCAAACAGGGTTAATATATAAAATTGACTGTGTGTTCCTTTGATTTTTTTTTTTATTCATGTTTGAGAAAACTTGAATCTCGTTGAAACCGTTCAGGCGTCGCCTGTATCCACAAGGTTCCTCTTAAGAACGTTGTGAGCAGCTCAACAGAGAAACATTGTGATGATGAAGGCAGAGGGTCAGTAGGTGGGATTTTCTCTCTAGTCCAGCAACAATAGCGCTGTTCCTATTGACCACATATTAAGCAATTTGACATTTTGTTTTACAAAACTGCCATGGAAACGTTTCTTTCTCATTACAAGTCATGCATTTAACAACCAGATGTTACTGCTGGTGGGAATGACGAAGAAAACGACAGGAAGTGGTAGGACGATGATTGTTTTATCACATGAATAAACTTATTCACATGTGACTTTATCTGCATTTTTTAAAAATGGAAACAGCAATTGCGAAATTGTGTTTTTGAATTTAGTGGAATATCAACAAGGTTTTGTGCATATTTCTAAAGGAAACGCAGCTAAAGATTTTATTACACAGAGAATGAAGCTGGTCTGGGTGAGTGGACTTAGGCACTGGGTTTGAACAGAGCCTCAAGCAGTGACCTGAGGACGAGAATCTCACTTTTCCAGAGGATTGGAGACAGGCACATGCAGAGGGGGGGCGAAGGGGGCTTGAGTCCCTTCCCCTTTTATCCTTGATGCCCCTAGTGCCCTTTTTGAGTTGTTTTTTTTTTTTTTTTTTAAATTTTTTTTAAACATTTTTTATTTTTAATCTGTATCTGCGAGTGTTTTAGGAATCCGAATGTAAAAGAACATTAGAGCAGGCAATGGAGCGGAGTGATTTGCCAGGATTTTTTCCTGTTATGATATTTCTTTACTGCTGAGATCTTGATACGAGCGGGTTTTGCTGGCTCTGCAGCTCTAGCAAACAGGTCAGCGGACTGATTTGAAAGTCAAAACAAAGCCAGTTCTAATTTGGTTTGAAGGAAAAGCTGAGCCGGTCCCAGTTCTCATTTGCATCTTGGTGACAAGCCAAGTAGTATGGCGTCTGCTCCTGGTGACAGGAGGTGGCCCCGCCGTCTGCTGTGGCCGTGAGGCCGGCCGGCCGGTGAATCACCGCTGCTCACTACAACAGCGGCCTGTAGCGGCGCAGCGACACCGAGGCTGATGATATTAGCCTGGATGTGATCCGGTTATTGGGCAGCATCGTGTTCGTTCCAGCTGAGACGCTCGGCGGGTAGTGCCGCGTTGCTGTGAATGTCAGCCAGGTGTGAGACTGGATGGATGAAGCTGCAGAACTCGGCAGTAGAATCCTCCAACACCACAAATAAAGATTCTTACAGCTTCTTTTGTTTTTCTCTAGATGCAGTTCTGGGTAGCAGGCGCTCCCACTGAATAGAATTCAACTTTATTGTCATTGCACTGTCACAAGTACAAGCAACGAGATGTAGTTTGCATCTATCCAGAAGTGCTCTACGAGATATAAATATTTATTTACAGATGTACAAGACTATGTATGTATGGACTATAAGGGGTTATAGCAAGAGATATACTGTAGATATTGTGTATAAATATAAAAGATTTTTATATTTCATCATATTTATAAATGGATTATATATTGTTGTTGCGCAACACCCTCCTGCCCCCCTTCTCTTCTTTCTCTACTCTCTACTTCCTCTTCTGAGAGGGGTGATGTGCTACCAGCTCTCCTTCTAACGGGTTTTTTGAGTTTCCTAAATCTGCTGGGATTTACCCTGTTTCGAAAAACGATTTGCCTGGTTCCTGACGGCCTACATCCAGGTGTCCCAACCTTCTTCCCCCTGTGAATTAGCCAGACTGAGCAGCCTGCAGCCAACTAGTTTCACAGAGCTCACCTGTTAACGGCCGCTCCTTCTCTATATTACAACTTGCACTTGTTACGGAACCAGGTAGGTTTTAGTGACTCAGCGAGTCCCCAGGAAGATGTTTTACATATGGGCTACCAGCAACGTAAAAACATTTTCCATCTCTTCCTCTCCAGAATCAAACATCAGAGCTATTTTACAACCATCAAAGAACTTTAAGGTGACTCATTAACTGAATGTCCACAACATCTTTTAGATTTTCTTTATGCTAAATATTTTATTAGTAAGGCAGTTTTGCAAGGGTCAGTACAGCTTAATTCAGTAGCAGAAATAATCAAATAAGTAAAATCAATCATCTAGTCTATCTTTCCCTAATGCTGACACTGAGAACTAAATAGGGAACCTTTGAGAGAGACGGACGGAGTTTGGCATTTCGAACCCCAGACCTGGCCTGATGATGAAGAAGGTGTTGCAGCAGGAGGAGGAAGTTGATCGGCGAAGGCAGGGATCTCTGTACAGTCATGGCCAAATGTTTTGAGAATGATTCAAATGTTAATATTTACAAAGTCTACTGCTTCAGTTTTTATAACGGCAACTTGCATAGACTCCAGAATGTTATAAAGAGTGATCAGCGTAACAGCAATTAATTGCAAAGTCAATATTTGCCTAGAAAATGAACTTTATCCCCCAAAACACATTTCAACTTCATTGCAGCCCTGCCTTAAAAGGACCAGCTAACATTGTTTCAGTGATTGATCCATTAACACAGGTGTGGGTGGTGATGAGGACAGGGCTGGAGATCAATCTGTCATGATTAAGTAAGAATGACACCACTGGACACTTTAAAAAGAGGCTGGTGCTTGGCATCATTGTTTCTCTTCTGTGAACCATGGTTACCTCGAAAGAAACACGTGCAGTCATCATTGCACTGCACAAAAATGGCCTAACAGGAAAGAAAATCGCAGCTAGAAAGATTGCACCTCAGTCAACAATCTATCGCATCATCAAGAACTTCAAGGAGAGAGGTTCCATTGTTGCCAAAAAGCTCCCGGGCGCCCAAGAAAGACCAGCAAGCGCCAGGACCGTCTCTTAAAAGTGTTTCAGCTGCGGGATCGGGCTACCAGCAGTGCAGAGCTTGCTCAGGAATGGCAGCAGGCAGGTGTGAGTGCATCTGCACGCACTGTGAGGCGGAGACTCTTGGAGCAAGGCCTGGTCTCAAGGAGGTCAGCAAAGAAGCCACTTCTCTCCAGGAAAAACATCAGGGACAGACTGATATTCTGCAAAAGGTCCAGGGGGTGGACTGCTGAGGACTGGGGTAAAGTCATTTTCTCTGATGAATCCCCTTTCCGATTGTTTGGGACATCTGGAAAACAGCTTGTTCGGAGAAGACAAGGTGAGCACTACCACCAGTCTTGTCTCATGCCAACTGTAAAGCATCCTGAAACCATTCATGTGTGGGTTTGCTTCTCAGCCAAGGGAGTCGGCTCTCTCACAGTCTTACCTAATGAATAAAGAATGGTACCAGAATGTCCTCCGAGAGCAACTTCTTCCAACCGTCCAAGAGCAGTTTGGTGATGAACAATGCCTTTTCCAGCATGATGGAGCACCTTGCCATAAAGCAAAGGTGATATCTAACTGGCTCAGGGAACAAAACAGAGATTTTGGGTCCATGGCCTGGAAACTCCCCTGATCTTAATCCCATTGAAAACTTGTGGTCAATCATCAAGAGACGGGTGGACAAACGAAAACCTAGGAATTCTGTCAAAATGCAAGCATTGATTGTGCAAGAATGGACTGCTATCAGTCAGGATTTGGTCCAGAAATTGATTGAGAGCATGCCAGGGAGAATTGCAGAGGTCCTGAAGAAGAGGGGTCAACACTGGAAATATTGACTTGCTGCATTAACTCATTCTAACTGTCATTAAAAGCTTTTGTTACTCATAATATGATTGCAATTGTAGTTCTGTATGTGATGACAACATCTGACATACACACATGAAAACCAGAGGGCAGCAGATCATGTGAAAATATAATATTTGTGTCATTCTCAATACTTTTGGCCATGACTGTAGGTCTGATGAGCCTTTTTCTCCTCATGGATGGTGAGGTCACACAGGACTTGGGTGCTGCCAGGAAGGAAGGCACCAGTTCTTCGTCTTTGCCTTTATCTTCATCTTTGTCTTCGGGGTCTGAACCCAGCTGATGAGAGAAGTGCGATTTGAAGCCACATGTTGCGAGCCTGACAGGTTGGTCCCCATGTGCAGGACAGTCTTCGGCTCTGTGGCCCCGGCTCTTCTTCAGCTGTAGAGTTATTTGTCCATCTCGATCTTGGCTCGAAGCTGCCTGGAGGATCCAACCAAAGATTCCTCTTTTGCACCCACCTTTTATAGGGTTTATCCACCTTTTGGTGAGTTTGCATTGGCTAGCACTGTTGCTGTGCTTGTTTCATTGGCTGTCTGCTTGGATAGATGATCTCATATCCATCACTGTCTTACAGACATTACAGAGGTGTGACCAAGTCACTGTGTTGCAAGTCTCAAGCAGTGGTGGAGAAAGTACTCATACAATGTACTTAAGTAAAAGTACAAATACACAGACAAAAATTTACTCAAGTAAAAGTCAAAGTACCACATTATTATTTTACTTAAGTAAAAGTAAGAAAGTACAAGCTTTTAAAACTACTTAAGTATTAAAAGTAAAAGTACTTGCCGACCATAATACCTAACGGCTTATATAATGTCATTAAGTGTACCTATCGTATTTAGTTTTAATAAATCAGTAATGTACCATTTTAATGAGCAATGCTGCAGATAAAGCATGTTTTTATTGTGTTCACCCCCTGTGACAGTTTTGATTTAGATATTTTATTCTATGCATCAGAATTCCAGGGATGACCTGCAGGGTTACATGTAATTAGGCAAAATGAGAGAAATTATTATACCTTTGAAATGTTTTATTTAATTCAAAATAAACACGTTCAAAAGAAAATTTTTTCCCTGAAAAAAGGGACTTTAAACTGACCTAACAAACATCAAGCGATTTGGAAACATCTAGTCTTTCGTCCTAACAAAACATGAACTTAACTTTTTTGCCAGCTATTTTGAGAGAACTCTTAACAGAAAGGGGCTGACAATAAACACCTTCCAGGCAGGGGGGGTCCGGCTGACTCTGTGGGCGGGCATGTCCGCCAATGTCGCCGGACTTGCGACAATTGCGTCTCATTGGAACCCATATTCTAATTTATTGAATATGACTGTAACTGTTACATGGAGATTATTTTAATGGCGCTAACATTTATTCAATAACCAGGACGTGAAGGAGTTTAGCGTCAACTTATATGTAACATTCATGGCGGGAGACACGACCGCAGTAATCACTGTTACTTGCAAGTTCATGCTAGCTTATAACAATATACAGTAATCGTATTTATTTACTGCAGTCGAGTTCAACAAAAAGCTTGCTAAGATTACATAAAACTTCACTAACACAAATTAATTTAACATCGATAGCGTTTAGCAACTTAACTTACCTCAATATGTTTTTTCAAATTTGATGGTGAATTTTTGAAAGATAGAATTTCATGCTTTCGGGGAAGGCAAAGGCGGCATTGGAATCTCCAGGAAGCGTTTTTTGACCCAGTTATTTCAAAGAAATCTTTTAAATAAGGCCATGGGTGGGGCAGGTCTTCTGGAGGATGACTATCCTTGGACTCCATTCTGGGAGTTAATGATTCTGCAGGTCCTGCGTACTGTGCTGCTCTTCTTGAGGGAGGGCCTAATGGTTATTTCCCGCTTTGGATTGGTTCAGCGGACTGATTCTGCTCTCGCCATTGGATACTTTCAAACTAACGAACAAATCAAAAAACTGAAATTCGTCTTGGATGTAACTAGTAACGAAACGCTATATAGAAATGTAGTGAAGTAGAAAGTACAGATACTTACTGTTAAATGTAGTGGAGTAAAAGTAGAAAGTATCCATTATTAAATCTACTTACGTAAAGTACAGATACACGAAAATTATACTTAAGTACACTAACGAAGTACTTGTACTTCGTTACTTCCCACCACTGGTCTCAAGTAAGTCTCAAGTCTTTTTCCTCAAGTCCGAGTCAAGTCTCAAGTAAAGACAGGCAAAAGTCGAGTCAAGTCTCAAGTCAGGAACCTTTAATTTCAGGTCATTTCGAGTCGTTTTTATTTTATTTTTTTTTTTTATAATTTGCAATTATACATAAAATTCAAATAATAGACCATTTGTTCGTTTTAAAATATGTATTTATCTCAAATGATAGAACATGTGTAGCTGAACACAAAGTATAAAGAACATTTTTAAATTGGACCACTTTATTGCCCAGTTCTGTTAAACTTGATATTCAATAAAAAAAGACGAAAATGCTGACATTTCCACAGCACAATACAAAGAACCATAACAGCAGTTTTTTCCTCTTTTCTCTGACCTGTCAAAACAATATATTGTCAATATAATTTCCCAACGTAGATGTCTTCAAATACACCAACCATCCTTAGATGATACTAGACCCGGCTCATCATCATGATGGGACAGAGAGACTCTGTTCCCTGTGTTCAGGTCCAGAATCTGCTTTCTGTTCCGGAGCCCCGCTCACTATCCACCGGCTTCCTGAGCTAACACGGTGCACATCATTTGTGGAGGCATTTGTGGAGGCATACATACATAAGGAGAGAGGAAAACCATAGTGACGGTCTGCGCATATTGATACGGAATGAGTGAAATTAATTAATGACGCCACTTTATAAATAATGTGTTTAAAATTTTAAGACTTTGAGTAAAAAATATCAAGTCTTTTCAAGTAAACAGCTTCAAGTCGAGTCAAGTCTCAAGTCAATGGCATGAAAGTCAAAGTCAAGTCCGAGTCTTTGAGCATTTTTTCAAGTCAAGTCTCAAGTCGTGATTTTAACGACTCGAGTCTGACTCGAGTCCAAGTCATGTGACTCGAGTCCCCACCTCTGAGACATTATGTCCTGATGTCTGTGCTAATGTCTCATGGTTGCTCAACCTCCTATGTCCCTTGCCTGCACGACCTTTTCTCTGAAACATTTACGTTGTTCAACAATCTGTTTCTAAATAAGGCGCTGATCATCTCTGCTCTAATGTTGGTTCCCCTTTTTCCCTTAACCTTTCACCTTTCACCTACCATCTACCTCCAACATATCAGTGATGTTTAATTGCAGTTACACCTTTTCACACCATTTCAAGTTCAATGTCAAAATCACATTTATTTTCTTTAGCTTCTCTGATTTAGCATTCATTTATAATTTTATAACCATAACTTATTAATTACTCTTATTATAATCCTAATGTGAGTTATTACAGATGTTTTTTTCTGAAAAGAAACCAAGAATAATCCATGATTCTAATTATTTGATACCAAAGTTACAGTTACTTGTTTTTCTTTTAAGTGTTCCCACAAATGTAAGTGTAAGTATTATTATAAGTAAACCAATATTAATATAAGTATTTTACTTTGAATCTTATCCGATTACTCAAAATGTTTAGATTTCATTCTTTAAAACTTTCATGCTCTAAAATAAGGAATAGTCTCAACTATTTTTATAAATCTTCAGGCTGGAAACTTCCTCTTTTTCCAGGAAACCTGATTTTCCTGTTTCATGACACTCTCTCTGACTGACTATGATTTCTTATGATTAGATAGAAAAAAGAAATAGAAAAAAAGCAAAGTTTGCAAGAGACAAAAAAACACACACAACCAGATTTATTTTATTGACACTTAAGTCTACTGTTGGGCCTAGATGTCACTTGAATGATTCATTTTAAAGATAACTTTATTTATTATTACTGTTAAACTTAAATCTCCAGCATGGGGAAGAGGGATGAGCTCGGGTTTTCTTGACAATATATATATAATATGATACAAGATAAATAATGGCAGATAAAATTTACAGGTTGTATGTGTGTGTGAAGAAAACAGTCCGTGATGTGTGTGTGTGTGAGGATAGTCCATGTGTTATTGTTGTATGAGAGGATAGGGGAATACAGTCCTTATAGTTTATGTTTTATGTCAGGAGGCGTTCAAAAGCGCGACAGCTGTGGGAAAGAAGCTGTTCAGGTGCCTGGTGGTTCTGGTCCGTAGGCTTCTGTAACGCCTCCCAGAGGGCAGGAGGGAAAAGAGTGTGTGTGCTGGGTGAGTGGAGTCCTTTGTGATTTTCCCAGCCCTTTTCAAACACCACTTCCTGTAGATGTCCTTGATGGCAGGGAGCGGTGCCCCAGCGACATACTGGGCAATTTTCACCACCCTCTGCAGCGCCTGCCGGTCGGAGACAGAGCAGTTCCCGTACCAAGCTGTAATACAGTTGGTGAGGATGCTCTCAATGGTGCAGCGGTAGAAGTTCGTGAGGATCTCTGAGGACAGGTGGTTCTTTCTCAGGGTCCTCATGAAGAAGAGGCGCTAATGCGCCTTCTTAATGAGTTTGGAGCAGCTGGTTGTCCAAGTCAGGTCCTCGGAGATGTGGACTCCCAGGAACTTAAAGGTGTCCACACGCTCCACCACTGTCCCCTTAATGTGGATGGGTGGATGTAGGTCAGCGTTCCTCCTGAAGTCCACGATAAGCTCCTTGGTCTTCTCGGTGTTCAGCTGCAGGTTGTTTTTGTCGCACCACTCAGCCAGACGGTCTACCTCCTCCCTGTAAGCGGCCTCGTCATTATCTCTGATGAGGCCGATCACCGTGGTGTCGTCTACAAACTTGATGATGGCGTTAGAGCCATGGACAGGTCTGCAGTCGTAGGTGAAGAGGGAGTAGAGGAAGGGACTCATCACACAGCCTTGTGGCACTCCGGTGTTTATGATGATGGTGGATGAAAAGTGGTTGTCCAGCCGGACATGTTGAGGTCGACTGGTCAGGAAGTCGAGCAACCAGTTACACATGAGTGAACTGATGCCGAGGTCTGTGAGTTTGGTAATGAGTTGTGATGGGATGACAGTGTTGAATGCTGAACTAAATTCTAAGAACAGCAGTCTGGCGTAAGTGTTCTTACTGTCCAGGTGAGAAAGGACAGAGTGCAGCGCTATAGAGACTGCATCCTCTGTGCTCCTGTTCTGCCTGTATGCAAATTGGTGGGGGTCTAGTGTGGGGGGGAGACAGGATCTGAGGTGTGCTAGGACCAGCCGCTCCAAGCACTTGGTAATGATGGGGGTAAGGGCTACCGGGCGGTAGTTGTTAAAAGTCCGTCTGTTTGTTTAGCACTACATTACCCAAGATGCATCTGTTCATTTGTGGTTCCGTTTCACGTAGCTTAGTGGCTTGTTTTTCTGTGCTACTGTGTGGCTCGGTGGCATGGAAGTGGCATCCGCTGACATCCACCATCAATCTTTCTTGGGTCTTTCGTGTATGAAACCTGTGTGCGTTTTTACGATGTAAGTGTGCAGTTTCATGTTCTATATTTTTGTTTGTTTCAGTTGTTGGCCCAGGAGGTGAGGCCCGTCCTCGTGTTTCTCTGGCTGCCGACAATGAAGGCGTTTAATTATGATAGCTCAGGTTATACTATACTTTGCCAGATACATATTGTTATTGTATTAGTATATGAGGGAATTACCATTCATTTCATGTGTTCTGACGGTTTTTGTCATTTGTATGTTTCTTGCATTTACCCGACTGTTCATTTGTAGTGTTGTGGTGCCCTCCGGTGGATTTCTGTAGTGCTGCAAGCCATTTTTGTCCTGTATCTACGTGTAACTGTGTTTTGCTCGCATGGCTATTAATATGTACCTTTATTGTTTTTTGTTTCAGATAACCCCCCCCACACACACACACACACTCATATACGAAACATCAAAAAACTTCTGAACTGCACCGTTGGAGTCGCCCTAGTCCTTCTGACCGAGGAAGAGTCGATTGATGAGAGATCTGGATTTAGCGCCTGTTTAGACACACACAGTCTTCTACAGTAGTTATTGAGTCTGGTTGGGTTGGGATTCTTGGGGATTGGGACGATGGAGGTAGACTTGAAGCAGGTCGGTACCACAGCGCGGGCCAGGGACAGGTTGAAGATGTCCGTCAGCACTCCTGCCAGCTCCCCAGAGCACGTTCTGAGGACACGTCCAGGTATGCCATCAGGACCAGCAGCCTTGTGGGATTTAATCCTGCTCAGAGCTGCTCCTACATCAGTGGGGAGGAAAGTCAGTGGCTGTTGGCCTGGGGTGGTAGCTGCTTTGGTTGCAGTTGTGGTATTCCCTCTCTCAAAACGAGCATAGAAGTTGTTAAGTTCGTTGAGGAAGGCGACATCAGTAGAAGCGGGGGTGGTATTGGGGTTCTTGTAGTCTGTGAGAATCTGAAGGCCTTGCCACATATGTTGGGGGTTGGAGATAGACTTGATTAAATGTTACTGATTCACTTGTTAAACTGATTTTAGAAATTATTTTGAGACTTAGAACAATAAAACAACAGTTTTGATAGTACGGTCATACAATGCTGGAGCCAGTGGTTTGTACAGATAAATTATGAACAGATTCACAGGGCACTGGGGAGGCGTGAAAAAAATTATGATCCCTAAGGTGGGCATGACATAAAATAATTGAGAAATACTGACATAGAGACAGATGAGACAAACAAGCATTCACTCTCACTGCTACTCAGTTTATTTAGCATTTAAATAAACACATGCTATAAGAAAACCAAAGCAAACATGGGAAATGCGAGAAACTCCTTTCTGCGAGTCAACGATTAATCAAATTGACTTTAAGGTAAACCACCACTGCCAAATCTTTAAAATGTAACAGAAACTCTGTAAAATTTGGAGCGGCACAGATTAGTTTATGTTTTGGGCTGAATGTGGTGAGGTCAAACTCTGGAGTGGACAAGTTTCAGAAACAAGGCTGATGAGAAGAGACAGGAAAGGGGGGGGGGGCTCAGCGTGCACGTGTCACTCCATCGTCCTTCACTTCACACATTGTAAAAGCCAGTGCCACAGGCAGAAAGCAGTTCTGCACCAACAACGTCCCATAAAAGCAGAAATAACAGTGGTTTTATCCACCGAAGTGAACACGCCAAGCAGAATTAACGAGTTGCAAGATTCGGCCCCTGTTCAACCAATTTCCCCAATTGGGAATGAGCGCGTGATGGGCCAGAACAAATAAAGCTTGTCCATGGATGCATGTTTACTCACCATCCGGAGACATTTCACACTCACATTGATGAAACAAGCATAGGGAACATTTTACATTTTTATTTTTATCTTCAGGGACAAAATTATAGTCAAGCACAAAAGATAGAAAATGACTCAGTGTTCAAGACTCTTCCTGATATATCAACTTGTTTTTATCTAAAGCATTTTAACATGTCAAACTCAGCACTGAGAGGACTTTGACATTTCTAAAACTTTGACATTTCTTTACACATGATAAAATGTAAAGGACTTATTAAGTATGCTACAGTAGCAGCACTGTGGGGGTGCTCTGTTTTTTTTAACCACGGAACGATAAAGGCTTAGCTGAAAGACATGAATGCATATCATTCAACATTAATGCTAGTTAGATCACATTCTTCTGGCCATAAGTCAGAAATAAATGTCCCTTAAACATGCATTCTCTCTAAAAGATAGTCTTTGTAGAAGCACCCTACTTTTTCCATTTGAACAGTGCATGAACAAAACTTTCTCCCTGCTGTGTTCCTGGTTCCTCACAATACTGTTTATTGGGGCCTGCCATGCAAAGCAATGGCAGGAACCTATTGCTATTCTCCCAAGAAAAGTTTCTTTATTATTATAATTCTTTATTTTTCATCCGTAACCGTTAATGCGGCTCATACCGCTGCGTGCACACCTACAAATGACGTATCAAAACGTGCAGAAAATTCACGCCATTGGAGCTATTACTTTTGGTGGGATTTGGGGTTAACGTGGCGACATAATTCGCAAAAAACTACGAAAAAAACCCCATTATAAGTCAATGGGAAAAATCCTAGAAATACCCTATTTTTGAGGATTTTCTGTGTCGTCACGAATTCACGTAGAAATGCCATTCAAATTTCATTTTGTAGATACGTCTGTGATCTCTTCGGAAGTGAAGACAGCTCGTCGATACCAGTTACGGTTTGTCCACAATTTGCCTCTAAGCGACCCAAAGTTTCTCATTTTTCCTAAAATTAGAGTGTGAATCTTCCTCAGTGCCCCTCTGCTAGAGTGAGAAATGAAGACAACTTTTTCACCCAAAATAATTTTGAAATCGCCATCACGCCCACAAATATCGCACGATTTGTATCAAAATCGGTCCTGACATTGATACGCCTGTCTGCTCCGGTAAAATGTTTTTGAAATTTATCTAGACCGTACGGTTTTCTGTCACGGTGCTTCAGAGCAAAGTCATGCGACAGGATTTTCTGAGGCTGCCTCAGGCTTTCTCCCATGTATTTGACTAGAATTTCAGATCTGGGCACAACATTTCTTTCTCTCATCGCTGTAAATGCTCTGAGTGAGGTACAGATATGAATCTCGGGACTATCGCAGAAGACACATAGGCCTCTCATACGCTTAAAACGCTTTTCGAATATGTATTACGGTTCCCGAACAGGAAGGATTTGTTTCCAATGCTTTTTTTCAGTAAAACTTGTTGGCTCAAAGAGAGTGTCTGTCTCAGCCTCTGTCAGCAGTTCACACCCTGCTGAGACCATTATTTACCATAGCAACGGAACTCAAGAGGCTATTGGCTGCTGATTAGGACTACAAATACGCATCACTGTAGTTCTAACTATAGTGGAACCCTCAGTTGAAACAGATCAGGACTGAACTGGCCTTTAGAACTACGTGCTGCTATGGGCTGTATATAACTGATTTAACTCAGTAACTGTTACACGTGGGATTAGTTTGGAACTTTAAAATTAAGCATACTGAAAATTTCAAAATAAAAGCCTTGAATATTTTTACATGACGTAATTGCTCTTTTTGGCTTCATTTGACTTTTTCATCCAAAGCACTGATAAACATAGGATTAGTTTGGCGCTTTGAAATGAAGCTTAACAAACATTTCAAAATAAAAGCCTTTAATATTTTTACATCAACTACTTGTGTTTTGAGCATTATATAACTATTTTAACCCAATGACTATTACGCATGGGATTAGTTTGGCCCTTTGAAATGAAGTTTAACAAAACTTCCAAAATAAAAGCCTTGACAAAATTTTAAATCATACTGAATGGTGCACGTCCACCTTACTTAACATTATTGCGGTTCTTCGCATGCCATTGATTACGTTGCGGCGTTCTTTAGCATCGACGCCAATTTGTAGCGTGACAACGCCGGGCCCAAACCCACGGGCGCGCCTTGGCAGGCCCCGGCTAAATTTCTTCAGAAATTTTCTTTTTCTAGTTCTCCAATGTTCTCTAACAAATCTCTGAGAGAACATTAGAGAACAAAGAGTTCTAGCTCCTGCATTTACTCTGAGATCCACATTTTTGGACTTTTCGTCTAAAAAGTTGCAAACCATGTATCCTGCTTCTTCCACTTCACAGCTTGGTGGTAATTTGTCTTGATCCTTTACGTTCAGATCCACTCAAATACATGAAGGTTTGTGATTTTAAAGGAACAACATACAGCTTAGTGTTACAAGTGTTTTAACTCCAATCGCAGAATTCAAACATGAAATTGAGATAAAAAAATTATGTTTGCTATTTATTAAAAAGTAAAGAAATTGATTCAAACTGTTTTCTACAAGGTTCAACGAGGTGTTGGAAACTCAGAGATTCTGATCCAGATTTGTCAGCTGTGCATCCATAATGTTAATGCAGCACAGAGTAGCACTGGGATGTGGAGGGATGTGCACTGGGATGTCCCTCCACATCCCAGTGCTACTCTGTTAGTCTCGCTCTAGCCGGTTAATGTCTGTTTTGATTCTAGTCAAGTTGGCTTTGTCTCCATTGGCAGTGTGTTCCTCACTATGTGGCCATGGATATGGGCAGGAACGTGAGTGCAGGAGCTGTGGCCACCAGTCCAATGATGTCCTTCTGTGCATGTATCTTTGTGTGTCCACTTTCTCCAAAATCTCAACATAATTGTCCATTGCAGTTTGCCCCATCCAGTTGACGCTGCAATGTGCTCTTCTGCCACAGTTGACAAAAAGGTTTTTACCTCCAGGTTTGACCATAGAATCATCCATTTACAGCTCGACACCTTGCCAACTCAGGGTTTCCCCCTGAAAACTTGTTAAGCCTGGTGGTCAGGGCGCCGAGGCGGTCAACCAGCAGTCCACCATGTTTTTGTATTAAAAGATGTTAAGTAGACAGAAAATGTAGAAATATTACTGGGTAATTATATGTTACTGGAAGACATCGCCAGTGAAATGCTATCTCAACTCTGAACTAGTCTTAAAAACAACAAATCAAAAAAGCCAGTTAAAATGAATATGAATTATTTGCACTTCTGTTTAATTCAAATTAAGCCAGCGGCTCCAAATTAACACAGAAGCTCTTAGAGGTGCTGATGTTTTAGCAGCAAGAGGGGCCCCTAAGTCAAATTCTGCTCAAGGCCTCATACAGCCTTGGACCGGCCCTGCTTGATGAGTTAAATCCTCTGCACTGCGCAGAGATGTAGAACAAACGGGAGATTTAAATTAATGCTGCTAATGTGGCTTTAGTAGCTCTTCCATTTTGTGTCTATTGAGTTTTTAACAAGAGTCACTGAAGCTGTTATTAAGGAAGAATTATTTATTAAAACTTTGAACAAAACGTTTGGCTCGTCTCTTCCTTAACACAGCCGGGTTCTTCTCGGCGAGCAGCGGCCAGCTGTAAAACGAAACTAAACAAGGCGTGTTGACGTCACAGATCACAGAGTTTAATTCATACAAAACCACACATGCATCAGTTAACAAAGCTGCAGAGATACAGAGATATGCATTTTATCACAAAATAACAACAGACAAAGACAAACACGAAACACACAGACAGACAAAGGCGCCCACGTGGAGAAAAGATGGAAAAAAACTCTCTGTATATTAGCGTTACATGTACTTTATACTGAGTAGGCGTTTCCTCACTTTAATATATGCAAAGAAGGCGTTCTGTTGTTCAACCAATCAGAAACCTGTTTTCGGCCCCAGAGAAACCCGCGAAACTCCCCTCCTTACAGTTCAACTCAAAGGTGATCTGTTCTCTGTCACACCAAACAGGGGAAAGTCCCCAGCACCGAAGTCCTGATATAAATCTCGCAGACTCCCCTGAAGTTTCTTCCTCCCACATTCCAGCTGCCGTTTCCATGGAGATGCTAATTTTATGGCCCTTGTGTGCTCTTAAGCAGACAGTGGAAGGCGTCTGCTTGTCTCCTTGGGCCTCTCTGAAGGGTCACACAAAGCCTGTTTTTCAAATAAGAGTGCTTAATATACCTTTACACATGTTGTAAGATTAAGTGTATTTTTAGCACTAAAATAATCATTTTCCTTAACACTGTTCTGGTTTCTGGAGTTAATGGGACGAGATTTGCAGATATCGATGCGGCTGTGTGCATTAACAGGCTGGTTAAGTGGACAAAGCATTTGATATGGTTTGATGCATCATGTAACTGGAAAAATAATGCTAAAAATAATAATAAAATAATATAAAATCAGCGTGAATACAAGGCGAGCGCTAAAGCTCCTCACCGGGATGAACCTGCATGATGAGGTTAGCGCTGGTTCATTTACCACTAACGCACCGGCCAACTGGGAACACATACATGAATTTATCAGCGCAGACAGAGCCGGGCGCTGGGCAGCATGTTGAGATGTTAAGGAAGGATAATTTAATGTTAACTTTGGACAAAACGTTTGGCTCTTTCTTCCTTAAACTCCCGAGTCCTCAGCGAATGGCGTGCAGCGAGAGTGAAACAACAACACTGCGCGTTGACGTCACAATATCACAGAGTTTAATCCCATACAAAGCTACAGAGAAACAGAGATATTCATTCATTACCTTGAGACAGGAAAAATAGAGAAAGAAAAAACAAAGAAAAAAAAGCAAAGACGCGTCTTTGGAGATAGCTGCTGCAAAAAAAGCAAAATAGTGGCAACTTTCTGAATTTTTAGTGCTGAGACCAAATTTTATACTAAGGGGGTGTTTTTTCTATTTAATATGTGCACTCAAGGCATTCCTCTAGTTGACCAACTGGAAACTCCCTTAAGCACTCAGAGAAACGTAGGAACTCCCCCTAATTTACGGCAAAGATCAAAGGGCCATCTGGTCTCTGGTACAACAAACGGGCCTCCTGACCCCTGTGGTTCCACGGCCATCCCGGGCACAGTAAAATCCTGAGATAAGACTTCACAGATAGCTGTGAAATCTAAAGTCTCTTCCATTATCTCTCCTTAAATTCTCAAAACCCCAGTTTTGCTTCTCTACAGTCAGCACCCCAAAAGATTGAGTCCTGCCAAAAGTAACACATAAAATCAACAGAACAAAATAAAGTATAATTCCTGAGCCATTTTCTAATAGTAAACAAAACATTTTCATTTAAACAATTTCCATTTGCTTCTGATAGTCACAGATAATACAGTTTTCAAATACATTCATCATTTAGTCGTTGCAAAATGAGATAATACAATCTTCAGTAAAAACATGGTATTGATACTTAGAAATTAAATGTTAGCGGTTTCAATCGTCTATGTTGCATTAAATTTCACACCCTCCCAGATGTTGGTTTCTTACAGGCTTTTATCTGCTGTGAACAGACCAGATGTCTCTCTCTCTCAATCTCCAGTGCTTCTGGCCTACAGAAATGCTAATTTTATGGCTCCGTGGTCTGGCCTCACAGCGGGGAGGCCCCATTGAGTGATCTGCATTTTGGCCCCTGTTTGTCTGGTTCAAAATAAGAGTGTTGAATATACCTTTTACACATGCCGTAAGATTAACTGTATTAAGCACTAAAAATAATCATTTTTCCTTAACAATGTAAACGCCCCACATAACTCTTTGTTCATAAAGATAAATTATTCTCAAAGCACACCTCTGAAAACGCGACTACACGTTATTCCTGCAGTTCATATAATGCTGTGGGTTGTAAACTCTTACCTTGATGTAGAGTTCTCCAAAGAATCATAATTCCTCACAGGGGCTTGATGTAAATATCCATACAGCTCAGCCTGTGTCCAGTTTGAGTGAAAGGAGGTGCAACAAGCTTCTTAGGAAAGTAGCTGGGTTTGATAGATTTGAGATGGGCGATACTGAGAAAAAGGGATGAGACGATTCAAGGTACAGTGAAAAAAGAGCAGCCAACTAAAAAAGACAGGAAAAATTTGGAGTGTGTGGAGGAGTTTGCAACTTTAAATAGAGGCAGCTTTTTACAAAAGTGATGAGGGGGGATAGATAAAGAAAGGGAGAATAAAAGTTGCTCCTGGGGAAAGCACTGAGATGGAGAGTGAAAGAAATCAGTTGGCATGGAGGGTTGAGATGCTCAAAACTGGAGAAAGTGTGTCAAAAAAAGAAGGCCGTTCTCCTGTGAGAGCTGTGCTCTCTGCTGCAGCATCACTCCACTGTCAGGTCCACCTTCCGTGGACAGTCAATGCTTGTCACATTAATGGCCTGGAAGAAACACTGTCACTTTATCACCTCCATGCAATGCTAATGTGGCCGCAGCTTTTGTCTCCCAGCTCCCTCTCTGCTCCATAACTTCCTGCAAATAACTAATTGATCCCAAGAGACCAACACAACTCCCTACCCTCCACCCCCCACACACACACGCACACTGCCCACCCCCACCCCAACCACCTGTCTCATGGGCTGATGAACAATGTGAGGAAAAGCCGCTGATAAAGGGGAAAAGAGAAAACCGGATATGTGCCCGGCTCTGGGTAATGTAGCCCACTGTCTGCTGCGGTGCCATCTCATTTCCCCACACAATAGTAACATCTCCACTTTGTAAATGAAAGTCAGTCGGGCAAAAGAGGCCCTCATGCTCTGGCAGCTCCTTCTGCAGATAATGGCCGCATGTACATCATTCCTGTAGACGTGGGATCAAGTCAGGAAAACCAGTAAGTGGATACTTAATGAATTTCATTCAAGTGTGTGAGCCTCCTGTACCCACAATGCATTACAGAAGTTATTCAAACTTTTGAAACTTTAACAAATCTACACATTACAACCATGAACTTAATAGATTTTACTGGTTTTGATGTGATGGATCAACAACATGCACATTTACACACTGACATCTTTGGCTATTTGTCTTTGTAATTAGCTTGACATCAGTCAAACTGGATGGATTTTCAAGTATTGATACAGATTCTCAACTGAATTTAGCTCTTGACTTTGACTAAGCCATCCTAACAAAATGTTGTTGTGTGTTTATACTTGTTGCCCTACAGCAGTGGTGTCCAAAGTGGGTCCTTGAGGGCCCGCATCCTGCATGTTTTAGTTCTCTCCCTGGTTTAACGCACCTGGATCAAATGATGGCTCATTAGAAGAACATTGACCTGCTGAAAAGGTTGTTACTACCACCATCCAGGTGTGAAAGTGCTCGTTGCAGCAGGAAGATGACTGCATTGTCCACTCCTAAGTGGGGCTGGTAGGCAAATTGCAGGGGGTCTAGAAACGTCCTCACCCTAGGCCTCAGCTGGGCCAGGACCAGTCTCTCCATGACCTTCATCACATGAGATGTGAGAGCAACTGGTCTGTAGTCCTCTGGGTCGAATGGCCTTGGCTTCTTGGGAACAGGAACCACATGTGATGTCTTCCACCGCAGCGGGACTCTCTCCAGCCTCAAGCTCAGGTTGTACATGTGTGCCAGTACAGGGCACAGCTGGCCAGAGCAGGTCTTCAGGATCCGTGTTGTAATGAAGCCTAGGCGCAAATTCAAACTGGAAGACTCTTTAGCCCCACCCGCATCATCCAATCGGCGCGTCCCGCTCATCACCGCCGACCTATCAACGCTGGACCAAGCCACGTCACGTCCAATCACCGACCAAAGCCCAGTTGATAAGGACCTCCATCCATGGCATCTTCCGCTTTCCAGCTGCGCTCAACCTGTTCAGCCGCACGCCTCAGCTCCCAGCCAGTTATCTCACCAGATCCTTTTCTCCGTGATTGCTCGCCCTTCCACCTCTAATGTCCCTCTTAAAAGCCGCTAAGCCGCTTGCTCGGCCCCTTCTTTCCCTCAGTCGCTCCTCAGACGGAAGAAGTATTCCTCCCGGCCTCATTCATTCTAAGCAGCTTCTCCCGCCGCTCTCTCGCCTGACCGGGATCCACCGTCCCTTGCTCCCGCGCCACCCACTCCACGGCCTGTCTCTGGCAAGCGGCCACATAATCCCACTGTCTTCATCCCTGGGCCATCTTTCTCCGCCTCAGGCCCCTGGCTGGCCCGCCAAGGTCTCGCCGCACCGATCTCTGTCGCCCTCCCAGCTCGTCGTTCATCTTCTTTCCACCGCGTTCACCACATCACCTTTCCACCGGTTCCCTGCTCTGGTTCGGCCACTTCAACAGCTTCACTCACTTCCGCATAGCTGCTGGCAGCCCGGTCATCAGCGCCTCCCTTCGGATTTCCCACGCTACGCCCGCCTCGCGCTTTCAGGGTAAGACGTAGCCTCACTTGTCTCATTCATGTTTGCAACGCTAGGAAACGCGGAACTTAGTCTATCCCCTTCCCGAACTTGCAGGCCCACTTCGCATGCGCCACCCGGGCGCGGTTCAAGTGCTTCAGAGCTTTTAATTGCATGAATGCATAAATGAATTAGTAAATAGTGGCATCCCTGCCGGCGTGACCCAAGGTGGATCGCCAACCTCTTTTCTACAGCTTCCCGACCTTATTAGTAGCCTCCGTTATCAAGCCCCATATATTCCTCCTCTAACTTTATTATGCCCGCACTGGATTTACCGCTCCTTTCCTCGGCCCCTTTCAAGCCAGCATTCGTGTTTGGTCACGTTTATCCGCACAGCGGGATTATTCATTCATAAAAAAAAACCAAACAAACAAAAAAAAACAGTAGAAAACTGGTATGAGGTTTGAGATCTATCCAGGTACACGCAGAAAAAGGTGCATGAAGGCCTGAAGGAAATAAAGCAATCTTGTGTTTTGATTTATAATGATTGAGTGTTTTGATAATGATTAAGTTGAACATGTATGAATACAATAGGTAAAATGACTGTATGTAAGTAATCACTGAATGATTCTGAAGTGTACGAATCATGATCTGTAATAACATGACAACAATGAAATGATTAAGGTTTGATGATTTATAATAAGTGAAAGAGGTGATTAATGCTTATGATTAATGCTTAATGGAAATCAGCACATAGTTTTTAATATTTGACTGTGTTTAAAAGTTAATCAGAGAAAAGCACATAGTTTTTAATGTTAAAAGGAAAAGGGGAAAAAGGAGAAGGGGAACTTGTGAGTTCCTGCTGTCGCAAGCAGTTCTGAACAGATGGCCAGACGCACAGGATGGGTGGGGCGGTATGGTTGGCTAAGAACAACACGCTGAGGAAAGGACGGTACTTTCCATCCCAGCCAGCAGACAGGAGGGGCCGACGGGGGTTTCCGTGAAATCAGCAGATGTTCAGGAAACCACGTAAACTAACACTCCCGATACACATACATGGCAGAGAACTGTATATATGCAGACGGAAAAGGAGAAGTTCTTGTTCTTTGTCTGCGGCACCGAAGTAGAGCTAACACGAAGAAGCAGATCGAGGAAACAACAGCAGACCACACCCTGGAGCCACGGGGAAAGCTGAAGCTTCGTGCCGCCAAAGGGAGACAAGTTCCAATCGTCCAACCCGGGTTCCTGATTCGATCGTCGGTCTTACCTCAACCCAAACATTGCAACAGACTTGGAGAAAGGACAAAGGTCCCGGAGGGATAAAAGAGTTGGGTTTTCAAAAGCAATTGAGCCCTCTCTACTTTGCTTCTATTCTAAAGAGGATTTTTTCACACAAAGGATAAAGACTCGGACCAAGGTTTTCGGACGTTCCTGTTGCTAAAGATCCACCACCAACTGGGTATGAGTTGAACTCGCTTCCTAAAAAGCTATCTCAGAATCTGCGACATAGGTTAGGGAAAGAGACAGGAGGGTATGATTGTACATGTTGATCTTATTACACTGCTCTTGACTTATATACAATTGATTATTGATTTGTATGTCACATATCCCTGCTTAAGCTTGCTTAATAAATTCTTACTCTAAAATTCTAATGAGGTTGGTGGACATTGGAATTAATTGAGTCATTTAATCATTTTTCAGTTCTTTTAATAAAGGTAAAACTAAGGTACATGGTTCTAGTGAAAAGGAGGCTTCATAATTTCCTTTGGCGAGAGTAAAATAATGACCCAGGGACTTACATCCAAGTCACTGAATTTAATCTAGCCGGTTCCAAGAGCAAGTTATATTTTAGAAAGCGAGCTACCGTTAACAGGAGTGGTTATTGGAATTATGCAGCTGTGAGGGCTACTCAGCTGACTGTTTCTTAACTGAAAAGGGTCGTAACTTCTGGATTGGAGGTAGTTAGAGCTAGACGAATCGCTTTCGATACCAGTTTGAATAGATTATCTCTTATAGATCTCATTTAGGGTAATACCCAGGTCTTAGAGATTTTCCGGACCTGTTAGACAGAGAACTGGTCAGTAGTCAGTCCCGGAGGGTTGTGATGAAGTGGGCGGGGCTAGCTATTGCAGGATAACGGACAACGCATGCGCACCCAGCACGTAGAGCCATTCATGGGCCGTCATGGTTACCGCATTCATTTTCTCTGCTTCAACAGTGACCATCTTAAATGGTGCACCCGCCGTGTTTAACTGCGTGACAGTACGTCACGCTCCCATTGATATTACTACCGCATTATCACCAAAAGGGAAGAAGGAAAAAAAAAAAAACCTTGACGTTTTGCATGCCGTTGTCAGGATTTGAGTTTTCTGCTTATCTATTTTGAGTTTCTGTGTTTTTCCGAGTCTCCGTGTTGTCCGTCTCCCCTTGATTGTTCCCAGTTGCGTCTCGTTCCCTGATTACCCCTGTTTATTCGTCACCTGTGTCTCAGCGTCTCTGTCGGGTCCCTGTTAGTCGTCTGTTCGTAGCAGTCATATGTCATTCATTTTCTGCCCCTTCGTTCACTCTGTTCCTGCATTGGGCCCTCGTTTCCGCTCAGCAGTGCTGCCTGGGATTTAGGACCGTTTCGGATTGTCATACTGTTTATTCATCGTTAAAACTGTTTAATCCATTAGACGTCGTAACCTGCTTCCCGAGCCGCCCTCAAACGCAACTTGAACTCTGAGACGCTTGCTGGATTTACACAGGTGCGGCAGCGAAGGAGACCTGCTGCTGCTGCACAGAGCTGTGTATGTCCATTATAATCATGCCACAACCGCAGAATCCTGCTAAGTTTTCCCCCAAAGTAACCGACCAAGTTAAGCAATGCTGTCGGATGCAGTTAATGACAGAAAAATTATGCTCAGCTGATATTACAGCATCTTAAGCCTGTTAACAAGTAGCCCGCGGCTACCGAGCCGTTATCTACGTTCAGCTACGTAGATTCATTTCTAGTAGATTCCTTCATCTACTATCATCCCGCCATTCGAACACTCTCGCTTCCCCAGCTGGCCTTCATCTTCCAGCTTCCTGCCATTCTAACACTCTCGCTGATAAGCTATATCTCCCAGCCCTTGTTCAGTCCAGTCCAGCTACTAGACAAAATAATCTATTTCAAACCCTCATCCACGCCTCGCACCGTAATTTTATTCCCTATAGTTCCTCGGTTTCTCATCCTCATTTCCAGTTTTAGCTTCCTCTTCATGCTCATCCATCATTCCAAGCCCCTGCATTCTCACAATCTCGAGGCTGTAATTTATATACGACATCATTCAACTCTTTAGATCACGTTTAACCGTATTCAAGGTATTCTCTCGACCTTACTCCAACAGCTCCATAGTCATCTTCAGCATTCTCTTCATATAATTTTACGTATCTCGTCTCCGTCTTCATAGCTTCCCTCAGTGCCCGACGTGCACTGCGCAATTGACTGGTGGTGGTTGGTCAACCTCACGCAAAGTGCATACTCTCATCCAGCAGATGTTATGCTCATCTTTCCCTTTTGTCCTTCACTCCCCTATTTTAAGTTTCATTCCAGAATGTCCCCATATCTCGCTCGCATCCTCTAACGTCACTCTGCGAATCTAATCCTGGTTCTAGCATCTCACCTCCAGTAGCAGGCAGCTATCTTCTTACGTCCTAATCTATTCCCTCTCCCATCCTTTTCTCGCTATCTCAGTATCACGCAGCTGATCTCTTTCCTACAGCTAAATTATCATTTCAGTCGATCTACTCTACGAGCACCCTGCCATTCCACGCCCATCTATGTCTCCAGCTGACCTTCATCCATTGGCTTTTTATCATTTTACCCTACCATCAGTAACGTCACCCTGTATAGACTCCTTAAGGTCCCAGCCCGCAAGCCCCTAGTTGGCGTAGCTCCCAGCCTTTTCTCACTCTCCCAGTCTCTTAACTCCCAGCTTCGGCCCCAGCCTCAGCTTTCATTTTTGGGGGGATATTATTTCTAATTGACATACTATTTCATAGCATCACCACATTACCCAAGTCGGCCTTCATCTACCAACATCCTGCCGTTTCATCATAGCGGCGCCCCCAAGTTAGCCCACATCTACCAGCATCCAGTCTTTTCATGCATAGCGGCGTCCCCAGCTGGCCTTCATCTACCAGCATTTAGTCATTTCATGCATAGCGGTGTCCCCAGCTGGCCTTCATCCACCAGCATTCAGTCATTTCATGCATAGCGGCGTCCCCAGCTGGCCTTCATCTACCAGCATTTAGTCATTTCATGCATAGCGGCGTCCCCAGCTGGCCTTCATCTACCAGCATCCAGTCACTTCATGCATAGCAGCATCCCCCGCTGGCCTCCATCTACCAGCATCCTGCTATTTAACGCCGCACCTCTTCCCCAGCTGGCCTTCATCTACCCACATCCCGTCATTTCATACCTCGCACCATCCCAGTGTCTTTCATCTACCAGCATCTCGCCAATACACGCCTAGCGGCATCCCCCGCTGACCGTTATCCATCAGCTTCATAATTTACCCCTATCACAGTAACATCACCTACTACGATCTCCTCAAGTCCTAGTCTGTAAGCCCCGAGCTAGCGTAGCTCCCCCACATTACTCTCTGACCCTGATACTAATTCCTCGGCCTCGGCCCCGGCCTCAGCCTCCTTTTTGGGGGATGACATTCCTAACCTACATCGGGAATGCTCATCCGAGCTGATCGCAATTCACAGCTCAATGTCCTCAGCCGGGGCCCGAGCGCCAAAGAACTTTAAATTCATGCATGTCAATAAACCTTTTTAATCGCTGTTTTTTCCGTCTGAGTCTCTCCAGATTGAAATGAAGCCTAGGCGCAAATTCAAACTGGAAGACTCTTTAGCCCCACCTGCATCATCCAATCGGCGCGTCCCGCTCATCACCGCCGACCTATCAACGCTGGACCAAGCCACGTCACGTCCAATCACCGACCAAGGCCCAGTTGATAAGGACCTCCATCCATGGCATCTTCCGCTTTCCAGCTGCGCTCAACCCTCCTCCACCCCTTCTCCACCTCCACTCTTCAGGCTCCCATCCTTCACCGACCTCCACCACCAGTGTCGGGTCCCGGGGGATGACATTCCTAACCTACATCGGGAATGCTCATCCGAGCTGATCGCAATTCATAGCTCAATGTCCTCAGCCGGGGCCCAAGCGCCAAAGAACTTTAAATTCATGCATGTCAATAAACCTTTTTAATCGCTGTTTTTTCCATCTGAGTCTCTCCAGATTGAAATGCCATCAGGTCCTGCAGCCTTCCCTTGGTGTAATCGCTCCAACTGTCTCTTAACCTGGTCTGTAGTTACCATTAGCTGGGGGTGGGTGTTGTTGTCTGCAGTGAAGATGGGGGAGGCGGCGGAGAGGGCTTGGGGGGCTGAAGGAGAGGTGGTGTGCAGGAGAATGCCGGTAGGTGGTTTGAACAACTTGGGGCAGTGTGGATGTTTGGGGGGATGGTGGTGGTAGGGGATTAGCAGGAGGTGAGCTAAACCTGTTGAAAAACTGGTTAGACTGGTTTGCTCTATCCAGGCTCCCAGATGTCTGTGTCCTTCCCCTTTCAACCCAGCAATTTGCTTCAATCCTTTCCACACATCTCTCACACTGTTCTGCTCGAGTTTGGACTCAAGCTTCCTCCTGTAGTTGTCCTTGCATGTCCTCAGTGTCTCTCTGAGTTCACGCTGGACTCTCCTCTGTTCCTCCTTATCTCCAGACCTGAAAGCCATCTTCCTTTTGTTTAGAAGTGCCTTCAGGTCACTGGTAATCCAGGGTTTGTTGTTGGAGAAGCTGCGCACGGTCCGGGCTGGCATGACAGTGTCCTCACAGAATCTGATGTAGTCCGTGATGCAGTCAGACATGTTGTCGATGTCCTCCCCATGAGGCCCACAGAGCACATCCCAGTCTGTCGACTCAAAGCAGTCCTGCAGTGCCTCAGCTGCCTCCTGTGCCCTTAAGCTGTGTGTGTTAAGTTTAGACTGACTTTATTGTCATTTTGCATGCACAGGGTGTATACAGAACGAAATTTAGTTGCATACGGCTCAGAACAATGTTTGAGGTTCCAATGTTATGAGGTTACTCCAGAATAAAATAAAATATAAAATATAAATGTAAATATAAATATAAAATATAAAGTGCAGGAATGACAGCAAAATAGAAGTTATTTAGCTATGTACATGTGCAAGGTATGAAGTGGAGACCAGTTTTTGAGTGCAGTCCAGTTAAGAGTTCAGCAGTCTGATGGCAAGTGGGAAAAAGCTGTTTCGGAACCTGGTGGACCTGCACCGGATGCTGCGGAACCTGTTTCCGAGGGCAGCAGGGAGAACAGTCCATGGTGGGGGTGTGAGGGGTCACTGACGATGTTTCGGCCTCGGGACACGCAGCGCTGGGATGAAATGATCCTCTCTGCTGTCCGCACCACTCTTCTCACATTCTTCCAGTCGAAGGCGCTGCAGCCTCCACACCACACAGAGAGGCAGCTGGTCAGAATGCTTCTGTAGAACGTCTTGAGGATGACAGGGGCAGGTGTGCTCTTCTCATCCTCCGCAGGACATACAAGCGTTTCTGTGCCCTCTTGACCAGAGACGTGGTGTTCACAGTCCAGGTGAGGTCATTTGTGATGTGCACCCCCAGGAATTTAGTGCTGCTGACCACCTCCACAGCCGAGCTGTTGATGAGCAGTGGAGCGTGGCTGGGCCGGTTCTTCCTGAAGTCAACGATCATCTCCTTCGTCTTGTCAACGTTCAGGATCAGGCTGTTGTCTCTGCACCAGTCCACCAGCTGCTCCACCTCCTCTCTGTAGTCCAGGTCGTTGTCGTCTCTGATGAGGCCCACCACCGTTGTGTCGTCCACGAACTTCACGATGTGATTGGTGGCGAACCTGGGGACGCAGTCGTGTGTCATCAGAGTGAACAGCAGAGGGCTCAGGACGCAGCCCTGAGGGGAGCCTGTGCTGAGGGTGATGACATCGGAGGTGTGTTGTCCGATCCGAACTGACTGAGGTCTGTTGGTGAGGAAGTCTAGCAGCCAGTTGCGCAGGGAGGTGCTGAAGCCCAGGTGTCCTAGTTTTCCTGCCAGATGCTGTGGGATGATTGTGTTGAACGCTGAGCTGAAGTCCAGGAACAACATCCACACATGAGTGTTCTTCTCCTCCAGGTGAGCCAGGCTCAGATGTAGGGCGGAGGAGATAGCGTCCTCAGTGGAGCGGTTTCGGCGGTAGGCAAACTGGAACGGGTCGAATGTGGAGGGGAGTCTGGAGACGATGTGTTCTTTTACCAGCCTTTCAAAGCCCTTCATCATGATGGGAGTCAGTGCCACAGGCCGGTAATCGTTGAAAGAGGTGACTTGAGGTTTCTTTGGCACCGGAATGATGGAGGCAGTTTTGAGACAGGCTGGCACTGTGGCTTGGTCCAGTGAGGTGTTAAAAATGTCTGTTAGGACACCAGCCAGCTGACCTGCGCATTCCCTGAACACCCGCCCAGGTATGTTGTCGGGGCCTGGGGCCTTCTGTGGGTTGACTCTTTTCAGAGTCTTCAACACATCGGCTGTGTCCAGGCAAAGTGCCTCCTCTTCCTGGTGGGGAACAGTTTTCTTTGCCGGAGTACTGTTCAGTGCCTCGAACCTCCCAAAGAAGTTATTGAGTCCATTTAGAAAGTCAGCATCAACTTCGCCCACTGGGGAGGAGGATGGATTGTAATCTGTGATCGCCTTTATGCCTTGCCACATACTCCTGGTGTTGCTGGTGTCGTGGAAGAACTCCTGTATTTTCTGACTGTGGGTTCGCTTTGCTAACCTGATAGCACGGTTCAAGTTGGCTCTCGCTGTCCTCAGTGCCTCCTTGTCGCCAGACTTGAAGGCTGAGTTCCGTGCTTTTAGCATTTCCCATACCTCCTTAGTTATCCAGGGTTTTTGGTTGGCCCGGGTGATAATGTTCTTAGTGATGCTGACGTCCTCTGTGCACTTGTTGATGTAGGCTGACACAGTCATGGCGTACTCATCGATGTTGATCTGGTCGTTGTAAGTGGCTGCTGCCTTGAACATCTCCCAGTCAGAGCACTCAAAACAGTCCTGGAGTGCCTCCATGGCCCCCTCAGTCCACACTCTCACCTGCCTCACTGTAGGTTTTGTTCTGATCAGCAGGGGCTTGTATGCAGGAATTAGCATAACAGATAGGTGGTCTGAAGAGCCAAGGTGGGGGCGGGGGGCTGCTCTGAATGCTTCTTTGATGTTGGTGTAGGCCAAGTCTAGAGTATTCACTCCCCTGGTTGGAAAATCCACATACTGGTTGAAGTGAGGGAGAACAGTCTTCATGTTGGCCTGGTTAAAATCCCCAGCAATGATGAAAACGCCCTCTGTGTGTGAGGATTGCAACTCACTACGGTCCGGTAGTGAACACTCACAGCCTCTTTAGTGTTAGCACTGGGGGGCACATACACAGCAGTGATGCTAACAACAGTAAACTCCCTGGGCAGGTAGAATGGTCTGCAGTTAACAGTCAGAAGCTCGATGTCCGGGGAGCAGTAACTGGCGACAGTCATGGCATTTTTACACCAGTTGTTGTTGATGTAAATACACAGCCCCCCTCCTCGGGTTTTGCCGCTGAGAGCGCTGCTCCTGTCTGCGCAGGATGTAGCGAGCCCCTCCAGGCTAACAACGTTGTCCGGTATGGACGAGTTGAGCCATGTCTCCGTCAGAATGAGAGCGCAGCAGTTCCTCAACTCTCTCTTTGAAGACAGTTCTAGTTGCAGATGGTCTATTTTGTTGTCCAGAGAGCGGACGTTGGAGAGGAAGATGGACGGAAGCGGCGATCTGTGGGGGTTAGCGTTTAGCTTAGCTGTTAGTCCGCTTCGACAGCCGCGCTTCCGCTGCCGGTCGCACCGCCTTCGCTTTCTCCTCCGGCTAGTGCTGCTAGGCGAGTCCGCTGCGCTGTGGGCCGCTGGGTCTTGCCTCCGTAGCACTCCGAGATCACATAAACACTCCAGAGTAGTCGTATTTATGAGTCCAAAATCACTTGATGATCGTAATTCCAGCAGACGCTGTCGATCATATGCTAACTTACTGATGCAAAGTTTGTAGCGTTTTAGGCAGCGTATTTTGCTCAAATACTCGCAAGTTGTCGAGAGCCCATGCAGCCGCAGCCATACAGGGCGCCGCCATTTTAGAAGCTGTCACTTTAAGTCGTGTACTAGTTTTCCTCCACAAAATGTTTTTGCATAGAATGTAAAAGCATAATTTGTAGTATGTTACTTTTATTATTATAATAAATACTTTTATTATTATAAAAGTTATTATATTATTATGTTACTTTTATCATAAAAGTAACATACTGCAGCTTTAATATGCATTAACACAGACAATGAAAACCTTAGCATGGCCATAGAAGCCAAAATCTACAGCCTTTCTTATCCTTCCTCAGCATCAAGGAAAATTCATAGTGCTCATTCTCTTTAGAATATTTCTGACTTGCTCTATGAAACAAACCATTAATAGGTGAATTTTATGGGAATCATTTTTAGCAATGGCCCACAGAAAAATCTGCATATGAACTGTGATTCAACGACGGTCCACTAGTCGGCTTCAGACAAAGTTTTTCTGGTCTGTTACATGAAAACCCCACATGTCTTCTGGTTCTGGTTCTGAGGATGCAGAGTAGGACCAAATATGGAGAGGCAGCATTCAGCTTCTATGCACCACAAATCTGGAACAAACTTCCAGAAAACTGAAAAGATGCTGAAAAACTGAGGTCCTTTAAACCCAGCTGATTGGAGATGATTCTGAACCATAATAAATAAAACATTAATCAACATATTGATGTGTATGAATTTGGTGATGTCACTCATCAAAATGTAATGTTTGTTCAGTTCTTGACTCCATTGTGTTTTCTTTATAACTTTGTAATTTTCTATTATATAAAGCACGTGCTGCTAAAATGTGACATACGAATAAACTTGATTGATTGATTAAAGTTTGCAGTTGTAATTTGATTTAAAGGTGGAAAATGTCAACTTCTTTCCCAAACGTAGAGAAGAAATGACGAGCTTGTGCCTGAAAACATTCATTAAACCGTTTCACAGCAGAACTTCGCTGTATCTCTGCTGGATCCCGCTCTTTTTGGTCTAAAGCCACAAAGCGAGGTATTGTTTACTTCCCTTCATCCTGTTGCAGAAAGCCCCAGGATGCAGAAAAGTGGAGTAAAAGAAAATGCTTGAGAAAAAAACAAATAAGATAAACAGAAAGAAATAGACCTACTCCATTTTGAGGAGGAGGCCAAGGCAGTGTCGGTGGAAATAAGCCAAGTGAACAGACGGTTGGTAATGTACCTAAAGGAGGAGAGGATCCTCCTCCCTCCTTCCAGCTCTGGCCTTGTCAGATATGGTTATGCTTACTGGAGACACAGAGGGAAGGGGGTCAATGCACCAGCGTGCCTCAGAACATCACCACGCCTGGGTTATGATAAGAACAGCGTCTGATTCATGGCTTACTGCGCAGTAATGTGTACAGATGATGCATGGTGAGTGAAGTAAAGATAAGGCTAGGAAGCTGGACAGCCACTCTTCACCATCAAGCAGATTGTTTGACTTCATTCAGGCAGCGACGCTTGGGGAGGAAAAATCTGTAGCATAACATGATTTTATTTTAGGTTGAAATATTTT
Source organism: Xiphophorus couchianus (assembly GCF_001444195.1). Lineage (NCBI taxonomy): Eukaryota > Metazoa > Chordata > Actinopteri > Cyprinodontiformes > Poeciliidae > Xiphophorus > Xiphophorus couchianus. The sequence continues at coordinate 297,365 of NC_040228.1, read as the reverse complement.
CTGGATCCTGAGTTTTCCAAGTATTTGAGAAAAAAAAACACAAAAAGGAACAGAAATTTTGATTTAAACCTGAGATGTGTTTCTTAAAGATACTATTTAAATACCAAATAGGTGCAATTTAATAAAAGCAAATAATTATTTCATTGATTCATATACATAAACTGTTTAACTGATCAGCTTTGAAGGGAGATAAATATAGATTTACTACTCACAATATACATTTGTTTTAGTTTATTAATTCAGAATCAGAAGATCATTTATTGATCCACAAGGGGAAATTTATTATTAGCTGACAAAATATTAAATATTAGCAAATACAAATATAGTCATAAGCAATAACAATTTATACGTAAGTGTGATAATATAAGTAATTTACCTATGACCTAAATAGAAAATAAATAAGGTAAGATAAGTATGTACATGGAAATATGTTGATCTATAAATAGCACAGAGTAAACCTAAACTTAGACAATGAATTACTTATTAATGGATCAACTCTGATAACCCTGAATAAAACTCAAAGCCAGCAACACTCAACTAGTGGACCTAATTGGTGTAAATGCAAAGTAAAAGCCATTGGTCATCAACCTTGTTGGAGGGAGGCGTGAAGAAAGCTTTGAGGTTTGCAGCTATTTTTAGCATACATGCAAAAAGGCATGTAAGGTAAAATACATGAACACTGTCCCTATGACGTCTCTTACCATTATTCTTTGGGAATGCTTTTCCTCAGCAGGGACTGGGAACCTGATAAAAGTGGATGAGAAGATGAATGGAGTGAATTCAATCATTCCAGGCTCAGACTTGAGCCTGGAACAGCCGAGATCACTTCACATCCAGAATGTTCTCACACCAGATAGTCCAGTAGACTCGCTTCGATTAAGGACCAAAGCTGCAACATTTGTCACATTTTCAACTAGGGTGGTTCACTTCCACATGCCACCGTGTCAAACGACCCAAACCCTTCGAAAAACCTGTTCACCTGTTTGCCTGTGGAGGCGCAACACTGATTGATACAACACAAAAAGCTCTGAAGAAGACCTGAGAGCTTTTTCTTCACAAAATGTAAAGAAAAATGGAGAGGTGTCAGATTTTAGCGGTTGGAGGATTTGTTTTTTGTCTTTGGCTAACGACCACGAGCCATTCTCCTGCTAGCTACATTCAGGTCTGTTTTGGTTATAGTTACCCAGAATGCCCTGCGCTGTGGTCCACTTCCTGCGTTTGGAGAGATCTCCGGTCCGCTTGGCATTCACATTCGAACTGAACCAGAGTTCACTTCAACCGAACCCTGACCAAGGTTTGTAGGCAGACCAGAGTTTGCTTTCTTGGTTTGGGTCAGAGTCCAATTACACATTCACCTTTCCCAAAGCAAACCAGACTTTCTAGACAAAGGAACTAGAGTTTGATTAAAGTGGAATAAACAGGGCTGGTGTGAACACCCTTTAAGCGATTCATGTGGTAGAATGGCCCAGTCATAGTCCAGATCCAAATCTTCTTGATATTCTTTGGCAAGTCTTCATAATTGATGTTCTGATTCACTCTCCTTCCATTCTAGTGGTTTCTTCTACAAAGTGTAGGAATGTAATAAATGGATTATTAGACAATTCTTCCAGAAGCACATTTGTAAGGTCCAACACTGCTGTTGGATAAGAAGGTCCAGTTTGCAGTGTAGACTCTAATTCAACCCAAAGACACTGTGTTAGGTTGAGGTCAGTACTTTGTGCTGGCCACTGAAGTTCCTCCAAGCCAACAAACCCAATGCCTGAAGATCAGGCCACTAATATTCTCCTGCCGACTTCCAACCAGACTCATCTATTGGATTAGCAGGCAGAGACATTCTCCACGTCTCTAGAGTTCAATGAAGGCGTCCTTAACATTACTACAACTAATGCTTTGGTGACGTAAAGTTTGGATGCTTAGACTTAGCAAGTCATTCCATGAAGTTTTCTACAAAATGTTCTTGAGCTCATCTGAAGGAGAACAAACTTCTGAGGCCAGCAGATGCTTCCTCTGTGGAAAGTTAGTGATCATGAACACTTTTGGAAGACACCAATGACATCTCCTTAAATTTATTGACTTATTTTAATTTCAAATTCAGTTTAGCCTTAAATTCCTCTGAATATTTACATTTTATCTGTGATTTTATCTCTTTCCATGTCATCATGCTTTGACAGGAATTAAACTCTGGCTTTTTCCTCTGCTATGAGCTGCCTCTCATCACGCCATTCTATAAAAACTGTTGGATCGGTTGGAGCCACCATGTACCATCTCAGGGCCACAGAAACGGCTCTCCTCTCCTGCTGCGGCTTTTATTAGGGCTGTTAATTACACCACTGCTATTTCCACGCGGAACATAAAAGTCTGTAGTGAAAAAGGTGGTTTTTATTTCTTTAGATGAATCTTGCTGAATGCTTCATTTCGCATTAGAATCTGGTTGCAGAATCCCCCTCAGAGGAGTCCCGCAAGTGATTTAAGGTTAAAGAGAAAAAAAGAAAAGCTGGGTTGTGTGCAGTGGTTGGAGCAGACGCCCCATGTACTGAGGCTGTAGGCATCGATATGGAATCACGTTGTCCCGTCCTTGGTTCCTGTGCTGCATATTTCCCCTTCCTGTCAGCATAGTGTCAAATGAAAGTCACTAGACTGCTTTCTTTGCAGTTTCCTCCTGTAGCTCCGTCTCACTCCATCCCTGTCCTCTCCTCCCAGGTCGGCTGATCTCTCCCCACGCCGCTGTCACTCCCCCATTTTTTTATATACACACCCTAATCGCTGAGACTTACAGAATAATCAATTTCCACTAGCCAGTGAGGAAAGGCCCAATGTTTCACTAGTGTGTCTGATTAATGATGCGCAGACGCCATCTCATACCCCACTGCTTTTTATTGCACCTCGGAGTCGGTAGCCATTCTCTGCATTTTTATGGCAAATAATAACAGGAGATGGAATAGCAATTCCCCCTGGTGAGTAAATCTCCAGGGGCTTTAGAGGTGGAGGTTTGGGGGACCCAGACAGCTGGAGGACAGTCTTGTAACAAGTTACTTAAGCTGAATGATTAGGTCCACTGCTGTGAAGTGGCCCCTGGCCCAATCCGACAAGTCAGACATGAAGGCTGTTTCTATCCAATCTCAGCTTTCAGCTTCTCGGCAAAACAACAATGCTTATGGCTTTAATACTGCTGAGTAGCCACTTTATCAGCTGTGTCTGAGAAACTCACCAACAATAACCCAGAGAATGCAGACACTTTTAAGAGGAAGCACCAGGACGACACGTGCAGAGGACACTTGACTCCACCGTCTTCACGTGGGCATCTGCCTTTTCAGAGACGTCCAAAGTGCTCCGCTCTGGAGAGTTTCACAGCCTCTGAACAGGGTGTGAAAACAAAAACATACAGACATTGACAGCTCTGAAAGGACAACACCTTGTCTGAGAGGGAAGCCAGAGAACAGCCAGAGACATCATTAAGAGCCAAATAAGAAGGTTGACTGCAACCAGTGGGGAGATGAGGTGTTTCAAAACAAACAATAATAAAATGTAACGCTCTTCCAAAGATAAAAGCATTTCACATATACAGTATTTCCGCCATGCTAAACCTACCCTTAAAAACTCCCCCATAAAAATAGCTAAATAAAGAATCCTTTTCAATGCTAAACTTAAGATCACCAGCAAAAACATTTAGAAAAACATCACAAATTTCACAATGTTGGACACTGAAAAATATAACTAATTATCACATTACTAGTGCTGCAGAACTCCTCAAATATTACATTTTACATCTCCTTTGGAAGGACAAAACTCTACCAATAATGCTTACAATTATAATGTGTTATTCACAAAATGCAACATGTCTGAGTTCAGCCCTGAATAGTTGGTATTCCTGATAAAACAGGAAAATAAACGTTGAATTTTGAAGCATCAAGAAACTTTTTTGAGTTCATTAGTTACTAATAATAAGAGACATTCAGACCTTAGTCAAACCAACATGGTTCCATCATGGCCCTCAAGCATTTAGCATGCTCTTCATCAACAAATCATGACATCAGGGTACATTATTATGAACAGAACAGTGTCATAATAAAAAGTGGTTGACATTACAGCATCAATTGAAAGGTGATGCTGGAAGCTGTTGCTATGACAACTACTTATAACCATGTTGCTAACCATGTTCAGACCCGAAGGGACCTTTTGGCTGGAACGGCTTGAGGAACTGATAGAAGTCCAATTACCTTCTACATATTTGCACAGGATTATAAGAACTGAAAGATTATTAAAAATGTGATTTTCAAAGATTTGTGCTGTTTTCATGGTGCTTAGAATAACATTAGAATAACATAAGAATAACATTTGTATAAAGATTTAACTGTTGAAGTTTAGGATGATATGAATTTGTTTCAATTAAATTTATTTATTGCACTAATTCTAAACAAATTTACTCTCTTTTAAAAAAAAATCACTTTAAAAAACTCTTGATCTGAAATAACTTTGATTTTTTGGTGTTGAAACTTGGAAGCAGGAACTGAGGCTACCAGTAAAGACAAATATAAATGTCTCATCAATAAGGAGGAGTTGATATACATTTGGATACAAATGTACACATGATAATAATAATAATAATAATACTAATAATAATAATGTAAACTGCACTGTAATATATACGATATTGATAATATATGAGTAATTCTCACTGTCACTAAATTTTATCTTGTTTTAACTGCTGCTATTTATTTGGTTTTAGTTGTACATCAGATAAAAATGCGCTTAAAAAGTAGAAGTTGAGTTCTAAGTCTCATTCCTCTCCGCAACCATAAAATAAAAAGCTAAGCTCCAACAGAAATGTCAGACTGAATAGCTTGGAGCGGCTGGTCCTAGCACACCTCAGATCCTGTCTCCCCCCCACACTAGACCCCCACCAATTTGCATACAGGCAGAACAGGAGCACAGAGGATGCAGTCTCTATAGCTCTGCACTCTGTCCTTTCTCACCTGGACAGTAAGAACACTTACAGGTGATGTTACCTTAACGAGCTAAAAATAAATGCCTGCAGAGACAGGCAGAGCTGGACGCTCTTAGAGATGCTAAAAGGAGCTATACTGCCTTTTGGCCTTTTGGCCAAAAGGCAGTATAGGCAGTATATACATCAAGCGAGACATCGGTACTGACATCACTGATCAGACCTGATCCTGGAGGTCCAGTGTCGGTGGTAAAGTCCAGACACAGAGCTATAGAAGTACTTACCGGATCACACTGTCCGACCAGAGGTACCTGTTGTTCATGGTTTCATTTACAAAGCAGACGGCAGCAGCAGCAAAACACCAGCAGCTCCTACAGCCAACTATGTCCTCTTCCTTTGTTTGGTCCTCCTCATTTTCATTATCTCTTGTGATTTCTACGTTCTGATTTATTTCAAAGAGCTCCGGGACAAACTAAAAAACTCATCACTGTTTTGGCTGGAGGAGCCAGACAGTTGGACCATTACACGTCATTTATTCAGAATGCATTGCAGCATGAACAACATGGTGACATTCCGGTGATAATATTTTATTAAAATTTATAAAAATGAAATAACCTACAGTGTTATTACTGTATTGATTTTATCTCCAAGATAAATATTTCCCAAATAAAGTATATTTTTAAAGACCTCCACTAGAAAAGCTCAAACTAAAGCTGCTTTGACTGAGTGAGTTACTTGTTTGCTGAACTTTTGAAAGTTATTCTGCCAATAATAAGTAACAAAGTCAATTAATTTTTTAATTTAATTTTTTTTTTTTTTACCCCTCCAGGGGGTCTTTTGTGGGCTCTAGTGTCCCTTATGTGACAGTAGGCTGACAGGAAACGGGGAAGAAGAGGGGGGAAGAAATGTGGCAAGTATCGTCGGGTCCGGGAGTCGAACCCGCGACGGCCGCGTCGAGGACACAAGGCCTCCAAATATAGGTCATGCTAACCCCTACGCCACCACGGCACGCCCCAACAAAGTCAATTATATTTATATAGCAGATTTCACAGATTAAAAAAAAAAATATATATATCATTTCCACTGTGAAAGTCCAACCACTATAAAAAAAAAAATCACAAAATATTTTAATGTTTGTTTATGATATGTTTTGTCGGTCACTTGTCCTAAGAGAACACATTTTCTATAAACTGTGTTTATAGAACACAGTTTATAGAAAATTTTGGGGATTTTTTTAATGTAATTGTTGTAGCTTCTGGATTTTGTGAAGAAAGAATACCCAGTAAAAATCAATGCACACACTGGGAGAACTCCATTTAAGCAAATGTATCAGTGACCTCATAGCATAAGTCATATCTTGTCCAAAAGCAACTTCCTGTTCGTATTATTAAACTTCAGAAGACTTCCTGCTCCACACTGGAACAAAAGCTGCACACAACACTCGCAGCTAATTTGTTTGCTAGCCTCTTCTCACCATTACACACACACTGTTCACTGTGTCTCCTCTGCCCCTTTACACCGCTCTGACAGCTTTGTCACAAAGATGAATTCATCGTCAGCACAGCAGCCAAAACAAGTAATTTGATTGCCTGAACCACAAATTAAGTTAGTGTGATTCAATTTTCGATTTGGGCTTCTCCTGCAGCCATACATCAAGCGAGACATATTTCATTACACTGCAAAACCACAGAGGGAGGGAGTGGCGGCGCGCTCCCTCTGTAAGAAGACATCGTGGCAGCATTATGGCATTTACTCAATACCGCTGCAGGTCCGGTCAGGACGGTGTCGGACTCGGTGCCAGTCTCTGAGCTTGTTAGCCACGGGACAAACGCTGCCACATGTAAAAACAGCCGACATATGCATCTAGTTGGGACAGCTGTCAATGTGTCAATGTGCAGGAAGGAAGGTCGGGCTGAACAAGGAATCACAGGAAAATGGATCAGAGCCCAGAGTTTCAAAACTATGGCAGGTTCAAAAAGTATTCAGCCCCTGAACATTTGTACCTTTATCTTCCTCATCACACAACCACACATTTCTGGATATTCTATTTGAATTTTCCATGATGGCGCACCAACAAACTCACTCAGTGTCATGTCCCGGCTGGTATTAGCTGATTTACTCATTTTACATTTCCACTGGTATTTGCACATGCCATGTTTGCATCATTTAATTTTTCTCATATTGTAAATAGACTTTTGTTTTTAATGCACAAATATAAATGCACATTTCTCTCCATATACATGTAGCAGCATAAATGGTACGCTGCCACTTTAAGATCAATTTCGGCTGCTGCATATAAGCAGGTGTCTACCTGCCACAAGACCACTTGCGTCATGACGTCAACTAATTCTGCTTAGTTTGTTTGCTGAGCTGTGCTGGCCTCCCTTGCTGTGCCTCCAACTCCTGGACCAATTTGTTCGGTTGTTTGCTGCCGGGAAGCTGCGCTCCATAGGTGAACTTGTGGATCTGTTTATCTGGCCGTGTGGTAATTTACAGCCTCCTGCCGAGTCCCTGACTATTAAATTTGGACGTACACTCGCTGCTGTTTTGCCTACAATGAAATGTTTTAAAAGATTTGTATGAACTTTCCCCCGCTGCCAGGAGCATTGATGGCACTACGAACGGGATAAAAAAAAGCAATATTGTAGTGCTATTGTATCACTGTTTTACTCGTATTGTTTCATTTTTTTGTCTTTCTTTTAGGGACTGAGGCTTCTGTGGTGGCGGTGGTGACCCCTGGTGGCGGTGTCTTGTCTCGTGTGTTTTGTGGAACACCCCTTTTTTTTGTGTGTGTTTGCCGTGTCTTTGTAGTGTCCAGGGTGATCCCTTTTCTTCACTGGATGTTGCCCCTTTCCTCACTACTTTCCCCCCACTGGTAAGCCTCAGTTTCCTTTGAAATTTAAACATTTTATAATCAACTTTATTAAAAAGACATTCACTGTTTTAACTATTCAATTTCAGGTTATTGTTAATTTAAACAACCTATTAAAGTTTAATACATTTTTTGTAGAACTGTCTGAATCTTGTCTCATTCCCAGTAGAACGTACCTGTGTCCTTATTATTCTATTTTCCTGGAGTTATTCCAGGTGGGGTTGTCGGTTTCCCTCATCTTAAACTTTAACATCTTACATTTGGGTCTCATAATAAAGAAAATCCACCCCAGGTTGCCACATACATATGGATGGATGGATGGATGTGGCAGGAAGAAGGTGGATTTCAGATGACTTAGCACTGATGTCACCCAATGCAGATGAAGGGCAGGAAGTAAATGCAGCACATTTATTTCTATTGATCCAGCATCAAAATGCCTAAAGTCTGAGTCGTGTATGGTTGTTCCAACCGCTCTAATAGAGAGAAAGATAAACGTTATTTATGTGTTTCGAAGGTAGTTGGTCATAAGGGAGGTAATTTTAAAAAACTTACCAAAAAAGAAGAGAAAAGTGGATCAACAATCTATAGATAAAAACAGGTGTGAAAACTAACAATGCCAGAGCTTGCAGCAACCAGCTTCTAACGGGTAATGATGGCATTGTTTAAATTGTATTTCCAGATATTTTATTGGAATAGATATTCATTCATATGTAAGGCAAGATGTATTATTTTTACGCCCTAGCTTGGTTGTCCTCAGAGTGCTAATGTTGTTTGCAGCTAACTCAGTGCTGAGTTCCGGACAGAAAATATAATGTTTATTCTAATGCCAATTTAAAAAAAGCTGAATAAATTAAATATTACCTACACAGCCATACAGTCACAGTGAGCTGTGGCTATTTCCCCACATGGTTCGTGTCTGGACACAAACTATATTCATGGCCAGACACGAACATGGGGTTTCTGTAGATTGCTGCAAATGGTTGACCTACATTAGACTTGAATCCAGCATCTTACAACAACTCAACATTAATATACAACTCCAGGATGAATTTGGTTTTACAGAAGATAAATACATTTTTACCAGGAGATCCAGGCTCATAGAAAAAACATGGGTTAGTTTGTTGTTAGCGATAGTATTGTTATCATAGACTAATGATAGCCTTTTTTGGGCCAACGCCCCCTATCCATCATCCAGGCACCTCAACCCCCGTCAAAGAATTTGTAGGCTACTTTGCACTGAATGTTATTTTATTATTAATATTACTATCGCTATTGTTGTTGTTTTAATTTTTATGGTTGTTTCAGTATTTATCATCAAAAGTAATTTCCCAGAGAACAAAAAAGCCATGGCAATAAAAATAATTTCTACAGACATTCAAGTTAAAATTGGTAAGCCTAACAGCAGCCAATCAGAGTGGAAAAAAATATTCTTGTTCTGTGCCATTTTATGATGTTAACTGTTAAATATTGTACAAAATGACCAAATAAAAGATGTACAACAATATAAGTTTAAACTTTGAACTATTTGCAAAAGACAGTGCTCTGCAACATTGAAACATGGATAGAACTGTAACTATATCAATCAGGACTTTTCTTTTCTTCAGTGTTTCTGTGAGTTTCTGGCGGTGCAGCTCTGTGCTGCCTTCAGGAGAATGAGACATCAGAGTATTATCCATAAAATTTCACCCACATGGCATTTACTGTGTAAACCAGTGCTTCAGCAGAAAAGTAAAAGTTCCAGATCCTTTTAAGGCCATACAAATATGGGACAGAAACGTGGATTGTATCTTTATATAGACCTGTCTAGTGTTGCGTTTCTCAATGGGGGTGGTACCATGACCTACCGCGCCCAAGAGCAATTTATTTTTCTTTTTGTCCTTAAAATAAACATTTTATATATATTATTGTAAAAACAAATCACTACCTGTTGAAAATGTGTATTTTTGTTATTATAATGACACAGAAATAATATTAAAAAATAAATAAATAAATAAATCAGCCGAGTAGGGTCCCAGGCTTAGTTTGCTTATGCCTTGGGCCGGCCCTGGCCGGGATTGAGTTACTGCTTATCCGACAGTTGAGGGAGACCTGAGTCTGGGACACGTCCCCTATATGAACAAGGAGCAGATGCTTTCGCTCAGTATATCTAATTGTGCTGTGCCAGCTGAGCACCAGGACTTTTTTACGGTATATCTATATATATATCAATCAATCAATCAAATTTTATTTGTATAGCACATTTCAGCAGCAAGACATTTCAAAGTATATATATATATATAACAATAATCCATAGCTGACTGGATAGCTCAATAGATAAGACATCAGTATATCACCAGAGAGGGCGGGGTTCGAATCCAGTCTGGGTCCTTAGGCAAGACCCTTCAAGCTACTGCCTACCTCATACCATGAGAGATACTAAAATGCATAACATGCTGGCTCAGACGTCGCCCGGCCAAACAAGGTCTGTTGGGGAACCAGAGCACCTTGATGACAAATGGGCTACTGGAACAAGACGGAAATGGGCAAGAGTGACCTACTCAAGTAACCCTAATCAGAGAGGTTACATGCAAAGACTGGTGAAGGAATGGTTACTTCGACATCCCCAGTCAACACTAAGCACTAAACAACTAGTAGCTCAGTGTTCCAACATCCGCAAACGGCAACTGCTATCACAACTTGAGATTGACGAGATACAACGCAAATACTATGACCTGAGAGAGAAAATCATGACCCGAATGACAACCAGATACTTTTAAATTACAGATACTTGGCTTTAAGAGACCCAATACCCAAAAACAAGGAGGGAAGTGAGCCAACTGTCAGAGCTCCACAAGGGTACAATGAAAAGACCAGTACCCAGAAAGTACAGGCAGATGCCCATACCTGAAGCACTCGAAACTGCCAAACAGAGGCTCCAAGCCTTGGCCAGCCAGAGAGATACACAAGGGAGAATGAATCCAGAAGGATTAACTGGCTCTTCTCCACTCAACCAGCTAAGGTGTACTCTCAATGTTGTAATAACAACAGAGTAAACCCACCAAGGCTGGAGACTGAACAATACTGGAAAGGCATATGGGCGTCCCACAACAGCAATGCACAGTGGTTGATCTCTCTACGAGAGGACCATAGTAACCTCCCTGAGCAAGCCTTGGTAACCATCACTGTGACAGATGTCCAAGAAAGAGTCTCAGGTATGAAAAACTGGACAGCACCAGGGCCTGACATGATCCATGCCTACTGGCTAAAGAAACTCACTGCCCTCCAGGAGCGACTGGCAGGCCAAATGAACCAGCTGCTACAAAGTGGGACTCACCCTGAATGGTTAACTGAAGGGCGGACAATCCTAATCCAGAAGGATCCATCAAAGGGTCCAGTCCCACCCAACTACTGACCAATAACCTGCCTCTCCACAACATGGAAGCTCATGTCAGGCATCATAGCGGCCAAGATAAGCAAACACATGGATAAACACATGAGCATGGCACAGAAAGGTATCGGTGTAAATAGCAGAGGAGCCAAACACCAACTCGCCGTAGACCGCACAGTTGCCCGAGACTGCAAAACCCGACACACCAACCTGTGCATGGCTTGGATTGATTACAAGAAAGCCTATGACTCAATGCCGCATACTTGGATCATTGAATGCTTAGAGATGTATAACATCAACAGGACTCTGAGAGCCTTCATTGCAAACTCGATGAGGCTGTGGAAAACCACCCTTGAAGCCAACTGCAAACCACTTGCACAAGTGTCCATCAAATGTGGCATATACCAAGGAGATGCTATGTCCCCGCTACTGTTCTGCATAGGCCTGAACCCCCTCAGCCAAATTATCAACAAGACTGGCTACGGATACCGACTCAAAAATGGGGCCAACATCAGTCACCTTCTCTACATGGATGACATGAAGCTGTATGCCAAGAGTGGGCGAGACATCGACTCACTGACCCACACCACCAGGATCTACAGCACAGACATTGGGATGTCATTCGGACTAGAGAAGTGTGGTCGGCTGATCACCAAAGAGGGGGAAGGTCATCTGCACAGAAGGGGTCTCACTCCCAGAAGGAACAATAGCAGACATAGAGGACAGTTACAAGTACCTAGGTATACCACAAGCAAATGGCAACCTCGATGAGGTCACAAGGAAAGGAGCCACAGCTAAATACCTCCAACGAATAAGGCAAGTCCTGAGAAGCCAGCTCAATGGCAAGAACAAAATCCGTGCGATAAACAGCTATGCCCTGCCAGTAATCAGATACCCTGCTGGAATAATTAGCTGGCCAAAGGAGGAGATAAAAGCCATGGATATTAAGACTAGAAAACTACTAACAATGAATGGAGGGTTCCATCCCAAATCCAACACCCTGAGACTGTACACGAGCCGCAAGGAAGGAGGCAGAGGACTAGTGAGTGTGAGAACCACAGTCCAGGACGAAACAACTAAGATCCATAAATACATCAGGGACAAAGCCTCAACAGACAATGTGCTCAGTGAATGTCTCAGACAACAGGGAACGGAGGTTGAGGTGCCAGAGATACCATCATGGGAGGACAAGCCCCTACATGGGATGTACCACCAGCTGGACTCAAGGACAGCACAGAGGCCCTCATCCTGGCCGCCCAGGAACAGGCCCTAAACACCAGAGTAATAGAGGCCCAGATATACCACACCAGACAAGACCCAAGGTGTAGGTTGTGCAAGGAGGCCCCTGAGACAGTCCAGCACATAACAGCAGGGTGCAAGATACTGGCAGGGAAAGCATGCATGGAACGGCATAACCAAGTTGCAGGCATAGTGTACAGAAACATCTGTGCAGAATATGGACTGGAAACCCCGAGATCAAAGTGGGAAACACCCCCAAAGGTGGTGGAGAACACCAGAGCTAAGATCCTGTGGGACTTCCAGATCCAGACAGACAAAATGGTAATGGCGAACCAACCAGACATTGTCGTAGTGGATAAACAACAGAGGAAAGCCGTTGTGGTAGATGTAGCAATACCAAGCGACTGCAACATCAGGAAAAAGGAGCACGAGAAACTAGAGAAATACCAGGGCCTCAGGGAGGAACTGGAGAGGGCCTGGAAGGTGAAGACCACAGTGGTGCCTGTGGTCATCGGGGCCCTCGGGGCAGTCACCCCCAAACTGGACCAATGGCTACAACAGATCCCAGGAACAACATCAGACATCTCAGTCCAAAAATGTGCAGTCCTTGGCACAGCCAAGATACTGCGCAGAACCCTCAAACTCCCAGGCCTCTGGTAGAGGACCCGAGCTCAGAGGATAAGAACCACCCGCGGTGGGTGAGAAGGGAATTTTTTTTTTTTTTAATATATATACAGTATATGGCCTAAAAAACAGTTTTTACCCAATGGCAATCATGACACTAAATTCAAAGGCATAAGAACTTCTGCTTTGACACCACTTTGTTAAAAAATGTAAATTCTGTTGCGACACCTCCAGGTGCTGCAACCATCTTCTGATGTCTATTTATTTCTCATTTTGTAGTATTTATTTCTTTATCTTTGTATATTATGTATATACACATAACCTGCATCTTAACTCGAGTCGAGCAAATCTCAGTCTCGTTGTAATCTGTTGATGACAATGACAAATAAATCTCATCTTATCTGTATATATATATATATATATATATATATATACATATATATTATTGCCTATATTTTAATAGCAGTTTGTCTTTTATTTCTGTATCCCTTTTTTATCTCTGAGCACCAAAGATGGTGTGTTTGGGCCTGGATGAGGGCATCCTTTTTTGGTGTGAGTGACTGTGCAGTGATCAACACAAATAGGTGAAGAGAAACCCAACGAGTGAGTGTGACTTCACAGGTGTTTGTAGAGATTTCTTTGTTTTGGAGTCTTTCATCCAGGTCCTTGCCATACCTACCGGTAACCCTCAGGATTTATTTTGTAATTTTATTTTATTTTTTTTGTTCACATACAGGTATTTTACTGCTGTGATAATAAACTACCATTATTATCTTGAAACCATGTCTCTGGCTTATTGCAAAACAGACTTGTGTCCTTTATTGTTATTTCCTGGGTATAAACCCCAGGTGGCGCTGTTGGCAACAAACAAATTTAACTGCACAGTTAAACCACTGAATGCCACACTTGGCGTTATTGTTGGCAAGATTTTTTGCAATTTCAAGCAGAGACTGTGTTTCAAGTATTTTAGTTAATGTCTAAAAAATTCTGTTTTTAAATTTTTATTGTGTCTCTTATCAGGCAAAGCAGCAGCTGGTTAATTGGTGGAATTTTAAAATTTTGGTTAGATTTTTTTTCCTACTATTTTGTACTCTGGTATTATTGTAGCACACCTTCACGGGCCAGGGTTCAGTTATGGAGGCAGAAATGCAGGACCTGAAAAGCTTAATTGTTCAGTTGAGAGCTGAAAATGAGAAGCTGCGCCAGGAATAGGCGGCAGCTATTTCTGGGCCTACTGCTGCTTAACCTGCACCTGGGTCACCTTCTGATGCAAGCCCCTCTGTAATGGAGAGGTTTGTCTTTGTGCCACGTGATAGAAGAGGGAGGCATTGGGTTAACTGAGTGGCTTGAGGAAGTATAGGCCTGCATGAGAGTACGTCATTTGTCCACAGCTGATCAGGCTTTCTTTTTATTTGATCAGTTAGAGGGGGAAGCACGTGATGAAATAAAGTTTCGAAAAGGGATTGGAGCTCTTGTTTGCCACATGTTTTGTATGCTTATAGCACTTTTTGAGAATAAATAATTCTGTGTTTTTCTTCTATCTCTGTTAGCTAGTTGCTAAGCTAAAGCTAAAAGAAATGACATGTTAGGAAATGCCCTCAAAGCTAAGATTACAGGATACTAGGAGCTCTTTGGGGCGTAACTTAGATAGAAGCTAAACAAACGAGATCACAACTAGGCCTGTCACAATAACAAATTTTGCTGAGTGATTGCGATACCGATTTGTTATTATCTTTGTAATTGTGACACATTTAAAATTTCCCCATATTTTTTCATTACTCATAAATTACACAGGTAGGTACTGAGTCAAACTGCTGTGATCCAAGTTTTAAACATCTCTTCTATGGCCTTTTTCAACGTTCCATGATAAAAAATTATCCTAAGTCTTGAACTATGTCTCAGGATCACAAATGTCTGAGTCAACCAGAAAATAAGTTTGAAACAGTTCTCACCCAATGGAGGGCATCAATAAGGTCCTTATGGATCCAGGCGGTCAGCAGCCATGGGGACGAGACCTCAGATTCCCCTCACTGGAGGTGGACTGAAGACAAACTCCTCAGGCTGGCCAATGCATCCGATCTCCTGTCGCTGCGACCTCCTGACACGATGAATCCCACTTATGACACCAAAATGTTGTAGAACTTTTTTTTATCAGAGAACGAGAATCTGTTTAAATAATAAGAGAAAGATTAATCTTTGTCTTTGTTTCTATTCGAAGGCAAAAGTGTTCGAAGTCCCATCTCACTGAACACAGTCAGTAGAAGAACTATAGTAGAAGTAGAAGAATCATAATCACCACATGATTATATAGTCATTGCAAAACAGAACACACCGTTATCTCCGTTACCAGGTCGACAACAGAGTCACATCCTTACCCACTGTCATAATGCAACTGCCCTCACCTTACTGGAGGGAACAATTTCAGTTGGACTTTTGTTGAAAAAAACTCACACCCAACATGACTGGAAGGAAATGAGAGCTGTCAAGGAGTCTTATCAGCAACCTTTGGCTCTCCCTTATTAGATCTAAACTCATAGTTACAAGTGCTCTCACACTTACACAGTAACTGAATAATAAAAAAACATTCATATACACAAAACACTATCAATCCAAATGTAGATCAAATTAAAATGAAATAGTTAAAATAGCTAAAATTTTAACTAATTTTAGTTAAAAGTGTAATTTTCCATTACAGTTGTTACTGTATTTAAAAGATACAAGAGAAAAATAGCTTAATTAATGAGCCATGAAAGCAGGAGAAGTCTAATGTGATGTCCAACTCAGAGATGTGCTGGGAGAAAGTTTTTTTTATTTTTTATTGAATTGAAGTGAAACTTTCTTGCAGGCATTTGTTTTCTGAAAGCAAACCTCAGACTCCTTAAATTTCTGTTTCTTGCATTGACAAAAATTTCTTGCAGCTTTGGGAGAGAACGGTGACTGATTTTGTTTTCTTGCTCGATCACAGCTTGACTGGCAAGTCAGTGTTGCAAACCATGTGCAATATTTGAAATGCAAATGTCACTTTTTGTTGAAGTGCCTGGCATAAGCAAAAAGTGTTTGATAAAACTGGAGTTCTGGGAGGAAAGGTGTGGTTCTGAAGTGGCAGCTTTGTGCACTTGACAACTGGAAAACATCCAGATTCTTGACCTTTGAATTAAATCACACTTTTTTATTTATTTATTTTTTCTGCTGATGATGGAGTTCTTGTGTCTTGATCAAGTGTAACCTGCTCAGCACAGTAAGCTCTACAAATGTGACCAACTCGCTGGAAAATGTGCCTGCACAGTTTTCCATTTGAGAGAAAAACTGGTTGGTCAAAGTAAAATTCTCTCAAGATTTTGCCCAAAGCTGCTTGTTTCTCTTTACACTCGCTGACAAAAGGAGTTCAGTTAAATCACTTGGTCTATTTCCAGAAGGAACTATATTAGTGGATATTAACCAAGTTAAGTTTCTAATTGCTTTCTCAGCTGAACCACGTATATTGCCACTTTAAAGTTACTTTTTTGCAAGCTGTCAGCAACTAGCCATGAGTCCAGCAGGACTATCGGCCAAAAACTTTGAGATTTTGTTAAACACATGAATAAAAGCAGAAGATAAGTCAGTGTAATTTTGCATTGTAACACTGATGTTTGGCTGAGAAAACAACAACAAACTTAACGTCATATGAAATCTAGATAGTCTGTGTCGAATTGTTCAGGTTGATTGTCCTCCATGTAAGGACAATGTTAGTGTTAACCCCTAAGGGATTTCTCCATTCTATAAACTCAAGTGATACGACATTTATCTACAACAGATATAGAAGCCATGACTGATCAAAGTTTCACAGAAACTCACTTAAAATAATCCAAATCAACTCAATACATCACGATTCTGATCTGATCTCCTTCTCTGTGAGTTCCCAAGAAGAACAATAATAATGCAGATATATGACAGGAAAAAAAGTTCAAGTTCATTTGTATAGAACATTTCATCAACAAGGCCGTTCAAAGAGCGGTTGGTCCCTCTGTCCAGCGGTCATCGGGTGACAGATGGGATCACCTTGGACAGGTCGCTGGTCCATCACAGGTCGCCATGGAGATAGACAACCATGTACTCACACACTCCCACCTAAGGACAAGAGACCAGTTAACCTGACAGTAGTGTTTTTGTAGGAAGAACCCGGAGAGAATCCATTCATGCACAGTGAGAACATTCACTCTTTGGTCCAATCAGGATTCAGAACCAAGAACCTTCTGCTCCCAAGGTAAAGACACTTCCAGCATGCAGCCCTCTATTCTTCTACTTCCTCTGTTTCTTTCCTCCTTCTTGTGTGGCTGTTGGAATTAGCTGTGAATACATTTAACGAGGTCAGACAGGACTGCCAAGGAAGTGTTTTGCTTCTAATATAGCAGAGCTCCTGGGAATGTGAAGGTCGTCCATGTAAAATTTCTCTTGGAAAACATTTAAGGAATGAACACCCTGGAGGCATGTTGCTTACAAGAGGAATGCTCATTCCCCACCTGACCTGGAAACCCTCTGTGCTGCCTCGTGAATATGAACGAAGGAATATGTCATCAACTTAGAGTTCATTAGCCAATTAAATTTATAAATACATGGTCACTAAATGGACTTTATCTCTTTTGGGTTTTGCTGCGACCCTTTGGGAAATGGAGGTGAAAAATGAATTAGCTCAGAGGTCTGTGGTTCTCTGCACCTCTCTCTCCCTCCTAACAGGCAGCTGCTAAACTGGGGCCCAAGAAAATACCTCTCTTGGGCCCTGAAATAGTGCATATTCATAATCCCTGGCCAACTCATCCATATACAGGGCCACTGAAAAATGGGAAAACATTCCTGTGCTGCCTTTTGTAAGTTAAGCTGGACCAGCAAGGTTGAAAACCGCACTAGAACGCCCCCTGGTGGATATTTTGTTTTGTTTTGATGACGCTAAAAAAGAATATAAATCCAAGATGGTGGAACGCGTCACCGAACAGCTCACGTTAAGCTGACTATCATCCTAATACGTTGTATTTCAGACAAGATTTGTTCGTAAGTGTTGGTTAATTGTAAAAGCAATAATTGTCTCTTTATTTTATGTAACTGGTGTAAATAATTGTACGCTGGAGTCAGTTAGGAAAAGTTTTTATTTTTAGCTAGCAGCTAGAATAGCTAATTTGCAATGTTCGTTGGCTAATACTCAGTTTTGTATGTTTCAGTTTACGATGGCCAAAGTGATGGCAGTGGTCAGAGGCCACTCTTCAATAAACAAGTAGAAAAGAAACAAGTTTGGTTATTGGAGCGTCGTTGTCTGGCTGTCTAGCTGCTGAAAACTGGAAATCTCAGGGCGAGGACAGCACAATTCTCTTGTGGGTGTTTGCCTGTTAACACAGGTATTTAGGATTGTTGGATAGTAGAAAATCTAAAATAGCTCTGCGCTTGGAAAAGGAAGCAAAATGGCTCCTGTTTGTCTTGTGAGTCTCCTAATTCATTCAATTTTTCCACTGTCCCAAAATCATCTTCTCACTATGAATTTTCAAGGCTGGCTGCTCAAGTACAGAGGAGATCTGCTGCCTGTCACATGATGCAGGTTCCATTTGTTCTCCAGGATGGAGCTGCACTCCAGAGGCAGTCAGCAGAGGAAGAGGAGGAAGAGAAGAAAGAAAAGGAGTGACGGGAAGGCCGCCGAGAGAGGAACATTTCTGGCAGACCACTTTCTGTTGAAGTTCTCTTCATCCAGATGCCAGGCCGGAATTCCACATTATGGCTGTAAATTTTACACAACTGATTCTCGCTTGATTACCCTCAATCTGAGTTTTGCTCATTTACATTTCTGTGATTTCTGCCTCTTTTCATTGCATTTATTTTGTTTTATTTACCTCTTTCTATTCTGGCTGGTTACGCTTATTTCCCCATTATTTTTGTATTTTTCAAAGCATGTAATCTAATAAATTTCTGATAAATCAAAAAGCTATAATTTAACCAATAAATCTCGCTGAACACATTTTATTCTGGCAGTGTCACGAAGTGCGGTGGTGAAGGTGGTGAGGCAGATGCTGTAGACCCAGGTTGTAGTGAAATATGGTAATTTTAATAATAAGTCATGCTTCAAACAGTCCATAAAGTTCTGGTGGCACGGCTGAGCAGAAGCCAGGGCTCACACCAGTAGCAACAGAAATTATACTTGGCAAACAAACTGGCAAACAGAAATGATGCAACAAACGACGAGGACCTGACAAAACACAGAGACACAGGTGAGACTAAATACACAGGAGGTAATTAGGGAACGAGAAACACCTGGGAGTAATCAAGGGGAAGACAGGACAACACGGAGACACAGAGACACAGGAAACTCAAAATAAACACACAGAAAAACACAGAACTTGTAATTACTTGTATGTAATGTGCTTACATATATTTTGCTAGTGATATGAGATAATACTTTGTACAGCAGTAAAATACAAGATCAGTTCTCTGTTTACTCACTATTGACTAGGCTAATATTTTCAATATTTTCAGAGAACAGATTCCTTAGGAAAATGTGGATTTTCTCATAAGTCTTTTAAAAAATTATCAATAATGTTATCATTGGATCCATTTTCCATATTGTACAGAAGCAAGGGATGTCTTTATTAGACATCCCTTCCTAGACATCCCTTTCAGCAATTGTAAATTACGTTTACAATTGCTGAAAACATGGAGCAATGTTTTCAATGTTTAGACTATACATACATTTTATTTAGAGCAATAGTAGACTTTATCAGTTTTAACTATGATGTCCATTTAGAATAGAATAGAATTCAACTTTATTGTCATTGCACTGTCACAAGTACAAGCAACGAGATGCAGTTTGCATCTATCCAGAAGTGCTCTACGAGACAAATATTTATTTACAGATGTACAAGACTATGTATGTATGGACTATAAGGGGTTATAGCAAGAGATATAGATATTGTGTATAAATATAAATATGGGAGCTATATGCACAGATTATACAGAATATACAAGAATGTTAGGGAATGGATTATAGATAAATAATAGATCAAATTTACCCACAGATAAAATTTACAGGTTGTATGTGTGTGTGAAGAAAACAGTCCCTGATGTGTGAGGATTTAGACCTTGTTTAGATTAATTTGCAACAACAAAAATGGTTGTAGTAGTTACTTAAAATGTGAATAATGTAACTGGCTATTATTTCAAACCCAAAGTAGTTTTTGTATGCCATATGGTCCTTAGAGGTTTATCCTTTCCTGCCTGTGAGTGAAGAAAGCCAGACGTTTCTCTAAGACTATGGTGAGATATTGTAGCGTATGTCCTCATCTAATCTTAATGCTTTAATATTTCATGCAGTTCAAGGCCTCCTTTGTAATCTGCAGCTGCAGCACTTTTCTGTACAGTATTTGAATTATGTTCCTGCAGGCCATTCTCTGATTCAGGCAGGAAGTAGTCGTCCCAATGAAAAGAAATGGGGGTCACTTGTCATAATGGTGGAACACTTCTCTCCTAAATGGATGCTAAGATTAGCTCTTCTGAGAAAAGGATGAGTCATTATAATGTCTGTGCAAAGTAAAGCAAGAGTTCGTTCAACATTTAAGTGGACAGCGCTGTGATTTCAGCAACAATAGAGCCGCAGCTCCTAAGGAAGGGACAGGAACTTGAATGGCAAATGGGTGATTCTTTTTTTGCGGCAACATTTCGGCTTCAGGACTTTTGGAAAAAAAAAAAGTATTAATGTTTTAAGATTTAAATATTTTGTTACAACACTAACATGTTTAACATTAAGAAATGAATAATGGGCAAGCTCAGGGTTGGATAAATAAATAATTACATGTGTTTTATTTTCTCCATTGTCTCTGAATGTGTTCCACCCTGTTAGGGACATTTACATATAGACCACAAATAGTTAAACATGTACATTTTGATACATAATGATTTTTTCTTAAAAAGTGTGTGCCCCTTTTACTATATAATATGTTTTAATCATCTTCAAAAAAAAAAATGGCGCCGGCTTAGCTGGCTGCCTGCAGACGCAGCTCCCGTCGTGTGTGTTAATCTGTGTATATTTGCTGTAACCGATTAAGGATCCGTGCTTAAAGAACCCATAGATCATCAGTTAAGCTTCCACAATGGCTGGATGTGGTTCTGTCGCTGTTCGCCACGGAGTAGAGGCATTGATTGTTACGGAGAACAATACTGCAACAATGCAGAAGCAGAAGATACTGCACTCCCTGTGCAGTATCTTCTGCTTCATGGAAACCTGGCTACACTCGCTTATTCCAGACTACAGCGTGGAGGTTCCTGGATTTTCCTTGGTGCGGGGGGATAGGGACTTTTCCAAGAGTCGGAAGAAGAGGGGCGGTGGGATTGCACTTTATGTGAATGAGAGGTGGTGTAATCCCGGTCATGTTAACGTGAAGGAACAGATTTGTAGCCCGGACATTGAACTTCTGGCTGTGGGAATGCGGCCGTATTATTTACCGAGGGAGTTTATGTCCGCCATTTTGATCGCTGTTTATATTCCCCCATCAGCTGATGCAGTGGTGGCCTGTGACGTCATCAGCGCTACTGCAGCCAAACTACAGACTAAACACCCAGACGCCTTCATGGTCTTCACAGGTGATTTTAACCATGCCTCATTGGACAAAGCTCTACACAACTTCCAGCAGTATGTTGACCAGGGAAACCAAAATGCTGGATCTCCTGTATGCTAATGCCAAATATGCATACAGCACCACAGCCCTGCCCCCCCCTTGGCAGGTCGGACCACATCTTGGTAAGGATGACTCCCAAGTATGTTCCTGTAGTGAGTAGGCAGCCTGTTCGCATCAGGATGGTGAGGAGGTGGACACAGGAGGCAGCTGAGGCACTGCAGGACTGCTTTGGGTCGACAGACTGGGATGTGCTCTGTGTGCCTCATGGGGAGGACATCGACAACATGTCTGACTGCATCACGGACTACATCAGATTCTGTGAGGACACTGTCATGTGTCCGTTATCCTGCAATAGCTAGCCCCGCCCACTTCATCACAACCCTCCGGGGCTGACTACTGACCAGTTCTCTGTCTAACAGGTCCGGAAAATCTCTAAGACCTGGGTATTACCCTAAAAGAGATCTATAAGAGATAATCTATTTAAACTGGTGTCGAAAGCGATTCGTCTAGCTCTAACTACCTCCAATCCAGAAGTTACGACCCTTTTCAGTTAAGAAACAATCAGCTGAGTAGCCCTCACAGCTGCATAATTCCAATAACCCCTTCTGTTAACGGTAGCTCGCTTTCTAAAATATAACTAGCTCTTGGAACCGACTAGACTAGATTTAGTGACTTGGATGTAAGTCCCTGGGTCATTATTTTACTCTCGCCAAAGGAAATTATGAAGCCTCCTCTTTACTAGAACCATGTACATTAGTTTTACCCTTATTAAAAGAACTGAAAAATGAATAAATGACTCAATTAATTCCAATGTCCACCAACCTCATTAGAATTTTAGAGTATGAATTTATTAAGCAAGCTTAAGCAGGGATATGTGACATACAAATCAATAATCAATTGTATATAATTCAAGAGCAGTGTAATAAAATCAACATGTATAATCATACCCTACTGTCTCTTTTCCCTAACCTATGTCGCAGATTCTGAGATAGCTTTTTAGGAAGCGAGTTCAACTCATACCCAGTTTGTGGTGGATCTTTAGCAACAGGAACGTCCGAGAACCTTGGTCTGAATCTTTGTCCTTTGTGTGGAAAAATCCTCTTTAGAATAGAAGCAAAGTAGAGAGGGCTCAATTGCTTTTGAAAACCCAACTCTTTATCCCTCCGGAACCTTTGTCTTTTCTCCAAGTCTGTTGCAATGTTTGGGTTGAGGTAAGACCGACGATCGAATCAGGAACCCGGGTTGGACGATTGGAACTTGTCTCCCTTTGGCGGCACGAAGCTTCAGCTTTTCCCGTGGCTCCAGGGTGTGGTCTGCTGTTGTTTCCTTGATCTGCTTCTTCGTGTTAGCTCTACTTCGGTGCCGCAGACAAAGAACAAGAACTTCTCCTTTTCCGTCTGCTTTTATACAGTTCTCTGCCATGTATGTGTATGGGGAGTGTTAGTTGACGTGGTTTCCTGAACATCTGCTGATTTCACGGAAACCCCCGTCGGCCCCTCCTGTCTGCTGGCTGGGATGGAAAGTCCCGTTCTTTCCTCAGCGTGTTGATCTTAGCCAACCATACCGCTCCACCCATCCTGTGCGTCTGGCCATCTGTTCAGAACTGCTTGCGACAGCAGTAACTCACAACTTCCCCTTCTCTTTTTACTCACCCTTTACTCTGATTAACTATTAAACACAGTCAAATATTAAAACTATGTGCTGATTTCCATTAAGCATTAATCATAAGCATTAATCACCTCTTTCACTTATTATAAATCATCAAACCTTAATCATTTCATTGTTGTTATGTCATTACAGAGCATGATTCGTACACTTCAGAATCATTCAGTGATTACTTACACACAGTCATTTTACCTATTGTAGTCATACATGTCCAACTTAATCACTTTAAATCAAAACACAAGATTGCTTTATTTCTTTCAGGTCTTCATGCACCTTTTTCTGCGTGTACCTGGATAGATCTCAAACCCCCTACCAGTTTTCTTGACACATGCCAGCCCGGACCGTGCGCTGCTTCTCCAACAACAAACCCTGGATTACCAGTGACCTGAAGGCACTTCTAAACAAAAAGAAGATGGCTTTCAGGTCTGGAGATAAGGAGGAGCAGAGGAGAGTTCAGCGTGAACTCAGAGAGACACTGAGGACATGCAAGGACAACTACAGGAGGAAGCTTGAGTCCAAACTCGAGCAGAACAGTGTGAGAGATGTGTGGAAAGGAATGAAGAACATCGCTGGAATGAAGGGGAAGGACACACAGATATCTGGGGGCCGGGATAGAGTAAACCAGTTCAACCAGTTTTTCAACAGGTTCAGCTCACCTCCTGCTACTCCCATACCACCACCATCCCCCCACACATCCACACTGCCCCAAGTCGTTCAATCCACCTACCGACATTCTCCAGCACACCACCTCTCCTAAGGCCCCCCTCCATCTCCACTGCAGACAACACCTACCCCCAGCTAACAGTGACAGTTGGAGCGATTACACCAGGGGAAGGCTGCAGGACCTGATGGCATTACAACACGGATCTTGAAAACCTGCTCCATCCAGCTGGCCCCTGTACTGGCACACATGTACAACCTGAGCTTGAGGCTGGAGAGAGTCCCGCTGCGGTGGAAGACATCACATGTGGTTCCTGTTCCCAAGTAGCCAAGGCCATCCGACCCAGAGGACTACAGACCAGTTGCTCTCACATCTCATGTGATGAAGGTCATGGAGAGACTGGTCCTGGCCCAGCTGAGGCCTCAGGTGAGGACGTTTCTAGACCCCCTGCAATTTGGCTACCAGCCCCACTTAGGAGTGGACAATGCCATCATCTTCCTGCTGCAACGAGCACTTTCGCACCTGGATGGTGGAGGAGACACTGTGAGAATCACATTCTTTGATTTCTCCAGTGCCTTCAACACCATCCAGCCTCTGCTACTGGGTGAGAAGCTGCGGAGTCAACGACTCAGTGATCTCTTGGGTTACTGACTACTTGACAGGCAGGCCACAGTTTGTCCGTCTGGGCAGTGTCCTGTCTGATGTGGTGGTCAGTGACGTAGGAGCTCCACAGGGAACTGTGATTTCTCCCTTTCTCTTCACCTTGTACACCACTGATTTTCAGTGGTACCAGTTGGTCCACGGACCTGTACTGGTCCGCGGACCGGGGGTTGGGGACCACTGCTCTACAGGGTGGAAAATTAGTACTGGGACATGTATAATATAAAGAAATGATCAAATAAGAAAAATAGTTTCAACAGATTCAATTGCATATTCAAATAAGGTTTAGTCCAGCCAATCAACTTATCGAAGAAAAATAACATAAAATATATATTTTATAGTTTAAACTTCTTGAGGAAGTCTATTACACTGCACTGCTGACACAATGAAATTGAGCATGTGTCACTAAAACGGTGTGTAAAATATAAAATATTTAAAATGCATTTAATTTATATTTGAATGATGGCAAACATCGAAATGTATAATTAATTTAATCTGGAGAGACTCAGACGGAGAAAAGAAGACACTTAGAAGAGTTTATTGACATTGTTAAGGAAATATGATTATTTTTAGTGCTTAATACAGTTAATCTTAAAAGGTATGTGGAACACTCTTATTTTGAACAGGGTTGTGTTAAGCATTTAAAACTAAACCAGAGGGGTAAGCATTCAGAGACACAGGAACCAAATGCTGATTAAGGGAGATCTCTCAATGGGACCCCCACTGTGAGGCCGGGCCACAGGCGAAGCCATAAAATTAGCATTTTCCTTGGGAGACAGAGACTTTAGATTTCTCAGGTATCTATGAGGTCTTATCTCAGGATCGTTCTGTACTCAGAATGACTGTGGGAGCCACGGGGGGTCAGGGCCAGCAATCCGCTTCTTTGTCTGGGTAGAAGGCAGATGGTCCTTTGATCTTTGCGTAGATCAGGGGGAGTTTCCAAGTTTCTCTGAGTGCTAAGGGAATTTCCAGTTGGTTAAAAAGAGGAACGCCTTGAGTGCATAAATTAAATAGAGAAACACCTCTTTACTATAAGATTTCGTGTTAGGAGAGAAAATCCAGAGAGAGCGGCCACCATTTTGCCTTTTTGCATTGGCTCTCTCTCCAAAGACGTCTTTGCTTTTTTTGTTTGTCTTTGTTTTGTGTTTGTCTGTCTTCCCCTTTGTGTGTCTTTATTTTTATGAGAAAAAATGCATATCTCTGTTCCTCTGCAGCTTTGTTGTTGATTGCTTTGTATGAGATTAAACTCTGTGATCTGTGACGTCAACACGCAGTGTTGTGGTTTCCTTGTCGCTGCACGTCGCCCACGGAGAACGTCACTCGCCGAGGATCCCGGGAAGATTAAAAAGAGGAAAGAGCCAAACGCTTTGTCTAAAGTTAACGTTAAATTAACCTCTTTTTTTTACAACATACAGGAATTAAAGTCTTTGGCGCTCGGGCCCTGGCTGGGGAATAACGGTTATCGCAGCGTTAGCGATAAGCTTCAGATAAGCATTCCCAATACCGATAGGAACGTCCCCCAGGGGCCCGGCACTGGTGGTGGTGGTTGAAGAAGGGAGGGCCCAAGGACCAGGCGAATGGAGGAGGAGGGGTAGCGGTAGGTTGAGCTCGGCTGGAGAACGAAGGACACCGTGGGTGAAGGTCCTTATCAGCTGGGACTTGGACGGTGATTGGAGGCGAGGCTTGGTCCAGCGTTGATAGGCCGACGACTGTAGGCGGGTCACTTCAATTAGCAGGTCCTGCTGGAGAAAAAAAGAGTCTTCCAGTTTGAATTTGCACCTAGGCTTCATAATCAACACATTCTCATTCCCGACTCGTCATATATTGACGAGTTGGGACAATTTCTGACCATGTGTCACATATTGACGCGAAGGGTGACCCTTTCGCGTCAATAGTTGACGACTTGGGCAGGGTCCTTCAGCGTCACATGTTGACGATTTGGGTAGGTCACATGTTTTACGTGGATTATTGACGCAAAGGGTTCTCGCAACCGCTGTCGAACCTTCAAAACCCGACGATTTGGTTAGGTTTAGGGCAAAAATTACGGTAAGGCATAGGGTAAAACCCCTCGCGTCACATATTGATGCGAAAGGGGTACCCTGCGCGTCAATATGTGACGAGGACGGACCGTCTGATGCGTCAATATATGACGAGTTGGGAGTGAGAATGGGTTGTCATAATACATTGTTGTAAATATTTGGCACATTTTAGAAAAAAATATTCTAAGCAAAACATATGGACATGGAATGTTGCAGCAAAAAAAGAATCACTCAATATGTCACCAAGGAAAGATTTATTCCACTGCATATACTAATTGGATTTTACTCCAGATTTTCCCCCTCTCTCCTTTTGCTTTTCAAAGATGCATTAACTGCTTCTCCATGAAATGTTAATTGCATTGCTGCGAGTAAGAAGACATGAGAGGAAGCTGCAGAGACGCGGCTGCCGTTTCAGGGCCGTTGAGTCACTTTCCCTTGGAAGCGGCTTGATGAGCAAACACAAACTTCCTGCTGTGGCCGTATGCTTGGCTGGCTGCCACTCTGCCTACGAAATAAAGAACTGCAGTAGGCATCTGTGAAGAAGGATGGTTCTACTAATGGCATGAGCCTTAAATATTTACTTTGAAACAACATACAATCTTTACTCTTGTTTTTTTTTCTGACCATATGTAATTACTTAAATTTTAGGAAGCTGGAATTTTCTCCCCCAATTTTCCACAGAAAATTGTTTTTATGCCAGCTGATTCTTTCTTTGGCCTTTTTGTTTTGAAGTGCAGAGAATTAATAAAGACCTAACTTTATAATTCTAGAATGTATTCAGATTAAGTTCAGCCTCTTCCCGCGGCCCAAAATGGTGCATGTTGGAATAATTTTAGATTTTAATTTGCTCTTGGATGATGGTGTGTCGATGGTTGTTTTCTTATCTTTCTGTTGCTGGTTTCCTGCCTACTGATTGCCAAAGAGCAGAACAGAACACCAGGTTCCTGTGGATTCTCATTTCAAAGACATTCCAGTTTAAAAAAAAAAACCAGAAGGGTGACGTAAATTCAAGTATTTAGAGTTGTTTTTGAAACATAATCATGAAACATTAATCAATAATTTGATGTGTAATGTTGACAAAATAGAATGTTGTTGACTGTGTTTCTATGTATTTTTGTGTTTTTATGATGTGAAGCACTTTGACATGTCTTATTGCTGAAATGTGCTGTGTAAATAAAATTAGATTTGATTTTGATTTTAAAAAGTCTTCACCCCATGTGTAAATACCAGTTTTCTGTGACAGAGAAGAGTTGCATAGACGGAACTTTATCACATTCCTAATAATGACCTAAGTAAATTTTTTTTGCCAAAAGTTATTAGGCAAAAAGAAAATCATCACCAGTTTCTTTCAAAAGATGATTTGGGCAAAACAAACAAACAAAAAAATAACAACAAAAAAAAAATACTTTTTGCAAAACATTACTTTGGCTTTTATTTTAGGAAGATGACAAAATGTAAAAAATGAAAAAAAACTTCAGTAACCTGAATCTGTAGGTGTGTGTTCAAACTAATAATTTGATTAATTTTCAGAAATTACTCTTGACACTTAAATTAAAATTAAGTTAAAGCCACTTGTCGTGAAAACTGGCATAGGGGTGTGAGATCTTTCCAGGTACACGCAGAAAACAGAGCATAAAGGCCTGAGAAAAATAAAGCAATCTTGCAGTTTGATTTAAGTATAATTAAAGATACATAAATATACATGTGCACATTTAAACACTGAATGATTTTCTGAAATGTATTTTTGTATTTTAATCTGTAATGCTTATAAAAACATGATGATTATGATTGATAATTATGTATGTGATTTACAGTCATGGTTGATAATTAACAAATGAGATTTATAGGAACATATTGATTTGAAAACATACTTAAAGTTATGAGGAATGTAAATGACAAATGATAGCATGATTGTGTTAATGATTTATAATGAATTAACAGAAAAGTGTTGATTTAAAGTAATGGGTGAGGTCCTGTTCTCAGGCTGTGTCGCAATAGGCAAGCTGAGCAGAGCGAAGGAGTAGGGGAGTAGGGGCCTTTTCCAAGGCCAGATGGCCTTGGAAAAGGGGAAGTTCACATGATGTGTAGTGCTTGATGTGTAGGTTGGGACTTTCCACAGACTCATCAAACGTTCAAGAAGTTACGTACACCATCTCCCCCATACACAACAGTGGGCTGGGATAGTATAAAAGACGGCAGAAAGAGGAAGAGACCATTCTTAGCCCGCGGTGCCGGAGACGAATCAACAAGAGGACGCAGAGGAAACATCAGCAGAGGACCGCACCCTGGAGCTATGGGGAAGTTGAGACTTCGCGCCGCCAAAAGTGTCCAAACTTTACAGGTCTGTACTGTACTGTACAGTACAGTACAGACCTGTACTGTACTGTATAGTACAGTACTGTGTACAATACAGAGATAGACAGCCATGGACACACACACACACCTAAAGAGAATCTAGAGAGACCAGTACCTGCCAGTCATGTTTTTGGAATGTGGGAGGAAGCTGGAGTACTCAAAGAGAGTCCACCATCCACAGGGAAAACATGTAAACTCCATGCAGGAAGACCCCGGACCGGGAATCAAACCCAGAACCTTCTTGCTGCAAGGCAACAGAGCTGCCAACTGCACCACTGTGCAGCCCAATATGAATAAATGCAATGTAGAAATGTAAAAATCCTCTGTTTTTTTATCTGACTGATACTGAGATCATTTAGATATTTTAAAGTCTCTTTAAAAAAAGTCATGCCTTTAACCAAAAGATGAAAACAAGCACATGTCAGCATAATCATATGAAGTGTGTTTGTTACTCTTGCAAACTACTAGCCCCGCCCACTCCTCACAACTCCTCTGAGCTGACTACTGACCAGTTCTCTGTCTAACAGGTCCGGAATATCTCTAAGACCTGGGTATTACCCTACAGGAGATCTATGACAGATTATCTGTTTAAACTGGTGGCGAGAGGGGCTCGTCTAGCTCTAACTACCTTCGATCCAGAAGTTACGACCCTCTACAGTTAAGGAACAGTCAACTGAGTAGCCCTCACAGCTGCGTAGTCCCAATAACCACTTCTGTCAACGGTAGCCCCCTCTCTTAAATAACCTGCACTTGGAAACGGCTAGATTAGATTTAGTGACTTAGATTCAAGTCCCAGGGTCGTTATTTTTACACTCACTAAATGAAAGTCAGTAGCCACCACATTACTGGAATCATGTACACTAATTTTACTTTAATTGGAGAAACTGAAATAACCAATGACTCAATTAATTTCAATGTCCACCAACCTCTACAAAATTTTAAAAAGATATATTTATTAAGCAAGCTTTAGCAGGGATAAGTGACATACAGATTAATTATTAAAGATTACAATACTAATTCAAAATAATAAAATCAACATTACCCAAACATTTTATCCTAACTTCCTTCCCCGACCTGTGTCACTAATAAACTGAGAGAGGCTTTTGGGGAGCAGTTCAACTCATACCCAGATGGCAGTTGATCTTGGCAACATAGGTCTTCAATTCCTTGGTTCAGGATCTTTGTCTTTGTGTAGTAAAATCCTCTTTAGAATAGAAGCAAAGTTGAATTGGTCCTTGTCCTTCGAACATCCAATTTTTCATCCCTCCAGGGATCTTTGTCTTTTCTCCAAGTCTGTTGCTGTTGGTTTGAGATCGTTGGGTTGAGGCAGAGTCTGCTGTAGAATCAGGAGCCAGGGCTGGGGGATGATGGATCTTGTCCAGAGTGTCTGGACCCTCAACTGTTGAGAAATGATTACTTGCTGGAGATGTGGACTCTCTTGAGGTTTTATTTTTACCCAATTGCTAATGTTTGTAATGCGCTGGTAGGATGCTAAGAAGCTTACGGAAAATTGTTTGTACTGTAAACAACCATCCTCCTTTGCAAAGAGAGAAGGGTTGATCTGAATGAGGCGACTGGTTATGTTAGTTTAATATTTGGAGATTTATCACCGATTGAACGATTTACTTCAGTTCCTCTGCTGCCATTGCTAAAACTACAGGCAGAGTACAATTTAAAACAGAGCAGAAGATCAACGGCATCCTTCACCACTCCTGTCCACTGATTGGCCCGGTTATGGATAAAATTATTCTGTCTTTCTTCTGCCTCTTTTATCTGCTTACACGCATACTGCCGCTGCTCATGCAACCATACCATTTAAGACTGGCGACAGTCACACAGAAACAAAAACCAATAAACAGACCAACTTCTCAGAGAGTGCAGAATGAGAAGATAAAAGCAGAACTCGCTACAATCTTTGCTTCACTTGTTGTCAGCCCTAAGGTGAGCTGAGTGGAGCCCATCTAGGGAAGGTGAATGTCACTCTGTATCTGTTCCATTTGTATGATTTGTAACATTTGATCATTTTTCAGCATTAAAGTCTGTTTTATACTTAACCAAATCTCATTATTTCTCAAGGGGTTCTGGTCAGGTCCCAGACCTGGTAAACGGACTAGTGTCATACACAGAGGGGAAAAGAGAGCAGCACAAAACAGCCCAGTAGAAATTCTGCATGAGAAATCCACTTCAGTGGGAGAAAGCTCGGACGGAAGGGAGATGAGTGGAGTGGAGTTGATGGAGGTGATGGCCAGTCCCAGTCGAGGCTTTTCTTAGATGAGCAACATTTGAGCCTTGATGAAACTGGTTGTTCTTCATCTGTGATTTTCTTTCAGCCTCACCACATGTTTCTTTGTTTGCCTAGTTTTTAGAATATAATTTTTTTTTGTGTTAACGGCTTACAAAGGTGTATTTTAGCAGAGAGCACAGGTCAGGTGGGATCAGATTCACAAATTGTGAAATTGTGAATATGAACAGCAGTGTGGAAGTTGGGTTTGCTCTGAGTGGCAACTTTCCTCATCATCTAGCCAGAGTAAGAGAGTGAAGAAAGGAAGGAAAGTTTTTGAGTTTCATTCCCAAAGAGCTGGTCCAGTGTTCCACAACCAGGACGAAAACCACACTGCGCTTCTTAAATTTGAGGTTCGACTATCCAGCGGACCCTCCTATCCAGGACAGACCTTGCCAGGTAGGCTTAAGAGTGTGACTCCCCTATAATTGGAGCACACCCTCTGGTCCCCCTTTTTGAACAGGGGGACCACCACCCCAGTCTGCCAATCCAGAGGAACTGCCCCCGATGTTCATGCAACACTGCAAAGTCGCGTCAGCCAACACAACCCTACAACATCCAGAGCCTTAAGGAACCCAGGACGAATCTCATCCACTCCTGGGCCCCTGATACCTTGGAGCTTTTTAACCACCTCGGCGACCTCATCCCCAGAGAGCCCAACCCAGAGTCCCCAGGCTCAGCTTCCTCAATGGAAGGCATGTTGGTGGGATTGAGGAGGTCTTCGACGTATTCTGCCCACCGGCCCACAACATCAAGAGTTGTGGGCTCTTGATGTGGTGCTCAGTGGGGATAGTGTGTTGGTGCTTTACTGCTTCCCATGGGAGTTCGCCCAACTGGTCTACATGTGTTTCGTGGACTTGGAGAAGGCGTTCGACCGTGTCCCTCGGGGAGACTGTGGGGGGTTCTCCAGGAGTATGGGGTACCGGGCCCTTTGATATGGGCTGTCAAGTCCCTGTATGACCGGTGTCAGAGTGGTCCACATTGCCGGCAGCAAGTCGGGCTCGTTTCCGGTGAGAGTTGGACTCCGCCAGGGCTGCCCTTTGTCACCGATTCTGTTCATTACTTTCATGGACAGAATTTCTAGATGAAGCCAAGGTGTTGAGGGGATCCGTTTTGGTGGCCTTAGAATTGCATCTCTGCTTTTTGCAGATGATGTGGTCCTGTTGGCTTCATCAGGTCGTGATCTGCAGCTCTTGCTGGAGAGGTTCGCAGCTGAGTGTGAAACGACTGCGATGGGGATCAGTGCCTCCAAATCCGAGGCCATGGTCTTGAGCCGGAAAAAGAGTGCCTTCTCCGGGTCGGGGGGGTGTCCTGCCCCAAGTGGAGGAGTTCAAGTATCTCGGGATCTTGTTCACGAATGAGGGAAGAAAGGAGCGGGAGATTGACAGTTGGATTGGCACAGCGTCTGCCATGAAGTGGGCACTGTACCAGTCTGTCGTCGTGAAGAGAGAGCGGAGCCAAAAAGCGAAGCTCTCAACTTACAGGTCGATCTACGTTCCCACCCTTATCTATGGTCATGAGCTTTGGGTCATGACCGAAAGATCGAGATCGCGGATACAAGCGGCCGAAATGGGTTTTCTCCGTAGGGTGTCTGGGCTCTCCCTTAGAGATAGGGTGAGAAGCTCAGTCATCCGGGAGGGACTCAGAGTAGAGCCGCTGCTCCTTCACATCGAGAGGAGCCAGTTGAGGTGGCTCCTCTCGATGCCTCCTGGACGCCTCCCTGGTGAGGTGTTCCGGGCACGTCCCACCGGGAGGAGGCCCCGGGGAAGACCCAGGACATGCTGGAGGGACTATGTCTCTCGGCTGACCTGGGAAAGCCTTGGGATTCCCGAGGAGGAGAATGGGGTTGAGGGAAGTCTGGGGCTCCCTTCTGAAGCTGCTACCCCCGCAACCCGACCCAGGATAAAGCGGAAGAAAATGGATGGATGGATAACTCCCAGAGAGTGAGAGCTGGAAACCTTTATTATATATAGGTCAGTCCATTATTTTTTTGATGTGATGAAGTTTTCTCCTTACAATCTAAAGACAAACTGTTACATACGCTCCATATTCAGTGAATCAACAAAGACTTCTCTGGTTGCGATTTGTGTGCAATTGGTACTAAAATGTTCCAATTGCACACATTTATTGAGACAAATTCCTCCATTTCCCAGATTCCAAATGGACATTTGGAAGTTTGATGGGCTAGTTGGGAACATAGCCACTTGGTTGTTGGTGCGGCTTAGTGATGCATGTCTCTCAAACTTATCAGCACATTCAAAACCCTTCCAGGGGAACGTTGTTTTGCTTGTTGTGTGAAAGAATAAATTAACCTTTTTGTGTCAAAGGTAAATTCACTTTGTGGAGTGAAGATTAGGACTGAGCCTGAAGGCTTTAAGAAAAACTATGAATGACAAAGAATGGCTTGGCTACTGCATCACCATGGTAACAGAGAGCAGCTGAAACACCAGTCATTATGAACAAGATGGCGGCGCGTGTAGACGCTGCGGCTCGGAGCTCCCGTGTTTTCGTTTTTTTTAGCCTGTTTTTATTGATGTCTTCGCTCAACACACTACTGGAAGCCGTTACAACTTACAGCAGATTAGAACTGTGGGACATAGGAACACAGTTTGGACTTCACACACCCACCAAGCTGGACTTTATTCCTCCAGAGCTGCTACGAATACCTGGGACTATGATCATTCCCCCCATGCTGCCAAGGCGACGGAGGAGGCAGCGCAAACAAAAGAGGGGTAAGAGAGCCAGCGTGCGTGCTAGGCTACAAGCTAGCCCTCATAAACCGGCCCTCCCCAGCCTCTTCCTCGCCAATGCCAGGTCCCTCGTCAACAAAATCGACGAGATGCGACTCCGGATTACTTCTCGCCGGATGGACAGCTGTGTGACTGTTGTCACAGAGACCTGGCTGGAGGATAACATCCCGGACGCAGCGGTGGAGATAACAGGGCGCGCTCTGTTCCGGGCGGATCGGACTGCAGCTTCGGGTAAGGGCAGAGGCGGAGGTTTGGCATTGTATGTACACAATGCCTGGTGTACAGCCACACACTCTGTCGGAACATTCTGCTCTCCTGACTTGGAATATCTGGCGGTGAAATGCAGACCCTTCAAGTTGGTGAGAGAACTCTCGTCCATTGTGATCGTGGCCGTCTACATACCACCGAGGGCTAATGCTAAGCTAGCATTAGAGGAGCTGTACTGCCTGATCAGCGTGCAGATGAACTCCAACCCGGAGGCGGCCGTGATTGTGGCGGGGGACTTTAATCACGTGGAACTGAAGGCTGTGTTTCCCAAATTCCATAAATCCATAAACTTTCCCACCAGAGACAATAACATTTTGGACCAGGTCTACTGCAATATCCCCGGAGCCTACAAGGCTGTAGCAGCTCCACATCTGGGCATGTCTGACCACATCTCAGTGGAGCTGATTCCTGTCTACAAGCCTCTGGCCTGCAGAACTAAGCCGACCACCAGAATAGTTCAGGTCTGGACTGAGGAGGCCTCCTCTGCACTTCAGGACTGCTTTGAGCATACAGACTGGAGTGTGTTCAGGGACGGCGCAGACTTGGAGGAATACTCATCGTCCGTTCTGTCCTATGTTCAGTTCTGCACCGACGCTGTCCTCCCTGTTAAGACCATAAAAGTGTTTCCAAACCAGAAACCATGGCTGGACAGCACAGTACGGGCCCTGCTGAAAGCCCGGGATGCTGCCTACAGGTCTGGAGACAGGTTGGCTTATAGCAGGGCCCGGTCGGAACTGAAAAAAGGTATTAAGCAGGCCAAGCTCCAGTACAAACAGCAGATTGAGGAACATTTCATCAACAACAACCCCCGAAGCATGTGGAGAGGCATTAGAACCATGACGGACTACAATCACAGCACTCAGCTGACCAGCCGCGACCCCACCCTGCCTGACACCTTAAACAGTTTCTTTGCCCGCTTTGACACGGCGGGCAGCAGAGAAGCCGTACATCTACCCCAACTGGAAGAGCAGCACCAGCCCCTCGTCTTACAGAAGCATCAGGTGACGTCCACCCTGAGGAGGATCAACACCCACAAAGCTCCAGGACCGGACAAGGTGTCAGGCCAGACGCTGAAAACCTGCGCCGACCAGCTGGCAGGAGTGTTTCTGGACATTTTCAATCTGTCCCTGCAGCTCGCCACGGTTCCTGAGTGTCTCAAGTCTTCCACCATCATCCCTGTACCGAAGAAGAGGTCCATCACCAGCCTGAACGATTACCGGCCCGTCGCTCTGACCCCGGTGATCATGAAGTGCTTTGAGAGGATTCTTCTGAGGTACATCAGAGACTTCATCCCCACAAACCTGGACAGCCTTCAGTTCGCCTACAGAGCGAACCGGTCAACAGAGGATGCTGTCTCCATCACTCTGCACACAGCCCTGACCCATCTGCAGCATCCCAACACCTACGTCAGGATGCTATTTGTAGACTTCAGCTCAGCATTTAATACCGTCATCCCAGACAAGCTGGTGCTGAAGCTACTCGAGGTGGGGCTGCCCGCTTCACTGTGCCACTGGATCAGAGACTTCCTCACCAACAGGCCTCAGGTGGTGAGAATAAGTGGCTCAACATCGTCCCCACTGGTCCTCAACACAGGCACGCCGCAGGGCTGTGTGCTCAGCCCAGCTCTCTTCACCCTGTTTACACACGACTGCGTGGCCATCCACCCCACCAACACAGTCGTGAAGTACGCGGACGACACAACAGTAGTGGGTCTCATTTCAGACAACAACGAGACCCACTACAGAGAGGAGATTCTGCAGCTCACTCAGTGGTGTTCAGCCAACAACTTGGTGCTGAACACAGGGAAGACCAAGGAGGTCATTGTGGATTACAGAAGGTCCAGGAGGACGGCTCATCTCATAGATGGAGAAGTGGTGGAACGTGTGGACAACATCAAGTTCCTGGGCCTCCACATCACTTCTGACTTCTCCTGGAACACAAACACCTCCCACCTGGTGAAGAAAGCACAACAAAGGCTCTTCTTCCTCAGGAAACTGAGACGGGCTGGACTTTCCTCACGGCTGCTCGTGAACTTTTACAGGGCGATGATCGAGAGCATCCTCTGCCTCAACATGACTGTGTGGTATGGTAGCTGCACAGCACTGGAGAGGAAACAACTGACACGGGTGGTGAGAACAGCACAAGGCATTGTGGGATGCCCCCTCCCAGACCTGGACTCCATTTACACAGACCGGGTCAAGAAGAGAGCTGGATCCATAGCGATGGATTCCAGCCACCCGGGCCACGGACTGTTTGTGCCGCTGCCATCAGGCAAGCGGTACAGGAATATACGGACTACAACAAATAGACTGAGAAACAGTTTCTTCCCCACAGCCGTCAGAGCCATTACTCCCTGCCGCCCCCCCCTCCCACACATATCATAACCTCGCAGTCACACATACATATCCCCCACCCCCACTCAGCCATATTGTTCTGCACTTTGCACTGTCACATTATCTGTACTTTGCCATAATTGGACCTGCTGCTACTTCTTTGGTGTGGTTGAGTGCCTTTAGTTAATTTAGTTGTATATATTGTTATTATTATTATTGTGTGTTTGCTTATTTATACTGTATATATTTGACCTTTTGCACGGGAGCTGCAATGGAAATTTCGTTGAATTCTGTTCAATGACAATAAATGCTATCTATCTATCTATCTATCTATCTATCTATCTATCTATTAAATCAGGGATATTCAGAGCATAGAGCTCAGTTCATAGAGCAGATCAACAACTGGTCTATAAACAGATATCTATTTTTAAAAACTTCAGCTCGTCCAGTGGACACTTGCAGGGTGTCTCTCGTTTACAACAGTTAGCAATAACTGACTGCAACAAAACTCAGAGCTAAGTTCAGCAACTTTGAATCAACTCATGGCCAACATGAAAAGATGACCCATCAGTCGCCTCTCTCTGCACTTATTTCCTCTCTGTCTTCCTCAAAGTGCAATTTCCGAAGCAGAGATTAAATTACTGCCTATCATTTATGCAGTTCTTACATAGAGATAGCTTTTAAATTGCCATGGAAGATCATCAAAGAGCAATCCCTGTAATTCTTACTTTTCCTGGAGAAATGATTCCGTGTAGCCTATACATTTTACTAGCAACATGGAGCATGAAGGGCTGAGAATTTTACTTGCTGGCTGCTTCTGTTCAGCTGACAGAGACTAGAATGAGTTTGCTGAAACAGCAGTGGCTCTAATGTATGAATGGAACCATGGAGCCAGGACAGCAGGCGCCGTGTCGTCCTTCAATAAGAAATGAGTCTAATTTTGGAGACTCATGATTTTCCTAAACATGGTTCGGGTTTTTACACGTTAAGATAGACAGGTGTTGTGCCTTTAGAATAGTATTTATACCCTCTGAACATTTTTTTTATGCAAACACTGTTAAGGAGCCACATAAAATCTTTTTACAGCACAATCAACTAACTATGTTAACTTCAGTTGTTATAATGCTACATAAATCAAATATGACTTAAAAGAAACTTGACTTTGTATTTTAACACTATGAAGTTGGGCCTCTGCCTCCTTAAGAACTCCTGCTCTTCCTGAAGCTCTGCCTCCAGGAAGTCATCCCCACATGGCTCCTCTATTAACCCTTTAACAACGTTTTTACCAGCATTGCACTGAGCAGTAGCTCCTATAATGAGCTCAGCTGTTCCACCAGGTAAACACCTAATTGGTACGGGCTAGTCTGAAGGAGCCCCACTTTTCAAATTGCTATTTGTAAAAAATGGTAAATTTGACCTTGACAATTCAAAAGTGTCTTCAGTGTCTTCTTGTTTTCAAGTTAATTTTCAACTATGACTAAAGCAGCAACATATTTTAATGTAAATCCTGGACAGAAGGTTTTGTTTGAGAACCTTTCAGGACAACAGCAACCCAGTCATGCATTGGTCTTTTCTTCCCTTCCCTACATTTTGTAGCCATATTGTTGCATTCAAAGACGGTGCCCACACAGCTGAAAGATAAGCCAAGTCTCTGAGCAGATGAAGCATGTTGCCACTCTTTTCATTTCCCTTTGCCTCTGTCAGAGGCTCCTGTCCACAGATACAAAATGAATGCTGCTGCGCCGCTCCACTCTGTCATGCTGTCCAAGAAGACTCTAGATGGCATCGAGAGCTTCTCAGCCTCACATAAATGGAATTGCAGCAGCCCTGCATAACCCGGCGTGTACACACAACAGACTGCTGAAACTCTAAAGTTGTCAGCTACAAACATTCCCAAGAGATTTAAAGTCTCTTTGAAGGAGCATTAATACAGATCATGCTGACGTAATGATCATTTAACAGACAATGTGATCATTAGCAGAAACCTTACAGGAATCCGACACTCTCTAATAAAACCCACAGTTGAATTTGTCTTTTACTGTTTGGCTGAAAACACAAAAATAATAACATCTTCCTGCATTGCTTCCAGAATCTTGAGTTTGGGTGTTTCTACACCAGGGGCTAAAAACACCTATTGCACTGTCTTGTTTGGAAATGCATCAGAGTAGTTGAAAGACTGACAGGAAGAAAAGAGAGAGAGAACGAGGGGACAAAAACAATCCTAAGACACTTTGTTAATGTACTGTTGCTCTCTTGATTTTCCCTGCTGCTGTTTCTGGGCTGTGAGCTCTGTCACTCTTCTCCTTCCCCTCTAGTTGGAGGCAAAACACCAAAGTGGAGCGAAGCGTGTTGATGCAGTTGCACCATGTCGAGTTTCAAGACTCTCGACTTGCTCAAACCGAACACATTTGTAGGTTTCAGGGTGTGTTTATACATATTTCAGTGGGCTGTAGGTATTTGCCGATCCACATTGAGAACGGCGCACATGATGAAAACGGGACTGACACATGAGAGGGCCCAGGGCGGGAGGAGTTTTGAAACTAGATTAAACCAGAGACACCCCTGGGCCTACAGGCAGTGATTACAACAGCGACCATTAAAAGAAGCTGTGACGGAAATCCAGGGTGGCATGCTCTATAGGGGAGAGACGGGCGAGGGAGACGGTCAATGCTGCCTTGTAGACATAAGGCAGTAAATGTTAAAGGGTTGGGAGTAAGTGATACAAGGCATGTGCAGCAACTACTGCCGACTGTCACAACATCGGAGCAAAACGCAATACCAGAACAGGAATGTAGCAAGTAGAATGAGGAGTTAAAGAGTTCAAATTCAGTTGAAGCCAGAGTTACATCCACAGAGTTACAAGACGTTTTGTTATTGCATGGCATGAAATCAGATCAAATTTTCCTATTTGATCTGATAGGAATCAATAGGAAAAGTTGATTACTATCAGAATCAACTTTGATAGGAAGAGTTCCTATCAAAGTTGGAGCATATATTTTGTTGGATCAACAAAA
Organism: Xiphophorus couchianus; assembly: GCF_001444195.1. NCBI lineage: Eukaryota > Metazoa > Chordata > Actinopteri > Cyprinodontiformes > Poeciliidae > Xiphophorus > Xiphophorus couchianus. The sequence goes on along the minus strand of NC_040228.1, from coordinate 257,669 downwards.
TGCATATATAGATCTTGACCTCATATCGGATCATTTTTCCTAATCGCCGCTTATAAGCAAACTGATCCAGTGTACGTCAAAGAGTTCTGCTGTGGTTTCCTCTGTGTGTAATTATTGCACTGTATAACACCCAATTTTGTTGTCAAAATATCACTATGACACAAAATGAGATAATCTGCATGTTATTTGTTAATTCAGTTCTGCTCCAGGGAGTTATTACATCCAACTGGGAGTCACACGGCTTGAATGACACACACTGAAAATCCTCAGCTTCTTCTTTATGCCTCAGAGATCATCTTACATAAAGCTGCCTTTGTACCCAGTTATGTTTAAGTTATTGTATTTATATCCACCTGGTTAGAGCCAAAATCCTTAGACTGCTTTTTCTTTACTGCCACCAGCCCATGTCTTGTGTTTAGTAAATGTAAAAAACTGGAATATTTACTCTGTCAAAACAAAACAAACAGTTTTCATTTTATGTTTATGGTAAAAAGGAAATTGTTCCACCTTTAATTTAATGTATCTCAAGTGCAATTTAGCTTAAAGGAAAAATAAAAACAGCTGAATCAGATTCCTTAATGCTAGAATAAAAAAGATTTAGTTTCACTGGCAGATGGTTTCACTTATTACATGGAAAAATGTCTTAAGTGTCGGAGGAGTTACATTTTTATCACTAAGGAGATATTTACTTAAAACAAGCAGCTCCAGAAGGACCACCTCGCTGGTCAGGATTGGACCGATGAAACTCCCTGAACAGGGATTTGTCCAAAACATGTTGGGCCGGCACTGAGGAGTGCTCCTCTGGCCCGTATACCTCCCAGTCCACCAGGTAATGTATGGACGGACCCCAACGTCAGGACCAAAGGAGGACGGCGCACAGTGTGAGCGGGATCTCCATCGATGATCCGGGCGGGAGGAGGGGGCCTGGAGGAGGGTACCAACTGTGAAGTGAAAACAGGTTTGACACGAGACACATGAAAGGTGGGACAAACCCTGAGAGTCCTGGGGAGACGGAGCCGAACAGCCATGGGGTTGATCACTTTGGAAATTGTGAAGGGTCCTATGAAATGAGGAGCTAGCTTGTGGTTTTCAATCCGCAAGGGAAGGTCCTTGGTGGCTAGACCAAACTTTTAGTCCTTTGAGGTAGGTGGGTGCTGGAACTCTGTGACGATTGGCAAATCTGGAACATAAAGCAGAGATCTTCAGAAAAGCCCTGCGGGCCTGACGCCATACCTGCTGGCACTTCAAGGCAGAGGCATGTGCAGAGAGGACTCTAATGGACCTATCTGGAAGGGACAACACAGGAGGCTGGTAACCATAGACTGTGTAAAAGGGAGACAGTCCTGTGGAACTAGAAGGAAGAGAGTTAAGTGCATACTCCACCCACGGTAGGTTTTGTGACCAAGAAGAGGGGTCATGTTCACAGAGCATACGAAGCTTGGTCTCCACTTCTTGGTTGATCCTCTCTGTTTGTCCATCAGTTTGAGGGTGGAACCCTGCTGAGAGACTCACCGAGATACCCAGGAGACCACAGAATTCCTTCCAGAATCTAGAGACAAACTGGGGTCCCCTGTCAGAAACAATGTTAGTTGGCAGACCATGCAGGCGGAACACCTCACTGGCCAAAATCCCTCCCAGCTCCTTGGAGGAAGGCAGTTTGCAAAGTGGTATCAGGTGGGACATCTTAGAGCAAGGGTGTCCAAACGTTTTGCAAAGAGGGCCAGATTTGATCAAGTGAAGATGCCCGGGGGCCAATTTTTAAATTTTTTTTTTTTTACCCCTCCAGGGGGTCTTTTGTGGGCTCTGGTGTCCCTTATGTGACAGTAGGCTGACAGGAAACAGGGAAGGAGAGGGGGGAAGACATGCGGCAAATGTCATCGGGTCCGGGAATCGAACCTGCGACGGCCGCGTCGAGGACTCAAGGCCTCCAAATACGGGTCGCCCTACGCCACCACGGCACGCCCTGGACATTTTTTAACTACAAAAGTTTCATGCAAATACACAATTTTCATTGTCACAATTATCTTTATTTTTCAAATGACAAAAAAAACAAATATAAGCCACTCAGGCAAATGAGAACAACTCTAAAAACCCAAATTCTGCCTTTCTTTCATATCTGGAGAGTCAGATAACATTGAACAAACTGTATGAAATACCTTAAATTTACATGAGTTTAAAAATACCTTTGCCTCAAGAACATTTTAAACAGGAGTTATAGTAATGCAAAGTTGTCTGTTATTAAATCTTAAAACAAGTGAATTTTGCTCGTCATTTACAATATCTACAGGTTAATAACCAAATCTTACTCAAGAGTTTAATAAAAATAAGTGCCATAAATCCAAGTGCATAAATGTTCTTTTGGCTCTTCACTGCTGATAGTGACAGACGTTGCCATTCAAAACACTCAGTTTCAATCAATCAATCAAATTTTATTTGTATAGCACATTTCAGCAGCAAATCATTTCAAAGTGCTTTACAGAAACACGATGCAACATAGAATCAATGATGTCATCAGATGGAGAAAAATCTAATTTTAGGTCCAAATTCTGAATCTTTTAAAGACAAAAATAAAAAATGAACACAAATAAACTGTAAAACAATTCTGACAGAAAAAACTTCCAGTTAATGTTTTTCAGTATAAAGCTAAAATGTGTAACGAAAACCTTCAATGAAAACTGCAAAGCTGGTCTATGAACGAGAGGTCTCACTCCAACATAAACTAATGCATTTATTCAATCAATCAATCAATCAAATTTTATTTGTATAGCACATTTCAGCAGCAAGACATTTCAAAGTGCTTTACATCATTACAAACACAGAATCACAATGCAATCTTTGGATTTGACTTTGTTTTTTGTTTGATGTTATCCTGCCGTAAAGCTAGTTTTTGTGAGTTAAGACGGCCGTCAAAGTTATAGTTTGTTATCCAATTATCCAAATGTTTTATTTTATCCTGGGTTTCGACATATTTCCAGTCATTTGATGTTAAACTGTCTGTCGGCTTATTTTTACTTATCCCTTTCCCCATCTTTATGAAAAATTTGGCCCAGTTTGTCGACGCCTAGGGAGTCCTAAAAACTGGGGTTCTGTTCAGTAGGCCAGCAATTGAAATAACCTGTTGAGGTAACCCACGCTTCAACTCTTTCGAGTGGGGGTTACCTCTGCATCCTCAAGAGGTTTGCTGGTTACAGTCCTACTGTTTTATATGAGGTAAAATACCAAGTGGTATTTCTGCCTCCAATCACTCGCACAGTCACACACTATTTTTTTTTATTTTTTTTATTTTGTCACGGAATTTAATTTGTTCTCGCAGGACTCCGTCGTCCTTTTTTGCAACGGGTATTCGTCGGACCCCGTCTCCCTGAACAGGAAGGCACCAGGCTCCGTCCACCTAACCACGGAATTTTGCGCGAGGACTCCGCCGTCCTCCACGGATTTCGTGCAATATTTTTATTGCACGAAATTATTTATTTCATGTCCTCAACTCTGTTACTGCCAGGGAAACATTTTTCTCAAATTCTTGCTTCTTCTCAGGGCAAAATGTTCTCCACCATTTTCATAACACAGTCTTTGATAAATGTACCTTCAGTAAAAGGTTTGCCATGTTTAGCTATTAACATGGCCACTTCGTAGCTTGCTTTGGTGGTATTTTCTTTTGACTCACAGGCCCGCGTGAAGAATCGCTGTTGTGATGCCAGTCCAGCTTGGCGTTGCTTCAGTTTTTCAGCACGGTCACTTCCTGTTAGCTTGTTGTATGTGTTAGCATGTTTAGTCTGGTAGTGTCCTTTTACGTTGAAATCCTTAAACAAGGCAACCGTCTCACAAATTAGACAAGCACAATTGCCTTGATTTTCAGAAAAGAAGTATTGTAATTCCCATCTCTCTTGAAAGCGGCGGCCCTCACTGTCAACTTTCCTCGTTTTCTTTGCAGTGGCCATGGCAGAAATGAGTGGAGAGGGGTTCGCTGCACGGAGGCAGACTGATAGTATTAAAGTGGTGCTGCCACCATTTGGTGAAAGGAGGAATTACAGTTTCAAGTTTTATGATTGGGGCCTGCCATGCAAAGCAATGGCAGGAACCTATTGCTATTCTCCCAATTCTTTATTTTTCATCTGTAACCGTTAATGCGGCTCATACCGCTGGGTGCACACCTACAAATGAGGTATCAAAACGTGCAGAAAATTCACGCCATTGGAGCTATTACTTTTGGTGGGATTCGGGGTTAACGTGGCGACATAATTCGCAAAAAACTACGAAAAAAACCCCATTATAAGTCAATGGGAAAAATCCTAGAAATACCCTATTTTTGAGGATTCTCTGTGTCGTCACGAATTCACGTAGAAATGCCATTCAAATTTCATTTTGTAGATACGTCTGTGATCTCTTCGAAAGTGAAGACGGCTCGTCAATACCAATTACGGTTTGTCCACAATTTGCCTCTAAGCGACCCAAAGTTTCTCATTTTTCCTAAAATTACAGTGGGTCTCTCACTGATTAGAGTGAGAAATCAAGACAATTTTTTCACCCCAAAATAATTTTGAAATCGCCATCACGCCCACAAATATCGCACGATTGGTATCAAAATCGGTCCTCACATTGATACGCATGTCTGCTCCGGTAAAATGTTTTCGAAATTTATCTAGACCGTACGGTTTTCTGTCACGGTGCTTCAGAGCAAAGTCATGCGACAGGATTTTCTAGGCTGTCTCAGGCTCTCTCACTAACAGTTCACACCTTGGTGAGAAACTTATTTAACGTAGCAACGGAACTCAAGAGGCTATTGGCTGCTGATTAGGACTACAAATACGCATCACTGTAGTTCTATCTATAGAACTACAGTGAAACAAATCAGGACTGAACTGGCCTTTAGAACTACTTGCTGCTATGGGCTGTATATAACTGATTTAACTCAGTAACTGTTACACATGGGATTAGTTTGGAACTTTAAAATTAAGCATACTGAAAATTTCAAAATAAAAGCCTTGAATATTTTTAAATCAGGTAATTGCTCTGTTGAGCATTATAATTGATTTAACCCAATGACTGTTATACATGGGATTAGTTTGGACCTTTGAAATGAAGCATAATAATAATTTCAAAATAAAAGCCTTGACAATGTTTACATGAGATTATTGCTCTTTTCAGCATTATATAACTGATTTTATCCAATGACTGTTATACATGGATTTAGTTTGGCCCTTTGAAATGAAGTTTTACAAAAATTTCAAAATAAAAGCCTTGACAATTTTTACATGACATTATTGCTCTTTTCAGCATTATATAACTGACTTTATCCAATGACTGTTATACATGGATTTAGTTTGGCTCTTTGAAATGAAGTTTTACAAAAATTTCAAAATAAAAGCCTTGACAAAAATTTTTAATCATACTGAATGGTGCACGGCCACCTTACTTAACGTTCTTGTGATTCTCCACATGCTACTGATTACATTGCAGCGTTCTTTAGCATCGATGCTAATTTCTAGCATGACAACGCCGGGCCCAAACCAACGGGCATGCTTTGGCAGGCCCCGGCTAAATTTCTTCAGAAATTTTCTAGTTTATTTATTCTGTTTCACAGTGCAGGCGGGCCATAAATAATACATTATAAAACCGAAGCTGCGGGCCGTATGAAATCTGACCGCGGGCCGTGATTGGCCCCCGGGCCGGACTTTGGACATGCCTGTCTTAGAGAATCGATCTACGACTGTGAGAAGGACAGAATGGTTATTGGAAGAGGGCAAACCAGTCACAAAATCCATGGATATATGGGACCATGGGCGGTGTGGAACAGGGAGGGGTCGTAGAAGTCCAGAGGGTCGCCAACAGGATGGTTTAGCCTAACAGCAAACTCTGCAAGCCTTGATGAACTCAGTAACATCTTGTAGCATGGTTCCCCATCAGAAACAACTTCTGATCACAGGTAGGTCTCCTGTCCACAGATAGGGACAGAACAGGGGACAGAAACATATAAGAGGCAAGTGGAATGGCAAGATGGTAACAAGCACCAACACCTCACCCTTAAACCAGTCAATGTGAGGGTTGTGTTTTCTTAACCAAGCGGCTCCCAAAATGATAGGGAGGTCAGGGGAATTAATTATCACATGATAATGTGTCCTTCATCACCATGAGTTCATGGTGATTCCCAGAAATACTGAACTTAATGGGACCTTCTTTCTTGGGAGACCTGATGAAGTACATGGCCGTCAATTGCCAAAACTTTCAGACACTTAGAGGTGCGAAGGAGTTGGATGCCAAAAGATTTGGCAAGGCCACGGTTCATGAACTCAGTGTCTGCTCCTGAATCAATAAAGACAGAAAGATGCCGAAGTAATACCGTCAGCTTGGAGCGTGGCCAGAACAGAGAAAGAAGAGGATTTCAATCGCTTTTGACTCAGCAGGAGCCTCTTTCCTCCTACTGACTGGACAGACAAATTTAGGTCCCGCAACAACAATTTAGCTGACCTTAATATTTCCCGTGTTTTGTTTTGGAGTTCTGGAGTTAAACGGAGGGAGAAGAGGAGACGGCACAAACCTGCGGTACCGGCGATTATTGTGGGGAACTTGAGGTCTTTGGGGAATAAGACGGACGAACTCACGGTGCTGGTTAGGACCCAGAAGGAGTACAGGGAGTGCAGTATCTTCTGCTTCATGGAAACCTGGCTGCACTCGCTTATTCCGGACTACAGCGTGGAGGTCCCTGGATTTTCCTTGGTGCGGGAGGACAGGGACATTGCAAGAGTCGGAAGAAGAAGGGTGGCGGGATTGCATTTTATGTGAGTGAGAGGTGGTGTAATCCCGGTCATGTTAACGTGAAGGAACAGATTTGTAGCCCGGACATTGAACTTCTGGCTGTGGGAATGCGGCCGTATTATTTACCGAGGGAGTTTACGTCCGCCATTTTGATCGCTGTTTACATTCCCCCATCAGCTGATGCAGCGGTGGCCTGTGACGTCATCAGCTCTACCGCAGCCAAACTCCAGACTCAACACCCAGATGCCTTCATGGTCATCACAGGTGACTTTAACCATGCCTCATTGGACAAAGCTCTACACAACTTCCAGCAGTATGTTGACTGTCCCACCAGGGAAAACAAAATGCTGGATCTCCTGTATGCTAATGCCAAATATGCATACAGCGCCACAGCCCTGCCCCCCCTTGGCAGGTCGGACCACATCTTGGTAAGGATGACTCCCAAGTATGTTCCTCTAGTGAGCAGGCAGCCTGTGTGCATTAGGACTGTGAGGAGGTGGACACAGGAGGCAGCTGAAGCACTGCAGGACTGCTTTGGGTCGACAGACTGGGATGTGCTCTGTGTGCCTCATGGGGAGGACATCGACAACATGTCTGACTGCATCACGGAACACATCAGATTCTGTGAGGAGACTGTCATGCCAGCTTGGACCATGCGTTGCTTCTCCAACAACAAACCCTGGATTACCAGTGACCTGAAGGCACTTCTAAACAAAAAGAAGATGGCTTTCAGGTCTGGAGATAAGGAGGAGCAGAGGAGAGTTCAGCGTGAACTCAGAGAGACACTGAGGACATGCAAGGACAACTACAGGAGGAAGCTTGAGTCCAAACTCGAGCAGAACAGTGTGAAAGATGTGTGGAAAGGAATGAAGAACATTGCTGGAATGAAGGGGAAGGACATACAGACATCTGGGAGCCTGGATAGGGCAAAGCAGTTTAACCAGTTTTTCAACCAGTTTAGCTCACTTTCTGCTACTCCCCTACCACCACCATCCCCCCACACATCCACACTGCCCCAATTTGTTCAAACCACCTACCGGCATTCTCCTGCACACCACCTCTCCTTCAGCCCCCCATCTCCACTGCAGACAACAACACCTACCCCCAGCTTACACTACGGACATTACACCACTAGCCATTGGGGGAAAATGTGTGGAGAGGGTAGCTGATTTCCGTTTCCTTGGGGTCCACATTGAGCAGGGCCTCACATGGAACATGAACACCTTTGATGTGATAAAAAAGGCCCAGCAAAGACTGTACTTCCTGAGGGTTCTCAGGAGGAACAACATCAAGGAGAAGCTGCTGGTGTCCTTCTACAAGTGCTCCATAGAGAGCATACTGACTTACTGTATATGCGTATAGTATAACAGCAGCACTACGGCTCAAAGGAAAACTCTCCAAAGGGTTGTGAATACAGCCCAAAAAATCATTGGCTGCCCTCTCCCCTCACTGGAGGACCTGCACAGCGATCGCTGTCTAAGAAAAGCACAACACATCACAAAGGACACTTCTCACCCCGGACATTCTCTGTTCACACTGCTGCCTTCAGGCAGAAGATACAGAGTAACCAGAACAAGAACCAACCGTCTCAGAGACAGTTTCTACCCGATAGCAATAACAAAACTAAATGCAATCAAAAACAACCATTAATCATCATAAATGATGTATGTGAGAATGTGGCTGTTCTTATTTATTTTTTTTTTTTTGCCAGATGTTTGTTGATTCTTGCGTTGTGTGTGAATTGTGAGACAGTTATTTTTTGTTTTTGGGCATGTGCACCGACTGATGGCACCCTTTGAATTTCGTTGTCCTTGTGACAATGACAATAAAGATTTATCTTATCTTATCTTAATGGTGACTACAGCCCAGGTTAAGAGACAGTTGGAGCGATTACACCAAGGAAAGGCTGCAGGACCTGATGGCATTACAACACTGATCTTGAAGACCTGCTCTGGCCAGCTGTGCCCTGTACTGGCACACATGTACAACCTGAGCTTGAGGCTGGAGAGAGTCCCGCTGCAGTGGAAAACATCACATGTGGTTCCTGTTCCCAAGAAGCCAAGGCCATCTGACCCAGAGGACTACAGACCAGTTGCTCTCACATCTCATGTGATGGAGGTCATGGAGAGACTGGTCCTGGCCCACCTGAGGCCTCAGGTGAGGACGTTTCTAGACCCCCTGCAATTTGCCTACCAGCCCCACTTAGGAGTTGACGATGCCATCATCTTCCTGCTGCAATGAGCACTTTTGCACCTGGATGGTGGAGGAGACACTGTGAGAATCACATTCTTTGATTTCTCCAGTGCCTTCAACACCATCCAGCCTCTGCTACTGGGTGAGAAGCTGCGGAGGATGGGTGTCAATGACTCAGTGATCTCTTGGCTTACTGACTACTTGACAGGCAGGCCACAGTTTGTCCATCTGGGCAGTGTCCTGTCTGATGTGGTGGTCAGTGACGTAGGAGCTCCACAGGGAACTGTGTTTTCTCCCTTTCTCTTCACCTTGTATACCATGTCTCTATGCTGTAACTGCAAAGTAATTTCCCTGCTGGGATGAATAAAGTACTTCTATTCTATTTATAGCAATACTGAATAAATCGCACCCCTTATTGGTTCAATGTGGGGTGGAGACCACAACAACCACCTGTCATTTTAGGCTAGCTTAAGCTAACCTGAATATTTACAACTGTCTTGCTGATACACTGACATTACTTACCTACTGTCTTTCAACCACTTTCTTTGTTTCTACAACATCTTTATCCCTCCCTCTTCCGTTTTCTGTTTTGTGTTGTTTTCTGCCGCCCCAGCTTTAGCTCCCTGTTGTCGAGTGCACTACTACAATTCAAATTTAAAAGAAAAAAAACGCGCCTCAGCGCGTTCTCGAAGGGACCCTGCCCACGCTACCTGTATGGGAGGGGAGAGCGGCTGGCAGGAGGGGAGGGGCTCAGTGCTGTTCCTCTGTTATCGATTATTTCATACACAAACAGCTGTTAAGTACATAAAATGCTGACTAGAAAAACAATTCCCCACATCGTTTTTGCGCCCCCTCTAGTGCAGCTCCCCTATGTGTTGCATACAGTGCATACCCACTTTTTGCGATATTGCTTACAAGGTATGTGAAACTTCTGTTAAAATAATTTGAAGGCTCACAATCAACCCGGTACTGGTACTGGTCCACATTCTCAGGGGACTAAACCTCTACTGGTGTAAATAAAATTTTTAGCTATTGGAGTTACGCTTATGAGAATTTAATTTAATCATAGGATGTCATGAATATGTGTGTAGGGCTGCACAGATTGTAGTTTTCTGGCCGATCCCTGGTTACCAATCTTTAAAAAGCCTGACCTGCCAACTTTGATTTTGTCTGAAATGTTGCTAAATATAGCAAGAAAATCACTGAGTTGGCAACAGTGGGGTGAATGTTGTTAACTGTAAACTTACAGATATGACCTTGTGGGCCGGTCTGTCAGTCAAACCTCTCACTGTAGAGCATAAGAGGACAGAGACTGATTTTAAACCTTTGCTGACAAAAAATAAGATCAGGGGATAAGATGGGCTTCACATGCAAGTATTGGCCGATCACAATCCCCCAAAATTAAGGAAATTGGCGCCCAGAAATCGACTGGCCGATAAATGTATCCTATGTTATACATGCATAGGATATAATGTAAACAGCACTATCAGAGATGCAATAAGTTTATAGCAGGTGTGCGAATGATCTAATATTCTAACTGTTGATTCCAGCAAGTCCACATTGTTAGCAGAAATAGAGGGACCCAAAACCAAATTTCGCTTAGGGCCCCATGGAGGCTTATGCCGGCCCTGATGCCTGGTTACAGAATATTATATCAGGTTTTTGTTTGCATTCAGAAATGACCTTTTCAACTTCTCACATGTAACATAATTCCCAGCATCAGTCTGTTGGGCTCAAACTGAGGTGGAACAGGGTCAGAATTGTTAACTAATAATATTGACTTCATGTGGTGGAACCACATTGTGGTGATGTGGGAATCCGATCAATAGTGTTGAGTCAATAGAGGAGCAGAGATTTCCAACAGCGTTACTGTTAGTGATTTACTGACCTGTTTGCATGAAGAATGGAGACTGAAAACATTTTAATTACTGCACGTTTTTGTTTTCTTGTCTGTCTCCTCTCAGCTGCTTGGATCTGAACACTAACTTATAAAAATCCAACATGGTGGCATGCTCTGGGAAATTTAGTTATTTCTTGATGTTGCTCCTTTCTGAACTGTTGGCACTGATCCACCAAATCAAAAAGACAAAAATGAGGTGAGATCTGGATGTCTCTTTTACATTTCCAACAAATTTGCTTTTGACTGTTGTGGCTGCATATTGTTCTGCAGAAGTACTGTGGCTGAGGAGTGTTGATTAGGAATATTTAATGGCCTCCACACATTCAATTATCAGGAGCCTGCTCCACCAGTCAATACTCATCCTCTCATTAATGGCCCAGAACTGATTACCAAGGACAGAAAAAGAAACTGGAACCTTGTTCTTTATTCAGAGCGCTAATTAAATCTTACTAGGTGCTCAAAACTTTCCAAACATTTCACCAGCACAGTTGCCTAAAATAACGGCAGACTTTGTGACTTGTCTGTGACTTTGTGACATCAGCCAGTCTAGCATCTGGTTGATGCTAGACTGCACGTATTTATGAAGCTGTCAGACCAACACTGAATGTTCCCAACAAACAGCACAGCTCAAATTGCAGATCTGTGGAGCAAAAGGAGAAAACATCCTGTGATGAATATTGATGAAGCTTTGTCTACTTTGTTTTGTTCTCTTTGCTGAACAGAGCATGAAGTAAATAAATGCAACTAGGTCTATGCCTTTCAAGTCGGGGATGTGGCACTCTTTCTTATTTCTTTCTATTCTGAGTGGAATTACAGAACAAACTGAAAACCCTTTGCTACATCAAGCCTTTCCTCTGCAGCCTGGATCAAATAGTTCTCCTCTCATCCCCTCAGAAAAAAACGTTCATTTGAAGGCTGGAGTCGGCAGGCTGCAGTGATAATTGTTGTTTCATTTCAGCTTTAGTTTTTCCACCAACAGCATTAGAGGACTCACAGTAAACACTCATTTAAATTGTTTGCTATCAAAGACAATTATTGAACACTAATAGCTTGTGTCTAAGGTATTAGCACCTGCTGCCAAACATATTCAAGTTGTTCTTTCAAAATAATATTTTGCTAACATATCTATGTTAGTAATTTGTCTGTTGGGAAGTATGATAAAGTTTTATATATAGTAATAGTAATAGTGCTGTCCACATCTATCGGCATTTTTGTTAAAAATATGAAAAGTCTTAAAACAGATCAAGCTTTTGACGTTACAATGTAAAACTGAACCCTCTGTTTAATAAGAGATTTCAGGAGAACATAGCCTGCTGTTTGTACTTGACTTTAACAAGTGGTGTGAACTTTTGGATAAAAAACTGGAATCTGTTTAAATATCCCACATTGCATTATGCCACCAGCAGCAGCAACTTATTAAACCACTTTTTGTCACAAAAATGAGTTTTAAGATATTTAAGATGAAAAGACTGTTTAACTTAAAAAACAAACAAAAAAAAAAACCCCAAAGTGAGCAAACTGTCAGCTTTCTATGTTTTCTGTGAATGTTTGATCAGAGAAACAAATAAATAACTTTTTGAATGCAATGTTCTCCTGTTTGTTCTGTTTTGAAGAGAAATGTGAGATGATCCTCTGGATGAAGGCATAATTGTTCCTCAGGGAAGCAGGAAGTGATGTCCTCTTGCTGGGTGTTGCACAATGCAACAGGTGGCGCTGTGCAACCTCCCTAACTTTAACCATGTTGCACATATGCAGCAATGAAGTTATACAAATGTTTAAATTATTACGCTTTGTGGCGCTGCCTCATGCTTACTCAAATGGGGAAATAAATAATTCCTCCATGTGGGTGGTGAATGTTTCTCAAACAAAATGCCAAATAAGGAGGACAGAAATAAAAATAAGCATAAACTTGCTGCACCTACTTGCTGCAGGATGGAACAGGAAGTTCATCTCTGTGCAAACTCTCACAACTTCTTCATTATCAAAAACTTTACATTTCTATGAAAATCCCAAGTAATTCAGTTAGGAGTTGACAGCAACATTCAGTGCTGTGAATGTTGCTTTAAGCTGACAGAGTTTTGTTTCAGTCTGGACGCTGTTGGAAAATGAAAATGAATCTGTTTTCATAAAACTTTTTCCCCTAAGAAATGTAGAAGAAATGTAAATCAAACCTCTGATCTGCATAAAACTGACATTATTAGTTCCCCTGATTAAGAGTTATTAATTAATTTGATCTTTCACAAGCTCAAATTTGAAAAAATCTTGTTAGGACATAGCGGTGGCACAGTGAGGGGAGTGTGCGACCCATGATGACTTGCTGAAATTCAAACTGAATGGATTTACAACGGTTACCATGAAAGTAGGACACATCGCCAATGTACTGTAAATATCTTATTAAAGGTGCAACTGACTTGAGGTGTGCAGATGTTAGCACCAACACATACAGTCAATACATACAAACCACACCTGTCGATACGTTAAGTGATGTGTGATAAACTGGAGTGACACAGGAAAAAAGTATTGAACACATAAAAAACAGAGGAGCTTTAAGGCATGAAAGTCATGACACTATTAGTAATCGATCCGGCCATGCAAATAATTATATATTAATTATTATCAGCTGATTCAGTCCCAGTCGATGGTGTTTCATTACGATGATGTCACATGCAAGCAGCATAATGATGGCCGCCACCAGTTACTGATGGCATTTCCATTTCTAGATTACTGAAGGTTCCAGTCAGAAATATTAGTGCAGGGATCTGAAAGTGGAAAGACGATTAAACCATAACCAAGTTGTTCCCACAATGGATTTTTCCTCAAACATACTGACTGCTTCCCTGTGTGATGTCATTCTAAAATAAAAAGAAATGAGACAAAACATGAGGAAGAGAATCATGGTTCAAAGTTATGGACGTGTTTTGGTGGAAAACATGTAAACCAACCAGTGATGGGAAGCAAAGACATTCTGAAAATGTTGGCAGAAACTGATGAAAGTGTCATTGTCCACCTTGAAACAAGTGTTGTACCTAGGGTTGCCACCTTTCAGAAATCAAAATAAGGGATGCCACCACGGCACATCAACCTACTCTCATGGGGTGGGATGTCCACTGCAGTGATAGACATTATTCTATGTGGTTTTTGTTTTTAAAAAGTGATCCATAGAGTAGTCGTTCATGCATAGATGTCGTTTAGAGTATCCCAAAATTGTGCTCCAATCAGAGTAGCATACCTTAAACATGTTTAATTAAGCAAGTGTTTATATATATATATATGTTTATATATTTGGTAAACTACTCAGTATCTGAGTACATAGCTAATGGCAATTAACATTTCCACCTGATTTAATATTGAAAATATTCAAAAAGTGTCCTCAGAGAGCCAAAAGTATAAAAGTTATACATTGCCTGTTTAAAAGAGAATGAATCCTCACCTTAAAGGGATAGTTTAGATCTGTCTGAAGTGGATTTTGTGGAGTTGTAAAGGTTCCTACATGTCAGAGTTTTATAGAGATAACTTTCAGTTGTTATATTTGTTTTAAAATATTGAATAAAAAAGTACAAGGGAGGTTACAACAGATTAGACGACAAAAGAGGAAATAATTTCTGGAAATTTAAATATATTTCATATTCCATTTTTATCCAGTTCTGGATCATACTGGAATAAAATTCCACACTTTTCCAGACAGGATGAAAATCCTGCAGGCTCGGACAAAAAAGTTACTTTGATGTGTAACTGAGACCAAATGTGTATACTTTTTGCAATAATTGACTAGTTTCTGTGCTATAACACTATTAGTTGTCCATTATTGATTATGTATTGTAGCTTTAAATGATCAGCTATGAGGGAACTATTACATTAGTATTTATAATCAATAATGCATGCAGCATTATTTTTACTTACACATTGCTAATGGCAATAAACATTTCCATGCATGTAAGAAAACATTAGAAATTTTCTTACATGCAAATCGCCATTATTATTTATGCTGTTTATTTTGGATTTTTTTCTTTCAATGACATTTATGAGAGCTTGAGTAAAAATATAATTTTTAATGCTATCATGTGTTTTATCAATTAGGCATATGCACATGCAGCATACATACACACACACTGTATATACAGTATATATATATGCAGCTTCTGTAATAATGTCAGGCTTTTATGAAAATTTGTTAGTGTTCAGGTCTGCTAAACCTTAAAAGGACAGATGTTTCTTCAACTTTCTGCAGCAAAGAGTCAACGTGGCTCCCGGTGCAGTGGAGTAGAAAAATGGGGTCCAGTTCACGCCCCATCAGACTGCCGTGTTGCTCACATTATCTGGGTAAAAACAGCAAGACAGGATGTATGCTTGTAAAAAAGAGAGAAAAAACCAAAACAAGCAGACATCCGTGTAGAACAAGGAGAAGTATTTTCAAAATGCCACCCTCTGGGCTACTGCAACCATCCGCAGATAATGCAGCAGCGTCCCGCTGCCAGAGTCCCGAGGTCTTGCATGGTTTGCAAATTTCGCTCACTTGGATTGGCCTGAAGTCTTTTCTATATGTATGAGCTCTCCAAACCATGTCAGTGGTGACATTGATTTTAATCAGTGTCCTGTTTCATTTATAATGAGTATGCCCCAAACTCAGCTTTATTATTTTAGATATAAAATGCAGTTTTCAGCCTTTCTCTGTTCACTCTGTGCTCTATATAAGTAAAAAACTAATAAAATAAAGATAGTTCTACTGGATATATGCAACTGCAGAAAAATGGAAAATAAGCTTATGGATGACATCTGTGTTTTTCTTGGAAGTGTATGTTTGCTTGTTATTTGAGTAAAGGATAAGAAGGAATTTATATCCTGTTTTTAAAAAGGTGGAAGAAATCGCTTAATTTGTGCGATTGAATCTTGACCTCAAACTTCAATCACAACATAGTAAATAATGATTTCAATTGTGGTGAGTGAAAAGTGTTGCCAGTATTTTTCTGCCTGATTCTTGTGCAACAGTCATACATCCACCAGGATTTTATTCTCTCTTTTTTCTGAGATGTTGCTTTTTTTTGACAAACACCCTTAATTACAGCTATTTCTAATAAGGCTTTGGTTGTGCTTAAGCTTCCCTCTAGCTTTCTGTCAGGGGTTAGTTGGACTGTTTCTCATTTTCAGGCCATGACTTTCACAAACTGATCAGTTGTGGTTTTTATTTATAAAGGATACCTCCTCTTTTGATTCAGTTTCTTGACATTTTTGGCGCACACAGCACAGCATCTTCCAAACAAACTGAAATATCTGGAGTAGTAAAAGTTAAACATTCAAAAAATCTTTTGGGCTTTGTTGGCAGGCTTAGCCCTGTGCCTTGGATGGGCTTTAATAACGCTGGGTTGTGTCATAACGTGGTGGTGTTGGTGGTGAGGCAGACGCTTGTAGACCCAGGTAAGATGAGTAATGAAGGTTTTAATGTAAAGTAATCCAGAAAGCACAGTCCAAACACCTGGCAGCACGGCTGAGCGGAAGCCAAGGCTCAACGCCGGTAGCAACAGGTTAACCCAGTGGACATAGCAACAGAATAACGCTGACAACGACAAGGACCCGACACAGACACACAGGTGACACTAAATACACAGGAGGTAATTAGGGAACGAGAAACACCTGGGAGTAATCGAGGGGAGAACAGGACAACACGGCGACACAGAAAACTCGGAATAAACACACAGAAAAACACAACATGACAGGTTGACAGAATTATTAATAATAAGGGTTAGCAGTGACTGCCCCACTGGGTTTGCTTTATTGGCTTTGTTAATGCTCTCACTATATAATAAAGGTGTCATTTCACCTGCGTAGATGATGTGTTGCTCATCCTCACTAGTGGATCAGAACCAGAACCAGTGACCCAGAATCCTTGCTCTGTATCTTCCCTTTGGAAAATGAAGTCTTCAGTCCAACAGAACCAGAGAGGTTTTGACCAGAACTTTGGGCTGATTCCAGATCTCCATTTGTTTTTGTGAATCTTTGAGCTGCTGGTACCAATATTAGCTCTCTTTTACAACTATTTTTTAAAAGAAGCCTAGGCGTAAATTCAAGCTGTGAGACTCTCTTCAGCCTACCGGCATCATCAAAATACCACACCTCCACCTCAGCCAACCAGCAACGGATTGTCACTCCACCCCAGCCAATCACCACGCAAGAGCTCCTTCAAAAGGCCAAACAACCACGGATCCACCTGCTTCAGCCGTGTTTTGACCCACCACCTCCTTGTCTCCACCCTCCTTCCTCTCTGGGTTCTGCTCCACCACCAGTGTCTGTGCTCAGGGGAAGTCTACCCTGAGCTTCGCCCCAAGATTATCCAAAATTCGATTCTCAGCATGCACGTCTTCTGCCGGTGTCCGAGTGCCACAGAATTTCGGGCCAATAAAACTTTCTGACTGCTGCTTTTTCTCCATGTATGTCTCTATAGATTGAATTTGACTTCATAGAATTTTCATGTAATTCATTATTTGTATTATGAGCAAAGACAACATAGCCCCTTTCTGTGACATTGCTTTAGTATTATAAAACAAAGATAGAGTTGATGCTTCTGTCCTTTTAGTCTATTATAGCAGTTAGCATACCTAGCTAATATGTCTAAAGCAGCAGTCTTTGTGCTTATTTGCTAGAGAATATACAGTACATACTGTACTCCAGTACTCCAGTTAACACTCCAGTTTTACAAAAGAGGTTAAATGTTTAAAAGGATAAAACAGTGCAACTATGCTACCATTGATATATATTATTTCATGAATATTGATAAATGGTCGCATGAATATGAATGGTGGTTAATTAGCTAATTTAAACACCTGCTCTATTGATTATCAGTGAGAGTTTGTGTGTAGATCATCCTTCTTTTGTATTAACTGAGCCAGTACAGAGTTGAGAAGCACATGTACATGTAAAGGTTGTCAAAGTCAAACTAGCATGGCCTAGCATAACCTATTTCTCACGTCCTCACTATTTCTTTGATTAAAACTTTTTACTGACTTGTGAAACACTATACCTTTTGACTTCATAATCTCACTGTCGTAGTGTTGAAAGCACTAGATGTTCAGAGATGGATGTGTGATATAGTCATATGATGTTCAATCCAGTAATATACATCATTGTGCCTTTCTGATTAGCCTTTCTGTTATCTGCTAAAAGTGTCTCTCTCTCATTGGTTTTGCCCTCTCTCATTGACATGAGAAACTAGCTTCCTTCTGAATTATGTCTGATGTCACTTTGCTTCCTCTGACTTTATATTCAAGCTCTGCACTAATACAAAAATAGCTCTTCCACATCGAAGAGTGTTGCTGTTAGTGTTTATAACTGATATGTGTAACTGATACACTAGCTGATATTTTGTCATTGTAAGACCCCCCCCCCCCCCCCCCCCCCCCCCCCCACACACACATATATATATATAGTATGTTTGGCATCTATTTTGTGTTGTAGCTAATCCACATAGGATTATTTGTTATTTCATATTTCTTTTATCTAATGTGCAATGTAAATTATTCGACCAGTTCTGTGGTAGAAAGGCTAAAGTTGATCCAGTTTTGGATTCTGGCCTATATGGTAGGGTGACCATATTTTAATTTGGGGAAACCAGGACAACCTGGAGCGTGGGGTTGGGAAAACCAGTACACCATGGAGCGCGGGGGAGAGGGGGGGTGCTCTAAAAGCGGGGAAATTCCATACATTTGCACTTTGGCATGTTGTTGGTGTACTGACAGCAACACTATCTATCTTCTGATTAAGAACAGGGCTGCCTGCACTGACGCAGCTCAGGGATTACGTCACACGCAACGCCGTGCGCAGTGCCCTAGTGCCTGTAAATATAATGGTCCAATGAAGGAAATTTAAAAAACAGGACATTTCCTCACTTTCTAAAAAAAACCCCGGACGCCCGGGACAGGACATGAAATACGGACATGTCCCGGGAAATACGGACGTTTGGTCACCCTACTATATGGACTCTTTGTTCATCAATTTTGCAGATGATTCTGATATATTTCAATAGTTTTGCTTCCTTCACAGAAACACATCAGTAGAGAGAAAAGGAGGCTTACCAGCATTTTTTGGGTGTTGTACATAAATAAAGACACTGGAGTGCAGAATTTAGTGCTTTAGGCTGGATGTGCCATGGCAGACATTTCATTGGAAGATGGAAGAATTGATTCAATCTGAAATAAAAAAATAATAAAAAACTGTGGAAGTACACATCCCTCTGCAAATACAAATACAAAAGGCTGAAACGCTGAAGGTTTTGCCCTGACAATCTTTATTGAAAATCTGAAGATAGACCTCAAAGGAGAAGCGACTGCTCATGAATTTCATAGAACTTGTTGCTTTTTACAGAAAGAAGGGAGAAATCCCCTTCAAACGAGAGCCCAGAGACTCTGTTGTGGCCAGGAAAGCTTTTATAAGCCGGGATGTTTTAAAATGGGTAAAACTGGCTCTATAAAGCTTTGTGTTGGACACTGTTGTTATTTCACAATTTAATATAAATACCTTCCTTGCTTTAAGTAAAGTCTTACAATGGTAATGATGCACTGTCTTGTAAACTGCTTTTATACCAGTTAAGTTTTGCACATTTTGTCTTTCTAAATACAATTTTTTTTCTCCCCTCCAGGGGGTCTTTTGTGGGCTCTAGTGTCCCTTATATGAAAGTAGGCTGACAGGAAAGGGGGAAGGAGAGAAAGGGAAGACATGCGGCAAATATCTCCGGGTCCGGGAATCGAACCCTCGACAGCTGCGTTGAGGACTCAAGGCCTCCAAACGTGGGTCACGCTATCCCCTATGCCACCATGGCACGTCCCAAAATACAGTTTGTATTTAGCTCCATTCACACTGATATTCCTATGTGAATCATGGAGCCTAATTTCAGTATAAATCCAGGCTGTTAAAGCTTCAGAGGTTTGATGTGAATAGAGTACATCATGAAAACCAAGGAACATGGCAGACAGGTAGATAAGGGAGAAATAGTTGAAGATTAAAAGCAGGTTGAAGCTATAAAACAATATCTAACAGAGTTAATCACCTGAAAATGAAAATTATCAAGACATTACCGTCTGCTCCGCTGATAGGATGGACAGACGGAGCATGAACCACAGAAGTTGCACCACTTCATACATGTAGCTTTTATACAAAAAGAAAAATATAATAAATTTCATCTGACGTTTGACACAAACCACATACTATAGCCTAAAATCACTCACACATCTGGGAAATTTAGATAAACAATTGTCTTCATTCAAACAAAAGAGAGCCGGGTCTCTCTCAGAAGATAATGAAATGATGTCGAAGGAGTTTCAGTTTGAATTGTAGCTGTTTTCTACATTTTATTCCAAAATCATATATCCAAATGTACAGTATCTATGCCAAATGGAAAATCCTTCATTGGAATTAGAACAATTTAAACTTTTCCATAATGACCTACCTGTTTGCATGAGTTCCCAGTCCCTGAGTTAGGAGGACCTGGTGATCAAATTAAAAGGTTACTTTAATCTAAATCTGCCTCGGGTATAAATTATTTTGGACTTTGCTCTTCCACTCCTGCTGCACAAATGTTGTTCTAATTGGTTCACAATGGCTGAATACAAACACACTCTACGCTTTTTATATTTTTACTTGTAAAACCTCTAAAAACATATATCAGTTTCTTTCCTCTAACAAATGTAAAACTTTTAAAAGACACTTCCTAAGGATCAAATCTATTTGAGAATAATACTTATTGACTTTTTCCCAGCAGTCTCATTGATGGAGAAGACATATTAATCCAACAAATATAATAACTTCCTTTCCCAGAAGGAAGATCATTGTGTGAAGAAGGTAATCATTTCCTTATCTGGAAGTGGTAGCAGCTGTAAAGTTTTACAAACAATACCTATTGACGACGAGTATAATGTTAAATCCTGGATGATTTACTACTGGAGAGCCAATTAGAGGGCTGCTGAATGAGTTTGAGAGAAACGTGCGAAAAGATGGAGCTGGAGATGGAAAATGTTCAGAATGGAGACAAGACACCAAGAGTTCTTTCAGGCCACATGATTGAAATGAGGAGAGTTTTCCTCTTCAAAGCTGAAAAGATAATCAAAAGAAAACAATGAATAGAGAATTTCCTGCAAAATCAAGAGGAAAAATAATCATGTAATAAAAAAGTAACCAAGAGAAATGTCCTAGTTCAAGGAAAGTCTTGTTGCACAAAGCTGAAAGTTTTGAGCAAGAGGAAACAGAAAAAAGGAAACAAAAGGTTGACAAAGAGCATCAGGAGAGGAAACGCTTTGGTTCTGAGAAGGAGACTGGGATTGATATCAGAATCTAAAACTGAAAAAGAAAGACACACTGTATTTAGAAGCTCAAGAAGAAAATATGTTTTTTTTGGTCCAAACAAATAGATAACACTAACAAGGAGCAGAAACTGAAGGCAAAACCTGTATTTTTCAAACTCAGTGCTTGAAAAATAACAGTAATGAAAACATACACACAAAAGATGACAGAGGGAGATGAAAAGGAGAAGTAGACAGAAAGAGAGAGGCAAATTTAAGAGAAAAGCCGATCAGGCAGAGGATGAGGAAGATGGCTGAGATGGAAATGTTGGGAACTGGGGTTTGGCTCTCTATGGGGATTTTTTGTTTGCTTGCTGCTCCCCTTTTCGTCCACCAGGTGGTGCCTAGAGGCTGCACACCATGGAGGGCGTGCCTGCTGACTCTGTTCAGCACACCTGTTATTCATCACCCAATCATTCCGGAGTACATAAAGAGCAGGCTGCCAGAACTTCGACTCCTGAGTGTTGCCAGTAATGGTACTCTGCCCCCTTCTGAGCTTGCTTTGTGTTTTCTCCAAAATTACTCCTAGTAATTTATTCTTGTTGCCTCTCTCTCTCCTCTCTCAGGACTTTCCTTGTGATGCCTTGGAAATTTTCCAGAAAGCCAGGATTCCCAAGTCCTGGCTTTCTGGATTTCTCCCCTCTTGACGCCGTGGATTGTTTCCAACTGGTTGC
The DNA here is from genome assembly GCF_001444195.1 of Xiphophorus couchianus. Classification (NCBI taxonomy): domain Eukaryota; kingdom Metazoa; phylum Chordata; class Actinopteri; order Cyprinodontiformes; family Poeciliidae; genus Xiphophorus; species Xiphophorus couchianus. Next base: position 235,827 of record NC_040228.1, on the reverse strand, counting down.
TCGAGTCCCTTCTTCGCACCTGCAGAGTATAAACCATTCCTGGATTCTCAGCTGGCAGAATGCTTGGTATGTATTCATAGTGTTGTATTTTAGTTTCAGATTCACCAATTCTCTGTATATGTTGGGGCATGTTGGTATGTTTTTTCAAGGTCAGAAGGTTTTAAGCTCAAAGTTATATTTCTTTTTTATTCCCTTGAAATATGATATAATTTGGCCCCTCAGAAATGCTTTTATCCATCCATCCATCCATCCATCCATCCATCCTCTTACATCCTTGTCCCTAGTGGGGTCGGGAGGTGCTGGTGCCTATCTCCAGCTAACGTTCCGAGCGAGAGGCTCTGGACAGGTCGCCAGTCTGTCGCAACACAGAGACAGACAGGACACACACACTCACACCTAGGGAGAATTTAGAAAGACCAATTAACCTGACAGTCATGTTTTTGGACTGTGGGAGGAAGCCGGAGAGAACCCACGCATGCACAGGGAAAACATGCAGACTCCATGCAGAAAGACTCCGGGCTGGGAATCGAACCCAGGACCTTCTTGCTGCAAGGCAAGAGTGCTACCAATTGCGCCACTGTGCAGCCCAGAAATGCTTTAATTTAAAAAAAAGAAAAGAAGAAATGCTTTTAATGTATCCCAAAAAATAAAAATGTTTGGAGCGGATGATTTATTTGTCAAAATGAAGAAATTTGATTCCTAATGAAAATTTTAAGAGAGTAAGGTTGAGCCTTCACCTGTACTTTTCTTCTACCTTGTCAGGGACAGACACCGACATCACCAAAGAAGAGAGATCACTAAGTAATCTTAGAAGATATTCACTATCTATCACTCGATGAAATATCTGACTGGAGATCAAAAAATTATCTATTCGGGTATGGGTATTGTGTGGATGCGAATAAAATGAATAATCTGTCCTGTGGATGAATCTGCCTCCAAGCATATTTAGTTTTAAATCTTCCATAAATGAAATTGTTGTTTTTAGCTGATTTAGAGAGGAGACAGGGTCTGTCTGAAGATCTATCAAGCACAGTATCTACACAGAAGTTAAAGTTCCCTCCCACCATGAGAAACCCCGATGCTTGGGAGTGCTGAAGAAAAACCTTCTGCATAAATAGACTGTCATCATAATTAGTTGCATATATATTCATAAACGTCCAGGATTCTGAATACATTTGCCCTTGAACCATGATATATCTACCCGAAGGGTCAGACATACTTTTAGTAGCAACAAAAGGGATGTTCTTATGCACCAAAATTGTTGTTCCTCTCGATTTTGAACTAAATGAAGAAAAAGAACTTGACCCACCCAATCTCTTTTTGTCTGTTTCCTGTCAGACAAATGCTTGTAAGTAAACGATATCAGGTTTTAATATTTTCAGGTAAGTATAGACTCTTTTTGTTGGGTTCTGTTCCATTTTTCACCTGTCAGTTCTCCACCAGATGGTGTCAAGCAGCTCAGTTGGTGAGCAGGAGCTTGCAGGTACATCTCAGTGCACCTGTGAGGCATTAGCACAGTATAAGAAAAAGAAGCTGCTGTCAGCACTCCGATGCCAAAGCGTTAACCCTTGCGGTTTCCTAGACGAAAACCCGGATCTCAGTCTGTCTGGAGTAAGCCCACAATTCACACATCTCATCAGCCACAGGACACTCCCCCTTCAAAATCTACCTGGGTTACTAGCCACCTCTCTTAGCGGAAGATGAAAAGGACATTTCTGTAACCTCAGTTAGCCACCATATCCAACAATGCAAGCGGATCTGGTCCAGCACTGTTTCAGCCCTCCAGCACACTGCAGACCATAACCATTGTTTTGCCGACCACAGACGCAGACCAGCACCCAAATATGCACCGGGACAGTGGGTTTGGCTCTCTTCTATTAGAATTCAAATCCATTTCAAGAAAACTAGCCCCACGGTGGAGCTTGCAAGTACGTCTCAGTGCACCTGTGAGTCATTAGCATCATCACAGTATAAGAAGAAGCTGCTGCCAGCACTCCGACGTCAGAGCAATAGCCCTCGCGGTTTCCTAGACAAAAACCAGGATCTCAGTCCAAGTTATCCCCGGACTCGTAGGTGATTTGCATCCACCAAGAACCTTCCGGACAAGCCCTTACCTGGCTGGCAGCTTGGACCCGTCTCTTCTCCGTGACAGCTCCACTGTGCACGAACCTGTTCCGCCCGCCGCCGAGCTCCAGACCAGACCAAACAGACGGACCTGTCCATTCTTGGCTGTGCTGAACCTTCCGCACCCTGGCGCCTCCTGCTGTGGACTCTTACAGATTCAATTTTTTTTGTAAATCCTTAAAACTGCTTGTTGTCTGAGGGTTTCTGCATGTGGGACAGACCAGCTACTAAAATCATGACACTTTTTCTTTTTATAGGGCTATTCATTCCTTTAACATTAAATGTTACAAATTTCAATGGACATATTAACATTGGCTATGAGGAAAAGTTGACCAGCAATTCCCCTGTTTCTCTAAGTAACCAAACAAAGCCAAAATGAACAAATCCTGCTCTGTCTCATCTCTCTGATAGATGAAGGTATTTTTGGGGGGGTGGGAGTCGGGGTGTGGCCAGGGGCGGAGGAGGACACAAAAGGGTAAGACAATAACATTTAACATTCGCCACTCTTCTCGATTGCCAGTTCAACATCCTGGCAACCAAACACCAACCTAGCGTGCTGACTCGAAGATGCTTGCTTTTCCTTCTTTCTGAACTAACATATAAACCGAACCTGTAAGCGCTCATAACATTTATAGTTGCGAAAAACAAACTCTGTCATATTCCTCTTGGAATATACATCTTAGCCATCAGGGAAGCCTTGGCCAATTATACCTTTTAATAAAAGATTGGCAAACCAATGAACTGTAAGATAAGATAAGATTTATTTGTCATTGTCATCAACAGATTACAACGAGATTGAGATTTGCTCGACTCGAGTTAAGATGCAGGTTATGTGTATATACGTAATATACCAAGATAAAGAAATAAATAGTACAAAATGAGAAATAAATAGACATCAGAAGATGGTTGCAGCGCCTGGAGGTGTCGCAACAGAATTTACATTTATAACAAAGTGGTGTCAAGAGCAGAAGTTCTTATGCCTTTGAATTTAGTGCCATGATTGCCATCGGGTAAAAACAGTTTTTTAGGCGATTTGTAAGCAATATCCCAAACTTTTAAATGATTGAAACATCATTAACTGATAGGTTTTTATGCTAATTACAAATATAAATACTTAGGACTGTGAGAATCTATGGTCTGCTCTTGGAGTGTGTGTGCCTTTAGCAGCAGGAAGTAAGCCGAATTGGAAGACAGATGGCCTGGAGATAAGAGTGACATCTAACAGGAGAGTACATCAAAGACTAAGGGTCAAAGTTTTATGACCTAGAGCAGGGGTGTCAAACTCCAGTCCTCAAGGGCCGGTGTCCTACAACCTTTAGATGTGCCTCTGCTGCACCACACCTGAATAGAATAATTAGGTCATTAGCAAGGCTCTGGAGAACTGATCTACACAAAGAGGAGGTAATTAAGCCATTTCATTTGAGTGTTTTGTACCTGTGGCACATCTAAAAACTGCAGGACAGCGGCCCTTGAGGACTGGAGTTTGACACCTGTGACCTAGAGGGACATGAGAACTGAAGTTTACAACCCACAGGGGGACGGGAACTGACCCAGAGTATCTCGGGAACTGGAAATGCAGGATGGCACCATTGTTTAAGAAGAGACTCTGTGTTGACAGCTGTGTTTTGTGTTTGCCGCTCCTTCTATGCAAATGATTTGTAACTTAAACCACGCCTCAATGTAATAAATATGCAATTGCAAAGGAGCAGGTTAGAACTGGTCTGAAGACAGAGATAAGGAGTTGTCCCTGGGCAGAGTTCTTCGTTCAATTGTAAGAAATTTAACCGTCTCTCTGTGTTCTTATTTTTGTCCAGCGAGAATGTCAGGTTATAGATCTGACATTAACCAGTATACCTCTACATAATGGTATTCATCAACTGCCTAGTACAAAACTAAAATAAAATAGAAAAGACTGGTAGACCATAATGATAAGCCATATGTAATTAGAAGGATCAGGATGGATCACTGTACCGCCAGTTGTCCAGGAACCAGCATGGATCCTATTCACTGTCTCTGGAGACGTAGACCTGATGGCAATCACGAATATAAATCATCTTAACCATCCATTTTGCTATGGATTCTGACTCTGTGTTAATGATCACTGATTGTTGACATCTGTTACTCCCGTTGTGCCAGGCTATTGATAAATTTAAAGGCTTCGTCAGTGGAGTCGAAAAAGCAGGTTCCTCCAACGTCTGGTTGGACCTTCTGACAAGCAGGAAAGATGAGGTAGCAGGGGATGTTTCTTGCTTCAATTGCTTGCAGCACAGAGATGAGCTGTCTGCGGCGTCTGGCTAATTCTGGACTCATATCAGGGAAAAAGTAAATTTTTATGTTGTCGAAGCAGACATTCCCTCTCTTTTTAGCCAAAGCCAAAATCTTTTCTTGGGATGGGTCTCGGGGTGGTACGAGATGGTTCACCTGGTCTAGACCCCATAGTCACGGTCATGTGTGCTCATTCAATTTCCACCTCCACCGGCTGAACTGCTGCGTCTGGGCCGCCAGCTCCCAACACCTCTGGTATCCAAGTTGTGAAGAAGTTCACAGAGTCCGTTCCCTCAGAGCCTTCTTTTAGTCCCAACACCAATATTATTTTGCCTGCTATGATTTTCAAGCTGGTCAATTTTCTTTTTAAGGAACTCGTCACCTTTCAGCTGCTTCGTCAGCTGTTTCAGCTCGAATCAGGTCAGGTACATCTGCTCAGTTACACTGAATCCCCGGAGGTCATATCACAACCTTCCTAAAAAAATAATCTGATTAATTTTTGCCACCAGGGATTTTTTTTGAAGAAGGTCCTGGGTTCCTCTCCTTGGGCTGCCACTTTATCGTGGTGGAGGGGTTTGAGTGTCCCAATGATCCTAGGAGCTATGCTGTCTGGGGCTTCATGCCCCTGGTAGGGTCACCCAAGGCAGACAGGTCCTAGGTGAGGGACCAGACAAAGCGCAACCCGAAGACCCCAATGATGGATAAGAACATTGGACTTCGTGTTCCCTCGCCCGGACGTGGGTCACCGGGGCCCCACTCTGGAGCCAGGCCTGGAGGGGGGGCACGATGGTGAGCGCCTGGTGGCTGGGCTTTTACCCATGGAGCCCGGCCGGGCTCAGTCCTAAGAGGAAACATGGCCCGCCCTCCCATGGGCCCACCACCCGTGAGAGGGGCCAAAGGGGTCGGGTGCGTTGTGTGATGGGTGGCGGCCAAGGGAGGGGACCCTGGCGGTCCGATCCTCGGCTGCAGAAGCTGGCTCTTGGGACTTGGAATGTCACCTCTCTGGTGGGGAAGGAGCCGGAGCTAATGTGTGAGGTCGAGAGGTTCTGACTAGAAATAGTCGGTCTCACCTCGACGCATGGCTCTGGTTCTGGAACCAGTCTCCTTGAGAGGGGCTGGACATACTTCCACTCTGGAGTTGCCCAAGGTGAGAGGCATCGGGCAGAAGTGGGCATACTTGTTGCTCCCCATCTCAGCGCCTGTACGTTGGGGTTTACCCCGGTGAACGAGAGGGTAGCCTCCCTCCGCCTATGGGTGAGGCGACGGGTCCTGACTGTCGTTTGTGCTTACGGGCCGAACGACAGTTCAGATTACCCACCCTTTTTGGAGTCCTTAGAGGGGGTACTGGAGAGTGCTGCTCCTGGGGACTCCCTTGTTCTGCTGGGGGACTTCAACGCTCACGTGGGCAAATACAGTGAGACCTGGAGGGGCGTGGTTGAGAGGAACGGCCCCCCTGATCTGAACTCTAGCGGTGTTCTGTTGTTGGACTTCTGTGCTCGTCATGGATTGTCCATAACGAACACCATGTTCAAGCATAAGGGTGTCCTTATGTGCACTTGGCACCAGGACACCCTAGGCCGCAGTTCGATGATCGATTTTGTCATCATTTCATCGGATCTGCGGCCGTATGTCTTGGACACTCGGGTGAAGAGAGGTGCGGAGGTGTCCACTGACCACTACCTGGTGGTGAGTTGGCTCCGGTGGTGGGGGAGGAAGCCGGTCAGACCTGGCAGGCCCAAACGTGTTGTGAGGGTCTGCTGGGAACGTCTGGCGGAATCCCCTGTGAGACGGAGCTTTAACTCCCATCTCCGGCAAAACTTTGAACACGTCCCGGGGATGTGGGGGACATGGAGTCTGAGTGGACCATGTTCCGTGTCTCCATTGTCGAGGCGGCCGATCGGAGTTGTGGCCGCAAGGTTGTCTGTGCCTGTCGCGGCGGCAACCCTCGAACCCGTTGGTGGACACCTTCGGTGAGGGATGCCGTCAGGCTGAAGAAGGAGTCCTGGGACTCTGGAAGCAGCTGATGGGTACTGGCAGGCGAAGCGGCATGCGGCTCGGGTGGTTGCTGAGGCAAAAACTCAGGCGTGGGAGGAGTTTGGAGAGGCCATGGAGAAAGACTTCCGTACGGCTTCGAGGCGATTCTGGTCCACCATCCGGCGTCTCAGGGGGGGGAAGCAGTGCAGCACCAACACTGTTGGATGGTGTGCTGCTGACCTCTACTCGGGACATTGTGGGCCGTGGGCAGAGTACTTTGAAGACCTCCTCAATCCCACCAATATGCCTTTCATTGGGGAAGCTGAGCCTGGGGACTCTGGGTTGGGCTCTCCAATCTCTGGGGACGAGGTCGCCGAGGTGGTTAAAAAGCTCCTCGGTGGCAAGGCTCCGGGAGTGGATGAGATCCGCCCGGAGTTCCTTAAGGCCCTGGATGTTGTAGAGTTGTGTTGGCTGACACGACTCTGCAATATCGCATGGACATCGGGGGCAGTCCCCCTGGATTGGCAGACTGGGGTGGTGGTCCCCCTGTTCAAAACGGGGGACCGGAGGGTGTACTCCAATTATAGAGGGGTCACACTCTTAAGCCTCCCTGGCAAAGTCTATTCAGGGGTCCTGGAGAGGAGGGTCCGTCGGATAGTCGAACCTCAGACTCAGGAAGAGCAGTGTGGGTTTCGTCCTGGTCGTGGAACATTGGACCAACTCTACACCCTCAGCAGGGTCCTGGAGGGTGCATGGGAGTTCGCCCAACACAGTCTACATGTGTTTTGTGGACTTGGAGAAGGCGTTCGACCGTGTCCCTCGGGGAGCCCTGTGGAGGGTTCTCCGAGAGTATGGGGTACCGGGCTCTTTGATACAGGCTGTCAGGTCCCTGTATGACCGGAGTCAGAGTCTGGTCCGCTTTGCCGGCAGTAAGTCGGGCTCGTTTTCAGTGAGAGTTGGACTCCACCAGGGCTGACCTTTGTCATCGATTCTGTTCATCACTTTCATGGACAGAATTTCTAGGCGCAGCCAAGGTGTTGAGGGGATCCGATTTGGTGGCCTTAGGATCTCATCTCTGCTTTTTGCAGACGATGTGGTCCTTCTGGCTTCATCAGGTCGTGATCTGCAGCTCTTGCTGGAGCGGTTCGCAGCTGAGAGTGAAGCGGCCGGGATGAGGATCGGTGCCTCCAAATCTGAGGCCATGGTCTTGAGACGGAAAAGGGTAGAGTGCCTTCTCAGGGTCAGGGGGGGTGTCCTGCCCCAAGTGGAGAAGTTCAAGTATCTCGGGATCTTGTTCACGAATGGGGGAAGAAGGGAGCGGGAGATCGACAGGCGGATTGGCACAGAGTCTGCCGTCAAGCGGGCGCTGTACCGGTCTGTCGTGGTGAAGAGAGAGCTGAGCCAAAAAGCGAATCTCTCGATTTACCGGTCGATCTACGTTCCCACCCTCATCTATGATCATGAGCTTTGGGTCATGACCGAAAGAACGAGATCGCGAATCCAAGTGGCCGATATGGGTTTTCTTATTAGGGTGTCTGGGCTCTCCCTTAGCGATAGGGTGAGAAGCTCGGTCATTCGGGAGGGACTCAGAGTAGAGCCGCCGCTCCTTCGCATCGAGAGGAGCCAGTTGAGGTGGCTCTGGCATCTGGTCAGGATGCCTGCTGGACGCCTCCCTGGTGAGGTGTTCCGGGCACGTCCCACCGGGAGGAAGTCCCGGGGAAGACCCAGGACACGCTGGAGGTACTATATTTCTCGGCTGGCCTGGGAACGCCTGGGGATTCCCCGGAAGAGCTGGAACAAGTGGCTGAGGCGAGGGAAGTCTGGGCCTCCCTTCTGAAGCTGCTAACCCTGCGACCTGACCCTGGATAAAGTGTTAGAAAATGGATAGATGGATAAATCTTTCTTTAAAGTTTTTCTTAGCTTACAGTGTGAACTAATTATATTTATTTAACCAAGTGAAAAATTGGTACTTGTGATGTATTTTTTGTAAATTGTGCCTTGCATTTATTTCACCTAATTGATGTTGTTCTTGTTTTTCATGAAGTTGTGTATCAGAAATGCGATTGAATGCTAATACTGCTGTTAATGTGCCAGTTAGTGGAAGCTGTTGCTTAGGAGCTTTAGACTACTATTATAGGAACCATTCATGTAACAAAAAAATATTTTTGCTCCATATCTTGAGCTTTTTTTTGTTTTTACAACTCAGAGAAAGTTTTTTTTTTTTTTTTTTTTAATCACCCCGCAAGCGTTTTTTTGTGGGCTCTAGTGGGCTGACGGGAAAGGGGGAAGGAGAGGGGTGAAGACATGCGGTAAACGTCGTCGGATCCGGGAGTCGAACCTGCGACAGCCACGTCAAGGGCACGTTGCCTCTGAATGTGGGTCGCGCTAACCCCTCCGCCACCACGGCATGCTCCAGAGAAAGTTATTTTTAAGAATAAAGAACACTTTTTTATTTGACGTACTGTGCTCTATTAATTCTGGCTTCACTTACAACATTGGTATCATTGTGGTTTAGTTGGAGCTAATTGTAAATATTTTACAGCTTTACACACCCATAACTTGACCAAGCTTTTGTACTTATCATTCAATGTTATTTTAAATTAGATCAAACAATTTATTTATTAGGGGAAGCATAAAATACATTGAATGCATTTAAACTGCAATTTATGAATAAACCCGAATAAAATCCCTGAAATCTGTTATTTTTAATTAAACTCTGTCACTTTAATGTATTAAACAGTACTATTAGTATAGTTCACATTTGTATGAAAACAATTAAAAGCAAATGTGTGAATTAGCAAAAACCCTGAAAAATAAAAATGATGCATCAGAAAAAGTGACAGTTTCTGTGAGCCTGTCAGTCACAGTGATGGATTATTACTAATTACATGGCAGCCCATGCTGGGAGTTCACTCAGACACACTGAAACATGGTTTCCAACCTGGATCGCTGGCTGAGCCCAGCTGCAGAAAAGCAAACCTTTCCCCCAGCAGCCGAACTCTCCCTCTAGTGACACCACCCTGTACGCCAAGTAAAGCTGCTGCAGTTTGTTTTTCATAATGCACAAATATTAGGCACTCTAAATAACACCAAGACCTGCAGGTGAAAAAACACCCTGAAAAAGTTTTTCTGTATTTTTCCAACAAAGTACAATGCACCATCTTTACAGAGAGAGGGCCCTCAGTAATTTTTCATGTGGTGCTAAACTGATGTGACAGACCTTGGCCCCAACCGATACGTCATCATAAAAGACATTGAGGGAAAAGCTGACAGCACAGAAGCACACACGGGGGATCTCTACATCTGCCAATAAAGTGCACATTCACTGGTCAAGGAATCTGGGGAATGCTAGCATGAGGGTTGGTGAGTTATAGTTTTGGTCTTTATGCAGCCAGAGAGCTTTAGCACTCTCTCAAGAGATACGAGCCTCTTCTGCGCTTTGCTTCTTTTTGTCTAGCAGATAGTGAAGCAAGTGCACCTAGACATTGAATCATTTGGGCACTGCACTCAAAAAACTACTTGGTTATTTCTTTTAACCATTTGACTGCTGCATTTTTACTGTTGGGACTGAAGTTGGAAAGTTTTTTTTATTTTTAACCATACATTGGTACATTGGTCAATGTGGAAGAAACCTTGTCTTTCTTCACAGACCGCCATTTTAAACTAAACAACAACCTCAACAATTAAATAAAGCACTGTTAGATGGCAAAAGGATGCTGCATAATAATATTCTTGCTAGCTAGTTATGTTAATGACACTAGGATCATCTTTGTTCACTTGAAACAGGTGCCACCAAGCATTTGCAATAATTAACAATACATTTCTTACATTGCTATGACTACCTTTGTAGAATTGTTTTACATCAGACAAATTTCAGGGGTTTTGTGTCCAACCAGCAACAGCAACTCAGTTTCATTTGGAACTCTGTCTGATTTTAGCTTGTTTTTTTTTTCAGAACAGGTCTTGCTTGTGATCTTTAGATCATTGTCTTCATATGTAGCTCCAGTGTTCTTGAGGTTCCATGGCATTTCCTGCAATAAGACATACTAGTTTGATTAATTACAACAAGTCCTTCAGGTCCTAAAACAGAAGAGTAACTCCACTCTGTGACATTAAAGAAACTGCTACTTCATTAAGCGCATTCTCATTGTTCAATAAAACCTTTAAACCTTTGTCTGGGTTAAAGGGCAGTCATGCATGTAGGCCAGGTATTCAAGCAAAACCATGGCAGCTTCAGCCACAGGATCATGAAGAGAAGAGAACTCTATACGTAGGAGACCAGAAACGTTAGCAGAGTGGAAACTCAGCTAGCATACGTAAACACACCACTCCTCTTTATGGCTGGGGGACATGAGGAAAATCAAATATCCTGATATATTTTTGCTATTACAATACACGATATATATTACAATATTCTTAAATGAGCTTCAATGTTATTTTAAACTAGATTATTTGCAGCATGTCACCCACGCAAGTTCCTGCCCCCATTTCCCTGCTAGACTAAATGTAAGCTCGTATAAAAAAGGATGCAGTGTTTTGCTATGGACTGTCTACACTAAGACTAGATAACAAGGTCAGAAATAAGTTTTAACTAAGAAAAAAACAATAACGAGGGAGAGGGAAGAAGGTCAGTTGTGCTTGACTTTGACAAACTTATCAAATAGATGTGCTGTGGAATAAGATGTGTTTTGGTTCAGCTTATAAATAAAAACGGCGAAAATTGACAGATCATCAGTAAAGCAGGTGTTTAAATTAGAAAATTTAAACAACCACTGCTGGGTTAGCGTGGCTAATAGCAGCGGTGGCTAATTTACCACAGCAATCACTTATTAATAATCTCAAAATACACAACAAGCCTAAAAATATAAAACTGTAATGAACTGAATGTTCTGCTCTATGTGGGGTTAATGTTTGAGTGTTATTGGTGCTGAATCCTGATACATAAAGTTGTGTTGTTGCCAGTTGCTATGGCAACAAGTCTTTGTGTATTGTAAAGCTCAGGTAAGTTTCTCATGCTGTAGTAAATATATGAGGTGAGGCTGGGAGTGAATGGCCCACTGATCAGCGAAAGCATGAATAAATCTTTGGTCAGATTTTGGTTGTCCTGGGCATGGCTAGGCTGCAGACCCAGTCTGGCCATCGCCTTCCTCTGCAGTTCTGTTCGATTCTCATCTCTCTTCAGTGCTCTGTCTGGGATTTCTCCCTTTGAAGTGGATTGCCTTAGGTAGAATTTCAACCGGACCAATCGGTGAACAGGAGAAGTTGTGAACAATGACATTAATCTTCTGCTCCAGATTGTAGTCTGCCTGTAGTTTTAGCAATGGTAGCAGAGGAAGTGAAGGAAGTTGCTGATCACGCTTCCAAATGTTGAATTAATATTAACAGCCATCTATTTCGGTTTGGTACTTCTCTCTTCACAGTTCTTAGCGAAGAACTGGCACATTGGGAGGTTGGGTGAAGATGGGACAAGAAATGTCAGCGTTTTCCTCCTGGTCATTTTACATCGGGACGAATAAATTAAACGTAACTCATGGCATTTTCCTCTCCACTCTGTCTCTTAAAGCTGTTGTAAAATAGGGGAAAAGGGTGCCAACCCTTCCCTGCTACCTTTCACTTCCCCAGCGGTGCTCCTGCGAAGATCTTCAGGAGTCTAAACAAGCAAAGACACTTGTCAAGTTTTGAATTTACTGCCTAGTAGATCTGTAGTTTTTTTTAGAGCAAGAACGGAGGGCACTGTCTGATAGGGTGGGAGACGGATCATTTGGACGCACTGGAACTCAACTCAGGGTGCAGCAGCAAAGACCCAACGCTTCCTCAACCCTGCCTGCATGTTAATGCAGCAGCACGGAATAGAATGAGACAGCCAGCTTGACTGCGAGGCGCTTTGTTATCATAGAAATCAAAGCAACGAGTCTTCATCGCTGGGAAATTTGCACAGATTTCTACAGAAAGGCTCATACAAGTGACAAGAGCTCCCAACTTCACCGCACCGCCTGGAACCAGCGCGTTTTATCCACAGGGGGTGAGCTGCGTGAGACCCTCACTGCTCCTCTTCTTCTTTTAATGTAAATTTTCTTTTTCTTATTTCCCTTTTGACGCGACATTTCACTGCGCCGATGTGCATGCGGCCACGCAATGACGCACTTGCGGCTTTTGGCCGCGTTTCAGTGATCTCATTTCGGATTGTTCTTATTTTAAGGGGGGAGTTTAGAGATGGCGCACCGGAGTGTCCCGTTTTCTGACAAGTTTCCGTTGCTGTTTGGTATGTTCGTCATGTCCGCCCGGCTTCACGCGCGCCTCTCCGTGTAGAACCAGACGCGGATTCAGAAGTTGGCCGGGAATAACAATAAGAGGAGTGCGCAGCTCGGAGGACGAAGAGCAGAAGTGACAGCGGCGTTCATGGGGTGCTTGGCGGCTGAATTTACTACAATCATCCGCATCTCTTTGCGAGGAATAAAAACTGCGAGGGGGGTTCTGCTACTGCCCACCCTCTCTTCATCCACACACTTTTAAATTTTTAAAACATTTTCTGTAGTGAATCCAGGCTTCTGGCGCCGCTTCTGCGCAAAACTTGGCCAGATCCGGGAACATTGTCGCTTGTTTGCGCAGCCTGGATGGATATGCGGCTGACGGAGGGAATTTATTATTATTATTATTAAAAAAAAAAGCAAGGGGGGATTATTATCAGTCCCTCGTCCATTATACCCTCAAAATGGATGCCTACGTCAGGCTTTGGGGACGCCACTGGATAATCGGCATCTGAGAAGCGCTTACAGGCGTTTAAAGTTTGGATAAATCCGAAGTGGCTGACAGGCTAGAATGCAGTCTGCGGCCAAGACGCTGTCCGCAGGTGGAGGGGCGTCGCTCTGCTGCCTACTTCTCCTCTGGATCATCTACTCGCACTTGCTCAGAGAAGGTAAGGGCGCTTCCAGTCAGCCTCTAAACTACTTTGCCAGCAGCAGCAACAACGTCTGTACGGACTGACCGGGTTGCAGCTGCACGGTGTGGTCAGGTCCTTTTATCTGAGACAAAAAAACCGTCCAGTCCAAGTAAATCAGCCTGCAGCGATCTGTAACACATCATCACTTTATTTATGCTCTCCTTTGAATGATATCTTTTAAATATAGTTATCTATCTATTGCAACGTAACTGTAGAGTCTCCACATTTTGTTAGGATGAAATGCTTGACAGTGAAAGTGGTAACTTTTAGTTTGAAATTTAAAAGATAATAGAGATAAACTAAACAGCCGATTTTCAATTGTGCCCTGCGACAGACTGGCGACCTGTCCAGGGTGTACCCCGCCTCCCGCCTGGAACGTAGCTGGAGATGGGCACCAGCAACCCTCCCGACCCCATTAGGGACAAGGGTGAACAGACGATGGATGGATGGATGGATTTTCAATTGATCGGCTCTGATCAGCTCTAAAACGTCTGATTTTTCCCCTGTTCTTTAAATGCATCAGAACTAAAAACACCCATTGATATATATTAGCACATAAACAACATGAACTCTGTTGCACTTTCCGAGTTTCATGGAAATTAGATAAAGGTTATTAACACTGCTGGGTGAAAATAGAGCTATTTATGTTATTTAATTTTGTTTTGGCGGTTGCAGTTGTGCTCAGTTTCTTTAAAAATGTTTCTTTTCCAACACCACAATGTCACTGCTGGCTCTGAACATTTGCATCTGTCACTAAAGTCAAGATCAATTGTGGACATAAACTAACTGCAAGTTCAGCAAACATATTATTGGTAATAAGAGTTTAAATAGACAGGATTCAAGGTAGCCTAGCAAATATTGCATGCAATCCTTTGAGATTGCAGTATTGCAAAAAACAATATTGCGATGAAGACTGGGGATCTGCAGCTTGTACAGTTAAAAACAACATGATTTTAGTTATTTTGCAAAGTCCTGAGGCAAATATGGACTGATGCCATGGGAGTGATTATTATTTACTGAAACTGCATAATAATAATAAATTATAACAAAAAAATTAAATAATAATGAAAAAACAAAAAGATAATCTCATAATTATTTAGACAGAAAATTCCATACTGTTATCACTTCAATATTATTCAACGGTAAATGAAATAATGCCTTTCTATATTGGCTGTATGAACATTGCTCTGCTCAAAGCATGAGTGTACAGCAGTTAGCTTTCTAAAATATGGCTAGCACTAGCTTAACGCATTAGCTATTATCAGGTAAAAGGCTAACGTTAGCTTTGGTAAAAATTGTTTTGTGTTTTAAAGTTATTAACAAAACCCTTTGATATTAAAATAATTAGAAAGCCTAACATTTGGTTTAATGAAATAACAAAAATTGTTTGAATAATTAGATGCCTTGGCATGTAAAATGGGTTAATGTTCTTGAATTTTTAGCTACGTTTAAAAAACTACACTTTAAGAATAATAAAAAAATTTAAAAAGCTGCTGTACATATTTTTCTGTTATGTTTTAGTCATTGGAACACAATAAATATGTGAAAACTGAAAATTGGTGTTCGACCGAGGAAGAAAGGATTAGTGTAATTCTCAGTAGCTCCAAGGTTTTAATGTTGTTACAGACTTTTCCCATCATACTCTTTGTTACAGTGGATCATATTTTAATATTGGAACAACGTTCCCATTATTCCTGCTGCAGACAGAGGAAGCCCTAATTTCTGCTGTCACAGTTTTATATTTGTGCTTCAGCTTAGGCTACATCTGTCAACACCACACTTTGCTGCTGAATAAAACATCCAGTTACACCTTTGTTCTGACAAAGAATAAAAAGCAAAACGATGTTTCCCTGCACATTACTGTATTTGATTACTGCCAGTGACAGATTATTTTGGATTGAAGTGATATCTCATGCAGTGGAAGAGAATATTTAAAGTGCTGGAACTTGTTGGGAGATGTTAAACACCAAGCTTGCAGATTAGATCTTTTAATCAGCAGTGGCCGCCTGCATAATTATCACTATGGAGGAGGGACAGTGCACACATCAACGTCTTTGTCAGCTTGTTGAAAACAAAAGTAGACAGCGATGTGACCTATCATTTCCTTTTTTTTTTATCCAAACGTTTATAGTCATCCCTGATCCTCCTCTCAATTCTTTGCATCTCAGAGGAAGCCAACCCAACATCAGCCATGTTTTATTGACACGTTTTCCATCTGAAAAATATCTTAACGCATTATTGTACAAATTGCTCAATCAATTTGGTTAACTTTTTTCTCATTGATATAGTCTCAGAGTAAATGGATAGTAAATCCTCTGGATGCGATTGTAAGGCTGACATTCTCTATATGTTCCAGCCTTGTTGTGATGGACCGAGCAGTCAAAGGAGAGCCATGCACAAGTTTAAATTCAAAAATAATTGTTTTTTATTTAACCCAAAACAAAAACTTGGGAAAATAATAAAAAATGATAAGGTTGGGCCCATAAAAGAGGTCAAGTAACACAATTCAACTCATACTGACTCAAACAAACAGGCCTACCTAAATGAGACAAAGGGGAAACTTAAATACTGGCTGATCAGGCCACATAGAAGACACAAAGGGATGAACACACACAAAAACCTAACTGAAGTCAACATAGGAAAATCCCATTCCGCCCCTCTTGATGATGAGTAGTGGTATTAATCAATTTGCAGTCTCGGTAGGCTTGCTCCACCCCTTCTCCGCCTCTCTGTTCCCTGAAGGACTGGAGCACTGAGGTAAATTAAAACAAACAAAGATTAAATCAAGCAAAACATAACAGTGTAAACTAAAATGCGTGCATTTATTCTAGAACACAGTGTTATGATGTGTTACATTCTAAACAAAAAACAGTTATTCTGCAAATGAAATCCTAGATTTAAAGAAACAATATAGAAGTATGGTGAGATTGTCTAAAATATTGTGTGTTGTGTTACCACATTTAAATGCAGCCATCACACTTGTATTCTCAGCTCTTTGGCAAATCTTAATGGCAAGATTATCTGTACATTCCATCTTTAAATCCGACTAAACTCTTCCTTTGAAAGTGAATGTCAAAGGATCTGAACCGTTCAGATCTGTGAAGCTGTAAAAACTTCTCCACTAAATAGTGTTGTCGTTGTCATGACCTGGTAGTGTTTAGTTATAGTCAGTTCACTGATGGGAAAATTATTTTGAATATCTGGACAGCTAGTAATTTTTTCAGTGCATGTCTATAAAGGAATATTTTTTTTTACTAAACACAGCAGAGCACATGCTAACAGAACAATAATTTGAGAGTAAAACAGTGAATTTGTTCCTTCTTCAGTTTGCTGTGTGTATGTCTGAGCTCAGCTTGGTTTGAATTGTCTGTTTTACATACACCTTTTTTTACAGTGTATGCTTTACATACACTGTAAAATCATAATTACAGTGTGACAGTGATTTGTTTGAATAATCCAATTTATCCTGCAACAATCTGTGCCGTTGCCGGGCTGTGCTACATGAGCTGTCGAAGGAAATGACAAATGGCATTTCAAGAAATATGTCTCCAGGTTGTGTTGCTACATTCTGAAAGTGAATCACTCCAGCTTTACAATCGGCTTTCACTGATGACAGACTCATACAATCCCACTGTTTTCCACAAACCAGACAGAGTTTATCTTTGAAAAAGTAAGTTTGATCGGATTACTGTTTACTCCTTGAAACGTAACTTAGTTACATTAAAAGTAACTTTTTTAGTTACTCTCATCTACGGCTGGGGGATAGGAGGAAAATCAAATATCCTGATATATTTTTGCTATCACGATACAAGATATATATCACAATATTCTTAAATGAGCTCCAATGTTATTTTAAACTAGATTCCTTGCAGCATGTCACCCACGCAAGTTCCTGCCACCATTTCCCTGCTAGACTTAAATGTAAGCTCATATAAAAGGGATGCAGTGTTTTGCTATGAACTGTCTACACTAAGACTAGATAACAAGGTCAGAAATAAGTTTTAACTAATAAAAAAACAATAACGAGGGAGAGGGAAGAAGGTCAGTTGTGCTTGACTTTGACAAACTTATTTTGGTTCAGCTTATAAATAAAAACGGCGACCAACACAAAAACTGACAGATCATCAGTAAAGCAGGTGTTTAAATTAGAAAATTTAAACAACCACTGTTGTGTTAGCGTGGCTAATAGCAGCGGTCACTAATCAACTACAGCAATCACTTATTAATAATCGCAAAATACACAACAAGCCTAAAAATATAAAACTGTAAAGATCTGAATGTTCTGCTCTATGTGGGGTTAATGTTTGAGTGTTATTGGTGCTGAATCCTGATACATAAAGTTGCGTTGTTGCCAGTTGCTATGGCAGCAAGTCTTTGTCTTTGTCTTTGTAAAACCGACAGAGAGCGAGAAAAAAAATAAACGAGTAGTTTTGAGGTATTGTTCCCTTTGCATAGCACTAAATGAATCCTACCTACGTCTCCAGGTTTCACTTTACCAGACTAGTTCTACCACGGCAGTGCGGCTATGAACGGCATGTAAAAGAATACTCTCATAGGTGGTGAAATAAATTTGTGGTACAATCTTTTGTGGCAATAGTTTTATAAACATGTTTCGCAAATTACCTCATTTTGTTCGACATCCTCCATATAAAATCTGAACCATTGCCAAATTATTGACCAACGCCGTTTCTCTTCATAAGTAGACTAGTTCATCTGATTCCTCTTCAGTTACTGTCTCATTCACGGCTCGCCTCAAACTCTCGCTGTCACCAAAAACACAAATGACACAAATTTGTCACAAATGCCATTTGTTTCTCTACGCAGCATGATTGGTAGAAAATTTTAAGGTTATGAGGGGGAGGGACTAGTGATGCATTCGTAGGGTGTCGGTGAACCATACTCACAGTGAATTTGACACCAAAAGTTTATTATTTGAACGACAATTTATACTCGATGATTGCGATATAGCCATTTAACTATCGTAAATTGAAAATATCGCGATACATTGAGTATACTTGATACATTGCCCAGCCCTACTTTCAGCAGCTGCTAACAACAATGCTCCACCACCTGTGAAAATTACATTGATCTTTGCCAATACTTAATTACAAGTTATTTTATAATGCTAATATCAACAATGTGTCTCCACTTATATGATTGAACTGAAGGGGAGATTGTTTAATCTTTAGTAATTTGTGTGTGTTTTTGTGTTCCAGTATTGTCTGGAAAACTATAAATAGGTTTTTGGCCCCCTTCCCCCCGCCCCAGCGTCCCAGTTGTGCGTTACAGCCCTGCGTTTGGTGTCAGAGTGGTGCTCACAGCGCTCCTCTTGCTGCTCTACAATTCAGATGTCCTGTTGCACAGATTTGTGACACTTAATATTATGGTGTTTAGTTGCACAACTTTACGGACACATTCATTCGTAGCTGTTGAAACTTTAATTTAAATGATGTCCTTGTTGGATAACAGTTACTGACTGGATACTGCATCTGATCTGACTTGTGCATGTACATATGTGTGAATAAATTGCAGCCTAGAGATCAATTAAAAAAGAATGAAACAAAAATTAGGGCAATATCTATCTTATCATTTAATATATAAGTGAGCCAAAGAGCCATTTCCGCCAGCCTCTAGAACCGCCTATGGGCTGCAGGTCTGAGGCATTTTGTTAACATGTTTTCCTTCATTCTTACAGCTTGATGGGAAGTCAGGTTACCTAAACTGGCAACCCACATTAATAAAATAATAGTGAAATAACATTGACCACATAAAACTATTTATAAAAGATATCAACATTTTTCATACCCTAGCAAACTAATTTAGAAAAAATAAACAGTTTCTCTTCACAATATTTATTTATTTACCATTGAACTATGATTTGTTCTTTAAATTGCCCTCTAGATTTTTTGGTCTCAGGAGGTGATTGAGGGATGAAGAGACATTTATGTCTGGTCCTTCTAGGTTCTGACAGGTCTGCAGTGTTCCTCTCCTGACCCATTCTGTCAGATATCCCTCCATGCGTCACTGAATATCGCCGTCACCTTCTCTTTTTAAATCACCCCTTTGTAACTTCACTGAAATTGTTCAGCCTGAAATGTCTGGCCACTCATGTCTGTATTTTTTCCAGAGGTTTTGCTTCAAAAGACAATGTAGTATCGGTGGACATTTTAAAAAGATGCGGAGGGCGTGCTGTGGTGGCGTAGGGGTTAGCGTGACCCATATTTGGAGGCCTTGAGTCCTCGACGCTGCTGTCGAGGGTTCGACTCCTGGACCCGACGATATTTGCCGCATGTCTTCCCCCCTCTCCTTCCCCGTTTCCTGTCAGCCTACTGTCATATGGGACACTCGAGCCCACAAAAGACCCCCTGGAGGGGTAAAAAAAAAAAAAAAAAAGAAAGATGCAGGTTGAGAGCAGCTTACCTGTGTAGTGCCGTCTCTAGGCAACTGTGACGAGCATCCGGGGGTCCTATTAATGTCCCGCCATGACAATTTAGCTGTCCTTAATATATCATGTGTTATGTTTTGGTCATTATTGTTGAGATCTGTGTGACAGGTCTGTCTATCAGACATGTATAGAAATACCGTACAAATTGTGCCTGGTATCGGTTCAATACGGGACACAACAATTAACAGCCTCTAGTGCAGCGCCCCTATGCGTTGCATACAGCGTATACCCATTGATAACTGTCACATAGAAACGCTGGTCACTCCTCAAGACGCGTAGAGGAAATACAATTAAATTACAAAAGAAAATAGTAACGCACAGTAACGCAGACTGATTTCAATAAGTAACTGTAGTCTGACTACTAGATTTGAAATAGCAACTCGTTAGATTACGCTTTACTGAAAAAAGTGGTCCGACGTCAGTAACGCGTTACTAAGTACTGACATCACTGTCAGAGACGTTACTGTGCTGAACTCATGGGGGCTTAATAGTCTGATGTTCACTACCATCTCTGCGTTTGCTTAAAGATGGGATTGTTTTGATTGAAATTTACATTTCTCTCTGCATCTCAAAGTTGTTCTTTGCCTTTCGCATTACTACTTAAAGTTGCACTGTAACTTTTACAAAAATATTTTTCCATATTTGTTAAAACTGTCAATATGTGTGACAGTATAGTATGAAATCTGCAAAAAATCTATCTCCTCCAATCAGAGCCAGGAAAAGGGGCTTAGTGCTGTCAATCATGCTCAATGGGCCAGTGGGAAACAACTTACTGGTTCAGGAAACTGTATCCGCTGTCATCGGTGGCCATGCTAAATAGCGTTAGCATTCATGGCAGGCTATGTTATGATGAACTAGCTGTAGCGTAACAGAGAGCAAGGGGTGAACAGTGCGTAAAGGAGATTGATTGACAGCGCTAAGACCCTCCTCCAGGCTCTGATTGGTTGTTTCTGCAGTTATTCCTAGAAGAAGACAAAGCAAAGACATGATGATAATTTTAACAAATATCAAAAACATTTTCTATATAAGTTACAGTACATCTTCACTTTTAAGTGCATCAAGTCTATTTTCAGCAGCTTCCCTCTGCAGAGCCTTTTATCATTTACCTTTGCAGTTTGGCAATATATCTATGTAAAGCAACCTCCTTCATATGTTCTGAATGAAAGGACAGACCTGAATTACACTGTTAGCAGGGCATGCATGTACTGGGGTGTTTTCTATTTAAAAGCTGCCCTTGGCAATGTCACACAAGCGTTGCCTATAAACTTCACAAACATAACTAAACCAGAAGGACCTAGAAGTCCTGAAAAGTGAAACTATTCATGGAGCAGTTCTGCAGCTAGCTGGAGAACCAACATTTGGGGCAACCAGAGCACATCTCTGTTACCAGCAGTGTCGTGCTGCTTGCTCCTCTTTCTCTGCAACCCCACTGGTTGCTTGTGACTGTATAATGATGGTGCTTGAAGTAGCTTTGGGGATCGTCAAAGCTGAACACAGAGCTGATTGGAATATGCCCAGCTTTTTCAGGAGGACGATGCTGCCTGACTGGATGTTAACATGCATACAAAAGAGATGATCATATAAAACTTACCGCGTCTGTATGGAAGTCCTCTGTTCCATACAGGAGCCTGCTCTGGCTGCAGGCGGGACAGAGCAGCTGCAAGGCCAAACAAAGGTCAAACGAAGTCAATCATGCAGATGGTGACCTGTTTGGTAGACAGTATCCATCCATCCATCCATCCATCCATCCATCCATCCATCCTCCCTCTCTCCCTCCCTGGTTGTTTGCCATCCAACAATCCCTGGAGATTTGCAGATTCTCAATTTCAAGGTGTCAAATTACAAAGTTGAATTTCTTTTAAGTCATATTTGATACATAGAGCAGTTTTATAACAAATGAAGGTAACATAACAATACATAATACTGCCACTTTAAAAAAGGATTCCTTTAAAACATGCAGAGCTCACAACATTAAGCGGTTTTCTCCTCTGCTGGATTTGCAGAGCTGCATTAGATCACAGCGGACGTCATGTAGCACCGGGTCAGTCAAACAGATGTTTGACAGATGTCAGGCTCACCTGGAGTCCTGTTTCACCATACCTGCTGTGCCGCACACATCAAGTGGTGCTACGGTAATGAGATGAGTTTGGCTGCAGCTGCTTGACAAGTGTATGTCGAGTGGGTTAGGTCATCCTGTGTCGCTAATAACAGGCAGAGCTGTGAGATTAGAGCAGATTAAAAGGAAAAGTTAAGTCTTTAATGCTGAAGTTAAAACTAAAGCAGCAGTAGGAGATTAGTCTGTATGCACTAAATGGATTTACATTTATAGAACTGGTTTCTTTTCACTGTCTTTAATATGAAGTGTAAAGCAGTACCGTGGCAGATTTAGCATGATATTGTACTCCAAGGCTGATTATTAAACAAATTTTTTAAATAAATATTAGAGTATTCCCAACATTTGGCTCAGCATCTCGAGCCGAGATGCTGTCTTTAGATTCAGTTGCATATGAAATGATAAAAAAAGATTTAAATAAGCAAAGGAGGGAATTTTTCTGCCATGTTCTGGACTTACTGGAATAAAACATCTCTTAAAATTAAATTTCCTTGAATCTGTGAGAAAATATGTGAATTCTCTATTCTGAAGATCTACAGGAGATTTCAGACTATCAGCTGAACATTTTCCGTTCATCACTTAGAAGAAAAAGTTAATTTGATCAGATGTAAACAGGGACTTCCAATTTGTTTTCATTTATCAGGTCTGATGGAGAACGTTTCACTGCAAAAACAAAATCTTAAAGTATTTTTTAAATCTGGTTTCTAGTGCAAATATTCTCAGTTTACTTGAAATAAGACCAAACTGACAAAGATACAGGAGCTTGTTCTAATATAATACAATTCCTTAATATTGATGAAAAATTATTAGTTCCACTGGCAGACTATTTCACTAAGATATATGTCCGATATTATATCTGTCATGTTGGTTTCTATTTGTCTCGCCCACATACAGAACACCACACTGGAGAAACGGAATCAGTAAAAATAAGTTTATTTCTTTATGCACAGAGTAATCTGCTGGGATCGGTCTGGGTAGAGGGGGAAAGTCTCTTGGAGCAGTCGAAGCTCTGTGAGAAACAACGGAGTATGGGTGAGTTCACAGACGGTGGGAAAAGGGAGTGAAAACTGCAACAAATGGGTAGATCTTACTTGTATGGGTGAGAATATTCGGTCCGGGAGGAGTAGTCCGTGGGTTCGGGTTCCTTTATCTCTTTGTGAGTCCAAGTTCCAGGTTCTGGGCAGATAATAATCAAGTAGTTCCGTGAAGGAGCGGTGGAGAGCTGGCAGGTAAATTCAGGCAGGCCGGCGACAAGGGAGCGGTTCGGCTACCAGTCGGAGGCAAACCAGGGAAGACTTGAGATCCAACGGGGAGGTTTTGCAGACGGGAGTCGGGCAACCAGTGGGTACTGTCCACGGCGTCACGAGGGAAAGAATCCGGAAGGTAGTGATGTTACGTGATGTGCCGAGGCTTCGAGGTGTGTGTCGAGTAATGGAGGGGGCGTTTCCGTAAAGCGCGTATCGAGGCTTGCTTCATTTAGGGGAGGAGCCGAAAACGATGACGTCCGAAGCCTCGCTGCCCTGCTGTACCACGTGACTGCTTCGGGAAGTGGCTCAGAGTTTGGCGCGGGGTTTGACAGCTTTAGAAACCCCACAGGCTCCATTCATAATGTGGGTTGTTGTAGGCGAGTTGCGGTCAGTTGAGAGAGTGGATAGAGTTTTGATAGTTTGGATAGCAGAGTTTGGATAGTGGTTATTTAGTTTGAGACAGTTAGTTTGGTGTTTGGAGAGTTTAGGAGAGAGATAGACAGGAGATTTAGGAGCGCGAGGACAGGATAGGAGTAGGATGGAGCCGACGAGAAAGAGGAGGATTTCCCCTATATGGGAACATTTTGATTTGATAAGCCCTAACAAGGTAAGGTGAGCTGAACATTTGCAGATGCATTAGGTTTGCTTATGAGGAACTGTATTTTTCACTGTTTCTTATTTTCTGTAAAGGTGAGGTGTTTATTGTGCTCCAAGGAGTTGGGGTACAATAATAACACCTCATCCATGTAGTGTCAAAAAAGAGAAATCGTTTGAAACCAAAAACTGTGGAGAAATTGTTGTTTCTTAATAAAAATGCATGAAATCATCCAAGTTACACAAGCATTAGCCTATTCACGACCTCCTCCCTAGTTCCACAAGCACTTTCACTGTCCTCTGCCTGATTAAGCCCAGGCCATTTTTCTAGAGTCACAGAAAAACTTTATTACACAACATGCCATATCACATGACACTACTATTTTGGGAATAATTACACACAGAGGATACATTCAAACAATATTTTATTATACACATATGTGTATACATAATTTACGTAGACAAATGATTTCGTCCTACACCTTTTGTGAAGTCATTCCCAAGAGCCATAATAGACAAAACTTCAATGCATCACACGTGTTAAGATACAGCTGGCTGTGATTATACACCTGGCCAGTAGGTGGTTTCGTGTGCACATGAAGCCTCAAGAAATGAACCCTTTCTCGAACCAGTTGGCTCAAGTGGTTCAATGCCTCATGAGGCTTCATCTCACCATCACTACCGGAAGGAAAACCAGACTAGATCGTCACTGGGAGATCTACGGCGTCTCGAAAGGGAGCACCTGAAGGCGAGATACAAAGAAAACACGAGAGGAGTCACTCGGAAGGAAAAACCTCTGAGGGAACACTGAGACAAGTTCTGGGGGCTCAGAAATACCATTGCTGGCAAACACTCTGGCGACGAAGTACTGGCAGGCCGCTCCTCTTGTACTCTCGGCCTGATGAGATGATGAAAACCCGGTGTGGAGGAAAATCCACCAGTCTCCAGAGAGAAGGTGAATCTGACGCCATCTAGTGGCTGAAGGTTGAGTAAACAAAAGAAAACAAAACCCACAAAGAAACCCAGGAACCACCCCGCTCCACAACAATATCTGCCAATGAAAACTATGTTTTTTTTAAACCAATATTAAGGAACTTTGACTCAAAAAAGTTCCTGTATTATGTTGAACATTTTCTTGTAAATTGATTTAGTTTTTTTCCAAATGTTCTAAGATACTGACACTAAACTAGAGAAAAATACTTAATTTAGTGTTTTTGCATTGTTGCTAGAGAACATTAGATGATTTATGGAGATGGTTGAAGCAGATTATCAAAATGAACTGAAAGCATTGTTCTTAAGACATTACTGATATTTTAGGAGTTTTTATTTTTATTTTTTACCTTGGTTAATTCTTTTATTGTCATTTTGTAGCGTGTGGTATGAATAAAATGTCATTATTACCATATTAAATATTGTATATCTGAAGCTGTGAACCATAAGAAAAATGATCAGTTACATTATGTTTGGTGTAATATGAGACACATCGTGGCTGGTCATTGTTGATGAAAAGATGGATAGAAATAAAGCAGGACATCCTGAAAAAATGTGTTAAAGTTAACAACATTTGGTTCTGGGATGGAGGGTCAACTGCAGCAAAACTGGCTCCACAAGCAACGTATCAGCTAAAACGGAGTTAAATACAAAAACACTTTAGATTTTTTAAATAAAAATATCTGGAAAGACATGTATTTAACTAGGCCATCATAATTATTTACAGCTTTGTGTTCTGTAAAATCCTAATGAAATTGATTTTGTCAGTTGTAATATCAAAATGTCTACAGAAACTCAAGGGGTGTGAATACTTTGCAGGGCATTGCATTTGTATTGCATTTGTTTTCAAAAAGATGAAATATTCCTCCACCTTTTTAAGCTTACTGAACTTTTGGGGTTTTATTGAGAAGTTTAATTGGGATTTTTAGCTGCATGTCCCGAATGCTGTTCAGGTAATGAGCAAAGTTATTATCAGCTGCAGAAAACTTTTTTCTTCCTGGCATCACCTGGAGGCATCATGTCATCAGTGCTGTCAGAGAGGAGAAGCTGCTGCTTTCACTTAATTGAAGCTTCATGTCTGAAAGCAGCTGAGAGAAGTGCTGTTAATTTTCTGTTGTAGTGATGTGGAAAAATTACAGTTAGGTCCCACCTGCTAGTTGTATTACTATATGTTTATTCTAAGTTCTGTATATTCCCACCAAGTTAAAGCTGTTTGGGTTACATGCACAAGGTTGGACGTTGTTTTTCCCCAGCTGCATGGGAACCAGTCTGATTCCCATGCTTTGGATCCCTTATTCCTCTGTACAAAACTCATGTGTTGTCTCTGCCTGGCAGAGCTTTCCGTTTCAGACTTGCTTCATTATTGATTGTCCTGTGAGCTCTCTGAGTTGTGCACAACTCATGAATAAACCTGATTGAGTGATTTTACCTGAACAGTGCTTGGAAATAGTTTTTTTCCACGACATGTAGCTATAAAGACAAAGTGCTTCATGATTTGAATAGGCCGGAGCAAGAACACTGAGACTATAGAATGTTGTCCATCTGTTGACAACATTTGTGATTTATGGGATAAACTGTCTTTCCTAACTGATAAACATAATATTTATTTTAATATTAATTTATTTGGTGAGAAATACAATATTTTAAAAATGGAACCGTGTAAAGACATCAAAGACTATAACTCATTCTAGTGTGCGAATTAAACATTAGGGCTGCAACTAACAATTATTTTAGTAATTTCTCATATTAATTATTTGGATGATTAATCGATTTATCAGATTAAAAAATATTTTAAAACCATTTATCATGGTTAAATAAGTACCTTGCTGGTTTTTGTTAACATTTCCACATAAAATCAATCCAGCTAAAAAAAATAAATAAATACACAATTACTCAATGATCATAATATTCATTTGTTGCAACATCAGAGTTTACAAAAGTGTCAAATGGAGGGCAGTGTTTAACACCACTGGCCCCCCTCTGATCACGTTTTACAATTTGATAATCACAGATCAATTTAGACTGATTACTTGCACCGTGAATATTTCAGATATTTCCCTCTGTGTTTTAAAGAGTGCATAAAAGATTTACTGAGCTCATATCTGATGCTGTGCATGCTAACGTGATTATCATGCTATCTAAAGCGCTGCTTCGTTGGCAGCACTCTTTTTTTCAGCGGAGAAGTGAAAGATAAGATAAGATAGATAAGATAAGATAAGATAAATCTTTATTGTCATTGTCACAAGGACAACAAAATTCAAAGGGTGCCATCAGTCGGTGCACATGCCCAAAAACAAAAAATAACTGTCTCACAATTCACACACAACAGTGAAGAGAATCATTTATGCCTCATATTGTGTGGCAGGGTTGTGATTAGAGCCTGATTAGAAACCGGTTTAGAATCAATGCCATGATCTCTGGACCGAGCTGACACAGCGGGACTCCGCTCCGTAGCTGTGTCATAATGAGGAGTAATACCAAACTAAGTTTATTGAAATTAATAATTAACAGCTCATGATCTAAAAGAGGGCACATTTTTAATACGTTTTGAGACAGAATCCTATTTTGCAACGTTGCTCCTTGCTGTAAAACATAGTAAAACATCACTTTCATCCTTAGCAGCCCACAAGTAATTACATTCTTTAAAGGGAGATTGTTTTAATATGGAAGTGGAGTCGGTGTCATACTTCATTCACTGCAGCCTGTCATATAATTTTATGGCAGGCTGCCATAAAATTCTCCCTGAGGAGAAGCAGAGCATTTCACACACAAGGTCCTAGTCTGGTTCCAGTTGTACTGGAGCGGTGAGCAGCAGCATTTAATGGGATTGCCTCTTAAATATGATCAAAGTATTTTGTCAGTGCGGCTGGACTGGCCTAATTAAAGAGGAAAACTTGAAAACTGAAAACCTAGAATGGATGGAATGTTTTATTGAGTGTATAAAAGTTGATGCTACTGATAATAAATGTTTTTTTTCTTTGTTCCTTTTCAGGGAATTAAAGTGTTTAGAGTTGAATAATTGCATCATGCCCACCAGGCCTAAATTCTGTGCTGAAACACGGTGACTCTGAGGAACATGGTGAAAGAGTCAGGCAGCCTGTTCAGGAACATATATTATGATATTTCTATGCTTATACTTTGATGGTCTGTAATGTGATCACAGCACATATATGTGTAGCACAGATTTACCTTCTTCTAAAAGCTTCACATCTTCAACCACTGTATCGTGTTAGCTATATAGGTTCCATTTCAATGCTAGATCACATAAGTGCAGAGAAAAGAGCTGTAAGACATTCAGAAATCATGTGGTTATTATGTCAGTTCATAATGGTGGCGGCGCCCTGCATGGCTGCGGCTGCATGGGCTCTCGACAACTTGCGAGTATTTGAGCAAAATACGCCGCCTAAAACGCTACAAACTTTGCATCCACTCAGTAAGTTAGCATATGATCGCCAGCGTCTGCTGGAATTATGGTCATCAAGTGATTTTGGACTCATAAATACGACTACTCTGGAGTGTTTATGTGATCTCGGAGTGCTACGGAGGCAAGACCCAGCGGCCCACAGCGCAGCGGACTCGCGTAGCAGCACTAGTCGGAGGAGAAAGCGAAGGCAGTGCGACCGGCAGCGGAAGCGCGGCTGTCGAAGTGGACTAACAGCTAAGCTAAACGCTAACCCCCACAGATCGCCGCTTCCGTCCATCTTCCTCTCCAACGTTCTCTCTCTGGACAACAAAATAGACCATCTGCAACTAGAACTGTCTTCAAAGAGAGAGCTGAGGAACTGCTGCGCTCTCATTCTGACAGAGACATGGCTCAACTCGTCCATACCGGACAACGTTGTTAGCCTGGAGGGGCTCGCTACATTCCGCGCAGACAGGAGCAGCGCTCTCAGCGGTAAAACCCAAGGAGGGGGGCTGTGTATTTACATCAACAACAACTGGTGTAAAAATGCCATGACTGTCGCCAATTACTGCTCCCCGGACATCGAGCTTCTGACTGTTAACTGCAGACCATTCTACCTGCCCAGGGAGTTTACTGTTGTCAGCATCACTGCTGTGTATGTGCCCCCCTGTGCTAACACTAAAGAGGCTGTGAGTGTTCTCTACCGGACCATCAGTGAGTTGCAATCCTCATACACAGAGGGCGTTTTCATTATTGCTGGGGATTTTAACCAGGCCAACATGAAGACTGTTCTCCCTCACTCCCAGTATGTGGATTTTCCAACCAGGGGAGGAAATACTCTAGACTTGGCCTACACCAACATCAAAGAAGCCTTCAGAGCAGCCCCCCTCCCCCCCACCTTGGCTCTTCAGACCACCTATCTGTTATGCTAATTCCTGCATACAAGCCCCTGCTGATCAGAACAAAACCTACAGTGAGGCAGGTGAGAGTGTGGACTGAGGGGGCCATGGAGGCACTCCAGGACTGTTTTGAGTGCTCTGACTGGGAGATGTTTAAGGCAGCAGCCACTTACAATGACCAGATCAACATCGATGAGTACACCATGACTGTGTCAGCCTACATCAACAAGTGCACAGAGGACGTCAGCATCACTAAGAACATTATCACCCGGGCCAATCAAAAACCCTGGATGACTAAGGAGGTACGGGAAATGCTAAAAGCACGGAACTCAGCCTTCAAGTCTGGCAACAAGGAGGCACTGAAGACAGCGAGAGCCAACTTGAACCTTGCTATCAGGTTAGCAAAGCGAACCCACAGTCAGAAAATACAGGAGTTCTTCCACGATACCAGCAACATCAGGAGTATGTGGCAAGGCATCACAGATTACAATCCATCCTCCCCCCCAGTGGGCGAAGTTGATGCTGACTTTCTCAATGGACTCAATAACTTCTTTGGGAGGTTCGAGGCACTGAACAGTACTCCGGCAAAGAAAACTGTTCCCCACCAGGAAGAGGAGGCATTCTGCCCGGACACAGCCGATGTGTTGAAGATTCTGAAAAGAGTCAACCCACGGAAGGCCCCAGACCCCGACAACATACCTGGGCGGGTGTTCAGGGAATGCGCAGGTCAGCTGGCTGGTGTCCTAACAGACATTTTTAACACCTCACTGGACCAAGCCACAGTGCCAGCCTGTCTCAAAACTGCCTCCATCATTCCGGTGCCAAAGAAACCTCAAGTCACCTCTTTCAACGATTACCGGCCTGTGGCACTGACTCCCATCATGATGAAGTGCTTTGAAAGGCTGGTAAAAGAACACATCGTCTCCAGACTCCACTCCACATTTGACCCGTTCCAGTTTGCCTACCGCCGAAACCGCTCTACTGAGGACGCTATCTCCTCCGCCCTACACCTGAGCCTGGCTCACCTGGAGGAGAAGAACACTCATGTGCAGATGTTGTTCCTGGACTTCAGCTCAGCGTTCAACACAATCATCCCACAGCATCTGGCAGAAAAACTGGGACACCTGGGCTTCAGCACCCCCCTGCGCAACTGGCTGCTAGACTTCCTCACCGACAGACCTCAGTCAGTCCGGATCGGACAACACACCTCCGATGTCATCACCCTCAGCACAGGCTCCCCTCAGGGCTGCGTCCTGAGCCCTCTGCTGTTCACTCTGATGACACACGACTGCACCCCCAGGTTCGCCACCAACCACATCGTGAAGTTCGCGGATGACACAACGGTGGTGGGCCTCATCAGAGACGACAACGACCTGGACTACAGAGAGGAGGTGGAGCAGCTGGTGGACTGGTGCAGATACAACAGCCTGATCCTGAACGTTGACAAGACGAAGGAGATGATCGTTGACTCCGGCCCAGCCACGCTCCACTGCTCATCAACAGCTCGGCTGTGGAGGTGGTCAGCAGCACCAAATTCCTGGGGGTGCACATCACTAACGACCTCACCTGGACTGTGAACACCATGTCTCTGGTCATGAGGGCACAGAAACGTTTGTATTTCCTGCGGAGGACGAGAAGAGCACATCTGCCCCCGCCCATCCTCAAGACGTTCTACAGAAGCACCATAGAGAGCATTCTGACCAGCTGCCTCTCTGTGTGGTGTGGAGGCTGCAGCGCCTCCGACTGGAAGAACGTGAGGAGAGTGGTGCGGACAGCAGAGAGGATCATCGGGGCCCCCCTTCCCTCCATTCAGGACATTTCATCCCAGCGCTGCATGTCCCGAGGCCGAAACATCATCAGTGACCCCACACACATGGACTGTTCTCCCTGCTGCCCTCTGGAAAGAGGTTCCGCAGCATCCGGTGCAGGTCCACCAGGTTCCGAAACAGCTTTTTCCCATTTGCCATCAGACTGCTGAACTCTTAACTGGACTGCACTTAAAATCTGGTCTCCACTTTATACCTTGCACATGTACAGAGCTAAGTAACTTCCTTTTTACTGTCAGTCCTGCACTTTATATTTTATATTTATATTCATATTTTATACTGTATTTTATTTTTATTCTGGAGTAACCTCACAACATTGAAAGCTGAAAACACTGTCCTGAGCCGTATGCAACGAAATTTCGATCTGTATACACCCTGTGCATGCAGAATGACAATAAAGTCAGTCTAAGTCTAAGTCTAAACTCGAGCAGAACAGTGTGAGAGATGTGTGGAAAGGAATGAAGCACATCGCTGGGATGAAGGGGAAGGACACACAGACATCTTGGAGCCTGGATAGAGCAAACCAGTTCAACCAGTTTTTCAACAGGTTTAGCTCACCTCCTGCTACTCCCTGACCACCACCATCCCCCCACACATCCACACTGCCCCAAGTTGTTCAACCCACCTACCGGCATTCTCCTGCGCACCACCTCTCCTTCAGCCCCCCATGCCCCCTCTGCTCCCCCATCTCCACTGCAGACAACAACACCTACCCCCAGCTAACGGTGACTACAGGCCAGGTTAAGAGAGAGTTCGAGCGATTACACCAGGGGAAGGCTGCAGGACCTGATGGCATTACAACACGGATCCTGAAGACCTGCTCTGGCCAGCTGTGCCCTGTACTGGCACACATGTACAACCTGAGCTTGAGGCTGGAGAGAGTCCCGCTGCAGTGGAAGACATCACATGTGGTTCCTGTTCCCAAGAAGCCAAGGCCATCTGACCCAGAGGACTACAGACCAGTTGCTCTCACATCTCATGTGATGAAGGTCATGGAGAGACTGGTCCTGGCCCAGCTGAGGCCTCAGGTGAGGACGTTTCTAGACCCCCTGCAATTTGCCTACCAGCCCCACTTAGGAGTGGACGATGCCGTCATCTTTCTGCTGCAACGAGCACTTTCGCACCTGGATGGTGGAGGAGACACTGTGAGAATCACATTCTTTGATTTCTCCAGTGCCTTCAACACCATCCAGCCTCTGCTGCTGGTGAGAAGCTGCGGAGGATGGGTGTCAATGACTCAGTGATCTCCTGGGTTACTGACTACTTGACAGGCATACCACAGTTTGTCCATCTGGGCAGCGTCCTGTCTGATGTGGTGGTCAGTGACATAGGAGCTCCACAGGGAACTGTGCTTTCTCCCTTTCTCTTCACCCTGTACACCACTGATTTCCAGTACAACTCTGAGTCATGTCACCTACAGAAGTTTTCTGATGACTCAGCGGTTGTCGGGTGTATAGGGGATGGAGGGGAGGGGGAGTACAAGACACTGGTGGACGGCTTTGTGGAGTGGTCTGAGCAGAATCACCTGAGGCTCAACATTAGTAAGACCAGAGAGATGGTGATTGACTTCAGAAGGAAGAAGACATCTTCACGGCCACTGAAGATCAAAGGGGAGGAGGTGGAGGATTACAAATACCTGGGAGTTGTAATCGGCAACAGACTGGACTGGGCATCTAACACTGACGCTGTGTGCAGGAAGGGGATGAGCAGACTCTATTTTTTAAGGAAGTTGAGATCCTTCAATGTGTGCAGCAAGATGTTGGAGACCTTTTATCACAGTGTTGTTGCCGGTGCCATCTTCTTTGCTGCTGTGTGTTGGGGAAGCAGCATCAGAGCCAGCGACTCTAATAGACTAGACAAAATCATCAGGAAAGCTGGCTCTGTACTGGGACTAAGGCTGGAGTCCCTGGAAACTGTGGTGGAGAGGAGGACACTGAAGAAGGTTCTGTCTATTATGGACAATAAACAGCACCCTCTCCACCACATAGTGGACAGACAGCGGAGCACCTTCTCACATAGGCTGCTCCAGCTCTGCTGTTGTAGGGACAGATACAGAAAATCCTTCCTGCCACATGTCATCTCACTGTACAATAAAAGCTAAATCATTGTTCTGCACTAATCAGTCCAATTTTGCACAACTGCACTGTGGCACACTTGCTATACATACAGTATATTTAAATATACATATCTGCATTTTTTGAATCTTTGCAAGGACTGCTCTAAGTTGCTTTTTATATTAACAGCATTTTATATTTTCACAATTCATAGCATTTTATATTTTATTTTTATTTTATCTACAACTACTACTCAGTGGTAGTTGTTATTGTGTTTTGTCTCTATGCTGTAACTGCAAAGTAATTTCCCTGCTGGGATGAATAAAGTACTTCTATTCTATTCTAAATGCATGCGCTTGCAATATTTTACTAGTTTATATATGCAATCTTAGTCTTTTATGTATGTGTGTGAGAAAAAAAATAGTATGCGTTTGTGATATTTTAGTAGTGTATATGCTCAATTTTAGTATTTTGTGTGTGTGTGAGAAAAATTGTATGTGTGTAACATTTTAATAGTATATACGTATGTGCAATTTCAATATTTTGTGTGTGTGTATGAGTAATTTTGTTTACTGAGACTTCGTAATTCATTTTATTTGTTGTTTCTGTTGCTCTGTTTATTTATTTTGGATATTGAAAATGTCTTCCAGTCCCAGTGCTATATGTTCATTACAATTTAAAGTTTATTGATGTTTGAGAATGTGTTTTTGCATTATTATTATCCCATTACCATACCTTAAAATGCCCTCAAAATAACAATATTATTGTTTATCGCGATAACTTCTGGAACAATTTCTTGCCCAGCAAAATTTGTTTTCGTAACAGGCCTGTCCGTATAGCAGTTTTTTTCATGGTTGTGTTTTATGACTGTAAAAATTGCCTTAGGCTGTGATTTTATGTAAAAACCCACCACTGAGAACTGCAATCCATCTACTAATCTATTAATTAAGATGCAGGTTGGCCTGTGAGCAAACATTTGGTGACAGGATTGTAATGTGAAAGAGAGAAAAAGTCTGATCTGTGAAAAGATAAAAGGGAATTACCAAGAATTCCTCTGTGGATGACAAATATACACAACAGTGTTTACTTAATGATTACTAAGTTTCTGAAGTGCAAACAAGATAAATGTCTGAGAGACCGCCAAGTGAGCATTTTAACACAGAAAAACAAAACATTACAAAAAATGGATTCTGCTGTTCCCAGAAGATTGACAGTCTAAAGAATGACAATGCAACTCAAACCCAAGACATTCCTTTTATCAGTTCCTGTTTAATACACAAATCATTAACCTGTACCTTTTCCTAGTCAAATAATCAAAACTGAAATGGGTGGCATTTGTTTTGTTTTGGTGCTATGAGTAAAACATATTTGCACTGCTAAAATGCCTGTGCCTGGTAAAAGGCTGCAAACTGCAAATTACTTGTCTGTTAGAGAAAATGATTACAGCTGCAGCCTTGCATTGTAAACCCTGAATAGATCATGTTTATGGTGTTTATTCATGAAAAATAAATAAATGAATTAATCTCTCATGTAGATTGAATTTCCACCCACATCTGAAATGAGGTATTGGAGAAATAGTCTAATTTGCTCATGTTATCCCTCATGTGTTTGGCATTTCGATGTAACTGTAACCTTGCTGAATAAAAACACAAAGCATAGCAAGGCAGTGGTGTCCATCCAATGCCACCTTTTTTCTGTTAGTTCACTCTTATAAATATCAAAATAACATTTATTGGAGTCTAACAAACACATTTTCTGGCTGTTGGATATGAGTAGATTAAGGAGGATTTCTTTAAAACATTGGTTATCCAAACGGGCCTGACGTTTTTCCAAGGTGTGTCTGAATTGTTGCATAATCAGCTTACTGGGGCAGTTTTATGTAAAATTGATTTTTTTAAGCTTTACATCAAGTTATAATGTTATTCCCTGATCAAACTCAAACTAAGAGTGTTGCTTTGATTCTTTCATGGATATTTGAGAAATCCTTCAATCTCCATGGCAACCATTCAGATGAACAAAATGCCTGGTTGGACCGAAGGCGCAAGAGTTGCAGCTTTTTAGCTTCTGCCTCACAGAGCAGCTCCTCCCACTCAGCTCCTTCAGACTAACCAACAGCAATTAGCAAACATCTTATGGAACTGCTGAGCTCATTGTAGGAGCAGATTACGAATAACTGTATTGCTGAAAGATGTTGGGTCATGTGATTGCTCATCGGCCTATTTTGGTAGGAACCTTTGTTGGTGATGACAGGTGCGTTCCACCCAGAAGGGGGAAACAGTTTTTAACTGCTAACGTTAAACGCTGAAAACAATGAATGCTGAACGCTGCACTGCTGTCAACATGTTGGAGGAATGAATCGTTGTAAAAGGATATATGATGATTATTGCAGAAAATCATGGAAAATAAATGGATTACCTGCGCTAAAATCAAGGACGGCTCTGATTATAATTCAGCAGATAAGATAATGTAGCGACCCCGGTGTACCACCTCAGGGGCTTAAAGCCTTGGGTTAGCCTCTGGACTCATTAGAGGAGATGCTGCTCAGAGCTGCTGATAAAAATAAGGGGTTGTTCAAGGGGCCATGTTGGGATGACTTAAATACTCTAGTTGTAATACTGTATAAAGAACAAGGACATTTTTGAGTTTTATTAAAACACATAAAACCAGAATTAAAAAACTGCCACTCACTGTTATACTTAAAAAATTTGCAAATAAGCAAGATTTTGATCACAAACTTCTATGAGGGAAAAACCAAAGGAAACAGAAAAACAGAGCTAGCTTCCTTCATTCTGAAATTTAGGGAAGTGTACTTCCTTTTATATTTTAGTTAATAGAAAAGCAAACAGTAAGAGCAGAAATGCTTTGATTTACCGCTTTCACAGTACAGTGAATTCTCTGCCAATTTGAAGGTAAAACCGACAGACTGTAATAACGAGGAAGCATTACTTCTGCTTTGATCCAGAGAACAGACTCTCACTTTTACTGCAAATCAGAACAAATGTGAATAAAATATTTAAAAAGTGAAGATGCCCAATGCAAAACCTGCAGAGTGGGAAATGACTGCTGCGCTAGTTTTTATGAATAGCTTCTAACTGAATATGAATGTATGGACTGTTGCACACAAAGCACTAGTTTTTCTCAAAATTTCCCTTTAGAACACTTTTGGATAACAAAAAAACTGTTTTTTGACTCATGTCTTTTTTCGTAATGAGATAGTTAAACATCTCGATTCTGCGACTGCAGATATCACAGATTCATCTTTTCAGATTCTGCTCTTAAAGGAGGTCAGTGTGGGAACCTGGATGCTCACAACTGTTGGGTCATTTTATGAGTCATTCTTGTTGATCAACAACCCATTCAACCTTTGCCATTAGCGTGCTCATTTCATACTCACTTAATGAACCTCTGTGAGCGTTTTGGACTGAGCTGAGGCAGCAGAACCGAGGGCCAGTGCTTGGTGACTGACCTGACATGAACTGCTGCCACAGATTCTTCTCTGCTCTGCCTTCACCGAGCTCATTTCATTTCATTATCAACCTGAATTGACCTCTCAGGCATTTTTCTGTACAATATAAAAGAGGGAAAGAAGAAACTTGCTCTTGTCAAGAAAATCCGAGCTCATCCCACTTCCCCATGCTGGAGATTTTAGTTTAACTGTACTAATAAATAAAGTTATCTTTAAAATGAATCACTCAAGTGACATCTAGGCCCAACAGTAGACTTAAGTGTCAATAAAATAAATCTGGTTGTGTGTGTTGTTTTTGTCTCATGCAAACTTTGCTTTAATTCTACTTTTTTCTATCTAATCATAAGAAATCATAGTCAGTCAGAGAGAGTCATTAAACAGGAAAAGCAGGTTTCCTGGAAAAAGAGGAAGTAAGTTTCCAGCCTGCAGATTTATAAAAATAGCTGAGACTATTTCTTAGTTTAAAGCATGAAAGTTTTAAAGAATGAAATCTAAACATTATTAGTAATTGGATAAGATTCAAAGTAAAATACTTATATTAATATTGGTTTACTTGTAATAATACTTACACTTACATTTGTGAGAACACTTACAAGAAAAACAAGTAACTGTAACTTTGGTATTAAATAATTAGAATCATGGATTATTCTTGGTTTCTTTTCAGAAAAACATCTGTAATAACTCACATTAAGATTATAATAAGTATAATTAATAAGTTATGGTTATAAAATCATAAATGAATGCTAAATCAGAGAAGCTGAAGAAAATAAATGTAATATAAATGTGATTTTGACATTGAACTTGAAATGGTGTAAAAAGGTGTAACTGCAATTAAACGTCACTGATATGTTGGAGGTAGATGGTAGGTGAAGGGTGAAAGGAAGGGGAAAAGGGGAACTAACAGGAGAGCAGAGATGATCAATGCTTTATTTAGAAAATGTCGTGCAGGCAACAGACACAGGAGGTTGAGCAACCCTGAGACATTAGCACAGACATCATGACATGATGTCTCTTAAGACAGTGATGGATATGAGATCATCTGTCTAAGCAGACAGCCAATGAAAACACACCAAAAGGGTGGATAAACCCTATAAAAGGTGGGTGCAAAAGAGGAACCTTTTGTTGGATCCTCCGGGCAGCTTCGAGCCAAGATCGAGATGGACAAAGAACTCTGCAGCTGAAGAAGAGCCGGGGCCACAGAGCCGAAGACTGTCCTGTGCATGCATGGGGACCAACCCGTCTGGCCCACAATCTGTGGCTTCGAATCGCACTTCTCTCATCGGCTGGGTTCAGACCCCAAAGACAAAGATGAAGACAAAGGCAAAGACAAAGACGAAGAACTGGTGCCTTTTTTCCTGCCAGCACCAAGTCCTGTGTGACCTCACCATCCATGCGGAGAAGAAGCTCATCAGACCTACAGAGATCCCTGCCTTCGCCGATCAACATCTTCCTCCTGCTGCAGCACCTTCTTCATCATCAAGCCAGGTCTGGGGTTCGAAACGCCAAACTCCGTCCGTCTCTCTCAAAGGTTCCCTTTTTAGTTCTCAGTGTCAGCAGTAGGGAAAGATAGACTAGATGATTGATTTACTTATTTGATTATTTCTGCTACTGAATGAAGCTGTACTGACCCTTGCAAAAATGCCTTACTAATAAAATATTTAGCATAAAGAAAATCTAAAGATGTTGTGGACATTCAGTTAATGAGTCACCTTAAAGTTCTTTGATGGTTGTAAAATAGCTGTGATGTTTGATTCTGGAGAGGAAAAAGTGGAAAATGTTTTTAGGTTGCTGGTAGCCCATATGTAAAACATCATCCTTGGGACTCGCCCGAGTCACTAAAACCTACCTGGTTCAATAACAAATGCAAGTTGTAAAATAGAGAACGAGCGACCGTTAACAGGTGTGCTCTGTGAAACTAGTTGGCTGTAGGCTGCTCAGTTTGGCTAATTCACAGGGGGAAGAAGGGTGGGACACCTGGATGTAGGCCGTCAGATAACCAGGCGAATCGTTTCTCGAAACCAGCTTAAACAGAGTTTACTTCAGTTCTGGACAGGGTAAATCCCAGCAGATTTAGGAAACTCAATTAACCCGTTAGAAGGAGAGCTGGTAGCACATCTCCCCTCTCAGAAGAGGAAGTACGAGAGTGAGAGAGTAGAGACAGAAAGGAGGGGGGGGGGGGGGTGTTGCGCAACAACACTCTCCTTTTTCCAGCTCATTACAAAGGTGAAGCAAGTCTGCAGTGGTTTTATCTCAGTTTTCCAGTTCCACCTTGAAAAGAACCACAGAAATATTCTTTGCCTGTTCTTTCTATGGACATTTGCGTCTGGAAAAAAAAGTTAGTTTTAGATTGGATTTGTTCGTCTTACCTCATATTTCTAATGTTTAAATGCAGCTCGTCTGATTGTTAAGTGGCTATCTCCCTCCTATTACAAGATTTCAACAAGTAGCTGATTGAAAATGACAAATGAATCACCTGTGCTGTACCATTTGTTCTTCAAAGCAGCCGACGGCCTCTAGCAGTTTATTGTGATTAAAGTTTGTGTATCTGAAAAGTGAAACATTATTAACATCTAATAGGTTTACTGAACACACCAGGAAAGGCTGAATTATACTTTAAAAAAAAGAAAAGACAATTAAATGCAATCCCTCAGGTTTCCAAATAATCTGCTGAAATATAACCGCCACTACATAATGTGTTGCAGGAAACTCCTGCACAGGGTTTCATAAATGTAAACAATAAGAACTCCTCTTTTGTTTCTCCCGGCTATTAGACGGTTTTTGGTTTTTTTCCGCTGCGAATCGTCCGAGTTTTTCTGTGAAGCTCTTTGCAATGAACATCCCTGACGCTGAATGGAACATCATCCCCCCGGGACCCGACACTGGTGGTGGAGGCGATGAGGGATGCGGCCGAGTGAGTAGAGGTGAGGGGGTGGAGGTTGGTTGAGCTCTGCTGGAAAGCGAGAGACGCCATGGATGGTGGTCCTTTTCAGCTGGAACTCGGTCGGAGATTGGGCATGACTTGGATTTGGACCAGCGTTGGTTAATCAGCGGTGATGAGCAGGAAGCGCCTGTTGGATGATGCAGGTGGGGCTAAAGAGTCTTCCAGATTGAATTTACGCCTAGGCTTCATTATGCAGTATTCACCTTCTGATAGCTTCCTTCTGTTCATTTTTGTCACACCTACATACTTTTAGATTTTTTACTACTAATAATGATGATTTAATAAGAGAAAAATCCTATAAACTAACCAGACCATATGGAAACAGAAATAAACATGGAGGGGTTTTGAGCATGACACACATGTTCGACATCTTTCCTCAACTGCGATTTTGGACTTTAACTAGGCCACTTTTTTTTCTGCTTGATTTCTGAACCATGATCACTGTTATAGTTATAGTTCATATAGTTCTTAAGGTCTAGATCTGATCTAATGTGTTCTTTCTGCTGATTTTGTCCAGTGTTGTCTAGTTCGTTCTCACACTGCACTGAGTCATACAAGTTACACTCTTTGAAGAACACGTTCTCCTCCTCAACTGTGGGGGCGCTGCACCATGAATGACATGAAAAGATTTTAGTGGTTGTAGAATTTCTCTTATGTCTTTGATAAAAGACCACTATCCACTTCTCCTGTTAGTGCTAGGCTAGCATGTTTGCTTTGGTTGCATTTACCCAGAATATTCTGCGATGTAGTCCACTTCCTGCTTTTGGAGAGGTCTCCGGTTCGCTTGATATTCACATATGCATTGGAACCACACCAGAGTTCACTTCAACTAAACTGAAGTTTTGATTGAAGTGAAGGTTTTTAGGGGATCACAGTTAGCTGTTTGGTCTGCATCAGAGTTTGATTGATTTACACAAACAATCTAAACTTTCTAGGCAAATGAATTAGTTTGATTACAGCACACTGAACAGGGCTTGGAGTAACATCTGTACCCCTGTAAAACGTATCACTTTTCCATGTTTATTCATAGATAATATTTGTCACAACGGTGAATCCCTTTGCCGACTGCTTCTTCTTCATAGTGTAATGTGTTGCTCTTTGAGATTTTTGCCTCCTTCATGTCATCAGACCTGCAGTGGACTGGCGACCTGTCCAGGTACCCTGCCTCTCGCCCGTTGACAGCTGGATATAGGCACCAGCACCCCTACTGATCCCAATGGGATAAGGGTGTAAGAAAATGGTGTATGGATGGATGTTGTCACATGGGTTCTATTAATTATTTCTCAACTTTTCTTTGTTTGGCAATCATCAGGCCTTTTTCATTTGTGAAATGATGCTCATTTTCCAAAAAGTTTTGTTAATTACCATATTCTGTGAAAAAGATGAGAAGATAAAGAGCATTTTTCCTCAAAAGAGAAAATAAGGTGCACGAATATGTGGCAGGAAATGTCCTGCCCAAAGTTTCACTAATTAGTAAGAAGAAAATGTGAAATAACATTTTTGGTGGCCAGTTAGCTACTTTATTAGTTCATAACGGTGTCAAAACGTTACAGTTTTTCTGGGTACTTGGACATAAATTATAATAGTAACTCTCAAAAGGCAGCGTTGTCTGGGTGAATCATCAATCTGAGAGGTTCTATTCATTTGCAGTCTCAGTAGATCTCAACTCAGCTTGAAAATTGGTCTGTCATTGAAGCACAGAGCCCACCAATCTCCTCTTTGTCATCCAAGTCACATTTTACTCCTGGCTGTGGTACGTGTTTCCTCAACTCATTTCAATAGTCAAATAAAAAAATCCAACCAGTGAACTTTCAATATTTTAAATTATAGTCTGGTGCTGCCCTCAGGGCCCGCATAAAATTGAGATTCTGAACACAGGAAGGTTTGTTTCAAATGATGTGTGAGGTTACAGTTTTTAACAAGAGGAGGTGCTGTTTTGATTTTCCTTTCATTTTCCCATTAAGCCTCCTGATAAACCTTTCTCTGAGACCATGCTCTGCTGTGGTAATCTGTGGCTACTTTCAGTGTTCAGACTAATTAACTTCCAAATGTAGGCTATTTTTAAAAGGTGCTCAATGAATGAGGCACACTGAGTTTTATGGTGATATCTAAGCTAATTTTGATGAAAAATTCCCAAAAATGTTTTGTTTATACTGTGCTTTTATCAATTGAGCCTTTAGACTTCCTGCACAAATATTCTGGTGCACTGAATTTTTCTTGCAAATGTATATGCAAGATAAATTTGTCATGGTTTGACATTACTGCCACAAACTTTAATGTCATCAATTAACAAATATTCAATAGAGCAGGAAAAATTATAAATTCTTTGAGTACTGTACTGTCATGGAAAAAACACTATTTCCAAGCACTGTTCAGGTAAAATCACTCAATCAGGTTTATTCATATATTGTGCACAATACAGAGAGCTCATAGGACAATCAATAATGAACGAAGTCGGGATGC
This sequence comes from Xiphophorus couchianus, assembly GCF_001444195.1. NCBI lineage: Eukaryota > Metazoa > Chordata > Actinopteri > Cyprinodontiformes > Poeciliidae > Xiphophorus > Xiphophorus couchianus. The sequence goes on along the minus strand of NC_040228.1, from coordinate 194,083 downwards.
AAAGCTCTGCCAGGCAGAGACAACACATGAGTTTTATACCAAGGATAAAGAATTAACAACAAAGGGCGAGACAGCCTGGTTCTGATGCAGCTGTAGAAAACAACTTCCAACCTTCTACATGTAACTCAAATAGTTCTTTTGGTGAGAGTTCACAAGCATTTAGTATAACATGACTAGCAGATGTGACCTTATTGTAATTTTTCCATCACATTTCCCCCCTTTTGATTATAAATAAATATGATAATATTTAATACACACATTTCCCTCCTCAGCCATAAGACATAACACAACACTATCGTGGAAGGCATAACAAAAGAAACATATACGCAAGATACGAAAAACCTACCGGCAGTCCCCTAGTCTACCCTGCAATAATATCACTGTGTTTGGTAGGAAATGTTACTTTAGACTTAGACTTAGACTGACTTTATTGTCATTTTGCATGCACAGGGTGTATACAGAGGGGTTGCAAGATACCTTGCAACCCCTCCTTGCCAGGGAGGCGGTCCTCTATATGTTCTGTCCAGGAAAATTGTGGAGGTATCATACCAATGATTGAAGACATAAAAAAAACCAAGAAACCATAAAAAAAAAATTAAAAAAAATCTAACACAAAAGCTAATTAAGGAGGAGAAAAAAATTAACAATAAAACACATTTAAAAAGAAAAACAAACAAAAATTAAGCTTGGGGTAAAAAAAACCCCAAGCTTAATTGAAAAATTATATCTAATTGCATAAATCAATCTAAACCAACATCACAACAACAATCCATATTAATGAAAATAAGTGAAAAGAAGTAACATATTTCCAGATGAAACAAAATGTTAAATCAAATCATAAATGCATATGTAGAACATGCAGAAAGGACAGGCATTTGTTTTTGTGAAACATCGACATTTCTGTGAATTGCAAAGCAGTATAGGAAAGCTAAGCTAGGATACTAGCCTGAAAATATCAATGATTAACACCACTTAAAGACAAAAAACAAAAAATCCAAGTCATCAGAGTCATCACTTAGATAGGTAGGGTCACAGAACTTCTTTTTGTGCAAGTAAAGTGTACATCAAGAGATGAACATTAATGAAACTTTATTCTAACATTTTAAGTAGGGGAATCATACAACAAGATGAGATTAACAGTATCCCTAATACAATAAAACACCGGTGTGAGGAGTTTTAATAGGAGTTGTCTCCAACCGTTAACCGAAAGCCACGAGAACCAATCGAATGGAGCAGCATGGTCAATATTAAGAGCATTCTTCAGAGCCGTTAGGTTTGACAGTGCATGAGCAATAGCACCACCATCTTCATCATTAGCTGGGATAACAGTACAACAAGAAGCACCTACCATCACACAACCCCCCCCGTAGAAGCTGTTAGTTGATCTAGCACCATCCTATTTTGAAGAGTCATTAGCCTTAACGCAGTTAATTCAACTTTAGCCGCTCCAAGACCAACCAATACATCATTAACAAATGACTCAAACCTGTAATTCAAAGTTTCCACACGAAGCATACGTTTACCAACACCTAAGAATGGAAAGAAGGATAGGGCAACCTTCTCACCCTTACTCCACAATTTGCGATCTTCTGGGACATTCAAACCCCAAATTGGGTCATGCCGGGCTGTGGGTGATCTGCGGACCCGTCGGTGTTGCTCATGAATTTCTACACCGCCAACAACATAGGAATGTGTTGCTATAACTGGGGCACACCTACCGGTCCAATATGCTGGGAGGGCCAGGTATAGGGAATATCCACAGAGCCAGAACATATCAATTCAGGGCAAAGTGCCAAGTACACCTGGAGCCTGGTAATAAGGGGAACAGATAGTTCCTGGAATAGCTTGAGAGTAATTAAGAGAAGCATTGTTAGCATACAGAGTGCAAGGAACATGCACAGATTTGCAATATAAACGGGGTATATTGCCCATAAATGCAGGAGTGTGACCTATGAGTTCAACCTTGAAGTTAGAAAAACAGTAAAAATTTTACCTTAGGAGGAATGTGAACAGAGCCAATGAAAGGTTCCTCAAAGGAGGTGTTGGTGACCTGAAACACCTTTGTGAAGCTTCTGGAACCCTTAAGAGATGGAATTGGAGGAGAATTCAAAACCGCTGGGAACAAGTCAGAGACGTTTGGATAAGGCTGCGGAATCACCATTGGTGCGTTGGCAGCTAAAGGCATGTGTGAGCAAACATAGCAATTTGACCTCTTTTGAGCAATATACTTAGCATAGCGGTACCACAAATTCAAGGTGTAAGGAGTGGAGTGTTTAAGGTTTAAGTCAACAGTAGACAGCCAATTAATATCTCGCAGTTCATGTAGCGGAAACGTTTCTACCATAGCAGAGGGAAAGAAACCCCACCACCTGAGTGACACAAACAAACAACAAAAAAATCAGAAAAAACCAACACAAATATCTGTAATTGAAACAAGATGAAGACGTGAATGTCCTTGTTTTTTCTTCTTTCTCTCTCAGGAACTTTTTAAAAAAATATTTATTTCAATCTTCACTCCCCACTTCGACCACTCGCCAGTGAACCAGCAATAGTTCTTTGGTTGGGGAGCCCTGTTGACGTACAAAAGCAACCAATGTTCGTTGTTATGTTTGTCTTTTCCATATTCCTTTGTTTCGTCTCTTTCCTCTTCCTGAAGGTTGGGTGTCAGAGGTTACTAGCACTTAACACCAGCAGCAGTGAAGTAAGTTGTCCTCATCCAGAAAGTTGAGCGTCGTCCTCCTTGGTCTGATGTTCTGTCGACTGTTGGACACCAGGATGGGCGTTGTTTCGACCCTCTTATAGTGGTTGGCGTGCATCCACGTCGCCCTCTCTGTGACCTTAACAGCCACATGTGTGACGAGCAGCTCTGGAAATGGTCCCCGCCAGTTCCAATGCGTTCTCCGGAAGTCTTTCACCACCACCCAATCACCTGGCTTGACCTGGTCCTTGACACAAACGGGTAAAAGTCCATAATTTTCCTTCAAATCCAAAAGCAAACCAATTTAATTAGTTTAATTATTTATTTAATTAGACCTACATCATATTTCTTTCTTCTTTTTTTTTAGCCCAAAATCATCAGAAACTTTAGATAGCGCTTTTGGTAATGGAGACAGATCTGTTTGAGATAAAAAATATGCTTCAAAATTTGGATCTGTGGTAGGAATATCATGAATTGCGGTGTGAGGTGGCGAGGCAAATGCAGAAAACCCAGGTAAGAAGAATAATTGATTTTAATAAAGGAAACACAGTCCAATCAACGGGCAGCACGGCCGAGCAGAAGCCAGGGCTCGACGCCGGTAGCAACCATTAACACGAATGGACAACACGAATGACAGAACGCACATTAGACGAGGACCCGACAAAGACACAGACACACAGGTGACACTAAATACACGGGAGGGTAATTAGGGAATGAGAAACACCTGGGAGTAATCAAGGGGAAGACAGGACAACACAGAGACACAGGAAACTCAAAATAAACACACAGAAAAACACGGAACATGACACTACCCCCCCCCCCCCCCACCCCTCAAGGGCGGCTCCCAGGTGCCCAAAAAACAACCCAACGGAGTGGGCGGAGGCACAGGAATGGCCAAGAGTCCAAAAACAAACAAAAACTACCCACAGGGTGGAGGGAGGGAAAGGAGGCGGGAACCACGGAGGTGGTCCGGCGGCCATCCGCGGCGTCGGCGGCGACGAGTCCCGGGGGCCGCCCAGAGGCGGCAACAACGACGACGAGGAGTCCCGGGGGCCGCCCAGAGGCGGCGACGACGACGACGATAAGGAGTCCCGGGGGCCGCCCAGAGGCGGCGACGACGACGAGGAGTCCTGAGAGGAGCACTGAGAGGCGGGGCCTCGGGAGGAACACTAAGAGACGGAGACTCTGGAACACTAATCCTAGGGGGCGACAAAGGGTCACTGAACACACTAGGAAACGAGGAAGATGCACAAGGGTACTCGGAGAAGGGACTAGGAAACAACGAAGAAACACTAGGGAACTCAGAGGGAACACAGGGAGCCCTAAAGGATTCAGGGAGGAGACTAGGGAGCTTGGAAGAAGCACTGGGCAACAACGAGGGAACAGATAACCCACTAACTGGGGCAGGAAACGCCCTCAGCTGCGCCGCCTGTCGGCCAGGTGCCAGGCTGGCCGCCTGAAACCCCATCACTATGGGAACAGTGACTGCAGCAGTCTCATACTCATAATCAGCTCCCAATGAAACATTTAAAACGCAGCTTAAGTCATCAGGCTGTTTAACATCGGAAAAGGGAGAAACTAAAGTTTTCACTTCTTCAAGAAGTGGTTGTGAAAGAGTCGAATTTGGAAGCTTCCATTCATATACATAATTTAGAGCAGATAAGTCAAATTGCACAGCTGTGTGAGTCCAATTAGAATGTTACGTAACTTTTACACCCACCGGTGTTGAGACAAGATCAATCCTTAATCAGCACATCAATCTCGCCCTACAAGATTTACTGGGCACACATTACTGGACATGTAAAGTTTTGTCACGTGTGCTACTGCCAGCAATCAGCTCTTCTTTGCCAGAAACAGGAAAAACAGGAGACTCATACAAATCCTCATTCAAATTACCATCTCGAAAATAACCTAAGCTCTCAAACCGTTTCATGCGATAATTCTTTAAGAACTTAAATGTTTCAATTAGTGATGGGATTTTCGGCTCCTTTTCGAGATGCGGCTCTAATGGCTCTTCTTACTGTGGAGAGCCGGCTCTTTCGGTTCCCAAACGGCTCCCCATATATATTTTTGACATTATTAATTAATTAATAGCTTAAACCTAATTTTATAATATTTTGTTTCATTATTGACATTGTTAAACACTTATGATGAGTAAAAATGCCGCATAACAATGCTATAGCAATACCGATGCGTGTGATGTCCGCATGTGGCTGTGCAGGTTGTTTGTCGAGCCTGCACGATAGGAAATGCTGACTTTGCACAGTCTGCACTCTGCCCTGGAGCTTGATGTAGCATTAAAATGAGTCCAAATCTTGCTCCGTTTTCTGTCACTCATTTATTTTCACCTATTCAGTTCTCATACTGACTCCCCTTCTTTCTGTTGTGCTTCTTGACGCTGAGTGAGTGTCTGTACATAAACACCTGCCGACGAACGCTATACAGCTTGGCCAATTGCCTGCCGTTTCCACAAAAAAAGTGGAGATAAACTTTTTTTTCAGTGTTTTCCCGCCACATTATCAATTGAAACTATGTGTGATTGGTCCGATGTGTGGTGCACACGCTTGACATGAGGGCAGTGGACCGACCGAGGGAAAAAACTCTCCGCTCTAGCACTGGCAGAAGAGCAAAACGCGCAAGGAGAGGGAGGCAACGCAGGACAAAAAAAAACGATGTGGGGAAAAACTATCGGCTCTGGCACTTGCAGAGCACAAGCACAACGACAGGGAGGCGGAGAGACAGCGATATACTGTAGAAAAAAACCCGGCTCCCAAATAGGATCCTAAAACGGCTCCCATTGTGGAGCCGGTTCCAATCGTTCACTTCAAAGAGCCGGCTCTTAGAGCCGGATCGTTCGCGACCGACACATCACTAGTTTCAATCAATCAGTCTAGTAAACAATGTTCAGTAACACAAAACATACAAACAACAGTCACCCCAACATAAAACAGACACAAGCAAACGTTGCTATCAGAATTTGGAGTCAAAAGTCCATCAATCAAACATTTACATTCAAGTCCTCGTTTTGTCTATATTGTCTTAAATTGAATTTACCAAATTTACTGAAGCTTCAAAAAGTTTAAATTTTCTTTCAACAACATACATTAATGTTTGAATTCAACTCCAGGATCCTGTTTTAATTTTTAAGCTACTGTATGCACACATACAAAAAAGATCTCAATATAATTTAGGATCATAGCAACCAATTGATCAAATTTTTGCTGAAGCGTTTCATTAATTATTTTTATTTTCTAATTTTTTCATAACTAGAATTTCCAGGACAACAAAAGAACTTTTAACCTCTAAGTTCAAATTTATCACAGCTGTATTTAATAGGAACTTTCCCTTGTTCAATTTAAACGCAACCAAACATTATATGGTATACCAAAATATTATAAACACTGCAGTAGCAAGGATCTGTAATTCTTAACAATAAAAAAAAATAATAATCATTTAATTTATTTTGGATTATTTTATGTAACTCAGCATAGATTTTCAAAAGGAAGGAACAAATCTTTAAAATGTTTAGAGTCAAAGGACACTGGTATTTTATATAGGACCGCTTTGTAAGTCTCATTGATAACATTGTATTTACTGTCTGTGTCTGCAACGGTTCAGCTTTTAAATTATTTTTTTATTTAACTTTTCTTTCGGAACCATAATTTTGCTTAAAGTGTTCTCCAACATCTTATTTGTTATATTCCAATGGCATAATTTTGTTACAGAACTACAGTTATTACAGTTTCCCTTCACAGTTTCTCAATCTATGGCTCATGGACCCCTAGAGGACATTTAATATTGGTTCTTCTGTTCAGGACTCAGAGATAACAGGGGCACGAAACTCTATTGAAGTCAATCCTTTCTCGCTAAAATAAATTCTAAATGTGTACAGGATTAGTAGCAAGCAGTCTTCGTTGCAGTGGCAGTGTGCTTGTGTAATAGCTGTGTGTGTGTACAACTTATCTTAAATGTCTCTTTTCGCTCCTCTCCCCCTCTTCCTGCTGGCATCGCTGCAGCAAAATCCTTCCCCGTCTCTCTCCTCCAGCTTCCTGTCAGTCCAACTGGTCCTGGCATTGGATCTTTGGGTTGTCCAGATCGTCCCTCAGTCAATGTCCATGAAACAAGCATCAAACAGTTCAGTCTTCTTCTCTCACAGTTCTGAAGCATGTTTATCTTTTCCTTCTCCATGCTGATTCAGGACAGCGGAGGGTTTTAAAGCTCAGTTGCACACAGTTTTCATTCTGAACAGGAGACCGACAGTCGTCCCCTGAATGTAAATGTTCCATCAGTTCTCTGGTGTCAGAAACAAAATTAGGATCAACAGACACTTCAGTGCCTGGAGGTGATGGAGGTCTCCTTTGTCTTCTTCACCTTCTTGATTCTCCAGATCTTCTCGGTCACTTTCATCAGCTGGTTTTGTAGGAGGGACATCATCTGGTCCATGGGAGGACAGGTTTGGAGGAGTTGAGGTCAGAGGTCAGATGCACTGCAGCGAGGCTCAGACAGAGGGAAAGAGAAGAAGCCAGTAGAAATCGATTAGGGCTTGTTTTGTAGTTTTCCTTGGTTTTCTATACATATGTATGTATTTATGAATCTTATTTTAACCTTTGGCTGCGACAGACTGGCGACCTGTCCAGGGTGTACCCCGCCTCTCGCCCGGAACGTAGCTGGAGATGGGCACCAGCAACCCTCCCGACCCCATTAGGGACAAGGGTGACCAGAAAATGGATGGATGGATGGATTTTAACCTTTGGCACGATCACCAGAGAAACCAGAGGGCTAATTGTTTGTACAGCTCTTTGAGCTGCTTGTAGTAAGAAAGGGTCCCTTATAAATAAAATTGATTGATTGATCCTTTTAAGAAATAAAATCATTTTGTTTATTCAAATACACAAAAAAACAAACATAACAATTTTTTAAAACATATTAAGGCCTGTAATTCAGCCACAAAAGATTTATATTCAGCATTTTTATTCTTTATTCTTTTCCCCCGCTTTTTCTTTTCAATATTTCATTATCATATAGTCAAACAATTCACCCTGAGGAGGAGATTGCGTTCTGGAACCACGTAGACCCATTCTTCTTGAATTGGGTGGGATATCCTCTTTGGACTGCAAACGTCTTCGCAGAATCCAACAAATCAGCTTTGTGGTAGCTCTGCCTCTTACTCCTTTAAGAGGGACCTTTATTTCCGATAAAGGTCTCTAGGATTCTCCAAAGGTTTAGTTCCCTTAATTTAGAAGACCAAAACGTAAGAAAATATCTGCCTTATTCATCATTAAGGACTTTCACTAGGACTTTAACCTAGAAACCTGTGGTTCCCTTTTTTGGAACTGTAACCCAAACAATTCTGGAGGGACTCTAACCCAACTGCTTGTTTTTTTTTTGTCTTTTTTTTGATAAAAAATAATCACTTGTTTTTATTCTTTTCATTTATTTTATATATTTTTTATTTTATTTATTTATTTTCATTTTCTTCCTTTTTTCTTTCTGGGACTTTAACCCAGAATAACGCCAATCTCTATTCCTCAGGGTGAAAGATTTATTGGATCATTTACTATTTTAGATTTAATAATTTAGAATTTGTAAAATTAATTTGTTAGCCTGAGTGAGTATCCCTCCTGATAACAGTGGTTGTGAGTTCGTTGATCCCAGCGCTAGAGCCGTAGAGCCAACCAACAGCCCTCTTCTCTCTTAAATCCTAATTTGTTTGAGGCAGGAGTTTAGTCCAGGTCGGTACCAAAACGCTGTTCGTCGACATCCTCGGATGTCCAGTCGAGGGATCCGGGTCACGGCACCAAATTGTCATGGAAAAAATACTATTTCGAAGCACTGTTCAGGTAAAATCACTCAATCAGGTTTATTCATATATTGTGCACAATACAGAGAGCTCATAGGACAATCAGTAATGAATGAAGTCGGGATGCAAAGCTCTGCCAGGCAGAGACAACACATGAGTTTTATACCAAGGATAAAGAATTAACAACAAAGGGCGAGACAGCCTGGTTCTGATGCAGCTGTAGAAAACAACTTCCAACCTTCTACATGCAACCCAAATAGTGCTTTTGGTGAGAGTAGTCATATATCTGCTAGTCACATCTGCTAGTCATATAACATGACTAGCAGATGTGACCTTATTGTAATTTTTCCATCACAGTACAAAAAACATGTTTTGCCCACTTTACTTAAAGACCCATAAATAAAACCAGACATTAGAACAGAATGGATAAATGGATGAGTACTTCATTAATACTTTGAATATCTGTAAAGTATATTGCCCCTTGTCATGAGTACTATGACAAGGGGCAATAATACTTTACTCTATAAAACTCTACTCTATCACTTTCTTTTGTACATAAAACACATAAACATATCTGAGCTAGGTTCTATGCAAACAGCTGATTTTACCTCCCAACACCAGTTGCTCCTCTTTAATGTTAATTATAGTCTCATTATGCTGACGTTGTGGCCCCGTTCTCCTCATCTTGTTTGGCAGGCCAGTTGGTAGTGGGGACCTGTGAGATAGTGATGCTCAACAGAGACAGCAGTGTTCCGAGGCGGACAATCGCACGGCAGACCGCGCGCTGCGCCTGTCGGAGAGGCCTGATTGCCGGCACCACCAGGGCGAGGCCAGCTTGTGTAGACGGTGAGTACAACAAATTCCCTAACTTTGATCAAGGGACATACTCTCATCTTTTGCACAAAAGCATCAAACAAAAAAAACATTAAAGTGGGGCGTCTCCACTCTCCAGAAAATTTAAAACACTACCCAGGGAACCAATGAGATCAGCATATTAAATTAAAATTATATCCATCAAAAGTGCTCTACTATACATTTTTGGGGTCAATGGACAGTGGCACAAAACAGAACTGACTACCAGTCAGACATTTACAAAAGTACCTAACAGTAAAATGCTATTTATCATATTCAAGGACATGAATCTGCTGTGATTTGTCAGCTGATTTTCATTATCAGAAAACTTCTTTCTCTGAACTCCTAAAGTTGGGACTTTGACACTTTTTCATCTTTAATTTACATGAAGGGTTGAAGTAAAAACGCAAAAGAAAAGAAAATAACCGCAAAAAATGTTTTTGTTCACTAGAAAAGAAGAGGTTTAATACTATATTACTGAATCATGTTTATTGTCCATCCATTGCTCCTCTGTTTCCACAATAATGACTTGATTTCTGAAAGATATACAGATGTCAAAACGCTGATTTGGTGATTTGTCATAGGTAGCTTAGTGATGGGCATGTCTTTATGGGTTCAAGATGAAATTGTCCATTGGTAATTTCATTTCAAAACTTAAAAGGTTGTAAAAAGTACATGACTGTTATAGTAAGGGCCCTCTTAGTTAGTTTTTCTTTTTCACACATTATTTCAAATAATCAGAAACCTTGAGTAAAACCAAATTGCATTTGAATATTGATTTCATATAAGAAGGGAAAACACTGTTCAAACAAATTTGGGGCATATTGTTTGAATAGTGATCCTGTAAAATCATTAAATTCAATTAACAATATTATAAATAGAATTAATCAAACAACGTAGATTAAAGTAGGCTGAAGCAAGTAACATCATACAGAAAAACAGGTGGTTGCTAATGCGCTTAAATGTCACGATTACTGTGCATTGCTTTGGTGGAGAGTGGTTATTGTGAATAGCGTTTTAATCTACTAATTTTCTATCAAAGAATCAATCAAAAAGCAGCAAAACTTGTCAGCAAATGTTTTGTGGTGTTAGCCTTTAGCTCGTCTCAGTATCTGCTTGGATGCACTCAACTGACACAATGTAGCATAAATATCTGTGATGTTCCACCCCACAGTACTCATTCTGATCTTTTCTAAGGGAAAGAACTTTACTCAAAAGGCTTTCTATTATTTTGTTAAATTTCTGCTCTGCTTTATTGATGTTGGTAAAAAAGACTGCCAAAAAAAAAAGCTCTAAATTGTTGAAATACACCAACAATACACAAATTAAACTGAGGGGTCATTAATTGCACAGATGTATTTTCTATGGCACTGATATAACAAGAACAACATGAAAGATTGCACCAGAAAAAGCCCAGCACAGGTGTAACTATTAGCATTATTGATGTCTCTGTTCTGTTATGCCTCCTATTGTACTGGTGTGTCATCCACAATGCTAGCGGCTTAGCTCTGGCACACAGGAGATGGAACACAACTGGTATTCAGATTAATTACACATTTACACAAAACCACTTTAGCAACTGTTAAAGAAGCACCTTGCATAAATAAAAAGAAACAGAATTCATTGCTTTTCCGTCAGTGAGAAATTACACAACACAATTTTAAAAGTTTCACATCTTTGTATATTAAAGTAGCTTTTCTGTACCTCTGTATCAGTTGTTGGGATCAAGAAGCCAGAGCAAGTCATAAAACACTTTGACAAGTGGAGGGTCTTGAGACAATCTCCAAACATTTACAAATGTTCTCTCATTATTTATTTTTGCTATAATAAAGAAAAGATAAAAAAAGACTTTTAGAAAGATTAAAATGGAGAAAACTAGCTTATTTGCTAAGATCATTTCTTGGGGCAGCAAATGCAAAGATTTGAGCAAGTTTGAGAAGAACTTACCTCATCACTTACATGTGGACACATTGGACCAGAATACATTGTAAGTAAGTAATCTAGTAGGTGGAGGTAGTGTGATGGCTTGGGAAATGTTCTTCTGAGAAATCTGGGATCCAACAATCTGTGTAAATGTGACTTGGGCATGTACCACCTACCTAAGAAATGTTGGGGATCAATTACAAGGCCTTAGCACACAGGTGTCAAACTCCAGTCCTCGAGGGCCGCTGTCCTGCAGTTTTTAGATGTGCCACAAGTACAAAACACTGGAATGAAATTGCTTAATTACCTCCTCCTTGTGTAGATCAGTTCTCCAGAGCCTTAATGACCTAATTATTCTATTCAGGTGTGGTGCAGCAGAGGCACATCTAAAAGTTGCAGGACACCGGCCCTTGAGGACTGGAGTTCGACACCCCTGCCTTAGCAGAATAACCCATCCTGCTACCAAAATGGTTCAGCAATGACTTGGGAAGCATGACAAAAATTTTGAGTTGAGTTGAGTTGAATTCCAAATGTTCCAGAGCTAACACAGCCTGTTTTTAGGTATACCTCCTCCACAATTTATCCTGCTAAGTGTGTGCTTCCCCATCATGAAAATGAGGGATTACAGAATAAAGCTGTAAAAAATATACAAGTTAGTGAGATTCATATCCCTGACTTCAGTGAAATCTCTTCTACTTTTGAGGGATCCTCAATAATACCAATTCTGATAAATAACAGACAAAAATTAATAAATCCACGCAGAGACAAAAAAAAGTCTTTAGATTGCAAAATTTTGTATCTATTCCACTTCAACCAATGTTGAAACCAAACAGAAATGTGAAAGCTTCATGCTGCATATGTCGGGATCTGTTCCTTATCTGTGTATATTTTGAGTTTCTGTCTCTCTGAGTCTCCGTGTTGTCCTGATTACCCTCTGTGTATTTAACCCCACCTGTGTTCTTTGTTCCTTGTCGGGTCCTTGTCGTTGTCTAGTTTCCAGTTGTCACCTGTACTGATCATTGCTCTCTGCTTCTCTCTGTTCTGGACTTTTGGATTTGCATCTTATTAAATCATCTACTTTATCGCTACCTGTGTTTGCTGCCTCTGCCTCACCACCACTCACACCACAAAACCTGACAGCATATTAAAACTGGCTTCATTAAACATCAAATCTTTGGCAGGAAAATAATTTTTAATTCAAGACTTTTTTTATTGATCATTATCTTGACTTTTTGTTCCTGACCGAAACTTGGCTGAATCAAAATAACAGCTAATCTATTCTTATTGAATCATGTCCTCCAAATTTTAGCTTTATAAGCCAGAATCGACACAAGAGGAGGTGGAGTTGCAGTCTTGTTTAATTCTGCCTTTACTTGTAAGCAGATATCCTATGTAAACATTTTATCTTTTGAATATGCTGCCTTGCAACTAAACTCATCCTCTCGTATCTTGCTGCTGAATATATGCAGACCTCTAAAACTCTGCAAACTTCTTTGATGATTTCACTGAATTATTGTCCCTAATCTTTGTTGATTTTGTTCTTATTGTTGGTGATTTTAATTTTCATATCGACAATCCTTTGGATCGAGGCAGTAAAGAGCTATGCCAGATCCTGAATAACTGCGGACTGATCCAACATATCTTGGAACCCACACATAATCATGGACACACTTTGGACCTTATTATTTCTAAAGGACTCATATCTAAAATTGTAGTGCTTGATGTAGCATTTTCAGATCATTTTTGTATTTTTGGGACAGTTTTCTCCCAATTCTCCCAATACAAAACAATTGTGTATAGTTATCAAAAAGACAACTATACACAAGTAATTTCAAAAAGATGCTTTACAGAAACTACTGCCAATCAATTTATTCAGGCTTTTCCTTCAACTGCTATACACTCCTGTACTTCTCTGAGTGATGTAATAGACAATTTTATTTTTAAAATTGAGAATGTTATTGACACCATTGCTCCAGTTACTACAAAAGTAATATCTGGGAAACATAAACCATCTTGGAGAAATTTTGAGTCGGTTAGAAAAGGGAAAAATGAGTGCCGGAAAGCAGAACGTCAGTGGCGTAAAACTAAACTACAAACCCATTTAAATATAAAGGCAAACTCAAAATTTTTAATTTCGAACTGAGAAATGCAAGACAGTTTTTTTTTTTTCCAAATGTCATTTCTACCTCTATCAACAACTCTTGTGCTCTGTTCTCAATTGTTGACAGATTGACAAATCCACCTTCTTCTGTTAACCATGAATTTTTCTCCTCTGAGGCTTGTGGACAAATTTGCCACCTTTTTCATAAATAAAACAATGAAAATAAGGGAGAACAATAAACTCCTCTGTGTCTGTTGTTAGGAAACAATTAACTATGTTTTCCCCTAATCAGAACTTACCTATGATGACCCACTTTAACCTGGTCACTGAAAAAGATTTGAGTTGCACTTTACATCATATGAAATCATCCACCTGTTCCCTTGACATTATACCTACGAGTTTATTCTTAAAGGTCTCAGATGTTTTTGCTCCTGATTTTTTTTACAAATAATTAATAAGTCGCTCTCCACTGGAGTCTTCCCTCTGGCTTTAAAGACTGTGGTAGTTCTAAAAAAAAAACATAATCTAGACTCATCAATTCTAAACAATTATCGACCAACATCAAACTTACCTTTTTTGGCTAAAATAGTAGAAAAAATTGTTTTTCAACAGATAAATGGCTTTCTAGCCCTGAACAACTGTTTTGATGTCCACCAATCAGGCATTCGTCAACATTACTGTACTGAAACTGCTCTTGTGAAAGTATTCAATGACCTCCATCTAAACACTGACTGCAATAAAATGTCAATATTAGTTTTACTTGACTTGAGTGCTGCATTCGATACAGTTAATCATGACATTTTATTATCCCGATTAGAAAATTGGGTTGGCATTTCCGGAATAGTACTCAGCTGGCTTGAATCTTACCTGTCCGACAGAACATTTTGTGTGTCCATAGGCAACTTTAAATCCAAGCTGAACAAAATTACCTATGGAGTTCCCCAAGGCTCTATCCTGGGGCCGTTTTTTTTAATATCTATATGCTTCCATTAATTCAAATGATACAAAATAATAAGATAGAATATCACAATTATGCTGATGACACACAGCTATACATTAGTCTTTCACCAGGAGATTACAGTCAGGCTCAAATACTCACTAAATGTATTGAGCAGATTAATGTCTGGATGTGCCAAAATTTTCTCCAACAAAATAAAAACAAAACTGAAATATTAGTGTTTGGACCAAAAGAGCACAGATAAAAAATAATCACCCACTTTCAGTACATTGGATTAAAATGTTCTGACAAAGCCAAGAATCTGGGGGTGATCATGGATCTTGATCTGAACTTTAATAACCACATCAAATCTATCATAAAAACATCATACTACCATCTAAAAAACGTTGCTAAAATTAGACGACTTACTGTATGTCCCCACAAGATTCAGAAAAATTAGTTCATGCAATGCCATTTTTACTGGATCAAAAAAAAAAACAACAATAAGACAGCTCCAGCTTCTCCAGAATGCCGCTGCAAGAGTCCTTACTAAAACAAAAAGAAATCAACATGTCAGTCCAGTTCTAAGATCCCTGCACTGGCTGCCTGTTGCTCAAAGAATAGAATTTAAAATCACCTTAATAGTTTACAAAGCACTCCATAATAGAAACCCAGATTACATTTCTGATCTTCTTCAACCCTATAGGCCACTCAGACCTTTAAGATAATCAGAATCAAACCTACTAACTATTCCGAGACTCGGAACTAAACATGGTGAAGCAGCTTTTAGTTTTTATGCTCTAACGCTCTGGAATAAGCTTCCTGGTCATTGTAAGACTGTCCCTACCTTGAGTTTAATTAAAACAAGGTTAGAAACCTTCTTATTTGAAGTTGCCTATTCTTAAATTTTTTAATTCTATTCATTTACTATATTTACAATTTTTAATATTTACTGTGTCTATTTTTAATCTGCTTGATTTATTTATTTATTTTATTACTATCTTCTTATTGTATGTTGTTAACTTTCTTGTACAAGCACTTTGAATTGTCTTTGGGTTAGGGTTAGGGTTAGACATCTAAGACACTTATCAGGCACAACAGTGTCTTAGAGACATCTAAGACACTTATCTAGGAGATGACCTTGTTTAAACTCAGATGGACGAGAGTGTAACCTCCAAGAAACTTAACTTGAGCTCACTTTTCCCGATTAAAAGTAACGTCCAGAGTAATTTGGTGGTTTTACCAGCTGATCAATCATCTCTTTGTGTGTCTCTCTTTCTTATATTCTGTTTGGAGTTCATTGTGTCATTGCTTGTCTGCTTCGATGTCTTCTCCTGCTCAGTGCCTTCTGTCAATGTCTTCAGAGTCCGTCAGCTTAAGGGACTTAAACTTTAGTCTTTAATGTGTTCTACTTTAATGAAGATCACCTGTAACAGAGAATATTCAGTGTTCCTCCACTTTGATTTTACACTATAAGTCCCTATGTGTCATTGGATAGTATCTGGTTATTGATGATATAAAAAATGAAGGGATAGAAACCGGACTGAGTCTTAATCTAATGGTATCACTGTCGTAGACATCTCACTGTGCCATTACTTCATCAGCCTGGACACATGACTGTCATCTCATAGCCAACACCACATAGCCTCATTCCCGAGAATGAGCCCCAGTTCTCTGCAGACAGATCTCTGTGACACTTTACAAATGATGATTAATCTACAGAGAAGTAAGATTACAGCTATGGAAATAAATGATTACTGACTACCTGCCACTCCTTCCATTCTATTAGCAGGCGCAGCATTAAAGATTGAACTTGTTGCTGGAGGGGTTGTAGTGGACTAGTGTTCATCATCAATCGATACCTCACTCATTACATTAGAATATGTTCTATAGGTTAGATATGGGTTAGTGTAATTGGTTAAAATGCCACAGAAATCAAGAACAGGGTCTAATAGCTTTCATAGTAGTAGTATTTCTTTTAATGTCTGCCCTGAGGAATAATATCCTATTTTACTGTTCTGCTCATAAAACAGTCACAAAGTCACAAACCTATATTATCTGGTTTATTAGTCTTTATATCTGCTTGGGTAGAATCTGCCATTGGCTGCTTTATAGATATGTTGTTTGTATTTTATCAGCTGTGATATGAAATTGTCCATCCTTTGTCAGTACCTGCAGGATCATTCGAGTGGGGGGCTGGTGTTTCTCTCCAGAGGTCATTGTGAGAAATCACATTGCTCAATCCATCACACGGCAACACAGAGACACAGGACAACCATCCACACACACAATCATACCTAAAGGCAATTTGGAGAGACTAGTTCAGCTAACCATTTGAAGAAGCTGTAGTGCCTGGAGAGAGCCCACTCATGTACCGGGAGAACCAGCAAACAGCATGCAGAATAATCTAGAACTACCAAATGCACCACTCCACCACCCAGGCTGTAATTCAGTGCTACTTTGATAGGTGATGCTCCCTCATGTTTTACACCATGACTGACCCTGAAGAGACCACTATTTTCCCTGGTGATAAATGGTGTGTTTGGGCTGATGTGTAGCATTCTTTTTCCTCCACAAATATAATTTTGCACAAAAGCCATGGTTGTTATATGTGTTACATGGCTTGTGGCAAATTCTAAATAAGGATATGTGTCTTTTGTTTAATTGCTTCCTAATGCCACTCTTCCATAAAGGGCATCATTAAATAATTCAACCTAATCTTTAAGTAATGCTCACTTTATCAACCTGTGTCTTGGCAGGCTGGCAGCGTTGCAATGCTCTTTCCATTTCTGAATGACAGATTGAACTGTGTTCTGTGAGTTGTAGTCCTGCTTTGAGCTTTCTTCATGACTTGTTCCTTTTCTTTATGATACTGTTTGTTTGTTCACTAAATGTATGAAAAAAATAACAATTACAATATTAATCTACAGAATTGTGCTGGATTTTACTTATGTAAAAATTGAGCGCCTTTCATGCCTTTAACTTCCACTTGAACATTGTTTGCTACTTTGTGTCTTTCACATGAAGCTAAACATATTTAGCTTTTTGTTCTTAACATGATATTATGTAAAAAATGTTAAAGGATATGAATATTTTTTGACTCTGCTTAGTGAATGAAATTCACTCAGAATGGAAACTCATTACTGCAGTTTGAGTTTTCTTTCTGACCTTTAAGTCAGAGGAGCTTTAGTTCTTCACAGTTACATTAAAAATTTGCCTCTTGGCATCTGTCCTCTTTTACTGACTTTCAAACATATTTATTCATTGCAAATATTCCAGTGTGTGTTTTTTATTTAGAAGGATCTCATCTTAGTCAATCAATTTAATGCTATAATCCTTCAACAGTGTCAGAAAGGGAACAGAAAGGGAATTCATTTCATTTTATATTGATTCTGATATTGAAATGCCTGCAGGTCTGGATAAAAATAGCATGAATGTATTGGTGAAGTAGCACAGAACTTTTGGACTTTGTAAGAGGTTACAACATAAAGAACACATAATTGAACCTCTCTTGGTAACATAATATAAAATGAACAACCAAAAGTTTTCTTTTTAAGTTTTAGTATCAAACAGTATGTGTTTTTTTCCAGCTGAGATTAACAGTTACAATAAACATTCACAATCTGTTTTTCACAATCTCTCTGTTTGCCGTGGGGTGCTAAAAGCTGGAAAAAGCATATTTTGATGGAAAAAATCTTAATTCAGCATTTATTTAAATACCATTCCAAAAATGTCCCTTGCTGCACACTGTCAGAATGGTGGACTGGCAGACAAATGTTGAGTTAACATGACTATAAAGTGCAATACAATTATTTCTTAATACAAGTAGCATAATGACTAGATCTGAACAAAATTATTCTGATCAAATATTTGTTTTGCAGAAGTTCATACAGACTGCCACTGTTGTTATTCAGATTGCATCATTTAATGTATAGTTTTACGGCACGAGTGTATCTTTTCACTTAATCAACATTCAAAATTATTGCCAGACAGATACTCTGGCTTTTGGATGTTTGCAAGAAGTTTATTAATAAATAAATAGAGTAAACACCAGTTTTGCATTTGACAACAATTAGTTGTCTGAAACGTAACTTATTAACTCAGCTGGTGGATGTTGATTCCTGCTCCCCCTTCCCCACTTACCTGTCCCCGCCCACCCCTCTTCACCTGGAGAAAATAGTAACACAAAAATGACTTACCTAAATTTCTTGGGGAATATTTCATCAGCTTCTTTCTCTATGGTCAAATAGGGGCGTCTTTCTCAGTGCCTGGTCCTCATTATCATCCTCCACACCCATAGCATGTATTCATTAGCAACATTTGCCCCACCTCCTCCCTCTCTACCATGTGTCCTTAGGCTAAAATTGTTCTAAAGTCGGTAAAGCAAAGAAGACAAGCACCATGTCACATCAGCCATCATGCTACATAATGTACATAAAAGATAATATATTAGCTTTTAATATCTTTTTCATTTGTCCTTTTTAATGTATCCCTTTTTCATTTATCTCTTTTTGATTAATCTGTTTTTCATTGATCATTTATCAATTTATTTATAGCTTCACCATAAAATACAATATAAACCATACCTGCACACTGCTCACCTTTACAGCCTCTCTGGAAGGACAGCAGCGGTGGATGTCTGGTAATGGAAAGATGGCCTTCAAGGCTTGAGTCACAAAACCAACTCATTCTTAGATGCTCCATAGAGCTGCCTCTGAATATTGCAGTTCCCTTATGATGTACAGAAAAGTCTGCACCTTATAATTGGATCACAGCTGGTAGTTATGGAGGCGTCCCAAAGTTTCAATCGTAAGCCAACTTCAGCGGCCGCTTCATCCAAACTATGAAAACCCCGACGGTGAAGCTCTGAGTCCATGAGAGCCGCTAACTGAAACACGTTCTGTCTGAGCGGCTATACAAAAAATAAAGTCATGAGTTATAAAACTATTTTCTAATGAAGTTGCTGAGCTTCAGCTCACTGATAAAGCGGTGGTAGGTCGCCATCTTTCTTGAAGCAATGTACGGTGTGACGCTAACCAACCAATTGGATAAGTTGTAGCCTGATGACGCTGCCCCTCCTCATTAGCATGTATTTATTTACCTTTTTTCCCATTTCTGCACTGTAACAAATTGCCCTGTATTTTTACAGTAAAATGCTGGCAGCAGGGTTGCCAGCCTTTTACTGTTAATTATACAGTACCCTTACTGTAATCAACTTTACAGTATATTACTGTCACAAAAGAAATCTTTTGATTACAGCACATTGCTGTTTTTATCAGATTTACAGTAGACTACTGGCAGCTGTGTTGCCAGTATATTACAGTTTTTCTGTGGTATCATTACTGTTGAATTCACATACAACTTACTACTGTAAATTTCCAATACAAAATAGAAACATAAAAAAAACACTTAGAAAATGTAAGTTCCATCATGTCAACCAACATTTATTTGGGGAAAAAAAAGAACCAACTCAAACATTGACTCATACACAGTCTTTAGTGGCCACATAATAAAGAAGAAGGTTTTGAAACGACAACGTATGTGTGCCTTTAACCTAAACCTTTTCTACAAGAATGTTGAGGGTAAACTGTCCAAAGTAAGTCGTATACTGGAAAAACAGTAAGAAAATCACCATCTATTTTGTAAAATAAATTTCTTAATAACTGATTTAAAGAGTTTTTGAATGAAGCATGAATTGTGGCCTTTTGATTAGTCTGAAATAAAATAAGTATGAAAGAAATTATGAAATAATGCATTGTACAACTCAGCACACTACTTTTTCAATACAAAATACTACTTTTAGTGGAAGTGAGGAACAATATGATGCAACATAAAACAAATGAAACATTTAACTTTCAATCTAAAGCATAGAAAAAATTTGCAAATTTTAGTTTGATAAAAATTTAAATGAAACATTTAGACTTGAATTTCCTTTAGGGCAAAATCAGAGCTCCAACATCAAATGATAAAACAATGAAACAATATTTGACAACATACTGCCAAGATAAGTTAAACATTGTGCCTGTACAGTCAAAATTACAAATTACATCTGAAGAACAGAAAGTGGGAGCCTTGACAAAATTTATGCTATAAATTAAAAGAGATATCTAAGATTATGCTGACCCTTAAACCAAAAAAAATCTCTCAAGAACACTCCTGTTCAGGGATAAGTTGCCTTCATGCCTGTATAGTTTTTTGTTTGTTTGTTTTTGCACAGAGGGGCAACAATATCTATAGCCTGGTTAGAAAGTTCTCACTAACCTATATGAAATTCCACTCAAAGTCCAAGAGGATTTTTAGCAGAGTTGAAATACGGGGATTGACAGTGACCGACTTCTTTTGAACAGTTTTTCCTGTCCTCTTGGAGATGATCTTGCCACAGCTGGCCTTGCTTTCTTGATTTCAACCCTGAAAGAGGGACCGCCTGAAAATGCAGTAATTTCAGATTAGCATATGATGCTTAAGGAGTCAGGGTCAAGATATATCAAATAATGTTATGCTAGCTTTTTATTACAGCATGACAGATTAACTAAGCTAACTTTCAAACAGCTACAGTCTGCTTAAAAATGACAACTGTATGACAACATCATCTGACAAATAAATTATGCTCCAACTTACCGGATTGGCTCATAAAATGCAGGATTCAAATGGATAGTCCTTGTAAAGAAAATTCTAGAGGTTGCTTCCACATGTCACAACGACGTGTCTTCTTGAGAAATACAGTAGCGTTCTGTTTAAAGAGAGCCTCCTTGCCGTTGAATCTAACATCATTCCCAAAATGCAATGCTACTCACAGTATATTACAGTATTTTATTAAAAACAGTAATAATTGCCCAGAATGCATTGTTTTTCACGGTGCAGTACCGTTTTCAATAGAAACAGTATGATACTGTTCGGTTTTGGCCGTTTTTATACAGCAATTTGTTACAGTGTGGGGAAAAACTGATAAATGAAAAAAGAAAAATTGAAAAAGAATAAATGAAAAAGAATTAATGAAAATGAAAAATTTAAAAAGGACAAATGAAAAAGGGATAAATTGATAAATGAAAAGGAGAAAAATGAAAGAGGGATAAATGAAAAAGATACATGAAAAATAGATAAATGGAAAAGTGATAAATGAAGAATAGATAAATGAAAATGGGATAATGAAAAACAGATAAATGAAAATTAAAATTGGAAGCGGATAAATGAAAATGAAAAAATGGAAAAGGATAAAGATGTCAGAGAGACAAAGAAAAGCTTTTCAGTTGAAAGACAGTAGGTACGTAATGTCAGTGTTTCAACAAGAGAGTTGTAAATATTCAGGTTAGCTTAAGCTAGCCTAAAATGACAGGTGGTTGTTGTTGTCTCCGCTCCGTATTTAACCAATACGGGACGCAATTTATTCCGTATTGCTATAAATGTCTGATAAACACGCCTATCACACACATCTCAACAATAAGTGTAATAACAATGACCAAAACAAAACATGGAAAATATTAAGGTCAGCTAAATTGTCGGGACCTAAATAGGACCCCCTCCCCAAAACGCCCACGAACTGACGCTGTTGTCACGATTGTTTAGAGACGGACACTACGCAGCCGCGGTGAGCCGCTATCAACCCTTATCCTTTTAAAATGTCCACCCGATACTACACCGTCCTTAGAAGTAAAACCTCTGGCAAAAATACAGACGTGAGTGGGAAGACGCACATTCCAGGCTAAACAATTACAGTGAAGTTTAATAGGGGCATTAAAAAAATGTGTCGGTGATATTCAGTGGCGCACAGTGGATTTGTTTGATATCAGACAGAATGGGTCAGGAGAGGAACACCACAGATCTGTCAGAACCTAAAGAACCAGACATCAGTCTCTTCATTCCTCAGTCATTTCCTGAGACAGAAAAATAATATAAATGGCAATTTAAAGAACAAATAATACAAATAGATGAATAAATAAATGAATAAATATTGTGAATAGAAACCATTTATTTTTTCAACATTAAAACATTTGTTAGGATTGTGTAGGAAAAACGCTGATATCTTTTACAAATACAGTGTTTTGTGGTTAATATTATTTCACCATTTTATTAATGCGGGTTGCCAGTTTGGATAAGGCTTCCTATCAAGCTATAAGAATGAAAGAAAACATGCTAACAAAATGCCTCAAACCTGCAGCCCATAGGTGGTTCTAGACACAGAAGTGGCTCTTTGGCTCACTTATGTATTAAATGATGAAATACTGCCCTGTTTTTTGTTTCATTCTTTTTTAATTGATCTGTAGGCAGCAATTTATTCACATATATGTACATTTATTATTATTTATACTTTAATTAAAGATGAGTTGTACAAGTTTGGCATAGAGGGGGGGTGGTGCCGATGACATGTTCGCATACACCTCAGAAAGTATATAGTTGCGCCCCTGTTGAAACCCACAATAGATTAAAGAATAAAAGATCCTATTTATGAGAAAAAAAATTTTAAAACTTGCTGAGCAACAATTGCAAGATAATAAACGGCAAACAAAATGTCAGCTGTTACTTCATTACATGAGAACTTACAATATAATGGCTATTGTTTGTTGACCCTCAGCAGAGCTTTTTATCAGATTTGTTCAAACATCAAAAGGATAATTAAAATAATTTTGACCTTCTAACAATACATCTGTAATGAAAAAGACTTAACAGATAAATTAAATATTTAATCATTAAAACTACACAATTAAGATATTAGAACATCTGGAATACTCTGAATCACAACCAAAAAAAAAAAAAAGTTTACACCGGCCTCTTTATTAGGTACCCCTTGCTGGAGAGGGCTTGGACTTTTTTTTGCTTTCAGAGGCACCTTAATTCTTCTTAGTATAAATTCAAGGAGAGTTTCAGAAACTTTCTTCTGCAGGATTTTGACAAAATGGCATCACTTAGTTACATCCCAAAGTTGTTCTGTTGGACTGAGAGATCTGGTGGCGGTGAAGTCACTTCAGGACAGTGAACTCAATGACATGTTCAAGGAACTAGCTTGAGATTATTTGAGTTTTATGACATGATGCATTAGGGCAGGAGTGGGCAACTCCAGGCCTCGAGGGCTGGTCTCCTGCAACTTTTAGATGTGTCTCTACTTCAATAATGAGGTCAAATAATGAGGTCTTTAGCAGGACTCTGGAGAACTTGACTGCACTTAGGAGGTGATTCAGCTGTTGGATTCAAGTGTGTTGGACCAGGGAGACAACTAAGAGTTGTAAGACACTGGCCCTCGAGGACCAGGATTGCCCACCCCTGCATTAGGGTGTTGGGGGAACCAAGACAAGAAGGTGCACTTGGTCATAAAGCACAGGTGTCAAACTTCAGTCCTCGAGGGCCGCTGTCCTGCAGTTCTTAGATGTGCCACAGGTACAAAATGGCTTAATTACCTCCTCCTTGTGTAGATCAGTTCTCCAGAGCCTTGCTAATGACCTAATTATTCTATTCAGGTGTGGTGCAGCAGAGGCACGTCTAAAAGTTGCAGGACACCGGCCCTTGAGGACTGGAGTTTGACGCCCCTAAGTGATGAAGATGGTCAGCAAAAATATTCAGTACTCAACAAACCAGAACAAGGTTATTTTCATATTCTGGTGACTCAGTATAAAATGAGCAAACAGAGAGGAATCTGGCCAGGACTGACTGAGGAAGAAGCAGTTAAAAGTGTGGTTAATATGAATCGGCTTTATGGGTATACCTAATAAAGTGGCCAGTGAGTGTATATACTGTACTAGCTGTAACAAAACAGTATTCTTCCAAAAAAACCTCCCAGTTTCTAAATAATAATAATAATTTTTTAAAAAATAACTCAGAGAACAAACTGTCTGGAAACGCACAGAACAACATGTCTAAATCCCTTTAAAAGTCAAGCCAGAAGAAAAAAGGAGAAAATAACTACTTCCTGGAAAAATAAAAATTTTCTGATGAAAATATCCTTCTGTACATCTGTTCAGTGTGCTGGTGGATTCTTTTAAATGTTCTTTTTCTATCATCACTGGAAATGAAAGAACACCAGGTCCCCAAAAGAGGGCTGGAAGACAAAGGGATGGAAATCTGTCTGCTATAAATTGATCTCCGACTGCAGCTTCATCCATTAGTAGGAGCGATTGTACAAAGCTGTTAATATTTCTTAATCCTGGCTAAGTGACTTAGCTCATCATCATGCATTGTTATTGTAGCAGAAGAAGCTGCTGTTTACCGTCAATTATTAAATGACTAGGAAGCACATACTTACTATTTGTTTAATCATTTTATCAGAGAAAATTGCCTCTTTGAGACATTTCTAAAAACAAATGATTCACTGGCGGCTTTAGCATAAAATCTGGTGTTATATTTGCTGCGCAGTGGCAGAATTTTGCCAGATTAATAGTGTCTGGTTCAGAAGTCGCTGTTGTGCCTCCTGCCCTGCTCGTCTGGCATCACCTCATCAAGTTGGGCAGGGCTTGGCTCTCGTGCTGGGGGTTGCAGATGGTCTTCTGTGTGATGTGGTTGGAGGTCCAGAGCCGTACACCAGTGAGAACCTTGGCAGCTGACAAGCTTGGCCCGCCATATGCTCCGGCAACAGGACGGGCCACCTAGGTGTCAGCCAGGCAGACTCTGCCTCTGGTCCAGGCACCTGAGCCGGCTGTTTGGCCCCCTGCTGCCGCACCAGGCCTCCCTCGCCACGGGAATCCGGTACACAGGAGATGTGGAAAATGGTCTTCAGCTACGACACAAAACTAATTCTTGATGGAACGTCAAGAACACCTAAACATCAGAATAATCTTGAGAAAATTTGTGTAATGAAGAACCCACATTTTTCTGTTATTTCCACAAATTTCCTGTTTTATTTTTTTGTGATGGACCATAACAATGTAGTGCATTATTATTAGTGCTGTCAATCAATTAAAAAACTTAATCAGATTCATCACATCTACCACTGTGATTAATAACTTTGTAAATTTGAAATGTAAAAAAATCCTAAAAAGGTGTTTCTGTGGAAGCATTGACTCATGAGGGCTGTGCACTAATGCAGAATACACATTTCAGTTCTTCCTATTTAAATGAATAATGAAATTATTTAATCCATGTTTTATTTATCTTCTTCTATTTACCGGGATGTCAGATTAAACTCTGGTGTCATAACATACACATTATATATTCAATGTGTCGTCTGCTGTAAAATAAATATGGTTCGCATAAGATTAACCCTTTTTAAATGAGAAAAATATTTGGTTTTCTGACATAGAGACGCCTAAGAAATGATTATGAGAAAACAACATTAAAATAATTCCTGGTAGGCAGGAAGATCTTGAACTGGACTGTATCATCACTCTAAAAATGACTTCACTTTTTTGAGCAAAAAGTCAGATTTTTATGTTCAGAAAAATGAAAGACTTTGCAAATGCTAAAAGCAGTTATCATGCATTTTAGGAGTACATTGTAACTCAGTGGCTTTGTTGTTTCTACATAAGCCAGCACAGATGGATCGAGACAGGTTGAAGCCAGAAGGTTTTTGTTTTTGTTGTTGAACTATTTCAACAAGTCTCCGCTGCATCATCATCATGCTTATACTGATGGTATGAAAAACAATGGAAAGTCTGGGCTGGTTGGTGCCAGCTGTGGCCAGCGATGTACAATGTTTTTATTTTCTCCAGTATCCGACGCTCTGCTGGCAAGACTGATGCACTCCACGGCTAGTCAGCACTCCCACCAGCTTTACCAGCTCAGCTTTTATCAGGTGCCCTGGAAATTCAGTTTTGCTGGCCCTGTAATGTACTCAAAACTACATCTGCAAACGACTGATAAATCTATGTTTTGTTGTCCCTGATGGATGGGTGAGAAAATGAAAATTTGCTGCGGCATGTTGCTGTGTCAGCAGGGAGATCACTTCAGATTTCCCCCACTCCTCCGCTCATAATGACCGCTCTGTCGCTGGAATCTAGTCGTGAACCTTTTTTTTTTTTTAAAGGTTTTGTTGGATCTAGTGGCCTTTATTTGAAAGTATTTGACAGGAAAGAGGGTAGTAAGAGAGGGGGAAGACATGCGGCAAATGTCGCCAGGCCGGGAATCTAACCTTCGACTACTGCCACGAGAACTAAGGCCTCAATATGTGGGTGGTGCTTTGACTCTGCGCCACCACAACACCCAGTCGTGAACCTTTTTAATATTTTTTTAAGCTTGGCAGGTTCTCCAAGCTGACAAGTTTCCAGATCATTTTGTTCCACCTCTGCATCTCCTGGCTGCACTGCAAGAGCGGGCTGAAAAAGCACAGCTCTCCTCTGATGTGCTAATACGTTTTATTTACTGAGGGAGAAAATCTTTATATTTGCAGCGCAGTGCTTGTTTGAGCATGCCTTCATTCTCGCTGGGCTACTGTTTGGTTTTTCAGTCAGCTCGATAGAGATGACACACCTTTATTGCAGTAAAGGCAGTGAGGGTCTGTCAGTCTAAACACCTATTTTAGTTGCCTAACAAGACCTGAAGAAGGAAAACTTCTGAGAAATGTCATCATGCCTCCCTTCCCTTTCTCTTTTTTCTTCCCTCTTTCACTGTGGGCTCTCTGTGAATTGTATTCCCGCTCTTTCAATTTGCCGATTGTGTTAGCACGCTCCACAATGCTCTGCCTTCGGGGGATCGTGGGTAGGCTGGAGCACCAGCCCCGGTCAGGCCCGGAGAGAGCTGCTAACCTTTTCCGTGTTGCCTTAGCATTGTTTAAAGAACAATCAGCACTTATCAGCACTGACTACAGATAAATGCTAAGGCAGTGCTACGTAGGCAGAACATCTCGCACTCCGTCAATCTGACGTCTGTTACAGACAAGAAGACGAAAGAGAATGGTGAAATGCTGTTTATTGCCATTCTGTTCTGAAATCCTCCACCTGTAATCTACTCTCTGGAATTTCACTTTTTATTTTAGCTTTACCCCGCAGCTGTCATTTGCAGTATTCTAGTGATATAAAAGTCAGGAGAGGCATTTGTTCTAACTGCATAATAATGAAAATGGATAAATTCAATGTTTACCTCCCTAATAACTGTGGTATGAAAACAAACCAGACAAAGGCTAGTGAGCAAAAAGCATCTCTAGTCATTTTGTGATTGCAGGTTGATGGAGGACCCAAATGCAGAATGGCAGAGAGTAAATGATGAAAGAATGCTTTAATAAAAACAATTAACAAAAAATTCAGAAAGAGCCAGGGTAGAATGCAAGGAATAAATCCAAGAAAATACCCAAAAGGAGGACAAACGAGAGGTAATGTAGTCAGACGGGGTTGTAACGGGAGGAACCAGTGAGGAGTGACTGAGAATGAGGTTCTTAAGTACAGGGAGAGTGAATGTTGAACAAAAGACATAGGGCCTGGGGACTAGGAAATGAATCTAACAAAAATAACTAAACATAACAAAAACAACATGGGTTCTCTCCGGGTACTCCAGCTTCCTCCCACAGTCCAAAAACATGACTATCAGGTTAATTGGTCTCTCTAAATTCTCCCTAGGTGTGAGTGTGTGTGTGCATGGTTGTTTGTCTCTGTGTTGCCCTGCGACAGACTGGCGACATCTCCAGGGTGTACCCCGCCTCTCACCCAAAACGTTCGTTGGAGATAGTCACCCGCACCACTCCTGACCCCAGTACCATGCCATACCAACTTTATTTATGAAGCACTTTATACACCGACAGGACCAAAGTAGTAAATAGAAAAGATCGAATATAAAATACATATTAATATACAGACACAATAAAACAAAGTGAAACCTCTCAGATTGTGCCAAAAGCCAAAGAAAAAAGATGGGTCTTAAGAAGGGACTTAAAAACAGCGAGTGAAGAGGTCTGTCTTATGCCCAAAGGAAGATCATTCCATAGCTTGGGGGCTGCCACAGAAAAAGCACAGTTCCCACTGAGCTGCACTTTGTCTTTGGCACCTTCAGAAGCAGCTGATCAGCTGACCTGAGGGAACGGGAGGGTGTGTAAGAATGTAACAGTTCAGACAGATAAGGAGGGGCAAGGCCATTAAGAGCTTTAAAAACAAATAAAAGGATTTTAAAATGAATCCTAAAATGTACTAGTAACCAGTGTAAGGAAGCTAAAATAGGGGAAATATGGTCAAATTTTTGTGTACCTGTTAAAAGACATGCAGCAGCATTTTGTACCCTCTGAAGCTGGGAAATATAGAAATCATTGACTCCTATATGAAGTGCATTACAGTAATCCAGCCGTGTGGTCACAAATGCATGAATCACTGTTTCAAAGTGCTATTTGGAAATAATAGGTTTTACTTTGGCTAGCTGCCTTAAGTGGAAAAAGCTGGATTTTACAACAACTCTAATGTGTGCTTCCAGCTTAAGACCAACATCCATCTTGACCCCTAAATTTGTAATAACCGGCTTGACATACTGGTCCAAAGAGCCGGGATTGGTCAGGGAATTTACAGTGGATCTGCCAAAAATTACTACTTCTGTCTTATCTTCATTAAGTTTCAAGAAATTTACAGCCACCCAGGCCTTCAAATCTTCCAGACATAAAAACAAAGACCTAAGAGAGGTGGAGTCTGCCTTCTTTAGTAGTAAATATATCTGTGTGTCATCTGCATAACAATGAAAAGCAATCCCATATTTTCTAAAAATAGAGCCAAGAGGAAGGAGGTACAACAAGAAAAGAAGCAGGCCTAGAACTCAGCCCTGTGACAGTGGAGCAGAGGGGGACCTATGGGCATCAAGACAGACACAGAAAGTACGCTTGGCCAAATAAGATTTAAACCAATCCAGAGCTATGTGACCAATGCCCACCCACTGTTCCAAACATGAAAGTAAGATGCCATGATCAACTGTATCAAAAGCAGTGATAAATCCAACAGCACCAAAACAACACAGTCACCAAAATCAGTTGCTAAAAGTATAACATTAAAAACTTTTAAAAGAGCTGACTCTGTGCTATAAAATGGTTTAAAACCAGACTGGAAAACCTCTAAAATATTATGTTCATTAAGACAAGCCATTAGCTGATTATAGACTACCTTCTCAAGAATGTTTGAAATAAAAGGCAGTTTAGAGATAGGTCTATAATTTGCCAGAACAGTAGGATCCAAAATTGGTTTCTTAAGTAGAGGCTGCAGAACTGCATGTTTCAGAGTTTCAGGAACAACGCCTGAGGACAAGCTGCTATTTACAAGAGCAAGGACAGAAGGACATATAGTAAGAAAAACATCTTTAAATAATTGGGGAGGAATAGCATCATCGAGAGAACCAGCTGGCCTTAAGTGACTAACCACCTGTTGCAATGATTGCAAGGTCACACATTCAAAGCTGTAAAACAGCAGAACAAGCACAACGACTAAACGACTGAAGGGTCGAATGAGAAGCGACTTTCTCATTAAAAAAGTGTAAAAAGCTTTCACATACAGTAGGTGAAGTCTCCATAAAACCGCTATGTGGATTATCTAGAACAGAGTTAATAGTTTTAAATAAGATAGCAGGATTGTGACTGTTTGATACAATCAGAACCGACAGGTGTCTTCTTTGGGCGTCTTTTACAATCCTTTGATAATGGCGCCAGCATTCTTTCAATATTTGGAGCGACACCTGTAATTTGTCCTTTTTCCATTTGTGTTCAGCTCTGCGACAGTCTCTCCTGTCAGCCCGAGTGATCTCATTTAACCAAGTTTCACGCACAGAGGCAACTGTTTACAAGTAAAGCAACTTTTAAAAACAGTCACTATTCCTCCACCAGAGCCCGCCATCCTTGGAGAATTAAAATAGCCACAGTTCCGCAGTACAAGTTCATTAAAAATGCTGGAGTCACACAAACCACTTGTCCATGATTCTGTTATATATAAAACATCTAATCCTTGAGAGGAAAAGAAATCCCTAATGACAAAAGTTTTATTTGCTAGCGACCTGGCATTAACCAAACCGATCCTGGCAGAAATCGGAGGGTCTACACCATGAGCTGGTGTCCAGGCCAAGAGGCCGCAGGTTGCTAGGATTCACCCTACATCTACAGGGCCGAGAAGCGCAGGGACAACGGGACTGTAATACTCCACTCTTGGCCTCCACCGACTGGTATCAGACAGGCATCCACAGGATCCAACACATGGAATGGCCAGGATAGGCGAGGCACCAGCCCAAACATCCTGAACGAGGCTGAGAAACTGCGCCGCAAAGCAGCCTTTAATCGTACTAGCCGACTGCTGCGCTTTCCACGGCGGTGAGCTCCCTTCGGTCAGAAAGGTAGAGTCCAGGAACAACACAGGTGAGCTGGAATGCCCAACAACAGGGCCGAGGTTTTGTCTTTATTATGAGTCCTCGATAACATATTTCCAGTCGAGGCTCCAATGTCCAGCAATGTTTGGCAATTATACACAATCAGAGTTTACAGTTGTAATAAAATTAAAAGCGGACAGCAGACAAAGGCAAAACAGGAGAAGCGTCAGACGGCAAGCCTCAAACACCGGCGCCCTCTTGCTTTTGGCAGTAGGGACAAGGGTGTACAGAAAATGATGGATGGCTGGATAATAAAGACAAGAGTAACTAAGAAAAGGACTAGACACTGGAAATAAAATAATTAGAACCAGTAAGAAGGAACTGAAGTAAAAATAGAAACAATGCAGAAATAATAGAACTAAGAAACACAAATAATAATAAATAATAACAAAACAAACTCAAACAAGCCAAGATCCTGACATCTCTTAAGAAATCACAACATACTTAAGTGAGTATGTTAGCAGGTGTTGGGAATAGAGCTGTGTTATTTAGGAAGAAGTAGTTTAAAGTGATAAATATTCATCAATGAAACACACTTTCTGGCACAATTGACTGTATAATTGCATAATTTGACATTTTGCAAAAAATTTGCTTAGCAGAAATATGCAAATAAAAACTGCAACTGTTTTCACATCACAGAAGTCACATGATCAACAACCGGATGTTAATAAAACCATGAAGATGACAGGAAGTGGTAGGAGGATGATGTCCCGGCAACTTTTTAATGATTTATCTCTTAAACAGACTTATTCAAATGTGATTTTAATTATCTTACTTAATGGTAATTAAATAAGGTAATGAAACAGGAGCTGTGGAGAAATTTGGGTCAACTTGATCAACTGATATTGATCAACTGATATCAAAGGAGGATTCTTAGAATTGGAAAGGACAAATTCTAAGAACAGTGATGCACATAGACCATCAAATTCCTAGTTACTAATTGACCTAGCTCTGCTTTTGGACCTGGGACCTTTTGGATGCTAGGTCTACATGCAAACTCCATGTGGAAAGGCCCTCAGGATTTGAACCCAGGACTACATGGCTTAACTACTATGCCACCATGATAGGCATATCATGTGTACACAGGCATATGTGTAGTACGCATCTAGAAAAAAAGGTAAATTGGTTAATTTTCCTAAAAAATTACCAATTTGACTACAACACCCCACTCTTCCAAGTCAAATTATTTATCATTTATCCTGATAAATTTCTTATTATAAGACTTCGACTCAATGTTGTCACGATAAATTCCTATTAGTGGTGTTTAAAAACCCCTAAAACTATATTGTCAAGCTTATTATTTTTTCTCCATTGCTTGTTCAAGAAATGTGTACCAATAAATTTCAAAATATGATTACATGAAGTTACTCTCTTCATTTTAGAGATACAAATTACATTTCTTATTTGAGTGTTGTCATAAAAAAGCGTATGCACGTGTGAATGTTTTTCAGGAGTATTTTTTTTTTTGTGTGGCTCAATGATTGGTATGTCATGCAGCCAGAGCTAATTATCTAAAAAAGAAGTAATAAATAGTTCTCATCCTCACTTTTAATGTTATCACAGTATTACCACAAAATATTGTGATAAAACTTTTAAGTCCATATTGCCCAACTCTTACTGACAAGAAGGTGCTTCAGAGGGTTGTTAGGGCAGCAGAGAGAACCATAGGCTGCCCCCTCCCCACTATGGAACAGATTTACACTTCCAGGCTCCACAAGAAAGTTTTGGACATTTTAAATGACTCTTCACACCCTGGCCATGGTCTCTTCCAGCTGCTGCCATCAGGCAAGAGATACAGAGCAATAAAAACCAGGACAAATCGCCTAAAAAACAGTTTTTACCCGATGGCAATCATGGCAATAAATTCAAAGGCATAAGAACGTCTGCTCTTGACACCACTTTGTTATAAATGTAGATTCTGTTGCGACACCTCCAGGTGCTGCAACCATCTTCTGATGTCTATTTATTTCTCATTTTGTACTATTTATTTCTTTATCTTTGTATATTATGTATATACACATAACCTGCATCTTAACTCGAGTCGAGCAAATCTCAATCTGTTGATGACAATGACAAATAAATCTTATCTTATCTTATATACATATACAAAGGCATTTTATTGGGTAATAACCCTGTGAAAAAACAATATACTTTATACAAACATACTTAAGTACATTTAAAGTATTAATTGTACTACATATAAAAATATACTTAGTATACTAACAGCATTGTACCAATTTTGATATTGTAACATTAGACACACCTAAATATAACTGTACCAAAATACACTAAGAAATATATTAAATAAAATTATACTTGAAGTGAACAAAATATATATTTCCTCAAGTGTACCAATGAAACAATATGCTTTTAAAAATATTTTGTGTAGGTTTTAAAATAGTATATGCTCACTTAAAGCTTACTTTAATAGTAAATTATTAAAATGCTGAAATTTCAGTATATTTTAAATTACATCTCAGCGTATACTTTAGGCTAATGAAGGATGCCTTTTGAGGTGCCTTAATAATCTTTCACTGTTTTGTTAAAATGGCAAAGAATAAAAGAAATGAACAATCCTTATATTTGAACTTGATGTCAGGATGTTTAACAAAGTAATAATGCTCATTCCTGAAAACATCAAACATTGACAGTTTAGTGACAGAGGTTCTACAACAAAATCATTACTTGTCCTTAACACTAAATGTAGCAGGTACCTTCAGTTTTACATCTCTCCAAATATGATCTGTTGTTTTCAGTTTTTTAACTAAAACACAGAAGCTATTTTTACCCAATCCATTTTCAGATGTATGATGTAAGATCCATCTATTACTGAACGCCATTAGCTCCAGTTGACACTCCAGAGGAGATGGTGGCGGTAATGCACACTTTCAGTTTTTTTGAAAAGCGCCATATAAAGAAGAACAGTCTTGAAGCGGGGACGAAAGGGGATGCTGTTCAAATTCGCCATCTTTACTTCTACAAAATTGCCTTAAAGGTAGAGATAATAGTTAGTAGTTTTGGTAAATTCAAACTGGTGAGCTCCTAGTCTGAGTTAAATAACACAACAGGACAAGAACTGGATGGAAATTAAATGTTGGTCACAAAAGGAAGAAGGTTCTCAATGTGTTGCTAGCTGGTGGTAAGTTTGCTTCAAAATGCTAATTATCTTCACTTAATTATAAACAATGCAGTACATTGTTTAGTTATTGTTTAGCAGTAATAGTTATTTTTTCAATTTTGTTGTGATTTTTATGATTATTTTAATGACATTATCAGTCATAAGGTTTATGTTGCAACTGCATGAAGGCTCAGTTTGTTGCGACTTAATATAGTTTGTTTTTTATAAACTTAACCTGGTTTATGAAGGTATACTGAGCTCAGTATGCCAAAGAGACTTTGATATTGTGAGGCTGTTGTTATAACTTGTTCATCATTGTTTTTATCTTCAACATATTTTTGCAATCTAATCAAATTAAGATGAAAGAGGAAGCCTGGGATCAGGTATTAGAAAACCTAAAGACTTTCCTGTCTCAGGTCACCGCACGAGCTCTGAGGTTGATCCTCCACATCGTCTTCATGGTGTAAGGCTTTATTTTTTTTACACTGAGCAGCAGGTTACATTTTTAACAGCAAAAACTGGTGTGTTTCAAACACTAAATCCTTAAATATATGCTTAACATATGTAAAAATATTGAAAATAATTTGACAGAATTTATTCCCTTTGTTATTCTACCATTTCTCTTTCATACTTATTATTCATTATTAGTGTTCATGGCCCTGTGATGGACTGGTGACCTGTCCAGGGTGAACCCCGCCTCTCATCTGTTGACTATTGGAAATGGGCACCACCAGCCCCCCTCACCACCCTGCCAAGGATCAGTGTGCTCAGATCGTGCATGGAAAGATTTTAATGTAGTTTGTCTCCCTTAAGTCCACACTTAAAACAACTTCATAGTTAATGCCAGCATCAAATGATTCCATGATATTGCTGACTATTTGTCTACTTCTGACATAAACAGGTAAAGAAGTTGTAGCAGCTCCCCAGCAGTTGAATTAACCAGCCAGTCTCGACGGGTGAATTTAGCGTTTTTATTTTTCTTCGGGTGATTCAGAATCACCACAGTCACCATAGAATACAAACATAAACTTACAATACAAAACGTACCTCGCTGCTTTCACTGGGGAACACTAAGTGTTGATTTCTTCATGCTATTCAGCTTGACAGTTCAAGTCATTGATTGACACGAAGATTCTACCAGCTTTTAAAGGGCCTGCCCTCATTAGTTACGGCAGCCCAAGAGGTACAACAAAAAAACCCCCCAAAATATTACAAAATGTAAGTACCACTAAACAAAACAAACAAAAAAAAGCTAATCAAAACAAACATCCACAAACAATCTGCGTCATACTTAATTTAGAAAATTCTTAATTTACTTTAGTCTACTATCCGTTACACTCCCACCAATAATGCATGAACTTTTACCAAAAAATCATGCATTATTTCAAAATTTCCCTTAAAACCATGCAGATTGTTTAAAACATGCTTGCCTGTGTACATTCAGTTTACAAGTCACTTTCTAATAACACCACCAATTTTTGCACTGGTCTTTCCATCACTGAACTGAAGAGATAAAATCCCTTCCTGATCTTTGTTCTCCTGTTCTCAACTTCACTTTTTGAACTAAACCCTCACTATCAACCATTGTTTCCACAACACGACCCAACTGCCACCTATTTCTTGGGAGAAAATCTTCTTTAACAATTACATAATTTACCTTTAGATTGCGCCGAATTACATGCCATTTTTCTCTAATGGAAATATTCTGGAGGTATTCTCTCTTCCACCGACTCCAAAACTGTTCAACCAATTAGTAGTTAAAATCTCAGAGGCACATAACCCTCTTGATGCATGATCTGCTGGATTTTCAGTGGTGTCAACATGATTCCATTGATTTGGATTTATGTTCGCTCTAATTATCTGGACCCGATTTGCCACAAATACATGAAACCGTCACACTTCATTATTAATATATAACACTACTTGTGAATCTGTCCAGAAAAACTCAGTGTCTATCTTCATGTCAAGTTCTGATTTTAACAGAACGCTCAACCTAGCAGCAACCACTGCAGCTGTAAGCTCGAGACGAGGAATGGTTGTAATTTTCAAAGGAGCAACTCTGGCTTTAGCCATGATTAAAACACAATGAATTTCACCTTTGTCATTCTCAAATCTGAGGTAAGAGCATGCACCATATGCTAGGCTGCTAGCATCTGAGAAGTGATGTAGTTCTGTTTTAACAATTTTTCCAAATCCTTGGGGATGATAACATCTTTGTATCATTAACCCTTTCACATCCTGAAGGCTAAACTTCCACTTCTCCCACCGTACAAGTAAGTCTTCAGGCAGAGGGTCATCCCATCCAATACTTCTGCGGCACAGATCTTGTAAAATACATTTCCCATTCATAATGAATTGTGAAATAAATCCCAGCGGATCATATAGAGATGCTATTACTGACAAAATACCACGGCGTGTATCAGGTTTGTCCCTCAGATCAATGTGAAAGCCCAAACAGTCACCTTTGACATGCCATCGCATACCTAGAGTATGTTCAGTAAGTGTTAAATCAGGCTTGAGATCAGCAGAAACCATACTTGTGGCTCTCTCAGATGGATTCACACAATCTAGAACTTCAGACCTATTGGAATTAAATTTGTGGAGTCTCAAACCACCTTCTTTGCACAGTTTCTGCGCTTCAGTTATTAGTGTGGTGGCATCATTAGTTGTAGGGACACTTATTAACCCATCATCAACATAAAAATTATTCTCCACAAATGCTGCTGCAGCTGGAAACTTTGATCTCTGCTGTTGTGCCAAATATCTCAGACCAAAATTAGCACAGCCTGGAGAGGAGGCAGCACCAAAAAGGTGGACTTTCATCTGAAATTCTTTAGGCTCCAAATCTCCTTGCTCCCACTATAGAAACCTGAGGTAACAACAATGCTTTGATGAAACATAAAACTGGTGGAACATCCTTTCAATGTCACAAATAATAGCAACAGCTTCTTTTCTGAAATGCAGAAGGATTCCAATTAAAGAGTTAATCAAATCTGGACCAGTCAAAGTGTCATTCAAAGAGGTACCACGAAATTTAGCTGAGCAGTCAAACACTACTCTTAACGTATCTGGTTTCTTTGAATGATACACCCCATGATGAGGTAAGTACCACACACAACCATCATTGATGTTTGTCTCAGGAGCTAGTTCAGCATCACCACAGCTAATGATTGACTCCATGAATGTTTTATAATGATTGTTGAACTGATCATTTCTTTTTAACCTCCTCTTTAGATGTTGTAAACAAACAATAGCCAGCCTCTTATTATTTGGCAACACAGGAAGGCAGGGTGTTTTAAATGGAAGGGGCATCTCCAAATGTCCATCGTCTTTCTGTGTAATATTTTCACTCAGAAGTTGTATAAACCGAATGTCATCTTGGGAAACACATTTTCCTTCTGGACCCTTTTCATTGAAATCCAACTCCAAAACTCTTAAAACATCAGAAGCCAATGGAGCGGGCATTTCTGTCACCATCACTCTGTACAAATCTTTGGTTACCTTGCCGATCTAAATGTGGATTGGCTGCCCCGATAATACTCCAACCAAGAGCAGTCCTCTGAGCAAAAGGTTCATTTTCCCCACCAACAACAACTTCCAAGGGAGCCAAAGCAGAAGGACAGTCAAAACCAATGAGTAAACCTACTTCACAGTCTTGTAAAGCAGGCATTTTGCCAGTCAGATGTTTAAGGTGAGGCCACTGTAATGCTGTACTTCTACTTGGTATGCAAGTTGTATCAACAGGAATGAAGTCATGCGTGTATGCTTGCGGCAACCGTATATAATTATCAGAGAAAAAAATCAATAAATGGCCTTTCCTTAAACATCCAAAACAAAGATGGTTCTGATATATAAATGATCTTTTGTCTTCCATTGATTTAACTGCAAATTTGGGACATTTAGCAACACTGTGTGATATGTCTGTACAAACCAAGCAAGGCAGTTTAGATTTCAGAACATGACCAGTTTCTTGAACTCCATACTGGTATTAAAAGCCTTAGCTTTCCTGGAGAGATAATTTGAAGAAGTTTTAGACTTTAACAAAAATAGAGAAGCAATAGAATTACATGCTATACGTGCTTCCTTTTGTATAAATCTAGAAAAACATTCAAAAGATGGATATTCTCCACATGCATCAAGAACTTCAACAACTCTACTCCATTTACATACAACCCAGTCTGGTAATTTCTTCAACATCTTATGATTTTCTTCACAATCATTTAAGATGGACAGTCCTTTTACTTGAGGCATAGCCTCTTCACAACTTTTCAAAAAGTCAGCAAAATCTCTGAGAGACAATGGATCATTTGGTGCAATCTTTGGCCATGACATACGTTTATCCCTAAATGCTTTCTGAATTACAAATGGGTTCCCATATCTGTCCTGTAGAACTGACCAAGCACCCTCATATGCGTCCTCAGAGCTTCTGTAAAAGAAACCTTCCACAGCCTTTCGGGCTTCTCCAGAGAGATTACTTTTCAAATACAACATTTTTTCCCCAACAGAGATGGATTTTGAATCAATTAAAGTTGTAAATGATATCTTAAAGTCCACACATTTCAAAGGGTCACCTGAGAATATGGCAGGTTCAGGAACAGGAAGGCGACTTAAACTCAATGAGCTCATTAAGGCTTCAGCCAAGATTACTGCAGAAATCTCAGAGCAAGCTTAAGGTGGTAGAATTGATGCAGCCCTTGCAGCTGACTTTCTTGGGTGTTTTAAAAATTTGCACTGATTTAACCTCAGGCTTAAAATCAAGATTTTCCCCTTCTACCCCATCTTCAAGTCTGCTATAAACATCAAGCCGAGCTGCAGCCATTTTAACTTCCATATCTGTTTGCATTACCCTTTAACTTGCTCTTCTCCTCATCAAGCTGCTGTAGCACTTCAGCTTCCTTCTGCTTCATTTCTGCCATAATCTGGGACTCATGACGCTTCCATTCACATTCAAGCTTACTGACTCTCTAACTAAACATAATAAAAACAACATGGGTTCTCTCCGGGTACTCCAGCTTCCTCCCACAGTCCAAAAACATGACTATCAGGTTAATTGGTCTCTCTAAATTCTCCCTAGGTGTGAGTGTGTGTGTGCATGGTTGTTTGTCTCTGTATTGCCCTGCGACAGACTGGCGACATCTCCAGGGTGTACCCCGCCTCCAAAAACAGACTGATATTCGTCTCTATTTAAAACTTCTCGCACCCTTTCCTTTTCAACTTCTTGATTAAATTTTTCTTCAACAATACCCCCTTCTAAACGTTTACACACAAGATCATAAATCTCATTTGTTAGTATAGTACAGGCATCTAGTTTCTGCACAATATCTGGAGTATTTA
Organism: Xiphophorus couchianus; assembly: GCF_001444195.1. Taxonomy (NCBI): domain Eukaryota; kingdom Metazoa; phylum Chordata; class Actinopteri; order Cyprinodontiformes; family Poeciliidae; genus Xiphophorus; species Xiphophorus couchianus. Next base: position 155,087 of record NC_040228.1, on the reverse strand, counting down.
AAGAAACTCATAATTCTGTTTCACTTTATCAAGACTGTTTTGGATCTGCTGATTTATTTCATCCAGATTTTCCTGAGAGCAAAAACCCTTTAATTTCTTCCTGGCTTCTCTGGCAATTTGTTTCCAGGATGCATAAGATTTAAGAAATGCCTTTATCTGTTTTGTAGACTCTGCTTCTCTGTACTGCTCTCCCTTTTCAGTTAACTTTCTTGTGCGAGGACCTGTAAAAAACTATTGTCCTTTTGGCTTTTCTTCAGTGCACACATCTTCAGCAGAAAGTCCTTTTTCACGTGGCAGTGACATCTTAACTCTAAAACCTTACAGTGACATTAAACCCACAAACGTAACATTTAGTTACAAAAACACCATTCTGATATTTTCCCTTTTTTTTTAATTGCATACTGTTACGTCCACAAAGGGCACAACATATTTGAGGACACGAAGACAAAAATGAGGATTCAAAAGTAATTTTTATTTTCAATTCTCTCGACCTTTTCTTTAAGATGAGCTTCTTTTGATTTTTCTGTGAAGAAAAAAGAGAATTAAATCCTCGGTTCCCCGTGTCCCAAAAAAGAAAGAACACAAAAATCCCAAAGTATAAACAGAAAGTTGGACCTGATGAGCCGATCAAAAAGAACAAAACGGTACAGCAGGGGGCCAACCCTATACAGGGCCGTCGAAGCCCCTGCTAGTACCGGACTACAAGAAAAAAGAAACTACTGTTAAAGAAAAATCGAAAACAGGACAACCGGTCCCACCAGGTCAAAAATCACAACAAAAAAAACATCAACCAAACAAACAGCTAACAAAAACTACCGTGTGGCAGGCTGGAGACGTGCGCCCCGCGTCAGAACGCATCCTCGGTGTTGGTTGGGAGGGCGTCCTTTACCTGGCGCAACCCAGCCTATTTATAGGCGGTCCAAAGGCGTCACAAATTAACGGACCAATTACAAGAAAGAATTATCAAAACTCCAAAGTATATTAAACAACAAAAATCATACAACTAACTTCTATACAAAATAATCCAAGTGAAAAAAAAATAGACAGAAATAAATACAATGTGCCGGAGCACATAACACATACCTTATAAGTAATTTGGCATATAATTTGACCAAACATAGTCCTTGAACTCATTTAATTTCATACATATTCAGGTGACGTCGTTTCCAAGTTATTTCCGCGTTGTTTGATCAGTCAATTTCTCACCGCGCCAGTGGTCATCTGTTACATTCAGTTTCTGTTGCTAACTTGGATCCACCACGAAGACAGCTCCTCATGGTGGCGTTGACTCCGACGCAGCGCCAAACCTCGGCCGATGTCAGATCCAAACGTCTCACCGTCAAATGGAAGGCGACACACGGAAGCCTCGAGTTTACACTGTAGCAGCTCCCCAGCAGTTGAATTAACCAGCCAGTCTCGACGGGTGAATTTAGCGTTTTTATTTTTCTTCGGGTGATTCAGAATCACCACAGTCACCGTGAAAACTAAAACATATACAAATATTAGAATACAAACATAAACTTACAATACAAACACAAAACGTACCTCGCTGCTTTCACTGGGGAACACTAAGTGTTGATTTCTTCATGCTATTATTAAAAGGAGGATAATTTAATGTTAACTTTGGACAAAACGTTTGGCTCTTTCCTCCTTAAACTTCCCGGATCCTCATCAGGCGGTGGCGTGCGCTAAAGTGAAACCACAACAAAGCGCGTTGACGTCACAGATCACAGAGTTTAATTCCATACAAAGCAATGCATGAATCAATCAACAAAGCTGCAGAGGAACTGAGATATACATTGTTTACCTTATACAAACAAAGACAGACAAGGGAAAGACAGACAAACACAAAACAAAGACGAACAAAAAAGCAAAGACGCGTCTTTGGAGAGAGCCGATGTAAAAAAAGGCAAAATGTTGGCCGCTCTCTGTAGTTTTTCTCCTGACACGTAATCTTATAGTAAGGAGGTGTTTTTCTATTTAATTTATGCACTCAAGGCGTTCCTCTTGTTGACCAACTGGAAACTCCCTTAAGCACTCAGAGAAACGTGGAACTCCCCCTGATCTACGGCAAAGATCAAAGGGCCATCTGGTATCTGGCAAAACAAAAGAGCGGACCGCTGCGCCCTGACCCCCTGTGGCTCCCACGGTCATTCTGAGTACAGAACAATCCTGAGATAAGACTTCACAGATACCTGTGAAATCTAAAGTCTCTCTGCCCTGCCGGGAATGCTAATTTTATGGCCTCCTGTGCTGTGGGTGCTTGCCCATCTGGCTTAATTTTGAATGCTCAACACAGCCCTGTTCAAACTAAGAGTGTTGACTATACCTTTTACACATGTCGTAAGATTAACTGTATTAAGCACTAAAAATAATCATTTTTCCTTAACACTATTCAGCTTGACAGTTCAAGTCATTGATTGACACGACGATTCTACCAGCTTTTAAAGGGCCTGCCCTCATTAATTACGGCAGCCCAAGAGGTACAACAAAAAAAAAAATATATTACAAATTGTAAATACCATTAAACAAAAAATAACAAAACAAACAAAAAAAAAATGCTAATCAAAACAGACAAACATCCACAAACAATCTGCGTCATACTTAATTTAGAAAATTCTTAATTTACTTTAGTCTACTATCCGCTACAGAAGTCACTAGAATTGTTTATTCACCCCAGGCATCCGGTCCCAATCGTCATCAGTTCTGATGATGCCACATACACAGTGAGTCCGGAATGTTCTAAAATTGTAAGTCATACTTTTTTCTTTGCCGTTTTTCTTTACTCTTTAAATACAAGTGCTTTCTCTGTTTAATTGCTCTGTTGTTCTTTTTTGTAGGTTTCTGTAAAGTGCAGTTGTGAAATGAATGGGATTGTTCTGTCGTTGATCCTCACTGTACTCAGGATTTAGAAATGTCAGTTTGTCTGCAGTAATACAGAAATACTGACATTGAATTAAAACAATACTCTGTCCTTGGTGAAATATTTTTCACAATTCCTCTAAAGTGTACCTATTGTTTTATTGTACTAATTTTCATAACCATGTTGTCTGTAAACTTTTAATATATTGACAATTTGTACAATTCTCTGATAGTATATTGGCAATGTACTCTTGAAAAATATGAATATATTGATTATACAATGTAATTTTTTTCAGCCAGAAAGCGTGTTGTAATTGATCCTTCTGCGTACTGGTAGCCTGATATGTTTGCAGTACTTTAGTGTGTATGAAGAATGTAATGTACAAAGTGGCAAAGCAGAATAATAAAAGACATTAAGTAACTAAAAAGTGTACTTCATTAGCAATTATAGTAAACCAAAAGTGTCATTTGAGCATACTGTGATCACACTACTAATATATAAAATATTTAATGCCAATATACTTAAAATACATTCTAAATATATTTTAAATGTAATTTGATCACAAAAGTAGTACACTTAAGATATACTAATCAAGCACGTTTATGATACATTAAAAGCAACATACTTAACAGTTTACAAAGTATAACTTTAGTTGTTCCAAACAAGTATGTGAAAGTACACTTAGTGCACTTTAAATTTAAACCCCATAACACAAATCAAACAGTAATCAAAGGTCAGATAGTGGAGACAGTAGAAAACTATAAATATCTTGGGACTATTTTGGATAATAAGTTAAAATTTACCTGCCATTCAGAAAACGTACAAAAAAAGGGCCAGCAAAGATTATTCTGTCTAAGGAGGCTCATAAAGTTTCAAGTTGATAAATCCTTGATGACCCTATTTTATAGATCATATATTGAATCTGTGTTGACCTTTTCCCTCTTCTGTTGGTTTGGAAATCTCAGTATTAGACCAAAAAATGCCCTTATCAGAGTAATACATACTAGCAATAAGATCTTAGGGGTTGAACAATTCTCACTTACAGAACTGTGTAAAAAACAAATCATTAGGAAAACTAAAAACATTATTGCTGATACTTCTCATCCCTTACATGCCGATTTCCAGTTTCTGCCTTCTGGCATCAGGCTCAGACTTCCTTATATAAAAAGTAACAGGTACAAGCACTCCTTTGTTCCTACAGCAATATCTCTTTTTAATGCAGGACAAGGTAGGGGGACTTGCACCTGATATAGTGTAGCAACTGTTGGCCAATAATGAAATACACTGCTGTATTCTTTCCTTTATGTGTTGATCTGTATTTTATGTGCTTATAGTATTTTTGTTGTTGTTGTTGTTTTTTTTATCTTTGATACTTTGTCTTTTAGCCGTCTGTATTTGCTGCAATATTAATTGCCCAAATTGGGATATGAATAAAATGAATCTGAATCTAAATTGTGATTTTCTACAATTTAAGTACTATTAAAATACATTTGTTGCTCCAAAATAACACTTCAAGTATACTGATGATCAGTCTGGCTTCAAGTATGCTAAAATTTAACATGCTTAGTATATTTATTTTTCACCTGGGAATAATTGAAGTATAGTAAACAGAAAAGCAGCATATTCTTAATGACTCATTCATTTACTGATTTTTATTATCTGGAATCTAGACCTTTGTAGAAAACTCAATATATACTGTAAAATTCACAAAACATTTTTTGTCTCTTTTTAATAACAGAAAATGCATGAGCAATGACCCACCAATACATCATGACCTATGAAAATAACCAAAAATGTATTAGCACAGTGCAAGTGTTATAAAAACTGTGCTGAACATGTTGGAAGTGTTCCTCACACAGAGCTGGGTGGGTGGATTTGAGAAACTGCATGTTCAGAAAACAGACTGTACAGTTCAGCCTCATAGGAAAAACACCATTGGTGCGCTATAAAATAAAAATTTCATAGATTGAACCAGAAAGAGGTTTCAGGGGTAATTACTTCCACAAAATGTCAAAAGGGAAAAAACTCATTTCAGTGTAGCTGTAATGAAAGCTAGCATTAGCAATAGAGTAATTTATGGACTGCCATCTGCTCTGTAAAGGTTACTACCACAGGCAATTCAGACATGCAAGTTCTACAAGAAGTTAATTAAAATACATCAGGATTTGAAACACATCCATTTCCACAGAAACTTTTCAGCCTGCCGAGTTCAAAACAGTTTGGCTTGTTCCAGGAAAAGTTGACATTTGAACATCTTTGTCCAGCTTTGTCAGTCTGTCTAATGTGCCTCTTTGGCTTCTTGCCTTTTTTGCCCTCCCAGCGCGAATCGTGCGGAGCCGTCAGTGGTGTGAGATGGCTCCCTGCATGGAGGGGGAGGTCTGCAGCCTCCTGTTCAACAGATCTGGCTGGACCTGCACTAGGGGCAGTGGTCGCATCAAGACCGTCACGGTAATTCCTTCGACGTGACATTAATACACGCCATATGCACTTACAGCAACATGCCTTCAAGTTCAGTGTGAGGCAGCCCCATGAGGTCAGGTCAGGTGTCATATGAAGAGACACACCTGGGACACTTTCAACGTGTTTCAGTAAAATGCTTTGTTGGTGCTAAAGTTTAAAATACTACATAAAACAGTTAAGTTATGCTGAAACCTGTCAGAGGTTTTGACAGATTACAGTTAGCACATAAAGGATGAAAATATAAATAAAATAGAAACCTCTTAGCTTAAAGAAAGCTGCATATGTTGTGTGCTTCATCATTTATGATAAAATTTGGCATGTCCAATTTACTGAACTGATATTCAATTACTTTTCTTCACATGTTCACCTTCATCCCAGAGCCGGACCAAGGCATATGCAAGTTAAGTGGTTGCTTAGGGCCCTCACACCACCAGAAGGGCCCCAGGAGCACCAAGCAAGCATGATTATATATATATATATATATATAATTTAAAATGCCATTTAATAATACAAACTAAATATTTTTGAAACAAGAAAATAGCTGATATCTACATTATTTTTATAGATGTTAGACAAATAATATGATAATCATTTCCTGATGATGGCTGCTGCCATTGTTGGGGAAATATAACATATGAAACTTGTTAACTGCTGGGGTTTATCAGTTGATGTTACTTTCAAATAATTAAAATAATATTACTAAGTTTCATGCCACTCTGCATTTCAAAATCTAATTTCTTTTTAGTTTACTAATCCTATAAGATTAAGATCAGCAGCCATAATAGCATAAGTACTGACATGACTCAGACACAGATGCAGTGACTGAGAAGTGAATTCAGAACAGGCTTCTGTTTATTGTGGAACACTTTTTCAAAGTCAGACAGGCCAGAGTCTAAACTAGGGAATCCAAGTCCAGTGGGGTAAATCAGGATCGGGGAGTGGCATAGTTTGGATAGGGTGGGGCATCAGGGGTGATTGACAGACAGGTTAGTCACTGAACAAATCGATGTATCATTCACATCGTGTCGCTGCTTTGGGTTTCACAACAATCTGACACTATGTAGGAGGAAGATTTACCCTTATATGGCAGAAGCTGGAGATCAGGCTGATGATGATGATGATCTGGTGCAGAGGTCACAGCTCAACAGCAGCTGTGGCAGGTACAATATAAGCAAATTACACTGTACCTGTTGCTAATGCTAGTAGGTAGGTCATACATACCTACTAGCTTTTTATGAACGATAAAAATCTGGTGTTAGGTTGGTATGAGGGCCTCAAATTAAAATCTGCCTAAGAACCCAATAAGACTTGGGCTGGCCCAGAAAGTACTGAAACACATTGGAAACGCCATCCTTCAAAGTTGCCATATTATGCTGCGTCCCCGCGTTTACAGTAGTTTAATACCCTCTGTTACATTACACGCCCCCTCTCCGCCAGTCAGCAGCACCAGACAGCGATGTTTCCCGTATTCTCAAGTTCAAAACTTGACAGATATGGTCAGAAACGTTTTACAAAACCTATCAAGCAGGAATACGTTTTCAAAACTCTTCCAAACCTCATGCAGGCTGAGGAATTGAAAGACTGCAATAAAAAAAACAAAAAAAACATCAACATAAACATCAAGATTGAGATAAAACCAGAAGCTTAAGCAAGATGGAGGAGACAGAAGGAAGATAGCTGACTGGATATTTAGGAGCCTCTATGGTGAACAAAATCTTTACCCTGTATTAACAGCACATCTTTGTGCATTCACATGGAAAGTTTGCAAACCTGCTAAAACTTGATGAGACCAACTACTGACAGATTCTGTAACCTAACTGTAACATGTTACAGGGTTTCCCCCAGAAAACTTGCTAAGCCCGGTGGTCAGAGCACTGAGGAGGTCCACCATGTTTTTGTATTGAAAGATGTTAAGTAGACAGAAAAAGTAAAAATATTACTGGGTAATTACATATTACGGGAAAACATTGTCAGTGAAACGCCATTTAAACCCACAACTAGTCTTAAAAACAACCAATCAAAAAATACATTAAATTTAATACCAATTATTTGCACTTCTGTTTAATTCAAATTAAGTCAGCAGCTCCATAAGCCCCCCCAGGTCTTTAGGGGCCCCATAAATGCTAGTATTTTAACACAGGCCACAGATACATAAATGTAACATTTGTTTATTGGAATTATCAATCCTATTGAATTTGATTTAATGGTTTCAGCATGCATACATTAAAATATTTTAAATTGTTTAACATTTAAATGTGAGATTTTAAGGAGCTGACAAGTTTACTTTGTAAGAGTTCAAAGAACAATATTCATAGTTAGATTGTTTTGTTACCATAACAACAATCTGGTGCTGTGAGTTTAATCTATGAGTATGAGCTAAGTTTGTTCACAAATACAAATTAGTAAACTGCAATTATAACTGATTGTTTTTAGGTTGGCCAATTAAACATACTTGAGTTAAACTTAAATTTTTAACCATACCTTGTGATTTGCAAGCATTTCTGGATGTCTTGTTTTGAATCCCCCATTGAATAGAATAGAATAGAATTCAACTTTATTGTCATTGCACTGTCACAAGTAACGAGATGTAGTTTGCATCTATCCAGAGGTGCTCTACGAGATATAAATATTTATGTACAGATGTACAAGACTATGTATGTATGGACTATAAGGGGTTATAACAAAGAGATATAGATATTGTGTATAAATATAAATATGGGAGCTATATGCACAGATTATACAGATTATGCAAGAATGTTAGGGAATGGATTATAGATAAATAATGGCAGATAGAATTTACAGGTTGTATGTGTGTGTGAAGAAAACAGTCTGTGATGTGTGTGTGTGTGTGAGGATAGTCCATGTGTTATTGTTGTATGAGAGGATAGGGGTGTACAGTCCTTATAGTTTATGTTTTATGTCAGGAGGCGTTCAAAAGCGTGACAGCTGTGGGAAAGAAGCTGTTCAGGTGCCTGGTGGTTCTGGTCCGTAGGCTTCTGTAACGCCTCCCAGAGGGCAGGAGGGAAAAGAGTGTGTGTGCTGGGTGAGTGGAGTCCTTTGTGATTTTCCCGGCCCTTTTCAAACACCGCTTCCTGTAGATGTCCTTGATGGCAGGGAGCGGTGCCCCGGCGATATACTGGGCAGTTTTCGCCACCCTCTGCAGCGCCTGCTGGTCGGAGACAGAGCAGTTCCCGTACTAATCTGTAATACAGTTGGTGAAGATGCTCTCAATGATGCAGCGGTAGTAGTTCGTGAGGATCTCTGAGGACAGGTGGTTCTTCCTCAGGGTCCTCATGAAGAAGAGGCGCTGATGCGCCTTCTTAATGAGTTTGGAGCAGCCGGTCGTCCAAGTCAGGTCCTCGGAGATGTGGACTCCCAGGATCTTAAAGGTGTCCACACGCTCCACCACTGTCCCCTTAATGTGGATGGGTGGATGTGGGTCAGCGTTCCTCCTGAAGTCCACGATAAGCTCCTTGGTCTTCTCGGTGTTCAGCTGCAGGTTGTTTTTGTCGCACCACTCAGCCAGACGGTCTACCTCCTCCCTGTAAGCGGCCTCGACATTATCTCTGATGAAGCTGATCACCGTGGTGTTCTCTGCGAACTTGATGATGGCGTTAGAGCCATGGACAGGTCTGAAGTCGTAGGTGAAGAGGGAGTAGAGGAAGGGACTCATCACACAGCCTTGTGGCACTCCGGTGTTTATGATGATGGTGGATGAGAAGTGGTTGTCCAGCCGGACATGTTGAGGTCGACTGGTCAGGAAGTCGAGCAACCAGTTACACATGAGTGGACTAATGCCGAGGTCTGTGAGTTTGGTAATGAGTTGTGATGGGATGACAGTGTTGAATGCTGAACTAAAATCTAAGAACAGCAGTCTGGCGTAAGTGTTCTTACTGTCCAGGTGAGAAAGGACAGAGTGCAGCGCTATAGAGACTGCGTCCTCTGTGCTCCTGTTCTGCCTGTATGCAAATTGGTGGGGGTCTAGTGTGGGGGGGAGACAGGATCTGAGGTGTGCTAGGACCAGCCGCTCCAAGCACTTGGTAATGATGGGGGTAAGGGCTACCGGACGGAAGTCATTGAGTCTGGTTGGGTTGGGATTCTTGGGGATTGGGACGATGGAGGTAGACTTGAAGCAGGTCGGTACCACAGCGCGGGCCAGGGACAGGTTGAAGATGTCCGTCAGCACTCCTGCCAGCTCCCCAGAGCATGTTCTGAGGACACGTCCAGGTATGCCATCAGGACCTGCAGCCTTGTGGGATTTAATCCTGCTCAGAGCCGCTCCTACGTCAGTGGGGAGGAAAGTCAGTGGCTGTTGGCCTGGGGTGGTAGCTGCTTTGGTTGCAGTTGTGGTATTCCCTCTCTCAAAACGAGCATAGAAGTTGTTAAGTTCGTTGAGGAAGGAGACATCAGTAGAAGCGGGGGTGGTATTGGGGTTCTTGTAGTCTGAGAATCTGAAGGCCTTGCCACATACGTCGGGGGTTGGTGTTAGAAAAATGATCCTCCACCTTCCTTTTGTAGTGATGTTTGGCCTTCTTGATTCCCTTCTTCAGCTCAGCCCTGGCTGTACTGTAAGTCTGTGCATCCCCTAACCTGAAGGCGATGTTGCGGGCCTTCAGCAGGAGACGAACGTCTCGGTTCATCCAGGGTTTCTGGTTGGGGTACATGGTAATGCGTTTGCAGGTGGTGACACGTTCTATGGTGGTGGAAATATGGTTCAGTACAGATGAGGCGTACTGATCCAAGTCTGTATGGTGGAAAATAGTCCAATCTGTATTCCTGAACCAGTCGTGGAGCACAGCGTCTGAGCCCTCTGGCCACACCTTTACTGTCCTCACGGTAGGTTTCACACGTTGGATGAGTGGTAAGTACCGAGGTGTGAGGAACAGGGAGAGATGGTCTGATTGTCCGATGTTGGGGAGGGGTGTCAAATTGTAGGCTCCAGCCAGATTGGAGTAGACATGGTCCAGGGTCTTGTCTCCTCTGGTGTGGCAGGAGACATGTTGGTGGAATCTGGGAAGAACTGTCTTCAAGTTGGAGTGATTGAAATCACCTGCAACAATAAAAGGAGCCTCGGGGTATTTGGTTTGGTCAATAAAAGGAGCCTCGGGGTATTTGGTTTGGTGTTTGCTAATAGCCGCATAGAGTTCTTTCATGGCTAGCTTGGCATTAGCATCCGGGGGTGGGGGTGTACACTGCAGTGAGGATGATTGAGGTGAATTCCCTTGGGAGGTAATAAGGTCTGCATTTGACCATTAAAAACTCCACATTCTGTGAGCAGTGACTCTTGGTAGTAGCAGAATCTGTGCACCAAGCTTTGTTAATATAAATGCACAAACCTCCGCCTCTGGTCTTGCCGGAGTCATCTGCTGTCCTGTCGGCTCGGTGTGTGTGGCGTCCACTTAGCTGGATAGCATTATCCGGGCAGCTGTTGTTTAGCCATGTTTCGGTGAAAAACATGACATTTGAGTCAATAATCCGTCTGTCACTCGTGATGGATAGTCGTAACTCGTCCATTTTATTAGCCAGAGAACGGACATTGGCGAGGAAAATGCTGGGTAAAGGGAGCCGGTGTGGTGTTAGCTTTAACCTAGCTCGCACCCCTCCACGCTTACCCCGCCTTTGTTTACGTTCTCGTCGCGGCTTGCGTACCCTTCCACCCGGCCGGGAGAAGTGAGCAGCCTCCGGTGTTCTGGAGATCTCTGGGATGAGTCGGAGATCGGCGATCACCGAGTCAAAATTGTAGCTCCAAAGGTCCAGAAGTTCGTGTCTGCTGTAGCGCAGCAACGCTGTGCAATTCCGAAAAAAAAAGTCCAGTCATGAATAGATAAAAAAACACTAAAGAGCAGTGGATTCAAGAACAAAGACTTTTTTCTCTTGTGGGTAGATCACCTAGAAAGTGGGCATTCAACAGTTTTCATGTGTTTTTTGTCTATGAGATAAGTATGATATAGATTGTTTTTAGAGTTTAAAAACATTTATTACCACTAAAGTCCAGTGGTGGTGATTGTTGATTCCCAGAATGGTTCCCCCTTATAACTTTGTCAAATAAAGAGCAAATGCTACCAAACTTACATGATTTATTATTGATGAAAGGAATAAACAGAGTTAAAGACTTGTTGGTAAATTAATTTGTTCCCATTTTATGGAGGGGGAACGGTTTATTTCAGGCAGCTGAAATATATGGTTCCCCCCTCATAACTTTGTCAAATAATGAGCAAATGTTACCAAATTCACAGGATTTATTATTGATGATAAGAAGAATAAACAGAGTTAAAGACTTGTTGGTGAATTAATTTGTTCCCATGTTATGGAGGGGGAACGGATTATTCCAGGTTACTAAAATATATGGTTCCCCCCTCATAACTTTGTCAAATAATGATCAAATGTTACCAAATTCACAGGATTCATTGTTGATGATAAGAAGAATAAACAGAGTTAAAGACTTGTTGCTGAATTAATTTGTTCCCATGTTATGGAGGGGGAATGGTTTATTTCAGGCAGCTGAAATATCCATTTTCTCTCCTCCTCCCCCCATAACTCTGGCATATACAGAGCAAATGTTTTCAAACGTACTTGATTTATTGTTGATGATGAAAGGAATAAACACAGTTAAAGACTTGTTGCTGAATTAATTTGTTCCCATGTTATGGAGGGGGAACAGATTATTTCAGGCAGTTGAAATATCCATTCTCTACTCTCCTCCCCCCATAACGTTTGAGAATAAAGGGCTATACTACTATACTACTGTGTGGTTCTCATTAAAAAAACTTGTCCATTTCACACCACACACCTCTGTACTCATAGTCATGAGGCTGCTGTATGCTCTCAATATACCTTATTCACCTGATGGTTTTCAGACAATTATTTTAATGACAGAATATATAGTTCTGTTTGAACACATGGCCTTCTATAGCTATGTAACAATTATTTTACTCTTAATATTCTAGTTGTAGATACTTCAAAATATTTTAGAAACTTAACTATTTTACATTTTCAGTTTTGCTTTCTTGGGATTTGTGTTTTTATAACAGTTATAATACAATTATAATTTGTGTGTTCACTTCACACCAAATTGTGACCATTAAAAAGATTGTTCTAAGATTTGTAGCAAAGTTCCAACATTGCTGGATTGCATTTGGTTTGGAAAAGCCATGCTGTTAATTCTCTCACTAACTGCGTTTCCTTTACAAATGTTGAGAAAACTGTTGATATTCAGCCAATGTCAAGCCGGCCCCCCACAATTTCGCAATTGCGGTGTTCACATTAAATTAAAAATGTCATTAAAATCACATGTAATAAGTTTGTTCGTGTGATAAGTGACATCATCCTCCAACTACTTCCTGTTGACTTTTCTGCCAGCAGTAACATCCGGTAATTTATCACGTGACTTGTGATGTGAAAAAAGTGTTTCCATTACAGTTTTGCAAAAAAACACTAATTTTGATATGGCTAAAAATGTCATGAAATGTGGTTTGAGGTGGTGAGGATTGATGCGGTGGACCCAGGTTATGGTGAAACTGGTAGTTTACTGGTGACAACAAAAAGTACGAAAGTCCAGTCAGCACAGGTTAAGGCAAGGATCTCAAACACTGGTAGCAACTGAAACAGAACTAGCCAAGGAGGAGAGGGACACGACAAGTGACATGACATGACAAGGATCCAACAGAGAGCAGTGGAAACAGGTGGGATTAAATACACAGGGAGATAATCCGGGGGAAACATGGGACACCTGTAGACAATCAAGGGGTAGGAACCAATTAACAGAAAAAAACAAATCCTAACAGAAAAAGCACCTCATCCTAGCACAAAAACGTTTTATAGAAAAACATTGTCTTTTTTTAATTGTCATGTTTCTATTAAGCAAGTTTATTTTCATAGTTCCGAGTTGCTCGATTATTTGGTCAATGGAAAATCTACAGATATGTTTTTTTCCAGCACTGTTTTCTTTGCCAATCTGTCACATGCCAGTGTTACAGGTTTGATGTTTAAGATTTTCCATCTAAATTAGGCAGGTTTTTGCTTTTCTTCCATAGTTTCAGCATAGTGAAATGAAAAATCTTCATCAGGTTTGTTAACAGAATAAAAGAATGCAGGTGAAACTGTTTGGAGCTATATGGACCATGTCCCACTCTTCCATCAGTCTATGTTTGTGAGGAGTCTGGTCAAGTCATGGCGGTTCAATTAAAGTACGGTAGCAGAAGTGAGGTGGAGCCATTCTTCATTATAAGGGGTGGGGCTACAAACAGCAGCACAACAAGCAGCACACATCAAGATAGAGAGAGAAAAAACTCTTAAGTCAACATCGTAAATATATTATATAATAATAAATTATTATGAGTCTGTTCGGTAGATTTGGTTGTGGTTATTCATTTGTTTTTAAAATCTTTGTTAAAATATTATACAAAAGTAAGAATGTGTGCTTTTGTAACAGAACAAATACATATAATTAAGGAAGTATAAGGAATCTTATATTTTGAATGCATAAGGATTTATCATTCAAAACATTCCTATTTGCCAAGTTCTACTAAAATATGAGACTGGTATCAATAGAAAGAGTCATGTTGCTTCAAATCTGCAGATGATTTTACTAGAGATACACAAAATATAAGTAAAAAATTTGGATGGGCTATAACATGTTGTAAACATACGTACAGAGAAAGCTTTATACAAGAATCGAAGATAGACACTATCTAAATTTAGCCTTTAATTTAGCTATAAGCATAGCTGGTAGCATGTCTACAGTATGTTATTATTTTGGCATCACATGGCATATTTTAGACTGTTAAAAATAGTTTTGTTTTGTTTCCCTTTAAAACAGATGATTAGAGCTCCTGTGGTGGCAAATGTTTGGTTCAAATTAAAAATAGACAATTTCATTTTTTTGTCTTTTTTCACCATGATAGACATTGCCTGGCCAAAAAAAAAGTCGCCACCTGGATTTAACTAAGCAATTAGGTACAAGCCTCCTATTGGATAAGTACTGCATAGGCGATTATCTTTCAGCTGGCAACAAGTTATTTAATCCCAGCTGATGCAATGAGTAACTCCTCATTTCTTAAACAACCATGGCAAAAGACACATCCTGTGGTCGTGGAAAAGACGTTAGTCTGTTTAAGAAGAGTCAAATCATTGGCATGCATCAAGCAGAGAAAACATCTAAGGAGATTGCAGAAATTACTAGAATTGGGTTAAGAACTTTCCAACGCATCATTAAAAACTGGAAGGATGGTGGGGAACCATCGTCTTCCAGGAAGAAATGTGGTTGGAAAAAAATCCTGAATGATTGTGATTGGCGATTACTTAAACGTTTGGTCAAATCGTTTGAAAAACAACAGCAGAACTCAGGAGTATGTTTAATTGTGAACGCAAAAGCATTTCCACACGCACAATGCGAAGGGAACTCAAGGGGTTGGGATTGAACAGCTGTGTAGCCGTAAGTAAACCTCTAATCAGTAAGGCTAACCAGAAAAAAAGGCTTCAGTTTGCTAGGAAGCATAAAGATTGGACTCTGGAGGAATGGAAGAGGGTCATGTGGTCTGATGAGTCCAGATTTACCCTGTTCCAGAGTGATGGGCGCATCAGGGTAAGAAGAGAGGCAGGTGAAGTGATGCACCCATCATGCCTAGTGCCTACTGTACAAGCCTGTGGGGGCAGTGCTATGATCTGGGGTTGCTGCAGTTGGTCAGGTCTAGGTTCAGCAACATTGTGTGCTCAAAGAATGAGGTCAGCTGACTACCTGAATATACTGAATGACCAGGTTATTCCATCAATGGGTTTTGCCTTCCCAAATGGAACGGGCATATTCCAAGATGACAATGCCAGGATTCATCGGGCTCACATTGTGAAAGAGTGGTTCAGGGAGCATGAGACTAATTTTTCACACATGGATTGGCCACCACAGAGTCCAGACCTTAACCCCATTGAGAATCTTTGGGATGTGCTGGAGAAGGCTTTGCGCAGTGGTCAGACTCTCCCATCATCAATACAAGATCTTGGTGAAAGATTAATGCAACACTGGATGGAAATAAATCTTGTGACACTGCAGAAGCTTAATGAAACAATGTCACAGCGAATGCGGGCTGTAATCAAAGCTAAAGGCGGTCCAACAAAATATTAGAGAGTGTGACCATTTTTTAGTGGTGACTTTTTTTTGGCCAGGCAGTGTATATAGATGATTAACAGTTTGCCCCAGCATGTGGGTAGGAAATAAGAACAACTTTTTCATACATAAACAAATAAAACCACTTCAAAAAACATAAAAATTTGGGGCGTGCCGTGGTGGCGTAAGGGTTAGCGCGACCCATATTTGGAGGCCTTGAGTCCTTGACGCAGCCGTCGCCGGTTCGACTCCCGGACCCGACGATATTTGCCACATGTCTTCCCCGTTTCCTGTCAGCCTACTGTCATATAAGGGACACTAGAGCCCACAAAAGACCCCCTGGAGGGGTAAAAAAAGTTGACCAGAAAAGTCTTCATTTCAGATTTAATCAGAAAAGTTAAAGTGAAAACCTATAAGCAGTCAAGTGTTTTGTAGATCTGCAACTGTACTGGGAGGACTGCGAGTGAGGAAAAAAGGCTCCGCTCATTGAAGTAAAAGCAGTGATTAGCATTTCCCAGCTTCTTAGCACAGGTGTCAAACTCCAGTGCTAGAGGGCCACTCCTCTGCAACCTTTAGATATGTCTCTGCTGCACCACACCTGAATAGAATAATTAGGTCATTAGCAAGGCTGTGGAGAACTTATCTACACAAGAAGGAGGTAATTAAGCCATTTAATTCCAGTGTTTTGTACCTCTGGCACATCTAAAAACTGTAGGACAGTGGCCCTTGAGAACTGGAGTTTGACACCCCCGCTCTAAAGCAACACTAAATTTGTGCAGAGGGGCAATTTCAATGAGCTTTAAATACATTTTACAGGCAGACTTCCAAATCCGCTTACATTTGTGACAGTAGGGACATGTCAATCAGGACAAAACCCAAGTTTTTGAAAGCCATAACTTTGTATTTTTTGACAGTGAGACAAAGAGTAAAAAAATCTTTCTAAACTCATGTAACATTGACATATGTTGTCCTAATTCTTGGGTGCTTGGGTAATTTTCTGTTTTTTGTTATGGGTTATGTATGGTAATTTTTTATTGTATCAGTTCTTTCTGGTGGGTCTGTTTTATAAATTATTCTGTTGTTTCTGTCCCTGAATAGTTTCTCTAGGTTGTTTCTATTGGTATGTTAGTTTAAGTCTTTTCATATTCTGTCAGTTTCTTTTAATCTTTGCTCATGGGGTTTTGTCATGCTGGTTCACGTCTAGATTCATAGTTTATTCTTTCTTCCTGGTTTTTGTTTTTCCCTTTTGAATTATTCCTGTTCTTCTATCAGGATTGTGGATTTCTTTTTATTTTCATCCTCATTAGTTTCATTAGCACTGTTGCCTTGCAGCAAGAGGGTCCTGGGTTCAATTCCGGGCCCTGGGTCTTTCTGCATGGAGTTTGCATGTTCTCCCTGTGCATGCATGGGTTCTCTCCGGCTTCCTCCCATAGTCCAAAAACATGACTGTCAGGTTAATTGGTCTCTCTAAATTCTCCCTAGGTGTGAGTGTGTGTGTGCATGGTTGTTTGTCCTGTCTGTCTCTGTGTTGCCCTGCGACAGACTGGCGACCTGTCCAGGGTGTACCCCGCCTCTCACCCAGAACATTAGCTGGAGATAGGCACCAGCACCTCCTGACCCCACCAGGGACAAGGGTGTAAGAAAATGGATGGATGAATGGATTAATTTCATTTGTGCTATTTAGGTTTGCTGTTCATTTCTTTGTCCAGTAAGTGTTGCTGTATTTTTTTGTTAATGTTATGCTTCTTGAGTACTTGTATTTATTTTCTTAGATTGTTTCTCCTTTTGGTTCCAGTTCCTCAATTCAGCATGAAATGGAGAAAGCTACGAAAAGACACAGAAACTAACCTGGTTCTTGGAAAATGTTTCAGCAGTTAAAAAATGTTAATCACCCAGTTTAACAAAGTTGTTCTATGTATGTAGAAGTTATGTTTAAGTTTATTGTTAGTAAACTTTAGACTGTGTGAATAACTTTAGGCTGACTTAGATTCCAATGTGTCTTTGTTACTTTAAGCATAAAGTAATAAGGCAAACGTTCCTACCAAACAAATCTAAACTCCATAGAGTAACACGTCGCTGACTGATATAATATCCTGGTTGACTTATATACCAGAAGTTCTTTTGATTGCACTACAATTTTTTTCCCCAGTAGACTTGAATAGCTGAATGGCAGCAGAAACACAGACACCCTGCCCCCTCCAAGTATTTTGCCGTCAGAATGAAAGAGGAAGACCAAAGTGAAATAACTTATAGAGACAGGGCAATCACAGCATAACGTAGCAAAACACAGCAGGGGAAGCAGCGGTGGACGGGATGACATGACAGTTGGATCCTGAGAGATATCCGTCCTTGTCGTCAGGTACACAGAGGTCAGCCTGTGACCTGGTCTGTGAATTTCCAGTCTCTCTGCTTGATGTTTCATTTTCTCCACTCCTCTGCCCCATCCATCTATCAGACCCCCCTGACTTTCCCAGACAACTGTGGCAAATTTACCACCATGCTGAATAACGCACCCTGACAGCACACTCAGTTTAGTGCTTTTGCCTCAGTATAGACATTAACACAAAAGCATATAATTTGTCTTGCTGCATATTTTTAATGAACTGTTGCTGAGCAGTATTACTACTGCTGAAGTAATCACAAGTGATGCTTGCAAGTCTTTTTCTTTTTCCACTGAGGATTTAGCTGGAAAGCAGCAGATATCCTGAAGTATTTGTAGTAAGACCTGAAATTTGAGCAGAGGATGACTGAAAATGAGAGATCTATGAAAGAGGATTGATCAGGTCAGTTTCCTCTTGTGAGCTGCTAGTGTCTTCCAGATGGTGCAAGCAGGAAAACTGGACTCACATGACTGTAGTAATTTCATTCACCATTTCACACAGTGCCATGCACTGTGTCTGTGCAGGTCTCCGAGGTATGATAATGGCTGAGCTCATTTTTTCATGCTGAGGTGCACAAAGTTTGCTGGAGGTGTACTTAGCAGATAAAACAAAGTGACAAACGTGCATGATGGTACTATATTACGCATAAAGGCATGATTTTCATAAACAATTTACTATAAAATCAATTATTGTGTTTTCATTCTGATTTAACTCATCTAAATAAATGATTCAAATCTTTTTGAGTAGTTTTTAATGCTTTTAAATCAGCACTGAAATTTTTAAATCAGTTAATCCAAATATGTTTTACATCAGATTTGTTTTTTATTTTCCCTTTTTCTATTGTCTGTTGTTTTGTTTTTTGTTTTGTTGAGTTTTTCTCGGAGCTTCGCTCAAGGTAATCAAAGCACATTCACTGATGCCTAATGTCGACGTGTTTATGCGTCTCTTTCATCCAGAAGAAGACGTCTAAATTACTGTAGGACAGATTACTGAGTAATTAGCTTTAATTCCCAGATGTGACTTCCTCCACCTTATCTTTTTAATACCACTCCAACCATACTGAGGAATTTCTCTGTGAACTACAAATGGACATTTTTTTTCAGAGAATTCTCATCATTGCCACATTTGAGGAAAAGGTATGTCGTGTTTTGGGCAGCTGATGCTTAGTTAAACTTAAAGGGCAGATAAGAAAAGTAGTTTTGCCCAGAGGAGAGACCCTTTAGATTCTTTGCAACTTCTTAAATCAGAATCAAAGGCAATGTTCACAGTGTCCCTGCCACTTGTTTAAAGGTACCATTAATTTATTTTACAGACACAAAGATTTCAAATGGTTACACAATAGTTTGCTGGAGTTTTGGTCCACTCCTCCTAACCTGATGAAATTCAGTCAGGTTAGTAGATGCAAGACATGGCTCCAAAATCCACTTTTTTAACTTTACATCATGTTTCGATGTCCTTTACTCATCAGAAACAAACCTGGAGTTTTGATTTGATTCTTTCATTCATTTTTGAGAAATCCTTTAATCTCCATGGCAACCATTCAGCTGTTTAAATGCTTGGTGGACCTAGTTCCACCTTTGAGGACAAAGCTCTTCCTCAGAGCTGCAGTTTCCAAGCTACCAAGTTTCAGCTTCACAGAACAGCTCCTCCCTCACTCCTCTCCTTCAGACTAGCCAACAGCAATTAGCAAACAGCTGGTGGAACTGCATAGCTCATTATAGGAGCTACTGCTCAAAGCTGCTGGTAAAAACGTCGTTAAAGGGTTAATAGAGGAGTCATGTTGGGGTGACTTTCTGAAGGTGGGGCTTCAGAAACAACAGGAGTTTCTTAAAGAGACAGAGGCCCAATTTCAAGGTGTTAAATCAGAAAGTAAAATTCCTCTTAAGTCATATTTGATAAACAACTATAGGTTGTGCTATAAAATTGCACTATGTGCAAGGAATACTCATACTCAGGCATTTGTCTCTAAGTACATTTGGAAACATGTTGTCTTTGGCGTAATTGCCTCCTCCACTCTGCGTGGCTTTTCAACCCATATTGGCACCAGATTCAATTCACTGTCTTACCAGCTTCAGCCAGCATCTTTACCAGGTTTTTACATTTGTTTTTGGGTTGAGATAAATACTTGCCACTGAATGAATCAAGTGTAGAGAATAGGTGGATGGAAATAACTTTGGTTATCAAACTGTCCTTATGAAAATAGGGAAGTTTCATCTAATATGTCAGAGAATACTTTTATAGAGAATTTTAAAAAATCTGGTTTCAGCTGTGATGAATGCCAATTACTTTGACATCTATTTAAAAGTTATCTGCACCACCTCCATGCCAGAGGTCGTGTAATATTATTAGCAATTTTAAATAACACCACTAGATGGCAAATAGATGGCAATGTCATTTTGCTTCCCCTTACTGTGGCTTTAAGACATTGCAACTTGTCTTAATCAAGGAAGAGCAAACAATTAGGGTTTGTTTTTATTTCAGAAACAGCATTGCTGACAATGTTTTAGAAGACAAAAATGAAAGCATGAAGATTTATAAGTCACATAAATCCTAATAGATGAGTTGTTTTCCTTCACGTAATAGCTAGCATTGATAATGCAGCAAAGTGAGAAAAGTAGCATTTTAAAACACCTTTATATATATATATATATTGTTTTGTTTGATGGGCCTGGTGGAAGATGGTGTGTCCTCTTGAAGATGCAGCTTTGGAGTGGGATGGGACTCTGCATTCTCTCTGATCACTCGTGGTCCCGCCCCAGCGACCTCGCCCAGTTTCCCGACGGATTGTTCTTCATCAGACAGCCAACCGCTCTGTGTCCCTCTTTCCCACACTTGAAACAGTGGCTACAGCTATCCTTTTCTTGGGAGACACATTGCTGACATCTTCGTTTAGCTTCTGACTTTGCTGGATGTTTTTGGTGGGGAAAAGGTGTGTGAATGTTTTCAGTCCCTGAACTAACCATAGGTGTTAAAGCCTTCTCTAAACTTTTGCTCAGTGATGAAACCTGTGCTGTTAGCTCTTGTATGGCAGTACGATTAGCTTGGACTTCTGCCTACATCTGAACTGCATTCTGATTTTTCTTATCTATTTGCACTGTATTGACGCTGACTGCTTTTGGTTTGAGAGCCTGACCTAGTCTATTCTGTCTCTCTGTGTCTTCACCTACTGACTTTGTTATCACTTCTAGGATAAAGTCATCTGTGACTTTCTCGTCTGAAAGGTGGGGTTTAAGATCTCGTCGGACATATGAATATTTTTCATGTATGCCCTGGTAAAGTGAATGTAGGAACACTCCCTGAACTAATTTCTTGTCATACTGGAAACCTGTGCTCACTTTAGAAGCAAAAAGCACGCGCTGTTTTAACCCCATCAGTCTATACATAAACTGTTGTGGACCTTCTTTATCGTGTTGTCTTGCGTTGCTCAGTTCCTGAAATAATTCAGTACTGCTCTTATCTTTAAGATGTGCTCTGAGAAAACGCTTCAGCTCAGTTACAGTCAGACTATCTTTTGTAATCAGCATGTCTTTAAATGTACCCGGTTTAATTATTCTGAGAACTGTTCTAATGACCGTGACATCTCAGTGAAACCTTCACTCAATCCTTCATCAATTTGCTTACTCAAACAGTTAAAGCTCACATCTGAGTCAGAATCTGAGATCTGACCAGCATGAATCCGAAATTCTCTTCGTGGGAGTAATGCAGCAACATCTGTCAGCTTTACTAACCCGGTTACCTGATCAGCAACAACTGGTGATGACACTGTCTTACTGGACGCTGATGCTGCTACAGTCTGCTCAGTCTCATACACTGATGCCACTTCCTCTTCATCCACTGAATGATGCAGGTTCTTTGCTTCTTGGGCTGACTGCAGTTCATCAAGGAGGTCACGAAACACCAGCAGGCGCGACATCCCTTGGTCCTCCAGACTCCTCAGTTGTTTACTTCTTAAAAAGTTAACAATGAAGTGAAAGAGTTCCACCTCGGACGACTCCTCCCCTGGGGCGTCTTCTCTCACCTCATCTTGGCATGATACTGCTAGCTGGTGAAGCAAATCTCTTCTGGCGTCATCAATCAGTTGGTGAAGTAGCTGCTGGATCTCCCACTGAAGCTCATGTAGCGTCGTCATCTCTGGATACCTGTAGTCTTGACCTTAGGTCATCAGCTCGTGGAACATGAAGTCAGGATCCCACGGTTCTTTGTTGGATAGCACCAAGCCAGCAGGAGGCGCTATCCCGGACGAGCCCCCAAATTTGTTACCCCGCAACCTTGGAGGGCTGAGGGTAATGTATGTGATGGTCTTCCCTCAACGTGTGGTGCTGTGGTATAGAAAAGATGAGGCACACACGTTAAGCTTTCGCCAGCATAACAGGAAGATTTATTCTTCTTGCGTGCTCAGCTAGCTTAATACATAGAAACCAAAGTCCGCTAGCATTAGCATACCCCAACCTCCAGAACTGTGTCCCGTTTTCCACACCATACTCAACACAAACTGGACAAAATGACTCACTAGTCAACAACCGATTCAATGAGCTCTTTAACTCCCGAAGGTCATCAATATATATGTATAAAAATACATTTTACTAACCTGTGGTATAGAAAAGATGAGGCACACACGTTAAGCTTTCGCCAGCATAACAGGAAGATTTATTCTTCTTGTGTGCTCAGTCCTTTCTATACCACCCTAGCGGCCGCGCGCGGAATTGCAAGGACGAAATTAAACAGAACTATCTAACTTGTTACAAAAATTAAAAATGCAAAATGAAAAATAATGTTGGGGTGCCTATTTTTCTACTTCTTGGTTTTTATTCACTAATAACTTGTTTTTCCACCCCTCTACACTAAGTCATGATTTTCAACAGGGATGGTGGAGAGATCGGGAGGGTCTGTTTCTTGTCTGTCTGCCGGTGATAGACCTGGACAAACAGCGGAATAGTGGAGTGACAATTCAATGACCATGACTCGACATGCATTTCTGACCAATTGATGTGAGGGTTGTGCTGATGTAGCCATTTGAATCCTAGAATGATGGGAGAATTAGCAGGGGGAAAAACAAAAAATGAGATGTGTTCAGTATGGTTACCAGAAAAAGTTAACTGTAATGGTTTGATTCTCTGCATTATCTGGGGAAGGACTTTATCATTAAGAGTGGAAACACAGAGAGGCGAGGACAAGGGAAATATTTCTATTGACATCTGCTGAATGAAAGAGGAGTCGATAAGGTTTTGCTCGCACCCAGAGTTGATCATGACTGAGAGAGAGAGAGAGAGATGGATTGATTATTATTGAACAGGATAGCGGGTAGCAAATAGCAAAAGGCGAGGAGGCTTTCTTTCTTGAAGGTGGTCCACCAGTCTCCTCGCCTCTACTGACGGACCTGAGCTTTTAATCGAATGGGACAGTTGGCAATGAAATGGCTGGCTGCACCACAATAGAGACAAAGGCGGGAACTCATTCTTTTTTGTCTCTCCTCAGGAGTTAAACAGATGTGTCCTATTTGCATCAGTTCAGGATCTGTTGGATCAGTTTAGTTCTGTGGAGGAGAGAAAGACTGAGTCGGCGAGGAAGAAGGAGTTGGGTTCATGGGCAAATTCTTCTTGCTTTTATCCCTTGTTCGAGAACGGATTCTATTGTCAAGACAGATGGTTTGTTTTATTAATTCTTAAAATGTCTCAGGTTCGTCTAATGTGGCTAACTCATCTTTTATTGACTCGTTCAGGGCATAAAAATAGGTACTTTTCAACGCGGCAGCATTCCAACCCAAAGCAGCTGCTTTTATTCTGAAATCAATTGCAAAGTCTTCTACAATTATTTGCCCTTGCTTAATGGTCCACAGTTCACGAGAGGTGAACGTTTTGTCAGAGTCTTGGTTAAAGACTTGTTGAAATTCCTTCAGGAATTCATCAAAAGAACAACCAAAATTAGTTGGCGTGGGAAACCTGGCCTCTGCCCAGTCCAAGACAACAGGGAAATGACAAAGGAAATATTAGCGCCATCATGGACAAAACTCTGGGGGGAATGATTGAATATTAAGGAACATTGTAAAAGAAAACCTCTACATATGCTTATTTCACCAGAAAAGTTCTCAGGATTTGGTGGCCGAAGGTCGGAAAACGTGGAGCGGATCGGAGTCTCAGGACTGGAGGCGGAGGCTTGAACTGTCATAGGAGATGGAGCGGGAGCAGAGGTCTGTTGAAGAAAATTTTGTAAAAAGTTAGCTAGTTCTTCAAGGTGGCGGTTAGTTTCTGCTTGACGGTTACTAAGTTCTTGTAAAGCGGAATCATGGTTTTGGATGAGGGAATGTTGTCAGCTAACTTTCTCCCGATAGGAGGGCAGAGAGGTGAGTACTGGTGCGGTGGAGAAGAGGAGCGAACCGACTGCCAGCTGGGAAATCCAGGAACAGTCTATGGTTTATCTGCAGAGGTGAAAAAGGGATTCGGGCAACCAGTGGGTAACTATCCATAGCGTCACGAGGGAGGAAATCCAAAAAGCCAGGACTTAGGCTTCATAGGGAATCTTCCAAGGCGTCATGAGGAAACAGCTCAGAGAGAGAGGCAACAAGAGTTGATTACTAGAAGATCTTCTAAGGAAAACACAGAGAGCTAACTCAGAAGGGCTCAGAGTACCATTACTGGCAAACAATCAGGCGTTGAAGTGCTGGCAGCCTGCTCCTTATATACTCCTAGATGATGAATCACAGGTGTGCTGACCTAAGTCAGTGGGCTGTGGATGAAAGGGGAAGCAGCAGGCAAACAGAAAAATCCCCACAAAGAGACCAAAACCCCAGTTCCCAACACATTCTCATTAAAAAAAAGAAAACATGGTTGGATAAGCTGCCCAAACAAGTCAGGTTTGATTATTTTTAAGGTGATCAAGGTGTGTATAATCACACGTATATAAGTAGCAGCACAAAGGTGAGCTGCGTAATTGTGGAGAGCTTTGGCTCTGATGAAGAACATCGCCAATGGAATGATTCAGAGGGAGCGATTGATCAGAGATCACATTGATGATGTTGATGATGGCTTATTAGTGTTTAGATTAATCCAGACTGATCATCCTGGAGCTCTGAGCAAAATTTAAAGAAGGAGCCATGTGGTACCGGTACCGGTGCAACTACAGTCATCCTTCAGTGCAGATAAACAAGCCCACTTTCCCCACAAAGGACTCTCTGACACGCTGTCTGTCTTTAAATTCCAGCTGAATGCACTACTATTCAAACAGGTATTTTCACAATCTTTTTATTATTTTCTTTTTTTAATTTGGATTTTTTTTTCTTTAAAATGTATTATTTTTATTCTTGTGAGGTGACCTTATGTGCCCTGAAAGCACTTTTTAAATAAAATATAGAACTATTATTATAAATGCTCAAACTGCTACAAACAAGGACATTGCCACGGTTATTGCTTCACGTGGTGGCAGACTTCCGGGTATTTATACTAATTTACTTAGGTATTTATGGGTAACAACAGGGCGGACCAGCAGCTGCGCTCTATTTCCTGCAAATTGGGATTTATAAAGGAAACGGCTTTACACATCCGGATTTTTTTGTGTGCCTCACTTTTCTAAATTTGTCCGTACGCCAAGTTTTAGTGTGAAAACTGCGCACTCTTTTGTACACGAGGCCCCTGGTCATTTATATATTGGAACTAGTCTGTTAGAAACCAGCTCCTTGTTCTACGCTTCACTTTGTCCAGAGCAGGGCTCTCAAACTCCAGTCTTCAAGGGCAGCTGTCCTGCAGTTTTTAGATGTGTCACAGGTACAAAACACTGGAATGAAATGGTTTAATTACCTCCTCCTTGTGTAGATCAGTTCTCCAGACCCTTGCTAATGACCTAATTATTCTGTTCAAGTGTGGTGCAGCGGGGGCACATCTAAAAGTTGCAGGACTGCGGCCCTCGAGGACTGGAGTTTGAGGCCCCTGGTCCAGAGACTTCATCTGGACCCTCAGCTATTGAGAAACAGTTACTTCCTGGAGGCGTGGTTTTAAAGCTAACCCAACCTCTAATGTCTGTGCGTGACGTAATGTAATGAAAACAACCGCTCTCCACTGTGAAGAGAGAAGAGCTGACCTGAATGAGGAAGCTGTTAATTCAATATATGGTGCGTGACCAACACGGACAGAACGGTTTCCTTCACTTCGTCCATTGCCATTGCCAAACTACAGACTGCAATTTTAAAACAGCGCAGAAAATTTACATAATTTTTGACTTTCCCTTTTGCACGATTGAAACTCTATTGGAGGAATCCATTTCAATGGAAGAAATCCCAAGTGGATCAGTGAAGAGGGATGAGAACCGAGTGTAGGAAGGATGGCCAGGCTGCACTGGAGCCCTTGACAGTGGTCGATGTTTTATAATGACTGTAGGTTTTACTTCACTGTACTGTATACAATGGGAAACATTAATGCCTAATGCTACTTACCTATTGTTAAATATGAACTCCCACAGCTCTCAAAAAGTACAACGTGGGTGACTTTGGAGGACAATAGGATGGCTTTAGTTCAAGCTTATGTAACATTCAGTTCAGTCTAAAAGCCAAGAGTTGTTTTTAGTATTGATAGACTATAATTTTAATCCTTTTATATAAAGAGATTTAGTGCTGCACCTTCATCATACAGAATTATATTACACATAAAACTGACACCTGAAACTCCTGCTAAACATCCTCCTCCTTGACAGCTGCCTTTTCTTGTTTGTGCAACTTATGGTGGCACTGCCAGGTCACTAAACTATTAATGGAGTTTGTACAGTATATGCAGCATGCACTCCACTGCCAGCTAGCCATTAGTATGAATTACTCTCTAGGGGTCCGCAATCCCCCCATGTTTCCTACCCATTTCTAGAAACAAGCTGGCAATTTGTTTTCACTAGTGATCCAGTGAAAGGTCCACATATGATATTCTCTGAGGTGGATAGTGCAGCTCAGGAGGGCTGGGAAATAACATTATGTGTTAGGTTTTCAAGCACTTGACAGCAGGATGTGGAAGTGACAAAACCATCCCAGTGTTGCTTTTGTCACTGCACACAACAAGAAATCTGCACACAAGAATAAAGGATGCACTTGATTGTCGGGTGGAAATATGAGAGGATCAACAAATTTTAGGATGAGAACATGTTTTTTTTCCTTCTTTCTTGGCAAATTCAAGGGTAGTGTTGTTGCTGTGACTGGTGAGAGCTCTGATACAAGCTCTTATTTTCTGTTTTAGATTGTGACAACCACAGTCTGAAACCATTTATATCAGAATAAACTCTGATCCACTGACTTTAGTTATGGAATATAAGTATCTTAAAGCTTGATTTGATCATTTCAGACTATTTTAGGTACATTTAATCCCCATTCAGAATTGACGTTATCTTAGGAAAAAAAAAAACTACACCCACACAACAAATGCTACACTGTGAGCTTGTGGGTCGCCTGAAGGGAAGTAGTGTAGTTGGGCTTTTTTTCTCAAACAAAAGAGGAAACTGCAAAATGTAGAGCTTCTACACTGAAATACACAAACCGAGTAACCCACCAGGTCAAAGAGGCTTGCATTTATTTTTTATTTGCAGTTTCCTTTTTTTCCTGTGCTTCTGGTGGCTCTCCTCCAGCTATGTCCTCTTTGTTTCACCATCAGCTGAAGCAAACGTGGGTGGAACGTGTGTGTAGTTTTGCCAGTGTTGCTCTAAACACAAAGGCATCACAGTGAGCTGAACACCCTGGGCTGCTTTGAAAGGATGGCATGTGACAGAAGAAATCTGGATTCTTCCAGGAAGCAGTGAATCAGAGGTATTCTGCTGTACGACGTTAGCATCATACAAATCCGAGTCTAGTTATGAAACAAATTCTTATAAAAAGAAGTGAGACAAGGGGGTGTGGTGTTTAGTTATGCAATTCTTTGTGGCATCTCAGTCATAAAAGCCTCAGTGTCCACAACAACCCATCAGCCAAGACGTGAGTCGCCATGGTCACCGTGGTGCTGACAGCCCATCTGACCGCAAACACACTCCTAATGGGACCATACCTCAAAGGAACGGCAAAAGCACTCCACAGGTCTGCCATCAAGGCGACTGCCTTTCTGCATCTTCTTGGCGCTGAGCTGTTGATTAGCGGTGAATTGTCGAGTGCCGTGGGAGTGAGAACAGATCAATGGTTCACTCGCTGTTATTGTTGTGAGAAGGCAAACGAAAGAATGCTACGTCCGAGTAGGAATAAATAGAAAAGCAATAAAATGTCCAACTGAGCCTTGGAGTGCTTTTGCTAAACAATTGGCCCAGCTTGTCTTTTATTTCAAACACTGTTTTCCCACTGAGCAATAGAAGCAGTTTCAACAGTGAGTCTTGTTGTGGTTCTTATTAAACCTTGAAAATAGCTGGCTAAATTGAAACTGCAACAAGTCCAAAGCTGTTTAGTTCTTGCACATTGATTTCTGTGACACACAATCGACTGGAACTAAAAGTTATTTTATTGATTTATTTGTAGATGCAGAGACACATCCGTTGGTAACCTTTCACATAAGAAAAGAAACAAGAGAAAAAAACACCTCTGTCAAAATTCACTCTAATTTTTTTCTTAGATTTCTGTCAATAGTTAACATCCTCCAAGGTTTCATTGAAAGGAGCCCATTATGGTTTAAAATTAAATGCACTATGTAATTTCCTCCACCAATGATTTCAGAGGCTAATTCCTTACTGACCAGCTTTATGTCAGTGTCCTGGGAAGTTGGCTACACTTCAATGCCTTTAATTTATTATTGGGAACTGAGATCATAGGAACATGAAGATGTTTGGAGATGATGGTGAAGCTTCAAAGCCACCATGCTGCACCCAGCAGCACCAAAAGGCCAAGCAGCATGTTTGTCCTCGTTAAAGAGGGAGGATTATGTAGAATAAACCTTTTTGAGCTTTATATCATCCTATGAAGTTATTACCTCATTAAAAAGGTACCTGGGGTGTTGCTTTGATTCTTTCATGCATGTTTGAGGAATCCACCTACTTTCACGAAGCTGAGGTTCCTCTTTCAGAGCAACCCTCCGCCACTCAATTCCTCGAGACTAGCAGCAGCAGAAATAAGCAAACAGCTGATGGAACTGTGCATCAGTCCAATGCTCCTAACAACGGTTGTTAATGGCATAATGAGAAGCATTGCTGTGATAACTTCCTGAAGGTGGTGTGTCAGAAAGAGCAGGAGCTTCTTAAAGAGACAGAGGCTCAATTTCAAGGCATCAAAAAGAAAATTGACTTCAAAAAGTCAAATTTCTTTTATACCATGTTTGATATAAAGCATTTTTATAGCTGATGGTGACAATGACTTGATTGTGCTATAAAATGGTGCTACATGGTTGGAGTATGCATAATATTTCCCCTAAAGGGCAACAACAACATAAAGAATGCGAATGGTTTTGAGTTGGTATAAGTTTTTTCAGTTATTTTTCCTTTGCTGTGACGCACTGTGCTAAATTAATAATACCTTTATCTCCAGGTATCATTTCGTGGCAGTGCGGCTGTCATCTTTTTTTCCCTCCAGCATTGTTTGCTTGTGCAAGCAATGCTGGAATAGCAATAACATGCAACGTATAAGACGGATAAGAGTTATCTATTTCCTCAACACATTGCAACAAGACAGGTTTGGAGCTACTATAACCTTATGCATCTAAAACATCTGTGGCTCCAAAGAAAAGAGATATTTAGTTATTGTTCCATATCACATGTCAAATCTAGAGAAATATCTTTTTTTATCAGTTTTTGTAGGTAAAATATTCGTTCAAAATGTTTTATTTAATTTTGTTTTATCTAAACACCTCACTTCAGAGTAAAAGCTTCATCTAAAACGGCCGGTTAAGACCCCTTTGGCACACTTGATTGTGGCTTTGCTCTCATGTTTTGCATAAAATATTCTGTTTTGTGGTTTCATACGCTGTCGCTTTATTTCTCACATACACCTTTAATATTTACCACATGCAGAAGCACTTGCAAACTGTTTAATTCTCAGTGGGACGTAGTCTTCACATGAGAACATTTTGATTCTGAAATAGACTTTATTAGACGCTGCGCACTGTTATTGTGGGATCAGCAAAGGTCTTAATTATATTTATAGATTAGAAATAATACTCAGAGACGAGTCCTTCACTGCAGGCCACGGCGGGTGGAGATTTATTACACTGTTCCACAGATCAACTTACAGTACAAAGTCCATCCATCCATCCATCCATTTTCTGTTCTCCCTTTGTCCCTAATGGGGTCGGGAGGGTTGCTGGTGCCCATCTCCAGCTACGTTGCAGGCGAGAGGCGGGGTACACCCTGGACAGGTCGCCAGTCTGTCGCAGGGCAACACAAAGACATACAGGACAAACAACCATTCACACATACACCCACCCATAGGGAGAATTTAGAGAGACCAATTAACCTAACAGTCATGTTTTTGGACTGTGGGAGGAAGCCGGAGTACCCGGAGAGAACCCACGCATGCACAGGGAGAACATGCAAACTCCGTACAGGGTCAGTGTTGAAATATAAATATTCCATTGAACTCGTTTTGTTTTCCGTGTATTTAACTGTATTCAGCCATTCATCTCAGCAACACTCATTCTACACTGCTCAAAAAAATAAAGGGAACACTCAAATAACACATCCTAGATCTGAATGAAAGAAATATTCTCATTGAATACTTTGTTCTGTACAAAGTTGAATGTGCTGACAACAAAATCACACAAAAATCATCAATAGAAATCAAATTTATTAACCAATGGAGGCCTGGATTTGGAGCCACACACAAAATTAAAGTGAAATAACACTACACGCTGATCCAACTTTAATGTAATGTCCTTAAAACAAGTCAAAATGAGGCTTAGCATTGTGTGTGGCCTCCACGTGCCTGTATGACCTCCCTACAAAGCCTGGGCATGCTCCTGATGAGGTGGCGGATGATCTCCTGAGGGATCTCCTCCCAGACCTGGACTAAAGCATCTGCCAACTCCTGGACAGTCTGTGGTGCAACGTGACGTTGGTGGATGGAGCGAGACATGATGTCCCAGATGTGCTCAATCGGATTCAGGTCTGGGGAACGGGCTGGCCAGTCCATAGCAATGCCTTCATCTTGCAGGAACTGCTGACACACTCCAGCCATGTGAGGTCTAGCATTGTCCTGCATTAGGAGGAACCCAGGGCCAACCGCACCAGCATATGGTCTCACAAGGGGTCTGAGGATCTCATCTCGGTACCTAATGGCAGTCAGGCTACCTCTGGTGAGCACATGGAGGGCTGTGCGGCCCTCCAAAGAAATGCCACCCCACACCATTACTGACCCACTGCCAAACCGGTCATGCTGAAGGATGTTGCAGGCAGCAGACCGCTCTCCACGGCGTCTCCAGACTCTGTCACGTCTGTCACATGTGCTCAGTGTGAACCTGTTTCATCTGTGAAGAGCACAAGGCGCCAGTGGCGAATTTGCCA
Organism: Xiphophorus couchianus; assembly: GCF_001444195.1. Classification (NCBI taxonomy): domain Eukaryota; kingdom Metazoa; phylum Chordata; class Actinopteri; order Cyprinodontiformes; family Poeciliidae; genus Xiphophorus; species Xiphophorus couchianus. Next base: position 123,853 of record NC_040228.1, on the reverse strand, counting down.
ATCCTGGTGTTCTCTGGCAAATGCCAAGCGTCCTGCACGGTGTTGGGCTGTGAGCACAACCCCCATCTGTGGACGTCGGGCCCTCATACCATCCTCATGGAGTCGGTTTCTAACCGTTTGTGCAGACACATGCACATTTGTGGCCTGCTGGAGGTCATTTTGCAGGGCTCTGGCAGTGCTCCTCCTGTTCCTTCTTGCACAAAGGCGGAGGTAGCGGTCCTGCTGCTGGGTTGTTGCCCTCCTACGGCCTCCTCCACGTCTCCTGGTGTACTGGCCTGTCTCCTGGTAGTGCCTCCAGCCTCTGGACACTACGTTGACAGACACAGCAAACCTTCTTGCCACAGCTCACATTGATGTGCCATCCTGGATGAGCTGCACTACCTGAGCCACTTGTGTGGGTTGTGGAGTCCGTCTCATGCTACCACGAGTGTGAAAGCACCACCAACATTCAAAACTGACCAAAACATCAGCCAGACAGCATAGGTACTGAGAAGTGGTCTGTGGTCTCAACTGCAGAACCACTCCTTTATTGAGTGTGTCTTGCTAATTGCCAATAATTTCCACCTGTTGTCTATTCCATTTGCACAACAGCAGGTGAAATTGATTGTCAATCAGTGTTGCTTCCTAAGTGGACAGTTTGATTTCACAGAAGTTTGATTTACTTGGAGTTATATTGTGTTGTTTAAGTGTTCCCTTTATTTTTTTGAGCAATGTATTTATATTTCTACCTGCTACCGATTTTATTACACGTCTTTCCTCCCTGGGGATTCTAGTTTATATAACTTTATTGATTATTATACTTATTTATAAAAATATAAAATTTAGTTGGCTACTGATTTAACTAGCCATTGTCCAATTTATATGTGCACACATTTAATTCTGTTAGTACTTAGTCATTTCAGCCATGGCAACAGAACCACTTACTCCTCTCCAGAAATCTCAGACAAGGAAATTAAAACAAATACTGCAGTTTAACTCACAAAACAATCCTTAAAAAACTCAGTTACTAAAACTTTGAGACTTCTCAGAGCTTCTCTCATACTCTTTAAAGGCCTTCCAGTGTCCTAACTGGGAGACCTCTGTCTCCTCAGCAGAGAGACGGAACTCAGAGTCATGCTCTCACCCGGCTGGGTTACATGGTCCGATCGACCTTTTAACCTTAGCACTTTCACAACAACTGTATAGAGATCTCAATCTCTGCGCTATTTCTTTTTCTTCTTTTTCAACAACTTAAGAGATGGCAATCTCTGCTTTTTTCTTATACATATATTCTCAGGCCACACAGAGAAATCTGCTTTCTCTCTTGGTGGAGAGTTCCATCGCTTTGAAACCGGGGAAGTTTTGAAAATTCTCCTGGCCTATTTCTAGAGATCTCAATCTCTCTTCGCAGATTCAGCTGGCTTAATATTAAAACTCATGGCCTCTTGCCATTCTCCTAACCCACGGCCTCACGCCGTATTTAACAAATCGTGATATGTTTTAATTAATCAACTCGTGAAGGCGCTTGCTCAGAATAGCTTCACCCAGCTCGCTGGAATGTGGTAACTTATAACGAGGAAAGGAAATTGCTAGAGTGTTACACATCGCCAAAAGGGCGTAAAGCCAGACTGAAAAAGGTGCTTATTTTAAGGGTTGCATATATTTCCAGAATGTAAAAGGTAACTATGAGCCTTGGTGATTAGGCAACCCCCCTTAGTGCTAAGGGATCGCTTGATGATGAGCAGAAAAGAACCTTATCACTTTTTAGCTCTTCAGACTGCCACCAGACAAGAATCCTTTCTATAATTTAATAAGCAAGAGATACAAATCTTACCTCTTTTTCTGTGTCTGGCCTGGATCCTTGTCTTGCAGCTAGTCTGGAAAGAGAGACACCTTTTTGTCCCCCTTAAGTCTGAATCGGCTGAATCGGCACGTCGGGGTCACCATTTATATGGAGGAATTTAAAGGTGCCTAAACTCATAGAATATATAAATAAAGGTTAAATAAGACTCGGAACTCCATCTGCTCATGGTCAAACGAAAAGAGATTTTTAATGCACATCTGCGGAACCAAAACATCACATACACATCGTTACAGTAGTCCCAAAATCTCTTGCCTTCTACTTCTGGTATCAGTTTTTTATAGGGTCCGAGCTCCACTGGTGTGTATTGCGAAGCCTCGACCAATGGCGTTGCTTTCCTCCATTTACGTAGTTCATTTGGCTCCGTCTTACACTGGATGTGTATTAGAAGTTCCTTGCTTGTAATGTTGCACCAGCATCTAGTTAGCCTAAATAAAATACATAAAATGAGGAGTAAACTAGGATGTCTGTTGAACAGAAACTCCTGAACTGTGCATAAATAAAAAACAGACCTTAGACACGGAGATATTTAATAAGTGGTCCTCTTTTTATTCTAGCAAGAAAAGTAAAGGTCATTCAAGAAGCGTTTGCATCTTCAAAAATAGTAAATCTTCTGACATGATTCTTAAACAGATATCTGGCATTAATGCTGCAGCCCAGAGAACGGCAGATTCATTCCCTTTCACGTTTTCATGTTTCTCCTATTAAAATCATTATTCTAATGTACTTCATTGAGAATTTGTTTTAGGCAAACACATAGTAGCGCATATTTAAGAGACAGTATTATGTGTTTTCCAGCCACACACAGTGCAGTTTTAGAGCACATTAAAAAATAACTTTGTCACCTTCAGTTGTTATAAAAAATATGGAATTTATTAGACATGGCTTTAAAGAAATTTGACTTTGCAATTTAACGCATTGAAATTAGGCCATTGTCTCTTTAACAAGTGTCTGCTTCCACCAACACTCTGCCGTCCACATCTCATCACATCCACATTTTTCTCACATGTACTTAGAAATGTTCATCAGAGTAATGCTCTGAGAAGTAGCTTGTGTAATGAGTGCAGATGTGCAGTTCCACTGGGTGTTTGCTAACTGCTGATGGCTAGTCTGAAGGAGCTGAGTGGGGAAGTTTCAGGTGAGGGCTGCTCTGTGAGGCAGAAGAACAGAGACTGCAGCTTTGAGGAGGAACTAGGTCCCACCAAGCATTTTACAAACCTTAATGGTTGCCATGGAAGGATTCCTCAAACATGCATAAAAGGTATAAGGCAACACTCCACATATCTTTATGATGAAGCAATAACATAATGCGATGTAAAGCTAAAAAAAAGTTGGTTTTACATAATACTGCCCTTTTAAGAAGTGTAATGATAATGAAGTGTCAGTTGGACAAGCTCTCACTTATTTGCTTATTAGGCTCAAGGAGCAAAAGCCCTGTGAAGCCTATTATAATTGCTCCGTTTCTTCTTATCCCTCCTGTTATGTTGTGGGTCAAATTGACCTGTTTTAAAGTTTAAACATTTTTTTTGAAATAGTTGTAAGTATTTTTTTTGCATGAAACTTTTTGTATTTGTCTTAATAGGTGCGCTCTGCATATAAATTGAAATTTTTTTCATGTTACACGTTTGCAACCACCCCTACGTCTACATTTTACATAGATATTGTCGGGTCAATTTGACCCAGCACTCAAGTTTAAGGGTAAAAAAGAAGAAAAAATGTCCAATTCTATGTTTCCTTGCAACTATGAGACATAGTCCCCCTCTCCCCCCACAGACACACACATACATGCACACGTGCACCCCTACAAGTCCACTTTCTCACTATTCTCTTTACTTCACTAGGAAACTGCAAAAAAGCAGGTGTTCATGCAACTTTTGACGGGAACCTTTTCTGTTCCCGTGGGCAATCTCCACCCACACTGAGGGCACACTCAGCAGAAGTGGGGGGAAAAACATAAATACTCTCTGCATCACTTATTTGTCTTGATTTTAATCAGTGGGTCAATTTGGCCCTGAACAGAATATGTGTCTCAAGTTCAATTATAAAGATCAACCTTGAAAAAAAAATTCAAAATGTAATATTAAAATTTTTTACAAAAGATCAGTTTCAGGGATAATTATTCTTTTTGTGTGCGTGTAGGCTTTTTCAGTGGACATAAAAAATGTAAATTAAATTTTTTATGTCCAAATGAGTAAATGAGCTAATTGTCGTCATTGATCCTTTATTTGTGAGAAATAAAAAAATCATCATTGGACATTGGCAATTTTGAAAAAATGCAAAAGAAATGGCTCCAAAGCGCCACCTAGCAACTTTCAAAGTACCCTCTGTATTGACCTTACTTTATTGTAGAGCAGGGGTCACAAACTCCAGTCCTCGAGGGCCGTAGTCCTGCAACTTTTAGATGTGCCTCTGCTGCACCACACCTGAATAGAATAATTAGGTCATTAGCAAGGCTGGGAGAACTGATCTACACAAGCAGGAGGTAATTAAGCCATTTAATTCCAGCGTTTTATACCTGTGGCACATCTAAAAACTGTAGGTCTGCGGCCCTTGAGGACTGGAGTTTGAGAGCCCTGTTGTAGAGACATGAAATTTGGCACACTTATAGACGCACAGAAAAGTCTATTTATGTCATGGTGTACTTCAATCCAAAGTTAGCGATTTTGGATTGAAGTTAAGATTTTCATGCCGTTTTGACAGTTTACAGTCTTCGCATTTGATCAAACTCATCCTAAGGATTTTTATTGATTGGGTTCAAACTTGGTCAGATTGTTCATAAGGCATGGCCGAAAAAAGTTATCAAGATATTGACTTTTTGTCAATATTTGCACATTTTGTTTTGTTTCTGTTCGCCTTTAAGAAAAGAAAAAAGGAAATGTAATACTGTTTGCAAAAAAAATCTAAAAAGTGTGGTGTGCATATGCATTCACTTCTCTTTGTTTTTGACTAATAAGGAAACAAAGCAAACCTGCTGAAAACTAAAATGTAATATTCTGGGCTTTCATGTATAAAGCGTGTGCACAAAAAAAAACGTGCAGCACCATATTTTATGCATAAGTTGGCATGTACAAAAATTAATGTGGCGTGAAAGTTTACATAAATATACACAAACTTTTTACCTGCCGTGAAAATGTGCAGCAGTCATGCAAACATTTTTTGTGGACAATAACAAACTACAATGCACAAAAGAAGCATTGGACCTGATGTTTTTCATGATTTTAATCTTTTATTGCTTAATACATCTGAATTTTTTGTGCGCCGCACTTTTCAAAATTTGTCTGTATGCCAATTTTTAGTGTGGAAAGTGTGCATTATTTATAGATAAGGCCCCTGGTCTACATGCAGAATGGTCCATGTGCCAGAAAATTAACACGCTAGAGGCATAGTGAACCATAGCTGATGGAGTTCTCCAGCAAGTACTGTTCAGAGTTGGTGTAAAAATGGATGGAGCATGGCGTGCTGTGGTGGCGTAGTGGATAGCGCGACCCATATTTGGAGGCCTTGAGTCCTCGACGCGGCCGTCGCTGGTTCGACTCCCGGGCCCAACGATATTTGCCGCATGTCTTCCCGCCTCTCCTTCCCCGTTTCCTGTCAGCCCACTGTCATATAAGGGACACTAGAGCCCACAAAAGACTTTTTGTGGGCTCAAAAAAATGGATGGAGCTGGAAAATCCTGAAAGACATTTCACCTTCAGGGAATACAGCCCAAACATCCAGCCAGATCTGCTATGGAAAGGTGTTGAGGTTTTTGTGTTAGAATGGCCCAGTCCAGGAAAAACATCCAAATCCAGTTGAAAATCTTTGGCAAGACTTGAAAACGGTTCACTGATGCTTTCCCACAGAGTGTTTCAGCTCCGTCAAAGCTGACATGACTAAAGTCTGTGGAATTGTGCAAACTATATATTTCTTTGTATTAAATCTAAAGAAGATATATTCAGTGAAAGATTCAAATTTTCTAGCTCTGTTGCGGTAAATGTTAATCTTTTATCAAAGGAACACATTATTGATGATATGATTGGACCATCGTCTTCCCTGTGAAAAGCGCATGAGTCCAACTTTAATGTTTCACTGGCTGACCTCCAGGCATTCATACACATATCTGCTCAGGAAGTGACAGCACTCTGGTCATATTGTATCTCACAGCCTCTCTCTGGTTCCTCTGGGCTAACACTTTGTAAATGGACTGCTCTGCCTTTGGTTACAGGCCGACATTCAGAAATAAATGACTGATGTTCAGACAAGGCATGTGGCACAACGAACGCAGAGGTTACACTTCGCAAAATCTACGCTTTTATCCCCCTTTCATTTCCAGGTCTTTTAATTTGTCAGGACTCAAGAGAAAATGCACTCCTCATCTGTTTGTCAGATGTTGCGGCATGATCATCAGTCTGGGCGAGGTGGAGCATGGAGCGATGCAGAAGATGTATTGGGATATTTTAGATTGATAGAGATGTTCACAAAAGAAAGAAACAGCTCAGGATTCCTATTTGACTTTCTCATATTTACTACCAGAGGTGTTGTGTTATTGTCCTAGCATGCGGCAAGAAGTTTTATGATTAGATTCTCAGTCAATATTTCCTCTTATATTTATTCATAAGGAATAGAATAGCAACACTATTTTGCAAGTTCTGCCATTCTTTAAAAAAAATTTTTTCAGTTCAACTTTAGCAAGCATATGTTGGCTCCCTCCAATCCCTCTCTCTCTCTTTTTTCCCAGCCTGAGACCCAGGGTGGATGTCGGCCCTTCTGCTGTCACTTTCGGCACACTGTGCCCCGCTCTCCTATTTGAATTTCTGTCATTGCAGGGCTTTGAATTGCCACTTGTGTTTTACCCAGAATGTCGCTTGTCTCTGGAGTTTTGTCTGGTGTGAAATTGTCTGAGCTATGGGCCACATTTCAACTCTTATTTTTTAATAATAAACACTGGACACATTCAAGCATGCTTAGCAGCACTCTCTCTATGTATTATAAATTTCTGTGAGCTATTCAGGCACTTTGTTTGTGTGTATTTTAATAAGTTGTGCAGAGCCGTCGTCCTGCTATGCACCCACCTAGGAAAGTCTGTTTTCTGTCCAGCTGAAGTGATCCTACAATCAAACGTTGAGGGCTTGTTGGGATGTTGGAAATAGTTGAAAATGATTTAATTTTTGTGAAGTGTTTTGGAAGTTTTTAAAGTGCTTAGATTTTGTATTAAATCTTTAAAACTGTTGGAAACTGTGATTTTTCATGTTTAACATATATATATTATGTTGCTTCTTGGATTACAAATATTCCAGTTGACTTAGACTTAGACTTGTACTTTATTGATCCTTTGGGAAGACTCCCTCAGGAAATTGAAGTTACCAGCAGCTCCCAGGCAAAAAAACAAAGATAACACACAGTAAGTAAAGTGCAAAAGAATACAAAATACAAATTAAATACTAAGGTACACACTAAATGTGAGTAACCAAAACCTTAAATTATGCAAGAAAAACCTTAAATTATGTAAGAAACAAGGAATAAGAATATAGAATATAAGAATATAAGTAAATATAAATACAACACAAAAAAATATATATATAAGAATTTGGCGGATAGATTGACCAGTGGTATTGCACTATGTGGTTTGACCTGATAAGTATGGAGAAAAATACAAGGGGTCACTACTCCTTCCACCCTCTGTCCTGTGTCACCTCCCCCTCCCCAGTGAGGAATTGTACAGTCTGAAGGCATGGGGGACAAAAGAGTTCTTAAATCTATTGGTCCGGCACTTGGGAAGCAGCAGTCTGTCACTGAACCGGCTCCTCTGGCTGCTGATGACGGCGTGTAGAGGGTGGCTGCTATCGTTCATGATGTCCAGCAGTTTGTTCAGTGTCCTCGCCTCTGCCACCGACACCAGAGAGTCCAGCTTCATGCCGACCACAGAGCCGGCACGCCTGGTCAGTTTGTCCAGTCTGGACGTGTCCTTCTTGGATATGCTGCCTCCCCAGCACACCACGGTGTAGAAGAGGACACTGGCAATCACAGACTGGTAGAACATCCAGAGCAGTTTGCTGCAGATGTTAAAGGACCGCAGTCTCCTCAGGAAGTACATCCTGCTCTGCACTTTCCCATACAGGTGGCTAGTGTGTTTTGACCAATCCAGTTTACTGTCCAGCCACAGCCCGAGGTATTTGTAGGCGTCCACGACCTCAACCTCAGTTCCCTCTAATGTGACTGGTCTCGGCTGTGGTCTGGACCTCCCAAAGTCTATAACCAGCTCCTTCGTCTTAGCGGTGTTGAGTTCCAGGTGGTTTGTGTGGCACCAGAGAGCAAAGTCCCTCACCAGACAGCGATACTCCTCCTCTCTGTCGTCCCTGATACATCCTACTATGGCTGTGTCATCAGCATACTTCTGTATGTGACACAGCTCCGAGTTGTAGTGGAAGTCAGAGGAGTACAGGGTGAAGAGAAGAGGGGCCAGCACTGTGCCCTGGGGGGCTCCTGTGCTGCTGACCACAGTGTCAGACACGGTGTCCTTCAGCCTGACATACTGCGGCCTGTTGGTGAGGTAACTATGGATCCAGGTGACCAGGTGCGGGTCTACTCCCATGCTGTTTAGTTTATCCTGGAGCAGAAGGGGCTGGATTGTATTAAAGGCACTGGAGAAGTCCAAAAAAAGGATCCTCACCGTGCCACTGCCCTTATCCAGGTGGGAGTGGGCCCGGTGCAGCAGGTAGAGGATGGCATCCTCCACACCAACATCTGACTGGTAGGCGAATTGCAGGAGATCCTGGGCATGTTCCACCTGGGGTCTGAGGAGGCCGAGGAAGAGCCGCTCCAGCGTCTTCATCAGGTGTGAAGTAAGTGCCACGGGCCGAAAGTCATTCAGCTCGCTGGGCCTGTTCTTCTTGGGCACTGGGACGATGCAGGATGTCTTCCAGAGGGTGGGCACTTCCCTTAGCTGCAGGCTGAGGTTGAAGATCCGCTGTAGTGGCTCTCCCAGTTCAGTAGCGCAGGTCTTCAGCAGCCTTGGACACACCTGGTCCGGCCCTGCTGCTTTCCTGGGCTTGAGCTTCCTCAGCTGTTCTCTGACCTGGTCTGTGGTGAAGTGGGGCGGGGGTTGTGCTGAGGTGTGTGGGGGGGTTGTCAGTGTAGTGTTGTCTGGAGGGAGGTGTGTGGTAAGGAGCAGGGGTGGCTGCAGTGAGAGAGGGGCTTGGGGGGCCATGGACTGGTTGAACCTGTTGAAGAAGTTGTTCAGTTCGTTTGCCCTCTCCATTGTTCCCCCAACGACTCTGGTCTTTGTGTTGAGGCCAGTGATGGTCCTCACACCTTCCCAGACCTCCTTCATGTTGTTCTCTCTCAGCTTCTGCTCCACCTTTCTCCTGTAACTGTCTTTTGCTTCCCTCACACACTGTTTCACCTCCTGCTGTGCTGCCTTCATGGCCTCCCTGTCTCCTCTCCTGAAGGCAGCCTTCTTCTTATTGAGGACAGTTTTGACTTCCCGCGTTACCCATGGCTTGTTATTAGGGTAACAGCGGACAGTCTTGGCAGGGGATACCACATCTGCACAGAAGTTCAGATAGTCTGTCAGGCAGTGTGTCAGCCCCTCTATGTCCTTGCTATGCGGGCTGAACAGTGCATCCCAGTCCGTGGTGTTATAACAGTCTCTCAGAGCACTCTCCATCTCAGGGGACCACCTCCTGATGGAGCGGGATGTTGTAGGCTGCTTTTGGACCAGGGGGGTGTACAGTGGCTGTAAGTGAACGAGGTTGTGATCTGACTTCCCTAGTGGGGGTAGGAGTGTTGCTCTGTATGCATCCCTCACATTGGCATACAGGAGGTCGATTGTCCTGTTATTCCTAGTGTGGCAGTCAACAGCTTGGTGGAAAGTGGCCAAAGTAGAGTCCAAAGTCACATGATTGAAGTCCCTAGAAATTATAATAAAAGCGTCAGGATGTTGTGTCTGTAGCCTTGCTGTGACAGAGTGGATTTTTTCACATGCAGTGGTAGCGTCCGCTCTCGGTGGGATGTAAACGCAGATGGAGATCACGTGACTAAACTCCCTCGGCAGGTAGTATGGCCGCAGGCTAACGGCTAGTAGCTCGAGGTCCCGGCAACACCAAACAGTCTTTACAGTGATATGTCCTGGGTTACACCATCGGTTGTTCACATACATGATGAGTCCCCCACCTTTTCTTTTACCGCTCGCTTTCGTGTCCCTATCAGCCCTCACAGCGGTGAATCCTGGCAGGTCCACGTTACCATCCAGCACGAGGTGGTTTAGCCATGTCTCTGTAAAGATGAACAAGCTGCTCTCTCTGTAGATCCGCTGGTTGTTCAGTGCAGACAGCTCATCGATCTTGTTCGGCAGCGAGTTCACATTCCCCATGATTACAGTGGGAATCGATGGCTTGTATAGCCTCCTATTGCCCGCTAGCTTGGCCTTCAGTTTAGCCCCAGCCTTGCAGCCCCTCGGTCTCCTCCTCAGCTCCACCGGAATGTTGTGCCTTATGCCGGCTTGTCCCATTGTTCTCCAGTCCAGCAGTTCCTCTCTTGAATAAGTGAGAAAAAAGTCTCCTGGTTGCGTATTTGGTTTGAAATTATCCATGGGATAAATAAAGAGCACACACAGCAACTTAAGAAGTTTAGGAAAAAAGCTAAAAACTAAAAACTGTAGAGCTACTGGAGAGGCAGCCGTCTCCCACAGCGCCAAAGGTCAATTGTTGTTACCTTGATAATTGAAGCAGCCCCTGCTGAGTGAGTGCTGCACTGTATTTGGCCTTCATTCACGTTTAAAAAAGTCTGAATATGCTTCTAAATTGCCTTTTAAACAGACTAATGCATCGTTGTCATTCATCTTTTAACAATTGTTCAGGAATTAGCGGGGCTCTCTTCTAAGGGGACCTCTGTTGCTCCAAGAAAAGAGCATTATTTACTTTTTGTAGTGTTTCCATAAGGATATGAATAATCTCTGTTGAGATTAGTGGAGATGCTGTAGAAGAGGGATTGTTATGGAGAAATAGCTAGAATACCAGCTGCTGAGGAGGCAGTCCACTAACAGTCAGGACACAGAATGTGCTTATAAAGATGACAGGTCAGTTCAGAGATCGTTAGATTGAGATATCGCCATCTAATAACCTCTGAAATGACCTGTGAAACTGTACACATGTACAGTTTTCAAAATCAAAATCTTAAGGGCTGAGTCTTAACCATGAGCAGAGCAAAACAAATTTTCTAACAAATTAACAGACTGCAAAGCTGTTAGCATGTCAGTCTGTTAGCTAACAGCCAGCTAGTTCTTAATAACAATAATAACTTAATTTATAAAGCGTTTTCACAGGAAGCACTTAACAGTTACAAGGAAACGAGACAAAAGTAAAACAGTACAGATTAAAAACAGATAAAATACCAGAAGACAGTAAAACAAAAGTAGAGCTTAAAACTAATTGGGCAGAATAAACAAGTGGGTCTCTAACTTAGCCTTAGCTTTGCTTCTTTTTCTTTGGCGCTTGTAGTATAAGAGCTTGTCTCTCACATGTTGAGACAGTCTGCTAGCTATGTTATCATAAAACATGGCGCTGCAAAGAACTTGATTCTTTTACAAACTGTTATTATTCACACATATGCTACTTTCTGGACAAACAGATGATATTATTGAGCAAGCACTAATTAAAGTTGACTTGACTTTAATTACTTGAGAACCTTGTGGTTCCCATGACAACAGAAAAAATGTTTCTTCATTCCAGATTAGTGAGGTTACCTTTAGTTTTGAATAAAATAATTATTACATAGACTTTAACGTGTACAAAATTTTAAGCACACCTTTTTTTTACATGCAGTTTTCATGTAAAAAAAGATGTGTCTGCCCATGTAAAGGTTAAAGAGACAGCTGTCCAGTTTCAAGGCGTTAAATTTTAAAGTCAAATTTTGTTTAAGTCATATTTGATATATACTAGGGTGACCAAACGTCCGTGTTTCATGTCCTGTCCCGGGTTTTTTTTAGAAAGTGAGGAAATGTCCTGTTTTTTAAATTTCCTTCATTAAATTTACAGGCACTAGGGCACTGCGCACGGTGCTGCGTGTGACGTAATCCCTGAGCCGCGTCAGTGCGGGCAGCCCTCTTCTTAATCAGAAGATAGATAGCGTTGTTGTCAGTACCCAACAACATGCCAAAGCGCAAATGTATGGAGTTTCCCCGCTTTTAGAACACCCCTGCCCCCCCACGCTCCAGGTTGTCCTGGCTTCCCCAAATTAAAATATGGTCACCCTAATATATACAGCGTTTATTTGATAATTGGAGATAGCATAGTTACTTGATCAAATGGCACCATGTGGCTGGAAAACACATTAACCTGCCCCCTTAAATTTCATAGCAACTTTAGCAATTAGCAGAGCTTTGGTTCTCACTTCTTATCTGCGAATCTCCCTCATCCATATGGGAGATAAATGCATCTTGGATGTCCTTGGGTCCTCTGTCTTGTAAACACTAGAGGCAATGAGTGCTGTTTACAGGAGAGCATGACGCACAAACAGCGTGCTTCATCTCTCGTGCCAGTTGGTCCCATGGGGCCAAACTCACCGTGTTACCCTTTTAATTAGTGGCAGCAGTTAATAGTCCCGGTTGCCTGTGCTGCCTCAGCACTCTTGCCCTGACTTCAAGAATCCCCTTCGATCAATAGCAAACACTTGGACTGAGACAGAGAGACAAAGAAGAGGCAGGAACTTACACTGTGGGGACGCAGGTCTGATAATTTATTTACAGGAAAATCAAATGGATTTTCCTGGCAACTGATGGGATCTGCATTAGCTCCCCCCCCCTCTCTTGTGCCTTTAAAGAGATAAGACCTGTGGGTTTTTCAAGACCCACAGAGTCCCTCTTAATCACTTTCTCCTTTCCCCCACTTCTTCGAAAATGAATGCAAAGAAGCAAAGGGTCTGCCCAGATGATTCTATTGTGCCCTTATAAACGTTTATCCCTTTTAACCACTCACATCCTGTGCTCATTTCTTTTCTTGTTTTGATTTAAAGATGCAGTGGAAGTACTTAGCATTTAGATGACATGCTGCGAGAGAGGTGTGATGGATCAGCACCTCTTCAGAGAACTGAATTTCTTTAAAGGCAACAGGGCTAGGCAGGACGGACAAAGTGACTGATAGCGGAGTGACAGGCGGGGGGCAGGCGGTGGAATACCAAGTCGGAACGCCGCGGCGGAAGAGTGGGACCGGCTGCTGGGAATGCCAATGCTCCTCCCAGACAGCTTGTCTCGCTAAGGTACCTCTGATCAAAAGTGGCTCATTCGCTAGTTTTGAGAAGGCATAGAAGCTGTTTTCATCTTGTGGTCAGAGGAAAACAATTATGAGAGGACTGTAGTTATTGTGTTCACAATGAAACAATGAAGATTACTCTTTATCATTCTTCCTTACCGCTAATCCAATGAAAGAATAGTAGGTTCTAATCAAAGAAAAAGTTTTCTCTTGAATGCAAATGATGAGATGGTTATTATATGCTCCTTGTATATTCAGATTGAGGAGCAAAGCAGCACCTGTTAGCGTATGAAGTTACCACAAGCTCCTTATCTTCTAAAGATTCACAGCAGTTCTGTTTAGTTTGCTTTAATCAAACTCCAGCAAATTTGTCTAGAAGATCTGGTTCGTTTGGGGAGGGATGAATGCATAATTGAACTTTGATGCGGACCAAAAAAGCAAACTCTGGTTTGCCTAAAAACCTAGGTCTCGATTCGGTTGTAGTTTGAATACATAAGTGAATACTAACTGGACCAGAGAAAACTTCAGAAGCAGGAAGTAGACTACAGTGCTCCAAGTTAAATACAAACATACTAGCCTACCACTAGCTGGAGAAACAGCTTACAGTCTTTTATCAACTACAAAAGCGATAAAAGACTGCTCCAACTGCTAAAACCTCCATTTTTGTTTGCCCTTTTTTAAAGAAGGAAGTTGCACTCAGTGTCTTTTTCAGAGGTTTTGTATTGTTCATTCAGTGGTTCTAGGTTCAGCGCCACCACAGGTGACGAGGGGAACAGGTTGGTCAAAGGATTTGGTTTGTCTGACACAGTGCTGTGTGAAAGAAAACCACAGCAGCTGAAAATGTAATCAAGTCTACCCCACTATCAAGTCTCAAAACATCCTAAAAAATTTAACTTGAAGATTGGTACTTTCAAATGAAATGATCATGTTGTGTGTAATTTGTGTATAATTGAAGAAATGAGATGTTTGTGTCAGCACTATTCACTTGATTCTCACCCTCTACTTTTCTTTTTCAGCCTTTGCCCAGGGAGCCGTCGTAGGACAAAGGGGAAAACAGCAAGTATGAATTTTGGATAACAAGCTCATTTATGCTGATTTGCAAGCTGATAACCTGACCTTGGTTTGAGGCATTTTGTGCTATGTATTTCTGCTGTTATAATAACTTTAAGCAAAAATCCCACATTGGAGTAGTAATTAAAAAAGCAAAACAAAAAAAGCAGAAAGTTAATTAATTAGGCTATTTTAATTTTTCATACACAAGAGGGCAGAAATCAGGAAGCCATATTTTAAATTCAAAAATTTACAAAATGTCCAGAGGTTCATTAAGCAAATCAGCATTTGGTCTCTATTCATCATGTGTTTTCCACCAACACATTTATGACTAAGCTCAACCTGTCTTAAGCCCTTGGCTATAATTGAAACCTCCATTTCATAAACACTCTTATATTTAGTCAGCAACAGCCCCACAAATGAGAGGCCAAACTGCGCTGCGCAGCCTTTGGCTCTGAGGACCCGAGACGCTTGGGGGATTCGTGAAATGCAGCAAGTCTCTTTATCTCATCGCCAGGTCAGAGATAAATTTCAAGAAAATCCTGTCATTTTTATGTCTGCGTAGTTACAGCTGTAAATCTGAAATAACAACCTCATAACTGCCCCAGCTACAGATTTGGCAACTTTGTCACAACAGAAATGAAAAATCGACAACTTTTTTAGTCTCGTAGTTTTGATGTTTGTTGAATAAGTCAGGCTTTAGAACATTATTTTTGTAAACACGGTCAGAACCTGGAGTCGGGCCTCTTAAAAGTAGAGGAGGGTAGAAACAGTTAATCTTGGATGAAGGAAAACCACAAAGGAATTGTCAGCTTGTCAGGATGTAGGCACTTTGATGATTTTTTGGGGTAAAAAAAACTTGAAATCAGGGTTGTTATGGGTAGTTTTACTAAACATAACAACAAAAACAGCTCCCCTGGGTTCGCATCAAAGGTAAAAGCTTCTTCAAAAGTCCAAGCTTTCTTTCAAAACAAAGCAGGAGAGAGTGTATCCAAGAATAGTTCTTGACAAAAGCAATTTGTGGAAATGTTGTATTTATAAAATAACCTAAACAACAAGAATTGCTAGTGCTAGGATTACGTATCCTACACCCTTCTACACCAAGGTCGTCCTATTAAAAGCCGGTCAGGCTAGAGCCGATGATTCATACCCGCATAGCAGGTAAAAACATAGGGAAATGTGCTAAAAAATAAAATTAATCCCTGTCCAGGGAACGTCGACTGAGTATCTGTGAAGCTTTAATATTCTGCAAAAACACAATTATTTGGAAACAACATGCTTTATGTCTCCTAGCCAATATCCGAAGATTGATTTTTCCCTCCTCCACTGAGAAAACAAAATGAATCATATACAATTGCCAAGGACAGGGAGAAAAGGGGAATTGGTGGAGTCATAAATATTTATTTGCCCGGCCCTGGGAATTTGTGCAATTCTATATGGATTTATCAACTTATATTGAAGTGTCTGCATGGTTTATATGGGCAGTCTTGAAATGTCACATTTGTCCACTGTTGCCCTGAATCATTTATGCATTAACATTTATAGATTAATACATATAACATATTCATGGTGCGAGTCCACTCATTTGGCAAGGTTATCCTGATTAAGTGATTGGTTAAATTAAATCATTAACTGTAGGACTTCAACTGAGGGTGAAATATCTTCACATTCAGAATACTGTATGATTCTGGCTTTTGGGTTTTTTTGCTACCATCACATACAAGCGATGTGAGATCTTTTCATTTGGGTTAGAATTTTTAAAATGAGAAGCAAATAATAAATAGTGTTAATTGATTCTGGGTAAAATAATCTTGTGTGAAGTGTTAAAATCAATCAAATGAATTACATTCCTCACTTTGTTCAGGCTGAAGTCAGGTTAACTAATGTAAATTGTGGTGGTTAAGATTTATTAGAGAACTAATTGATATTTTAATACCACTAATTAATGTCTACATGTAGCTGAAATGTCTAAGAATACTACAAATATGCGCTGATGTTTGAATTAAGTCTCTCTGTATTATAAAGATTAAACACATCCTTGTCTAAATTTTGCAGGTGTGACATCAAAAAATTATTTTCAGTCTTTTTCTATCTTTAAATGACATGCAACCTGTTCAATTCACCTGAAAAACAAACAAAGCTGTTGAGAAGAAAATAGAAACACTTTCTAAATGCTGTTTTATGTACCTTTTAAATCCAGTTTCAGCATTCAGTCTGCAATGGTGTGGTGCCATTAGTTGTTTTGTACATCTGACAAAAATCTCCTGTATTTGTTGTGTGTTCCTTTCTTCAAAAAGAAAATATCCAGACATGGCTAAAAAACATATGTAGCCCTGGCCAAGGCACTAAACTCCAAGTTGCCAACCAAAGTGGGTATTTCAGAGATGTCCTTAGAATCTGACTGATTTGGTGAATTTTATCGGCAGGACTTGAACAGTGCTGTTCTGCACAACTTTGTGCCGGTCTGTTGATAAAATCCCAATGAAATACATTGAAGTTTGTAGCTTTTACAGCTAGGTGTAACCCCCCGTTCCCTAAAACTCATAGGATTTACAACCTTTTCAGTCCAGTAGTGGTGTTGATAAGATAATTGAATTAGATTAGGACTTGTGCTGTTAGATAGTAAGCAGCACGTTGTATTATGATAGAACATATTGTTAGCATTGTACCATAGACTAAAAAAGGTTTGCTGAATCAAATCCTTTGATCGTTTAATGTCTTGTCTTTCTTCTTTCTTCTCTTCAGGGTCACAAACATGTTTTTGTCAAAACAAAGCAGTGGCCAGTCACTATATCTGTATCCATTCACTAACGGGCCTCACAAAATCTCCTCAAGGACTGACCTCCCAGGACAAAAAAAAGCTTCTCCAGTCACTCCAGTGACTCTTGGGATAATTCTGAGAAGCCTCAGCTGAGCCTCTCAATACACCAACAGCATCAAACTTTCACCACAGACTGATTTACCAAGTCATCACTGAGAGAGAAAGAAAATTCCCTATGAGGAACAGTTTTTAGTGGAGCATTGACTTTCTGGCCTTTTTATGCTGTTGTGTCCTCCACCACCTGATTTCTAAGGGAAGGATCCTTGAAGATCTTTTTATTCATACCTTTTGTGACTGGATTCAAACTTATGAGGAGCTTCTTTTAAGAGTCAGCCGTTTTAGCGTCCTTACATTCCCCTCCATGAAGCCGTAATAACCCAGTCACATTTCATTAACAACACTTTGCTGCTAAAGAGCTGTGATTTTACTGACGCTGAGCCAAACACTGTAGTCTGCCAGATTAGAGCCTTTAACACCTTTCTCTCATTTGACTCGGTGGAACTTTACAAGGCTGAGGAGAACACCGCAGGACCATCACTGGGAAGCAGTGAGGAAAGTCACATAGACAACAGGAAGACGTCATTGTGTATGGCTCCTTGCTGAAAGTCGGTATTATGTGGACGCTTTGGTTGACTTAGTTTGTGTCTTTTGTTGGTTTTTTTTATGTGGCGCAAACATAGCCTAGCAGAGTAGTTTTTGTCAATGAACCTGAGCCATATTGTCCACACCACTGGGAGTATTTAGCAAATGTGGACCCCCGGCTCATTTTATGTGTTTTGGGAGATGGTGCATGTCTGCATCTGTCCATGTGTGTCATTCTCTGTGGGGGTGAACGTTTATGTGTGTGTGTGCGTGCCGGGGTGTGTGTGTGTGTGCATGAGTACAACAGGAAACACACTGTGAAATAAGTCCTATCCAATGCATTATTCATACTCTTGTATATTTTTGGGACATGCCCAGACTAGAGCTCACCATCTGGCGAAGAGAATTTCACAAATGTTGGATCCAGTTCATATCCATAGTTTCACCTTTTGCTTTTTTTTTTTTTCGGTTTCCCTCTTCCTGTGGTATTTACAGATATTTTTACTGAAGTAACAAATGGTTAAACCTGGATCACAACTGGTCAAATCAGTTAAATCCTCTAATCAAGCTCTTGTTTATGTGATTAATATTATTTCTGAATCCAATCAAAATTGAATATATTTTGATATACACGTCCAGCTCTTTGCAGGACGTGGTATTTGCAGATATTGATGATAGTGTGACTTATTTTAAAAATGTATGTAGCTCAATATATATCAGACAAATATATTTTGTGTTATCATTAAAGGGCAGCAGAACTGTTTGATTTGGGTGGACACAAAAACATAAGCACTTCTAACAATACTCAGCCTGAACATTGTAAAATTAGTCAACATTCTCCTACATTTTGAAGATTATTTTATTTTTTGTTTTCATTTCTGGCAAGAAGACAGGAACAGTCTGCTTTATGATGCTGAAGTGTTTTAGTTCATGTGTCCATTCCATTTGTTTAATTCTTTCTACTCAAAAACAAAAAATCCTCCTGTACGTCTCCATTGACTGTTTGCATTCGAGGATATAAATAATGTCTGTTTCGGATGAACATGGCGTATTTGTGAGAATCGATTTACACCACTCAAATCCTGTGGGTTGCGACAGTTTTGTACACTGTTCAAACATTGGTTTAGGCTTTATAGCTCGGTTTAAGGCATTATGTGTACAAAGGCTTGTAAGAAATCCAAAATAGCAAGTGTGTTTATGAGAGATTTGCTTCGTGTGTGTTTGTTTTTTCCAGGTCAGCTATGGTCTGTATTGTGAGAAAATATCCATTTCCATCTAATTCAATGGTTTTGATTTCATGTAGCCTTTTTAATCACTCCTTTGGTTTTGAACTCTGTGTAAATAAATTGTCGCTTTGATTTGACTACATGCCACTTTCGGTGCTGCTGCAGATGGATTCATTAAAACTTTTGAACTGGAACGTAGTTAGAAGTACAAATGAATTTTTTTTTTTCCTATTGGTGAAAACATGGTGCAGTATGAGATTTTAACAGTATGGTCATCTTGATTAACTTACATTTGTTTCACTGAATTATGCTATTTATACTATTATGGAATGCATTTCAATAGTTTAGGAAAATACGGATTTGGGTTTCGAACTGTCTACCATCACATGTGACATTATAGCCCCACCAATCTGATCTTCACATAATCCTGATGTATTATTGAACCTGTTGAAAAAGTGTTAAAGACACATGTGCTGTTGCAGCATTGTCAACAATATCCAACAGTTAAGGTAGTGTCCCGACTTCTCTTTCTACTCTATGCAGACTCTCTGCAGAAATCTTTATTTCTGCAGAGATTTACTTACTAAGGTAAGTAAATCTTCATTTCTGCAGACAGAAAGTCAGCTGAGGGCTTGGAAAATTTCCAACTGATGTTCTCTGGCTTATTTGATCATGCCAGCTAATAATCATTGAAGCACTTGGGGAATATTAACATTTTTCTCCAGAATATCTGCATTCACTCTTATTTTACGGCATATATTATTTATATAAGTTGTAATACTGATGCTGTGAAATATTTGGCGTCCAAGAAGTTGGATTTGACTAAACTCACATTCTTTATGCTTCAGTTTTAGATGTGTTACGGGTTCTGGAGTGTTATTTACTTGAAGCCACGTCTTTTCTCTGAATCACAAGGAAGATTCACAACAACGTTTTGGGTATACCTTTGTGAGCTTGCGACTAAGCTATATTCATAAATGATCTCTAAAAAGCAAAAGTTTCTGCAAACGTTTTTTGCAGAAAACAAAAATGTTGTTTTAAAATTGGTAGAAAAAAGCACAGGGCCCCCTCTGCCACACAGCTGACTGACAACTTGTAGCAACAAGTAAGATGGAAACTTCATGCTATACTACATGTGTCTAGAGAAAACATTGCATTGTCTCTATTGTAGTAAAAAAAGTTTAGGTCATAACAGTGATCTGGTTTTTTATTTGCGTTTTTAACCATGGTATAGATTGAGAAGCAAACAGGCTGATACCTGTGTCAGCACAAATGGCCAAACTAAAACAGATTTTCATTCATCTAAAGCAGTTGTAACTCACTTGAATGCCTCAACAAAATCCCACTGTGACTGTGGTCTGCGTCTGTTGTTCCCTAAAACAAGTCAAAATGTAACTTACATTGACTTCTGTATTACATTCGATACCCAACAGTGAGACACCCCATTGTATTAAGATCTGATGCAATGTCTTTATTTACCTGACTGAATTTGAAAACAAATTAATTTAATAAGTAAGCCAAATTAAAGGCGATACCCTTAACATTTAAAGGCACTACACAATGATGAAAGAGTGTCTACTCAGTGGTAAGGCATCTGACTGCAATTTGAAATGCCCCTCTGTAATGATACTATTCATTTCTGGTTTGTTTGTGCAGATATAATTATTAGTAGTTCCCAGAATCCCTTTAAAGAATAAGGGGAAAAATACATCCTTCTTCCCAATACAGTTTGTTTCATTGATATTGCTTGTGTTTTGCCCTCTCACTTTTGGTTTGTAGAAGTAAATATCTGATGACGAAATGGTCAAAATGTAGTAGCATTCATTGTCTTCAATGATTTTTCAGTTGGCTATAAAAGCTCTTAGATGTGTAGATGCAGTTGCTGCTGTGCCAAATGTTCCCACTCAACTCCCACTCAGGGAGAGATGTTCTTTCAACTCAAACCCAGCTGCTTCCTTCCTTCCAGTTTCAATTTTCTTGCTTGCTGTCTCCAGGTTTTGTATGTGGGCTACTATGAGGATCAATAGTGAAAAGATCTGTCATGAAGCAGCTTTTGCAAGCTACAGCATTTTGGTCATTTCAAACCAACAAACATTGATGGTTAATGTAAATGAGCATACATGCACCGTTTGCATCTATTCTTTGTAAGATGTGAAAATGCTGTAGTATAAAGGCTGAAAATTCCTCAGAAAAATCCAACTTCATTGAAATAAAATCCCTTTAAATACAGCTATGGTTATTAAAACATATCTTATGAGATTAGACCCATTTCACCTTCTTGCTTTTACCCCTGAGACCTGGAACTAAAGCTTTGCAGGTCAATGCAAGGTCAAAAAACCTACAAAATGTAAGCTAGTCACGCTGCTGGATCTCTTATCTGACCTGTATTTCCACGATGTGAAAAACACTCCAAAAGTGGTGCATGTAACTAGATTACAGGAAAAGCCAGGTGGCTACAAATGTTCTTGGACATGTTGAAGCATTAGTATTGCAGCAGTCATAAGTACATATGTGAACAATGCAACAGAATTATTTAGCCAATTCTGCTGCAGAATTGACTAAACAATCACCCTATCATAGCATTACTTAATATCATGCAACATAATGCAAAAGCTTTGTCTAAGCCAGTGGTCCCCAACCCCCGGGCCGCGGACCAATTGGTACCAGGCCGCGCAACAAATAATTAAATATTTCCGTGTTATGTATTGAGTCTGGAGGATCTTTTATTTTGAAAATCCTTTAACTGGATTCTGTCAGTTACGTCTTGGGCGGCAACATTGAGCCCACAAACAGCATCGGTTTCGGTCTCCTCCCTATGCGCGCGCACCTCCCCCGTCCGCAGCAAATTTGCAAAGTCTTAATCGGTCCGCCGTACTAAAAAGGTTGGGGACCACTGGTCTACGCCGTTGAAGATTCACTTAATTTTCGATTTATAAAACTCAAAGTGGAACTGATAGTACAACCTACTTTTCATTTTTTTGCCTCACAATCTTCTGAATATTTGGGATAGATTAGAGCACTCAAACTTCCTTCCCAAGTGGTCAGTATATCAGTAGAATATGGTCAAAACAAAACAAAACACAAAACAGTGACACTATCCTGTACAAAATATAACACAACCACCTGTTGTAGGTGAACACGTGAATTTCACATACATGATGACAATACAGACACTATACAATGTCGATGCATACCAAAAGCCACAAAATACTTAAAAGGAACTAATGGTGTCCAAATTATTCTTCAATTCTTCACCTTCAGACCTTCATGACAGAATTTTGAGATATGCCAACATACAAGGTGAAAAATAAGACAATATTAAATAAGATTGGATATTTTCTGTTTTAAATCTGCTGTTGCAAGACACATTGATATGTCTAGTCATTCCAATGAGTTTGTCAGTAACACTGGATGAACTTTGAGGTCCATTAAGGCTGTCTGACTGGGCAACTAATCAGTAACAGGATATAAACAATATTGCCAAAGTATGACCGATAGGTAATACTCCTGTTACCACAATACCTGTGTTTTTTGCAGCCAGAAATATTTTAAGTTGGTTAAATGCGTACTTTTTGTGAGTGAAGAAAATGTGTTGCACCCTTTCAGCCATCTGACTGGCAGTTTTCAGCTACAGATAGGAGTGGGTAGGATTCCTACAGCATTCCTCTATGCTAGCCAGATACACTTTCTCTGGCATGTTTTTAAAATACTGTTAACCCATACATAAATACAGTAGGGTGGATGAACATTGTGGATTTAGAAACGGCAAGTTTTTAAAACCCTGGTTTATTTGCTACTTTGAATGGCCTGAAACATAGGGTCAACTGATGCAGTCCACCTAGTCTGTGTGCAAGTATTTTTAAAGTAAGGAAGTTATTGTTGTTAATTTAGTCTATTTTTAATGGTATTTGATGGTCACACCAAGAAAAAGTATACCAACATTCCGTGAGAGGCTATGGCAAAACAAGTCCTGTCTGGTAAAGACATGTCTCCTTCTCCCTTGTTTACTGGAAGGAATGATACTAAGACTTAAGTCACAAGCCAATTGTCAATGACAGCCAATAAATAATACTTACAGATTTTAATATATAGGAGCTTTGCACAATTTTTTAATGGGTATACTTTTGAAATTAGGATGAAGGCTTTGATCGAAATTTAAGATCTTTAAATGTTGTCGGACACCTGCAAGTTCATTTTGGGAGAAATTGGGATTCCACCTTTTCAAAATCTGCTTGCTCATGCCTGGAACAAAGATCGAGGTAGTAGTTCTGTCATGATGGGTTTAAGGTTTCTAGCCCACATGCAGAACACAAGACAGGAGAGTTGGAATCAGTTTAAGTGATTTATTAGGAGTACACAATTATCAAAAAGTGTCAAGGTGGTCTGGTCCAGGGAATCAACGGTAATGGGCAGCAGTGGTTCACTGCGAGGGAAAAGAACAGACTGGTGAGTTCAAGGGTCGTGGGAACATGGAAATCTCAGATCAAACACTCGTTGTTCTTACTTGTGGTGGTCGGATCTGAATCTTGGAGGGTAACTGAGTATGTCCAGGGACTCGGTCTCTTAGTGGGTCCAGGAACAATGGAGGAGTGCGGCGGAGAACGGACAGGTAGGCTCGGGTGCAACGGAGACACAGAGGAGTGGTTCGACCGCCAGCCGTGGGATCCAGGAGATACTTGCAAAACAACGGAGAGGTGAGTCTGGGAACTCGGGCAACCAGTGGGTACTTTCCACGGCGTCAAGAGGGAGGTTCTGAAACCAGGAAAACTGCCAGGATCTAGTCAGCGGGTCCAGAGTGTCAAAGTGATCACCTGAAGGCAACAGAGAAACACAAAGAGGATCACTGGAAGGCTCAAGGCAACGAGGAACACAGAGAGAGGGCTCAAGGGGGCTCAGAGGTTCCGTGACTGGCAAACACTCAGGCGACGCTGGACTGGAGGTCAACTCCTAAAGTATGCTCCGCTGATGAGGGTAATCGGTGACAGATGTGGATGATGATGACCCCACCGCACTCCAACCGGAACCTGTCGCCATCTGGTGGTAAGAGGTGGAAAAGGCGCACAGGAAAAAACCCCACCAAGAGAACCAGAGAACCCCGGAACATAACAATTTCTACCAGCTACTACTCACAAGCTGAGTAAAACTAAAAACGCTCAGCAACTTATACAATAGAACAAATTTAAGTAGTTTGGATTGGCCAAATATTACTTTTAAATTTTATATATTTTTTCCTTGTCGATGGTTTCTCGTTTAACTTGAAAAATATGCTGTCAACAAATGATTTGGCAAAAATAACAAACATGCTGAAAACAAATGATTCAAACTAGAGAATTCTATTCAGACTAGAGAAGCATTTGAATGATTTCTGCTAAATCGATGAGAAAACTGATCATTTCTTCAACCCTTAAAAGTGTCCTTAGTGCCAAATCCTTCCACAGAGAGGAAGTGGAGAGGTATAAATCGATTGCAGGAGCAATATGAATTTATCATTCTCCAGGGGTCAGGCGACGGTCTTTCTAAACAGAATTCTAAACAGAATTTTAGTGTTGTTTTTTATGGGTCTTAATAAACTCTATTTTGCTGCAAGCATTTATGCAGAAGAGCACACATCCTTCACTCGGCTCATTTGGTGAGTCAAGGAGAAAGGTGCCAGAGCCAAATCTGACCACTGGCCATAGGACACGCTGAGATGAAATATTAATATATTAGGCAAAGTTTGGGAGTTAATCTTTAACTCTTAAATGTACAGCAGTAGTAGTAAATTTACAGGCATTGAATTATACTTGAATTCATTTGGGTTATATTAATGATTTATTTGATAGATTTTTTTCCAGGATGTACTGATTATGCAACATGAAACTTCAAAGAATTTTAAAATCAGAACTAACTGGTAAAATCACCGGTAATTGCATAGATCTTTTTCAAGTCCAGAGGACCCAAATAGCTTTATAATACAACCATTCACCCATTCACACTCACATTTGTGTAGTTTTTTTCCTTCACTAGTAATTATGCTTAGTTAATGTCATCATTTTTCAATTTGTACTTGTGTTTAGTGATTTGAAGTAGTTTGCACTTCAAGGCCACTGTACACAACCTTTAAGGATCAGAATACTACTTGCAGCCTGACTAATACCTGGTTAAATGATATGTGGCAGAGAATCCACACAATTTTTGCAGTCACCAAAAACCACTGGTATAATTCTGACTTGATATTTGACCATTCTTCTCATCGAAACAGAAACTGTTACAGACACTAATTGATTACTGTTCCGGCATAAGCCTGGCCACAACACAAATACTCTTTTTGAAAAACATTCTCTTTTGTAACAAGTTTCTTTAGGACAACAGTCACAGAAGTGTGATTTGTATCACTAGACCACCGCACAGCATAACTGCATTTAATGGTATTTTCATATTCATTTGTATGTAGTCATATTCTTGTTGAACAAATACAGGAGAAAATGGTAAAACTCATGATCCCAACAATGACAGTTTTGGGGGGCTTTAAACATCATTCATTAGAATTTGTGACGACAAATCAAAATTCTTATCATGATAAGAAATTTATTGAGATACTGTAAATAAATTTTAATTTATCTTGGGTATACAATAAATACCCAACCCTGGTTGTGTGAGGATTTGGTTTTTCTATGTGTCAAATCATTGACAGAAATGTTTTGTTGAAGTGTAGGAGTACTCAGAGAGAATTCATGTTTGCACGGGGAGAACAAGCAAACTTCTGCAGAAAGACCGTTGGCTGGGATTTAAACCCAGAACCTTCCTTCTGAAAAGTAACATTGCTGCCAGCTGCCGCACTGTACAACTGCTTGACGTCATCTAGTTTGGTGGAATTTTCCTGCCACAATCCAAGAGCACATATTTTCAGTCTGAAAACAAGATTTCATGTCTTTTGTTCTCAAAACTTTTAATACTTTTGCTTACATTTTCATTTTGAAAGCAGGACTTCTTTGTCTTTCTTCTCAAAACTTGTAACGCTTGTACTCAAAACTTCTCCTCGCGCTCACACTTAGGGTGCATTCAGACCAACCCAGGATTAGAGTCCTGAATCAGACTCTAATCCGTTTGTGTAGAAAGTCAGATTTCTTTGGGAGGTCAGAATGCAAATTTGAATTCCAAAACGGACTTAAAAACCAAACTCAGATCTGTCTAAAAACCTTGGTCTCGGGCCGGTTGAAGTGAACTCTAAAATGGTAGAAAACCTCTCTGAATGCAACCTGACTAGAGACCATTTCAAAAGCAGGAACAAGTTAGCTACAGTGCAGGACATTCTGGTCATATATTACTCTCTTCTCTGCTGGTTAACGAAGATTTTGTGTCGGTTGTCATAGCAACAGGTCTGCGTGCCAACAAGCAAAAGCAGAATATAAATGGTTTAAAGTTGTTTTTCACCTGTTTATCAGCTTGAGTCCCCATTGCTGTGGCGCTCTGCAGTTGCTGTAATTTTTAAACCTTTAACAAATGACAAAAATGGGACTAATTTGGTGTTGAAACAAATGTTCAAACGTTTGTTTGAACATTTAATCATCAAATAGGATGACATATTTCATATGTTCCATATACAAGGTATGAGACTTGCTTATTGAATTTTAAGAAGGTGACTGATACCATTTGACACTGAGGCCAATTCATCACATAATTGCTTCCCGCCACATCTGGCTTCGCGACAATTAAAAGACCTACTGCAGAGCACTCGGTCGTTCTTATTTGAACACTCATTGCCTTTGCCTTTGTACTCAACATCAACCACTCATCCCTGAGAAACCAAAGAACCCTCAGGTGAGGCTTGCAGCTCTGTGAAGGACAGGCACAAACACAAAGTTTATTACGGCAAGAGCAAAGCAACCTCAGAGGCTCAAAGACAAATACAAAGTGTTGTATGAGGTGCAACATCTAAACAGTTGTAATTTGTCTTGCATTTGATGAAAGCACAATAGGTTCATCATGGATATTAAAAAGAACTAAAGCGTCAGCGCATTAATTTGGTGATTATGGTATTTGCTAAAGAAGTGGAGGGCAAACATCCTTAAAAGATAAGCAATTTCTTACAAGACGACTACAGCTAAGTTGAAGTTATTAATTACGAGTGCTTTTTATTTTGTCCTCTCTTGCATAAATTTGACGAAACATATGTACTTCTGTGCCCATATGGCACCTTGCAAAAGTAGTGCACTGCTTGCATTGCTTGCACCCCCTGCACTGCTTAGCTTTTTGTCACATTTCAAATACAGATGGATTATATTCTGATATTTTTTGTGATGAATCACCACATAATTTTATTTTTACAAAAAAAATGTGACACATTTGTATTCAGTCTTCCACTTTTGAATTTTTATCCTATTTTGTTGATTAATAAATAGAGTCCACTTGAGTGTGTGATAGGTTTATTTTAATTCCTAACCTGCAAAGAATCAACCAGAGACACAATTTACTTTTCTGCAGAAGAGGAGAGTAGACCCGAGACACGGAATACCGCTGTCAAACACTGTCTGGAATCAACTCTGCCAGATCTTTTGTCTGCATTACTCTTTATTAGAAAAACCAAGGAAGGAGGTTGGGCTTTTTCACATAGTCACACAAAGAATTTGACCAATGACCTTTTTCTACAGGGTGTTCTGGAACCTTCTGTGGACATGCCCTTACAAGGGCATGGGGCTGACCGCAACTAATCAGTTTCACATGAAGCTGATAACACAGGAATGTGCAAACGTCTCTAGCCTCCAGGCAAACATCCTAAAAATGGTTAATAGTGTTTCACAGAAGAAAAGGAGTCAAGTAAACAACACACGAAATAATAATATGAAAACATAGCCTTTCAAATAAACTCAAGTAAAAAGTACAAAGTAAATGCACTTAGATAATTTTTCTAACAGTGTGGTTTCATTTCATTAGAAGTCTAGCTGTTTTGGAAAGGCTTCAAGTGTTTATTAGAAAACATTATTGAACAAACAGTTTCATGAGGACCAAATCTATCTTTGACGGACGGTTAAAAACGAGTTGTGAAAAAGTTAACATTCACCTCCACATGACCTTTTCCAATGTGGGATTTGCTGGTGGTAGCAAATTGCTACTTAGGTCTTTATCTTCAAGTGGAAGAGAGAAGCTGGCTAGAATTGATTAGAAAAATGGGTGGTGCTAAATCCAAAGCGATCTTGACCTTGAATTTAGCTTCAGCAGATTGGCAACAATGAACCCACATGCACAATGAAAAGATTTAGATAAAAGCTAAATTCATCTGTGTAAGAATGGTACAGTCAAAGTCCAAATCTATTTAAGAAGCTTCAGGAAAACTAATGATCTCTCCATCCAATCTGACTAAATTTGAGCTATTTTGCAAAGAAGAGTGGACAAATGTTTGTTGATTTCCAAAGTTGGTAGAGACACACCTTGAATGACTTGCAGTGATGACTGCTACAAAAGGAAGTTCTATAAACACTTGACTGAATATAAATGAATATCGCACTACACTTACAATCTATTTCAATACTATGCACTGTTGCACTGGTTTGCAACTTGCAATTTCAATAAACGCATTAGAGTAAAATTTAAGACTGTATGAATATCTCAGTAAATATAGTTTTAGAAGTAGCCTCTCCTCAGTTCTCATCTCTCTTCTCTGCTCCATCGGGTACTCAAGTATTGTGGACCCATGCACCTTTGTGAATCAGAGCATGCTTGAGCTGTCTTTATTTCTGTCAGCTCTGAATGTCAACATTAACTGAAAGTGCATACATATGCTGTCCTAAATGTGTGTATGCGTGTGTGTGGGTGGGTGGATGTGCGATTGAACTGGGATGCTGAGTGCACTAGGGCCAAGATCTCATCTGTGAATCACATGTCTCATATCAGCCTGTCAGCACTGAGGCAAGCCAAATCAATACCCTGAGGGCCTCCAACTCCAGCAGCTGAACAGCTCAGATGAAAACAGACACATGAGAGACTAAGAAAGAGGCGTTAAGGGAGACTTTATGGGAGACGTAGTGATAAAGTGAAGGATAAAACTCACAGCTAACATTTATTTTGCATCTGGGATGTGCCTTATTTGATCTGTAGTAGTGTTACTTGACACCCAATGTCTCAATACTTACTCTCGTCTGATGCGTTACCTTTTTTTTATAGGATTTCTCAAGTTCTTTGGATGTTTTCTTTGGACTTCTGTTGGTTTTTCACTCACTTTCTGCCTACTTTCTGTACTTCACCAAAATTCTCTAAGGAACAGCAGTACAGAGATAAAATACAGAGAGGTGGACTCTACTTTACTGCTTAGATTATTTCTGAAGACAATTAGTTGTACTTGATCTTATAAACTCACTTGGGTATCACTTTCTATTTCAGCTAAACCTTACAGGATTGCTTTTGTCTCTCTCCAGTGTTCTTCTGGGTCAGAGGACAGGTTGCCAGTCCACCACAGGACAACACAGATACACAATCATACACACTAAGTATTTCTATCTTCAAAAGGATATAAATACTTGAAGCTCAAGTGGAAACACTTGAAGCTCAAGTGGACACAAGAGTACTAGAAACTGCACCACTATGTGCAGCCCAATTCACATCGTCATTTGCATATTTTTTGCAAAACAACTTAAAACTATGTCTAATTTTCCTCCTTTATATTTGCTAAACCAAATATTTTTTCATTTGGTTTATCACAAAAAGAATTCCTGCAAATTATGACCAAGTCTGTAATTAGGACAACTTAAACAGCCTGAGGAGCATGAATAGTTTTAGTGTGGGTAATTTAGTTATATTTTTCTTTGACAGTCACATCCTGAGTCCTGAAACTCACTATCATAACTTTAGGCTTAATATATCTAAATCTTTGGTTCCATGGTGATATTAACAGCAGTGAGGTTGGATGTACAATGACGTTTTGAAGCCTTAATAGGAGGTATTCTGTACTGGATGCAAAAGCAGGAAAAAAGTTTTATGTCTTATTTCTGACTATATTTCCAGCAAATCAGTGAGCCTGATCCACCCACATCTAGTGGGTTTGGATGATAATCCACCAACATAAGGTCTTGAATTCATGCCATGAATTTAATTTGTTTTTACTAGTCCTTTAGGTCTTGGTCATGAAACCAGTTTATGGGATCTTTTTTTTTGTCAATGCATTTCCCAAAAGATAGAGAGAGAGATGGATGGAATGGGAGAGAGAATGGCAGAGTGATTCAGCATGTTTTCCTCTCTGTCCCCTGAGGATGTCTATGTCCAGATGGCTCATCAGAAA
The DNA here is from genome assembly GCF_001444195.1 of Xiphophorus couchianus. Taxonomy (NCBI): domain Eukaryota; kingdom Metazoa; phylum Chordata; class Actinopteri; order Cyprinodontiformes; family Poeciliidae; genus Xiphophorus; species Xiphophorus couchianus. The sequence continues at coordinate 93,858 of NC_040228.1, read as the reverse complement.
GTATCCTCCTCTCATCCACTTAAACCACAGAGGGGCAAGTTTTTCCTCCCTACTCCTCTTCAGGATGCAAGTTATCAATTAGGTTTATCTGAAGTTGATTGGTCTTATCAATTGACTAAGGATTACTTGTTGAGTGGCCATTTTCTTAAAAACCTTAAATTTCTCGACTGTCAACTGTCTATCCATAACATAACGGTCTACATTTTTTATAGTACACTGAACTAAAAAGAACAAAGCACTATTTAGGTGAAACTCAAAGCGCCGGTCAAGTTTTTATATTTTAAAAGAAAATCATATGAAATGCATTTTTCATCACACACTGGACTCTCTTTGGACCATTTCCCTTTCCCATTGTGGTGTGGCCCCGCCACCTTTGATTCTGTATTAACTGGCTGTCCTTAAGGATGACCACTGGTGCCCTCTGCTAGATTAGGGCCATATTACAGCACTAAAAGGTCTAAGTAGACGTTATTAATTGGAACTAATTTAAGTTTAATAAACCATTAATCGTCAATCGCAAATTGATTAATTGTTTTCATCTCTAAGTTCCTCTACATTATGATCTGTGGTCTTTAATCTGTAGCATGCGTCATTTTTTCAAGTGCACTCCTCAGGCACATCCTCTGAACTTTGACCTATTGATTCCCAATGTCAACATTAGGTATGTTTGTGTTTTTACTGCATGTGTGAAATGATATACTTAAGTATGTCAACCCACATTAAAAAATTCATTCAACGCAGTTCATTTACCAGCCGCATGTGTTTGAAAGTTGGAGCATGTGGAAAAAGGAAATATTGCTGATTCACAAATGGCTACAACATTGTTTTCATTCATTATTGGGAAGTGCTAGCTTGAAATGAAAATTTAAATTCTTTGCACTTTTCAATTAAAAAGAAACAAAAATGTTTATGTCAGCAGCAGAAGCGCTGCTTTTCAGAGTTTTTAATTTCAACTTATTCGGCATGCAAATCAATGAGTTAGCAATGTAGCGATTGGAATTCCTCAATTGCAGGAGAATGACATTTGATTGGAATTTGCACAGGACAAGTCGAAATATCACAAAGAAATATCCACAGCTATGCTTCAGTGGGTGCATCTTGGCCCCACCATTCATTTTGTTAAGCTAGTCCATTGTGGCAGTCAAAATGAATTAGCATGACAATTTAAATTCTGAAAAGGTTGAGGGCTGAAAAGGTTTTTTATTGATGAATTTCAATAAGGACTTCACAAAAGGGTCTTTGAAATGGACCGTCCCCACCCTGCTGCCCCACTTCCGATTGACCTTCAGGTAAGCTGTGTCTCTGCTGTGCCCAAACGCAAATGTCCGTATTAGCCAGAATTGTTTGTCTTTCTTTTTTTTATTGCTGCAGAGCTGTATTAGTTTGGGCTATTGAGGGTAAGCACCCAGGGTGATGAAAAGATCTGAATAGATGATGATTACTGTCATAAATCCACCAGTGCATTGGGCATGGAACTCTTAGTGCTCTTTCTAATCTCGCTCTCAATTTGTTCATGATTTAATATGATATAATTCTGATGATGACTTGTGTTCTACGGTGATCAGTGGAAGACAGACTTCTAGAAAAATGTGTTGTCATTAAACTGTAAAATTCCAAGTAATTGAAGGAAGGAAAAGGCACAATGGGTCACTGGATATGTGTCAAACAAATTTAGACAACCAACAGAAATTATTTCTTTCTCCATGTTTGATAGATTTACATTTATAGTCTTGCAATCTGTACCACTTGAACATTTTGATGTTTTAACCACATACCTCAAAGTATTTTTGTCATGTTGGCGTTAAAGCTTTTGCCAACATGCAGAACACCACAGGGAACAGAAATCAGTTAAGGATTTTTATTGAGGCAAAGTTATGTGATGTGGTGGGGATCCTGGGGTGGAGTCTGGAAGACAGCAGAAAACTGCGAGCAGGAGGAGATGGTGAGTTCGGGTCAACTGGGAAACGGGAGTTATGATGGAAACAGATCGGTTCTTACGTGGGAAGGAATGATCACAATCAGGGAGATAGTCTGTGGGTTCCAGGCTGAAGTCAACGGATCCAGCTTCCTTAAACGAGCGGGTTCCTAAGCAAGGAGGCTGCGGTGGAGGGCGGGCAGGTAAGTGATGACTTGACGGAGGTGGAGGCGAGGTCCGACTGCCAGCCGATGACAACTGAGAATTTTGAGATCTGACGGGAGAGGTGAAGACGGAACTCGGGCAACCAGTGGGTAACGTCCACGGCGTCACGAGGAGGGCTTTAACCAAAAAGCCAGGATGAAAGTCACTCTGGAGAATCCAAATGGTCTCGAGGTGAAAACGATTCCTGAAGAGCACAGAAGACAACGAAGAGTTACTTAGAGGAAAAAAGGCTCAGAGGACTAACCTCGAGGGGCTCAGTGTACCAAGTAGGTAAAACACTCCGGCGTCGAAGTGCTGGCAGTCAGCTTCTTTAACCTCCAGAGGATGATGAGATAACGACCGCCAGGTGTGTAAAACCCCTGGGCGCGCCTCCCAGGTAGACAGCCTCTGGCTCCATCTAGTGGGCCACAGTGATGCTACAGACTGACACCAGGAAGAGGGGAAAAGAAAAACAAAAGGAAAAAAAAGGACCAAGACCCCCAGAACCCGACAGTACCCCCCCCTCAACGGTCGCCACCCGGCGGCCGAGAAGAGCCGGAGGGAAGCGACGAAACATAATCAGTAATAAGAGAAGGATCAAGGATAAAAGATCGAGGGACCCAAGAACGATCCTCCGGACCGTAGCCCTCCCAGTCGACGAGGTACTGCCACCCACGACCTCGCCGACGGGAGTCCACGATCTGGCGGACAGAATAAGCCGGATGGCCATCAATGACACGGGCGGGAGGAGGGGGCTCTGGAGGAGGGCAAAGCGCACTGGTCTGGACAGGTTTAATCTGTGAGACATGGAACGTGGGATGAACTCGCAGGGAAGCCGGGAGACGCAGACGAACTGCTGACGGGCTGATGATGCGTTCAATGCAAAACGGACCAATGAACCTAGGAGAGAGCTTTCTAGACATGGATTTAAGGGGAATATTCCGGGAAGATAACCAAACCTTTTGTCCAAGGGTGTAACAGGGAGCGGGAGTCCGTTTGCGGTCAGCGAGGCGTTTGTTTTGTTCGGCGGTGTTGTTAAGTGTGGTGACAGTGGTTCTCCAGATTTTCTGACAGCGGCGGATGTGGTGTTGCACTGAGGTAACGCCTAAGTCACGTTCTTCGGAGGAGAGCAACGGAGGCTGATAACCCAGGGAAGCTTCAAAAGGGGACAAACTGGTGGCAGCAGAAATATGTGAATTATGAGCATACTCCACCCAAGGAAGAAACTGATTCCAGTCTGAGGGGTTGGTGGATGTGAAGCAGCGGAGGGTTGACTCCAGTTCCTGGTTCAAACGTTCCGTCTGGCCGTTAGTCTGCGGATGAAAACCAGAGGTTAACAACACCTTTGCACCAAGCGCTGAGCAGAAGTTCCTCCAGATCTGAGATATGAATTGTGGACCTCGATCTGATAATATTTTCTGTGGAATACCATGTAAACGGAAAACATGTTTGACCAGGAGTTGAGCTGTCTGAAATGCAGAAGGAAGCTTCCTGAGCGGAATTAGATGGCAAGCTTTGGAGAACCTGTCGATAACAGTAAAAATGGTGGTCATGCCTTTAGATGAAGGTAAGCCTGTTACAAAATCGATAGCGATGTGGGACCAGGGTCGTTTCGGAATGTGTAAGGGTTGCAGGAGACCTGAAGGGGGCTGATGGGATGGTTTATTTCTGGAACAGACAGGACAAGCTAGCACAAATTCCTTAACATCTTTGTGAATGGATGACCACCAAAACTTGCGGTTTATTAGTGCAATAGTGCGACTGATGCCTGGGTGTCCGGAAAACCTGGAAGGAGTTGCACCCATCTCTCCCAAACATCCCTAATGGGAGCAAGCCTGTCAGATTTTGCTCTGGTGTCTCGAATGTGAAATCTGAGGACTCTTGAGATCATCTGAAAGGTCCGAAGAGACATTGTTGCCCGGAAAATATTTCTGCCCGTTGATGCATCACAGAGACTCTCAGTTGCCTCATTGCTGGATCTGTAAACTCCAGCAAGGTGGAGAACACCAATGTAGGCATCCAGGTACGTCTCATCAATGTCTTTCCACGTGTTGCCATGGACTTTTTTCCCCTCAAGGTTTGTCATAGCAATTATGACTTTTTTTAGTGACAATGGCAAAAAAAGATCAAAACACGTCTTGATGTCACTTACTCTTGTCACAGCAAACCTCGTGACTCCAGGGGTCATTTTGATGATGTTTGCAGCAGCTGTCCTTCCATGCACATCAGGAGGAACAGTGCTCCAACAGATGTTGCCACGTTTGGATTGGAATGATTCAGCAGGAGCAGCTTCAGCACCAGTGACCTCCTCTTCAGACTGATCAGTTGTGTCTGCTTCTTCCAATTGGTACTCCACATCATCTTCGTTCTCAGAGGCCTGCTCATCTCCATCGCTAAAATCCTGTGTGTCCTCTGCCTCATTTGCAGCAAAGATGTGATCCAAAGCTTCATTTACAGTGAATCTTCTCCTCATTGTTGCATCCTGTGAATTGGAGATGTGTACTCTGCAAGTCACCACCTCTACACTCAAATGGCTTGACAAGCCTGGACTTGTCTCCCTTTGTTTGTTCTCGCAAAAAGGCAAAGAGAAAAGCCCCTAAATGAAACTCAAGTGGTTGGAGGAAGAGGCTGTTGGTTGATTGTGTGTTCATGATTTAATTTTCGGCATTTTTTTATTGTTTTATAATCAAAAATTTTAACCGGGTCACAAATGACCCGAACACCACAAGAGTCATTTTTTTCACCAGAGCACTTTATAATTTAGTAAAAAAAAAAAAAAAAATTGATTTTACTTTGTTTATATGGAAGTCCCTGACAAAGTCAAAAAGTTTCAATGCAAAAAACAAATGTATGAAGTACTTTTATGCATGCTAAAACTCAAAACGGGTCCGTAGGGATGCTAACACCATAGGAAGGATAGATAAACTTGTCTTGCCTTGTCTGGACAGAAGCTGAGCTGTCTGCTGTAACCAACTGGGGTTTAAGACAAAAAGCTCTGGGTCAGGATCACTTTCCACTGCAAAGAGAAGCACAGAGAGCACATACAAAGATAATGACACCATTAAAATCTCCTAAATTACAGCAATCATTAAATTGGTCTAACTGCTTCATGTAATTGCAGGGATTCTATATGTATGTACATAGAAATGAATCAAAACAATATTTAGACTTTATAAAAAAAAAAACTGTAAATTATGTAAATTAATTATTTTTATTTATTATTATTTTTTTCAATTTAATTAAATCTTTGTTAGGTGTTTATTTTTTCAATGAGTCAGTTTTTGCTCAGACCTGGTCCTGATTTATAATGAGCTCATTTATGATGCATTAGATTTAATCCTTTGTCTGCTGTCTATTGTCCCTGGCCTTCACCTGTTTTATTTGTCTTTTCTTAGTCATCTAGTGATCCTTGCCTTTCCTGCCTAACTGTTAGTTCAGTTACTTTTCTGACCAGGGAATACATGAGGTAATAATATGGTTATCTGTTATTAGGAAAGTATTTCTGGTCAACTTAGAGAAATTTTGTTTTGAAGGTATCACTTACAAATAGCAAAGTTCATTTACATCTACTTTTAAATATATGAACGGCATTGATCCCATCTAAATTATGATTTTTGGAGTTAGAAACAGGATTCCTCTCACCCCACACCAAAACTTTGCATTGTCTACAAAAGGCTCCCACATACTCGTACTTTACGTGCACTAGCCATCCATAGTTGGGAATTCATAGTCAAATGTACCGATAGCCTACATTTCTTATGACAAATTCCTTTATTTTCCACAATTCTAACAGACACTAGTTTGATGAGGTAGTTTTACGCCTCACCTCGTTTTTCTCCATCAGGGCAGTCAGTGCGGGACAGAGAGTGACAGTCACACTGCCAATCCAGCAGCATGACTGTGTGCATTGATTCTCAAGCTAATCAGCTCAGTGTCACACACTAAAGTACACCTGAGTATGTTAGGAACTAATGGGTGATAGAAAGTAGTCAGAAATAATCAAGTCAGTTATGTGAGACTTTTAAGTTTGTCAAAAAATAGTAATCAACAACCAGACGAGAAACAAAGAATATAACAAGAAAAAATACATTACATGTCTAACACCTTCCATTAGTCACCATTGTGTAAGGTAGATAGCTAGATAGAGATAAAATTCAATTTAAGTAGACTGTTTCACAGTACTTTTAGTTTTGATCAAGGATATCATCCTCCCAAGTTCCTCATGCTTACTAACCCCAAATTTCAGTCCACCAGATCAGTCTCTAACCCTGTCCCTGAGGCTAAATCACTATCAATATGCGCACCCCATGCCTCGCATCACTACAGCCAGGCAGCCATTATTTACGGCCCCCTTGCTTGAAGCCATGAACAGCCTAACGCCAGGCCTGCTGCGACATGTTGTAGGGATTTTCAAGTGATAAACCGAGGAGGATCAGATTACCTGAAATCCTTTACTCTCCCCCCATTGCTGCTACCATCAAAGAGCAAGGTGGTGTTTGATCTAGCCCGAATTAAAAGATGAGGGACAGAAGTGTCCTGCAGTACAGCATGAGGCCAGGGAATGTCACGCTGAGCAACTTTGGTTCTGTCAAGCAGAGGCTGGTATAATTGAGACCAAAGGTAGTCCATCTTGTGTCCTGAGGGAAGTTCCCACAAGGCCTCATCTGTACTACTTCAAAGGCAAAGGATTGATGTCACTCTGCTCAGAGATCTTTATCCCCCAGTTCCCCTGAGCCCAATAGAAACACAAGTAGAATCACATCATTATCATAGGAAAGTAAAGAAGTCTGGGAGGCTGCAAGCTCCAACATGTTTGCAACAGCTCTCTTTGTTTTTTCCACAAGAGGGTTCTCAATCAACTTCCCATTTCTCAATCTCAGTCCTGTTTTTGACCAACCAACTTTGTTCTATTGATGTTCAATGGCCAAAGAACTAGCTTTTGGGCCTAATCATCTGAAAGCACATCATTGGCCTCCCAAAGGTACATTGTCAGCAACCTCAAAAGTGCATCAAAGAAAAGGGAGCCAAGGCCAAGAGAAGGAAAGGAAGTAATGGAGCATGGTGAAGATGTAGAGAGAGAGAAATCTGGTTTGTGTTACCATTTATCATCATCCATCTGTCTTAAAGACTTGGCTCAGATCTCTGCTAGTAAAATATGTTGATGAGAAGAAAGAAACGGCAGCCAGCGAGGGAGAAATTGGAAGGAAGGATTGATTAGCTGAGTGAAAGGAGGAGGGAAGGAAGGGCGCTGCATATAAAAGAGAAGACAGAGTAAATGAAGCAAGTGGAAAGGAGGACAGATGGATCAGGGAAGACGAGCATAGTGCTCTCCATCAGATCAATGCTGCAACTTTGAGGCTGCTGCAGGAGCTCTCCATGCAGAGATGTTGTCTATACATAATTACACAAGCTGCTTCACCTCCCAACTGTCGGATGCTGATTAGAGCTACCAGAAAGCCAAGACAGGTCTTCCACTTCCTGCAGACAAGCATCCCTGTTTTATGGTTTTGTCTGCATAAGATTTGACGTGTGTGTTTGAGATTCAAAGTGCATTGAAAAGAGAACAAAAAAGTAATTGTAAAGATTTCCTCGTTAGTGTGAAAGAATGGTGAATGAAAAGTGGAGGCCATTGTGAAATACACTACAACTTTTTCAAGGTCCAGTTCAAAATTTTGGATACAAGGGGCATGTTTTGTATAGTAAATTGCCTCAAACTGCTTCCAGTTTTCATGCAGCCCAGATGCCTGTTGAGGCATAATTAACACGTATCAAGGATCTGTTTGAAGTTACTGATAGTGATTTGACTACATTAAGCTGAATATGAAATTCTGTGACAATGGACTTTCACAGATTGTACATCAAGTCAAGTCAGTTTATTTCTATAGCACATTTCCAACAACCTCAGCTGACCAAAGTGCTTCACAACATCACATGTAGATAAATGATAAAATAGAAATAAAATAAATTTAGTACAAATAATAAGACAAATATAAAATTGGCAGAGATACCCAAAGCTAATAGTATGAATAAAAACCAAACAATATTGAACTTTAGCTGCAACGATTTTCTTCCATCCTTTACTTTTTCTTAGCTGGTGTTGAAGGTCAGAGAGAAAAGATGAGGTTCAGTCTGGACTTAAACTGACTGAGAGCTTAACAGACAGAGGGAAACTGATCCGCAGAGAAGGCTCTGTCCCCTCTAGTTTTTGGCCTAGCTTAAGGGACAGACAATAAAAGCTGGCCAGTTGATCTCAGGGCTCTGGATGGGCTGTAAGGCTGCTGCAGCTCACTTAAGTAAGAAGCTCCCATAGAGTTTAAACACTTAAAAACAGTAAATAAGACCTTAAATTTTATCCTAAAAACAACAGGGAGCCAGTGAAATCTTTGTAAAACCGGGCATTCCCACCCCCTTGTTTTGGTCAGCAGACAGGCTGCAGCAATTTGTTTGCTCTGCAGTCGCTGCAGCGAGCTCTGCTCCAACCCTCGTTAGTGTGAACGAGGGTTCACACCAAGTACAAATAGTTACAATAATCTAAAAGTGACGTAATGAATGTCTGGATAGCCATCTCAAAATCAGGCAGAGAAAGATAACATTTTACCTTAGCAAGGGTCCTCAGCTGAAAGAAACTGGCTTTAATAATAGCACTCTATGCTTATCAAATTTAAACATAGGATCAACAATCACACACAGATTTTTCACGAATGGATGACAAAAAAAGACAGGGGACCAACCACACTGTCATGTCCAAGAAGGGGACTACATTACCCAAACACTAAAATCTCAGCTTTTTCCTGATTTAGTTTCAGAAAATTTGCTCTAAAGCCTGTACATCCTGAAGACAATCCTGTAACATGTGTTCAGCAGACTGGCTGTCATTTGTAGTTACAAGTAGATAGATTTGAATGTTCTGAGCAAAACAATGAAAACAGACTTTGCTTTTTAAAAATACAACCCAGAGGAAGCAGATAAAAGAAGAACAGGTACTAATATCGACTCATGGGGAACCCCATACTTCAGAGAAGACACAGAAGAAGAATGCTGTCCTAGATTTACAGAAAAATTCCTGTTTGACAAAAACGACCGGAAACAATTTAGTGCTGAACCTCGAATACCGGCAAGTAACTCCAGATGGGTCAAAAGAATGCTGTGATCCACAGTGTCAAAAGCAACAGACAGATCTAAAAGTAAAATAACTGCTGATTTACCCTCATCAACAGTTAAAAGATAATTTAAAACTTTTAAAAGGGCAGTTTTAGTGCTGTGTTCCAATTTAAAGCCAGACTGACATCTTCTGTTTGTATTTTTAAAGGTTATAGAAGGCACTTATTGTTTTTCTTCTCACCCTGATTTACTTTTTGGAAGCATTTTGGGATTAATGTACATTGTGAGTGTGGTGAAACGTTTGCTAAACGATATACTGTTTCACGGTTTTCATCTGCAAAAAATGATCTTATCATTTAGCTGAAATCTGCTGAGTTTTCAGCTCAGCAGATTATGTTTATCTGCTGAGCGGAGGAAAACTCCTGAAAACTGACACTGAAGGCTTCCTGACAAAATAGCCTCATCTGATGTCAACTGAGTGAGAACAGACTGCCAAAATGATTATACTGCCATTCTCAACATGCTCTGCATGTCTGATTACCATGTACTGTAATCAGACATCTTCTACAATTGTCAGAAGATTTTGGCATCCTGTGAATGGCTTTGTGGTATTTACAGATGTACTCAGGAAACATATCCAAGTAAATCAAAATTTAAATGACATAACAATTTGAAAGTTGTAGTTCAGCTTTGGTACAATATTCTATCCCTGCAATATTATATTCATAACTCACAGTGCACGTTAAGCCATTTTACGTGGTCTATGTGGTTTGGAAATTAACAAAACCAAAGTTTGCAAATTAAACTCTTCTCCTCCTCTCTCAAAGTTTCTCATTGATGCATTAAAAATAGAATCTTTGAAACATGAGGCAAAAGTGCCTTAAATGATTTAATTAAATGTTTTTATTCATGTTGTGCTTGCGGTTTTACAGATAAAGTGGCAGATGCCAAAATTCTCCACTCATGTCTTCTTAAACATTCTTAAAGGGACAGTATTATGTGGTTTCCAGATTCAGTACAATTTTATGGCCTAATCAAGTAACTGTTACCTTCAATTGTTATAAAAATACTTTATATATCAAATATAACTAAAACTATTTTTATTTCTGATTTAGCGCCTTGGAATTGGGCCGCTGTCTCTTTAACAACTTGTTAAAAATACTCCAGGAATGTACAGTATTTGATGAGGAAATAAGAAAACATGAATTGAAGCTCAAAAAAGTCAATTTTACATCTTTAACCCTGAAGCAAGGGAGAAATAATTTTAAGGTTTATGGTAAAAAGAAAAAGATGACAGAGAAATGCCTTCTGTCATCATTAAGAGAAAAGCTTTGGGACATAATTTGATGGATTATCTCATTTTTATTTAACCTTTATTTAAACTGAAACAGGTAATACTCAGTGGGATCAAAAACCTATTTGATCAAAGACCCAGCAAAGATGGGGAACATGTATAAAATCAGACTTACATGAAGGAAGCAGGAAATTAAATTATATTTAAAAAAATGGGATATAATACAAATTTCAAATCTCAAGAGGAACTTATTTTTTTTTACACACAGATAGTCCAGATGCAGCCTGGTGGTGGAAGAAACCCATAGTAATTTAATACTATTGTAGCTTTTGTGGATCCAGTGGATAATTTGCAATATTCCAACAGGAAGTGGGTGGAGAAAAAAGGAAAAGGAGATACAGAAAAGGTCCCGAGGCAGTGTTAGGATGCCGGGTTGTTTAGTTGTTTTGAAGTTTGATTTATTTATTCCAGTTAGATTTTTCTGTGTTTTTCAGTCTTTTCTTTGATTAGATCAATCTTGTTTCTGTTTGACTTCAGTTCAGTCTTTCTTAGTGTTTCTATGTTTATTCCTCTACCGATTCTTAGCTACACTACTTTAATTAGGATTCTTAGGTCAAGAATCCTAATTAAAGTAGGATTCTTGACCCTTGTGTCCTCTCCCCTGTGTCACTTTCTCTCCCCCTTCTCATCTGCAACCCGTTAGCCAATCAGCCCAGGTCTTTTGTTCAGCATTCACCTTCCCAGTGTTTAAGCACCTTATCCCCAGTCACTCCTTGCTGGTTGCTCTCGTCTGCTCCTGCTGTCATTTTTCCCTGGATTCCTGTTTTTGTTTTAGATTTGGCTCCCTGGGTTCCCTGTTTTGTTTGTAAGTTTTTTCAGTTCACCCTACAACTCATACTTCATGACAGGTGGCTGCAGTACAGTAGCATAGTTTTTTGCTACAGGAAGTGAGAAAAGCAGCAGTAGGTTGTGGCTCATTATTTTAATCTGTTAAGACCTGTTGGTGTTTACTATATGACAACACTAAATATGAGTGTTTCTGAGGACATTGCTTTAATATTTGTGAGTCAACTATAACAATTATATATAGGTTATTGTTAATTTTGAGTGTTTACTCTGTAGAAATGTCTTCCTCTACCCCATTGGTAGAAATTTTGCTTGTGATGACCCAACATGCAGAGCTAAGAACATCTATAAATGCTACTGGCTTCCTTTTACTTCAGGGTTAAATTTAAAATTTTGTGTGTTTATTTTAAAGTTTAAAAACGGACAGAATGTATTTTGGAAATCATGCAACAATAGTTCCTTAACAAAAAAATATCTGATCTATATACACATGTGAAAGCATCAAGGTTGGAAAATACAGTTTGAAGTCTGAACACAAAGTAATTTTAAATAAAGCTGTTCATTTTGCATTACATTTTCACTTGGTGGTGAACATATAGCTGGGGGAGTTTAGGATGTGGGGCTGCACAGTGGCGCAGTTGGTAGCACTGTTGCCTTGCAGCAAGAAGGTCCTGGGTTCGATTCCCGGCCGGGGTCTTTCTGCATGGAGTTTGCATGTTCTCCCTGTGCATGCGTGGGTTCTTTCCGGGTACTCTGGCTTCCTCCCACAGTCCAAAAACATGACTGTCAGGTCAATTGGTTTCTCTAAATTCTCCCTAGGTGTGAGTGTGTGTGTGAATGGTTGTTTGTCCTGTATGTCTCTGTGTTGCCCTGCGACAGACTGGCGACCTGTCCGGGGTGTACCCCGCCTCTCGCCTGGAACGTAGCTGGAGATAGGCACCAGCAACCCTCCCGACCCCATTAGGGACAAGGGTGAACAGAAAATGGATGGCTGGATGGATGGATGGAGTTTAGGATGTGACATCTGAATGAGCCTTACTGAGTTTAGGAGTTTATGTGCAAACCAACCTCTAACAAAGTATTAACAGGACAAGCAATTTGCTCCTTTGCCCAACTACATGAGATAAAAAAAGGACTTTCACAATAATGAGAAAACCAGAAAAGACGATGGAAATGAACCCTTATCTCTTCTAAAAGAGGAAAAGAGGGAGACTTAAATAGCATAATGTATCATCATAGAGGAGAGGAATGGCAGATAGAGTCAGAGAGAGAGGAAAACCTGATTATTCACACATTAGCCCCTTTAACCTCTAGTTTGGGTGGACCAATTATATTGCAGAAACACCTTTGGTAACAAGCCACAGCAGAGGCATGACTAATCAAATTGGTCTGCATTACATTTCGTTATTACCCTGACAATTAAAATGTATGCTTAAGAAAGCAGATGATGAAGGTTCTAGGACTGTCCTCCAACAGCCATCATTACAAGCATTTCTTATTAAAGAGACGGGTTGAGGGTTTGTCAAGAACCTAACCGAAGACTATTTGGTACCTGAAGACAGTTGTCTTCATTTCAAACCACTGCATTTGAAACTTTGGGTGAAGATGCCCTGTTCAGTCCGCATTAATCGAACGTTAGTGCATTTGTCTGGCAAGTCTTACATTTGCTAAAATCTGACTCCGTGCCATTTTTGTTTACATTTCGTGACGAAGGAAGTTGGCACTGACTCAATGAAATGTTAGGTGTCTGAAAAAGTCTACAGCAGCAGCAGCCTACTGCAAAAGCCAATAAATATAAAATAATTTCATATAATTGTATAGTCATTTTGAGGTTTTAGATGGCTGTTATTTTGGAAACAAAACACAAATTTAAATCTAAACACAAATTTGTTTATGTTATGAAAAGCTAGTTGTACAAACAACAATGAAAGTTTTTTCTCATATATTGCTTACTTTAACTGTCATACTCACACCTGAAAAGGAAAAGCATTAAAATGGTTCCATACACCCTTTATAAATGAATGTGATGTTTGTCAAACATCCTATTGTTCTGAAACATGGCAGAAAATAAAACCTGTTTAACTCCAACGAGACACTTCTTTAACTTTCACCATTTACATTCACAGAATCCTTTCTTCTCTCATCTTGAGGCATTTTCTTCTCTTACTCTGAGCAAATTCTGCACTCTCCAGAAAAAATGCTGCATTGTCTTCCATGTTTTATCTGCCTTTAAATTTTGATGCACTGGGGACCCTGGAGTGGTGGAATTGCTCGTACATATAAAAAAAACACTCGAAAGGTAACTTGGACGCGGTGAATTTCAACCTGCACTCAGTAATTGAAGACCACAGGCCTCTTCCTACAGAGATTGCAGTCGCTCAGGTACTGTGGAGGAGGGAGGAGAAAATAAGAGTTATTTTCCCATGTGTGCCTCCAAAAGTAACTGTATGTACCAGAGCTGCAGGGCGCTCACAAGTGATTTGTGAGTTTGTTATGGATTAGATTCCTTATGGAACAATTTTGTGCTTTTTGTCGTACACAAAATGACTGTTATTTAATTTTCATGAAGATGTTTTTCAAAAGATTACTCAAGTATTAAAAATGTTCAGCAACATTCCTCTCAGGATCTTGGGTTGTTTTGGTGTTTTGATGATTTCATAGCAGTTTGATTATTCTCTGTTCCTAAGTCTCTGTTTTTGATTGGATCAGTTTGGTTTCTGTTTTACTTTAGTTCAGTTCTTCTTAGTGTTTCTATTTATGTATATTTCTTGTTTCTAGTTATTTCTAGTTACTCTAGTTTCATTATATTCCTAATCTTTAGTGTTAGATTTATTTCCTGGTTTTTTGTGCCCTCTCCCTCACCCCCTGTGCCACGCTCTCTCTCTCTCCAAGTAAACTCATCAGCCTCATTCACCCTCACAGTATTTAAACTCTTTTCCTGCTCTCAGTCCTTGCTGGTCTCTTCCATTATACTCTGTTACTCTCCATGGTTTTTCACTGTTTCCTCTGCTGGCTTATTCCTTGGATTAAGCCAAGGAATAAGCCAGGTTTTTGTTTTGCTCTGGGTCCCTGCGGGGGTTTTTTTTTTTTACCTTTTTGTTTTTTCATTTTTCATTAAAACTTTCTATATGACATATATTCCCAGTTTCTGTCTGCATTTTGGTCCATCCTCAAACTTGAAAATCATGACAATACCTGCCTGATATTTTTGCCAAATTGTGGATTAATCTGGACATCCACACTAAATTCAGTACCAATGCTGTGCTCAAACATATGCCGAAAAAATGACTCGTGTATAATTCAACCACTGAACTATAAAAGCCTAGAAGAAATTCTAAATCAATAAAACTCAAGATCCTGCTGTCTCGATATTCTATCCACACCATTCCTTCAGAAAGTCCTGCCTTCGTTGATCTGATCCAAGTAGTAAGCTCATCGCTTTCATCAGGCGTTTTCCTTTAGGCTTTAAAAACAGCAGATATCAAACCTCTGATAAAAAATCGCCAATCTAGACAAATCACTTCTGCAGAATTACAGAATGATCTCCAAACTCCCATTCATCAGCATCATTACTGAAAAATTTGCTTGAACAGTTAAATAGCTTCCTAACGATGATCGACTTTGCTTTGACGTCTTTCCAGTTTCTAGTCCCACCACAGTACTGAGATTGGCCTAGTGTTCAATAATATCCATATAAACACAGACTGTGGAAGAACCATAGCGGTAGTTCTGTTGGACCTCAGTGTTGACCATGACTGGAACAACTGGAGAGTAGAGTCGAACTCTCCAGAAAACAAAACTGAAGTTATTGTCTTTGAACCTAAAGAGGACCAATCTAGAGTTATAGATCTAGAGTTAGAGATCTGTAGTTATATATCTAGAGTCAATGAACGGCTTCAGTTGTTCATCTTCACAGGTCTGACTAACAAATCAATGGTCCAGCTGCAGCTGATCAAGAACGCTGCTGCTGGTGTTCTGACTAAAACCAAGAAGATAGAGCACATCACCCAGATCTACATCACCCGGTTCTATAGTCCTTCACTGAGAGAAGAAACTTTAAAATCCTGCTGGTAGTTTAGAAATCACTGAACAGATTAAAGATCTCCTGCTGCATCAGGGTAGCTGTATAAGCGGTTCAGGGTCAGAGATGGTGTTTCCTCACTCTGGCAGCAGGCTGGAGTTAAAATCTTTCTAACTTAAGCTTCTTCTGCCTGCGGGGGGTATTTTAGACACTCCAGCCTCATAAAACTGATACATTAATATCATGTTTAGCATCTCTGCATCAGAACCAGAACTGAACATGGAAAAGCAGCACTCAGCTTCTATGTACCACAGATCTGGAACAAAGTTCCAGAAAACATTGAGTTCCTTTAAACCTAGTTATAGAATTAAAATAATAACCCATATAAATACTAATCATTATATTTGAGGATATCAAATTTGAGAATTTGTTAGATTCTATGTCTGTTTCTCTAATGTGTGCCTTGTGAGAGATGTCTGCAGAAAGCGATATGGTTGTCAAACTGAGAACTGACCTGGCAGGATAAACAATGGAAGATTAAGGGTCAAAGTTTATAACCCAGGGACACGGGAACTGTGCTTGAGACCATAGATGCACAAGAAACTCCATTGTTCTGTGAGTTTATCAGTTCCTAAATTATTGCTATAGAAGGAAACAAACAGGAACTGAACTCTGAACTTTGTACTCTACATTACAGCAGCCCGTAGGTGCAACATGCCTGTGACTCAAGAGAACAGAAGAAGCAGCTACACTATGTGATTAACTCAAGATAACCAAATAGCCTATGTAACTAGGACCGCCCTCAGGAAATAAAAAAAGGGTCTGGGAGGAGCTGTTTTAGAGCAGGTAGGAGATTGTAACTAAAGCACGCTCCTGTCCGTTCTCCTTGCAAGTAAATCTAAAACTCACTTGTCTCTCTCTTCTTTTTGTGGGTGCTCAGATTCTTTGAACCTAACATCTAGACTAAAACCCAGTTGTTTAGAACTGCATTTGAAACATTATAAACAAAACATTAATCAACAATCTGATGTGTATCAATGGGACTTGAAAAAATGGAATGCTTCAGTTTTCACTGTTTTTAACTTTATATCTTTGTGTTTTTATAAAGAAATAAACTTGATTGATTGATTGACTAATTGAATGATTGGTTAAACTTCTCCATGACTTTCTCCCTGCTGTGTTCCTCTGTCTTCATGCTGTTGTTTTTCACCACATGTTCTCTAACAGATGTCTGAGACCAGGGCTGTCCTCAGGACCGGCAGCATGGGCGAGCATTGAGGAGCATTGCCTGCCCACAGAGTAAGCCGTGCCTGCCCCCCTCCTGGACTGGAAGCTACTTTTTTTACATTTACCTCTGAGTGGCCAACTCAAATTTCCTATCTCAATTTGACACAGAAGGGGCTCCTGCACTTCCTGTTTCTATTTAATTCATTGTTAACATGGATTGTAACATTGTAACGTGTTTTTCTGAGCTGTCTTTAAACGCAACATGAGGGCTAAGATTCTCACAGAACAGCAGAACAGCACGCCGCTATGTGCTAGAGTCATGTCAGGCATATTTTTTCCCCCAAGCTAACAGAGTGAGTTGAGTAATGCTGCTGGAAGCAGCCAATGTTAGCTACATGAAGGCTAGTTAATGCCAGTATAACACATAAAGATTGTAAACAGGAACAGGCTGCTAATATGGTTATCTATGTACTGGTTACATTTAGTTGAATAACTTTTAGGGAAAAATTTTACTCAGTATTTTAACTGCACTGTACTTTTTCCTTTTACTTGAGTAATATTATTTCTACTTGAGTAGATCGCTGTTGGATTTAAAAAAAATAGACTTCAGAGATCAGAAACCTTAGATTTCTGCAATGTATGAGATAATGTTTAAACAAATTTGAGCATAATTACTCAATCTTTTATATATGTCACTTTATGCATCCTTATTGTTTACTCTGGATACCAAACATGGTTATTTTTTGGGAAGGTTACATAAGGGTTTGTTTATGTGAGTTTTGTAATGCAAGTAACTTCAGAAAGCACCATGTCACAAATTCTTAAAGTGTCTGGTGCCCAACAAAGACAAACAGAAAAGAAGAAGAAAATGTGAGAGAAAAATAGGTAGAATAAAACTAATTAGATTAAATTACCTGTTGCTTTAGTTATTTAGAGTGTAGTGTAGCCAGCCAAACACAGAACTAATCAATATGTAGCCTACCCAGTTTTTCTTGATTGCAAAGTTTCACCTAGGGCCTCAAAGTGGGTAGGGCCAGCCCTGCCTGACGCCATGAGGACAGGTTAACATCTAGACAGGTTGGCTCTTCTTATTTGTCTATTTTATTTAGGAGTAACAGAGTTAAAGGGGCATCAACACAAATGCAAACAACATTCATAAAGATTTTATTTGTAAAAGGAAGCTGGAAGCCATTTTTTCATATCCATCTTCCTTGCAAGATGGACTTTCTTTGTGTACACATAGACAAAAAAGTATATATGTAGACTTTCTTTGAGACTACACATAGAATTTTAACATAGGCTGCAGTTAGTTATGTGACATAATCAATGGACCGATATCTGTCACAAACCTTTTTGCATTGATTTCTTATTTCATTTGCTGTCACATAAAATCTATGAGACATTATTAAAGATGAAAGGCATGAGCAGCACCAGATTAGAATCTAACTTTACTGTAGATTGTCATGGTGAGGATAAAGGAGAGGAGTCTGCAAATAAAAGGTCGGTTTTCATGTCACTCTCACTTATTTCCAGTGTTTCCCTTCTTTTTATTCTCCCTCCAAAACTTTGCTAACTTAACTCTTCATCCTTCTTCCTCTGATCCGCTCCTATCATCACCTGTTTCCTCTCCTTCCTCTTCTCCCTCTCTATCTCTGTCATCACTTTGCCTCTGCTGTGCCATCTCTTCTCCCTCCCTCCCCATTCTCTCCCTTACCCTCTTTCCTTTTCTTTCTCACCGTGAAATGTGTAGCTCATTAGTTTGCTCGCCACACCGTCTCACGAAAGTCTGTCCTTCACATCTCGCTGCACTGCTAAGCCATTTATGCTGCTGCGTAGCTCCCCTTCTCCCCATCGCTTCCACCTCCCCTTGTTTCCCTCCCCCTCTTGCAAACCACACCACCACCCTCCATATGGTTTCATCATCATTTTGCAGTAGCACCAGGAAAAAGACATCCCAGCCCTTCAGACTCCTTCCCCCTGCCCGAGCTTTGAACACGTTGTAAAACAGGAGCGTTCTCAGAGTGAGGCTGCAGACTCTTTTAAAGGGGAAGGGAGGCACAAAGGGACGAGGATTATCCCAAGCGTAATGATACCGCACTTTGATAGAGGGGAAAGGGAAAGGCGGAATTCCAGAGGAATAAAACTTAAGCCGCTCCTGAAAACCATATAAATGCGGGGATAATAAAGGAGCTGCTTGGCATTCATGGGAGTGGGTGGTGCATCAGCACGGAGAAATCTTAGCAAGAGTGTCGACTAGAGCCAGCTCTCTTGCCTTCCTGCTTCAGAGCCAGCAGGGTGTCTGGGTACTTTTATGAGAAGGAGGCTGGCAGAGAAAGTAGGGGGAGACGGTTTGACGATGGAGGCCTGGGAGACACTTGGCATGAAAGTCAAATCTGCTCTGTGATGACTAAAAGTTGCAACATGTAACTTGTACTTTCGATCACCTTCAATTCACAGCAGCAAGCTGAGATAAATTCTGGTTCTGCCTCTCATTTCCCTGTCTGAGTAAGCTGTTTACTTTCATGCACCATTAACATGCAAGGCAGATACTCAATAGGTGTAGGAAGAGTGCTCTGAATGTGAAAGAATGTCGTATTCAGTTTCGTCGTGCTCTTGCCGTGTGGCTGGACACCACACACTGCACAATCGAACCCATTATACCTACGTTTTTTGTCGGCTAGTGTTTTGTCTCTCAGGTTTTGAAAATTTTAAAATTGTGTGGTGTGAACTGGGCTTTACACATTTGAAGTTGTTGTCTGACCGGAGCAGCATATTAACAACTTAATCCTCATTACAGTAAGTCATGGTTGTTGTTTTTCTTCCTGCTTGCGAGTATCAGGATGCAGAATAGTGAGATTTGTTGAGTATCAGTGACGTTCAATTCAGGTGAATGCAACCTGAATGTTAGGTCGCATTTGAATCAGATACTGTCATAAGGTGCGGTGTGAGGTGGTGAGGCAGACGCGGCGGAACCAGGTTGTAGTGAAAAATTATGATATTTAATCATGAGAATCCAACAAAAGTCCAAAACCCAGGCAGCACTGCAGAGCGGAAACCGGGGCTCAACACAGGTAGCACTAGCTACACGAATGGACATGAATGAAAAAACACATGACTCACTGTTGGTAGACAAGGACCCAACAAAGACACAGACACACAGGTGACACTAAATACACAGGAGGTAATCAGGGAATGAGAAACACCTGGGAGTAATTGAGGGGAGACAGGACAACGAAGAGACTCAAGGACACCGAAAACTCAGAAATAAACGCAGAAAAACACAGATCACAACAGTACCCCCCCTCAAGGGCGGCTACCAGACGCCCAAAAACAAAAACAAAAAAAAAAACAAGGGTGGGCGGAGGGGAGCCGGACCGGGGGCCAGAGTCCAAAACAAAAAACAACCCATCAGGGTGGGCGGAAACACAGGGGGCAGAATCCACGGGGAAGGTTTAGCGGGCGACCGCGACGCTGGAGGCGGGAACCACGGAGGTGGTCCAGCGGTCATCCGCGGCACTGGAGGTGGCGACGAAGAGTCTCTGGGGCCGCCCAGAGGCGGTGACGAGGGGTCTCGGGAGGATTCTAGCTTGACTTCACCATTCTGCACACATTCACGAATGTAATGGTAACGAATATCTATGTGCTTGGTTCTTGAATGGTCCACCGGATTCTTTGCTATTGCAATGGCTCCTTGGTTGTCCTCCTGAATCACTGTAGGCTTTGTGACCATTCCAAGATCACTCAGTAATCTTCTCAGCCAGGTACCTTCTTGAGCTGCTTGACTAAGAGCAACATACTCAGCTTCTGCTGTTGAAAGTGCAACCGTTGCTTGTTTTTTGCTTAGCCAGCTCACTGCTCCTCTGCTGAGTAGAAATATGTTGCCTGTTGTTGAACGGCGGTCGTCTTGATCTCCAGCCCAGTCAGCATCAGAGAAACCAGTCAAATCTTTGTCCCCTGAACAGTCATACTTTAGAGCAAGGTTAACAGTGCCCTTCAGGTATCGAAGAATCCTCTTCACAGCAGTCAGATGTGCAGTATTTGGATTTGCATTGAACTTTGACACTGCACTCACTGCTTGTGCTATGTCTGGTCTTGTTGTCATCGCCGCATACAGTAGACTTCCAACCATGGACTGATATGTGCTTGGATTGACAGGATTACTGACAGCATCATCCTTTTTCAGTTTTACACTGATGTCAGCAGGGGTTGCAACAGGATTTGCTTTATCCATCCCATATTTCTGAAGAATGTTTTCAATGTACTGTTTCTGGTGAAAAAAGATGCAGTTTTTTTGCTTTGTCTTGAATAACTGAGATGCCGAGGATGTAGGACAGTTCACCCAAGTCCTTCATTTTGTAGTGCTCTTGGAGAGTCAGTTTTAACTCATCCTTTCAGTTGACTCTGTAATCAGCATGAGATCATCTACATAAACTGCAATTATCTCCAGCTCCTGTGATGACTTCACAAACACACAGGGATCCGAGGTGCTCTGCTTAAATCCAAGATCCATCATGAATTTTGTGAACTCTTTGTTCCAACAACGAGGAGACTGTTTTAATCCGTAGATCAATTTTTTTAGTTTGCATACAAGATGCTCCTGACCTGGTTTGATGTATCCGTCAGGTTGTTCCATGTATATTTCTTCCTCCAGGTGTCCATTTAAGAATGCATTGACAACATCCATTTGATGTATATGTAGGTTATTCTGGATGGCAAAGTACAATAACGTATGAATTGAGCTAAAACGTACTACAGGCGAAAGCGTTTCATAGTAGTCAGCACCATAGAGCTGTGAGTAGCCTTTGGCAACAAGTCTGCACTTGTATCGCTCCACTTCTCCATCACTTTGATGCTTGACTTTGAACACCCATCTTGATCCAATGACCTCTTTGTCCTTTGGTAGTTCCACCAGGTCCCATGTTTCATTTTCTTCCAGTGACTGGTATTCCAAATCAGCCGCTTCTTGCCATTCTTTTGCATTTGGACTCTTTAATGCTTCTTTCAGTGTGATTGGTTCCATGACAGAACACACATTAGCACAATGATCAACTGTCACCATATCTGCAAACTCATCATATCCATATCTCTTTGGAGCCTTTCTGATTCTGCTTCCTTTTTTAATAGTTTCATCGACAGTGACGTCATCATCAGTTGTTTCCTTTTCTTCTGTGATAGTAATCACCTCTTTCTCTGGACAGGAAACTTCCTCCTTCTGTTTCCAGTCAATGTCTGACTCATTAAAGATGACATCCTTTCGAATCAGAATTCTTCTTTTTTCTTTATTGAACAGACGGTATCCTTTTGGGTTGTTTGCATATCCCACAAACCTGAGCTTTACAGCTTTCTTGTCAAGTTTTCGTCTTTCAGCATCTGGAACATGTGCATAAGCAACACAACCAAACACTCTCAACATGGTTCCTGTCAGGTTTTTTACCAGACCATCGTTGGTAGGGTGTCTCTTGCTTCAGAACAGATGTTGGCAATCTGTTTTGTATGTAGGCTGCTGTTGCTACTGCTTCAGCCCAGTACATCTTTGGTAGCTTAGCATGTGACAACATGCTTCTAGCTGCTTCAACCAATGTCCTGTTTTTTCTCTCTGCAACTCAATTTTGCTGAGGTGTATGACATCTCATGGTGGATACCTTGAGCCTTTAAATATTCTTGAAACTCCCTTGAAATGTACTCCCCACCATTATCTGATCTCAGTCTTGCAACTTTGTGTCCACACTCATTGGAGAATGTTGACTCAAATTCCTTGAATTTGCTTAAGACTTCACTTTTTTGTTTCATGAAGTAAACCTTACAACATTGAGAAAAGTCATCAATGAAGGTTACAAAGTATTTTGACCCACCGATGGATTCAGTCTTGTTAAAAAAGAGGATAATTTAATGTTAACTTTGGACAAAACGTTTGGCTCTTTCCTCTTTAATTGTCCCGGGATCCTCAGCGAGTGGCGGCGTGCTGCTAAAGTGAAAACAACAAAGCGTGTTGATGTCACAGATCACAGAGTTTAATCCCATACAAAGCAACGCATGAATCAATTAACAAAGCTGCAGAGGAACAGAGATATGCATTTTTCTCATAAAAATAAAGACAGACAAGGGGAAGACAGACAAACACAAAACAAAGACAAACAAAAAGGCAAAAAATAGTGGCCGCTCTCTGGATTTTTAGCGCTGACACGAAATTTTATACTGAGTGGGTGTTTCTTCAATTTAATATATTCAATTAAGGCGTTCCGTTCTTCGACCAATTAGAACTCCTGTAGGGACTCAGAGAAACTTAAGAACCTCCCTGATTTACGGCAAAGATTGGAGGGCCGTCTGGTTTTTGTCTAAGCAAAAGGGCGGACCACTTAGTGCTAATCCCTGTCTGGTACGGGCGGATCCCTGGCGCCGAAAGGTCCTGAGATGAGATTTCGCAGATACCTCTGAAGTCTCTTCCCCCAAACTCCCGTACTTCTGCCCCATCGGAATGCTAATTTTATGGCTCTGTGTGACAGCGGGAGGCCCCATCCCGCATCTCAGACAAAACCTGTTCCAAATAAGAGTATTGAATATAACTTTTACACATGTCGTAAGATTAACTGTATTAAGCACTAAAAATAATCATTTTTCCTTAACAGTCTGCATGGGTCCACAGACATCATTATGGATCAGTTGCAGCTTACGTTTGGAACGGATTTTTCCCACTGCCTTACATGGCTGTCTTGTGAGCTTTCCTTCCACACAGGATTCACAGAAAGGAAGTTCTTTGTCTGCAGAGAATTTCACTCCATTCACCAGAGCTTCTAGTTTCTTTAGTTTGGTGGTGTGACCTATGGCTGATGCACCAACTGACATAGCAGCACTGTAGAAATCATTAACATTGACTCTTTTTTGCTCTTCATTGATTAATGCTTGCTGAACAAATTGCAATGTCAAATTGTCCATCTTTGTTTCTAGAGCAGTGACAATCGTAGCATAGCTTGGTGGTAAGCTACCCAGGAGTGTTACAATCTCATCTTCCTCTTCAATTACAGCACCTATTGCTCTTACCTGATCAGTCAGTTCCTTCATTCGTTTTAAATGGTCATTTAAGCTGTCCTTTTCTTTCATTTCACATCTGAAATATTTCTTCTTCAAGAACAGTTTATTTGCTAAACTGTCTCTCTCAAAATGTCCTTTTAGCATGTCCCAAGCCTCTTTTGGAGTTTGACAGCTTGTTATTAAATACAACTGGGGTGTACTCACATTTAGCACTAACATGGAAAATGCTCTTTCTCTCCGTCTCTCGAATTCTGCCTGAGCTTGTGCGCTAGAGTCCGGAGTTAGCATATCTGTCTCCGTTAGCATGCCCCATAGTCCTTTAGCTTTTAGCAAATGCTCCATCTGAAACTTCCACGTTGCCCAGTTCTCTGCTCCGCTCAGTTTGTCGATAAACATCTTATCATCCATTGTGAATCCCACAATTCCGTTTATCTGACTCAAAAACTTCACTTACAGAACTTTTTGCGATGCTCTGGGCCCATAACCTGAAGAGAACAGGCGTTTCAACGTGCGTTCATTTATTGTCTTTCTCAGAACGATACAATACAACTGCAGTACTCAGAAGACACAGCAGACGGCAGCATAACAGCCTCTCCATTAATCATTGAACAAATTACTGCTTCATATTTCAACAGAGCACTGAGAGGCGGGGTCTCGGGAGGAGCACTGGGGGGGTCTGGAGGAGCACTGGGGGGCTCTGGAGGAACACTGGGAAAGTCTGGTGGGGCCGAGAACCCACTAACCGGGGCCGCCTGTCGGCCTGGAGCAGTCTCTGGAGCGGGGGCAGGAACGGACTCAGGAGCAGAGGCTAGAATGGACTCGGGTGTGCTGGCTGGGACGCCGGCTGGGACGGGCTAGGGTGTGCCGGCTGGGACGGGCTCGGGTACACCGGCTGGAGGTGCTGGTCCTGGAGATGCTGGAGTTGGGTCTGGGCTGGCGGAGAGACTGTGCGGCTTGGGAGGCAGAAGGTTACCCTTCAGCACAGCGATTGCCGTCAGGCGCTCCCCCTCTGCCTCCTGCTGCAACTCCGCCAGACCCAGGTGCGGAAGACACGGGATCCAATAGTCCACTAATAGCACCGAGCATGTGGCTATATTAAGGCGCTGACGGGCTGAATATGGTCTTGCCACCTCCTCTACAAAATCCTTTATTGTTCTTCTTAATCCTGCTGGATCCATATTGGGAGCGTATCTCACCACTATCTTGGTCGGGTCCTTCTGTCATAAGGTGCGGTGGAACCAGGTTGTAGTAAAAAATTATGATATTTAATCATGAGAATCCAACAAAAGTCCAAAAACCAGGCAGCATTGCAGAGCGGAAAACAGGGCTCAACACAAGTAGCACTAGCTACATGAATGGACATGAATGAAAAATCACATGACTCACTGTTGGTAGACAAGGACCCAACAAAGACACAGACACACAGGTGACACGAAATACACAGGAGGTAATCAGGGAATGAGAAACACCTGGGAGTAATCGAGGGGAGACAGGACAACGAAGAGACTCAAGGACACCGAAAACTCAGAAATAAACACAGAAAAACACAGATCACAACAGATACGTATCAGATATGGGTCGCATTTGAAAAGAATCTGACCTGTGCTGTTCAGACTTTCATGAAAAAATCGGATACAGGTCGCATTATGTCAATAAAATAGGAATTGGGTCACTTCAGGCTGCAGTGTGAATGCAGCCTTACATGACAGTATTAAGCATTCTACAGTTTAAAGTCGATACAAACTGTCAGAAGTGCTATATAAATCGATCATTTTACTGTATTTTATATGCTTGACAGTCATATCATTATGAAAATATGGTTTCTTTTGTGAAGTTCAGAGAAGGTTATTGTTGCATTTCCAACTGGAAACTCCAAAGATTTGACATCTGAGAGCAAGCACAAAGCTATATTGGAGCACCAATCTAGCTGTAAGAGCATTTTGTGGTTGTTTTCCAAAAACTCTTCTGCATCCCTGTACACTGATGTTTGAGAAATATGAACATAGTTTGTTTTGTTTTTCCAGCTCTATCTGGGTGTTTTTTTCTAAGATTAGTACCATTTTCAGTGTGTGCTATTGTTATTTGGTGACTATGATCGATATGGAAGAAGCGCAGGTTTCCCAGCAGAACATCGTAATAAAAGACAAACAGTCTCTCTCTTATAGTCATGGTGTAGCACTGGATATCTTTTCTACACATCCAGGACGTGGTATACTAAGATTACGGTATTTTAAGAGCCACAGACTTGTTACCTTGACTGTGATGGATGATCTTTATTGCGCTTTATGTCTGCTCAGGTATGAGAAATGTTTATGACTGCTTGGAGGTGTGCGTGTGAGTTCAGTCACACCTGCATTCCTCCCTCTGTCTGCAAGAATGATAGACATTCAGAGTGACAGTCGGCATCAGAAAAGATGAAGAAATGAGCACAAAAAGACAAGGAAAACAATAATGGAAATTTCTGTGACGTATGTATAAGCAGACTGCTATATTTTATGTAAATCTTAACCTTTCTAGCAGGCTTGTTGACAACCTGGTTTGTATCTGTCCTGTTGACAAGACAAACAAAGAGACAGAGAGGAAGAAAAGATGGAGGAAAAAAAGGACCTGACTGTGTTGACTAATTACACTGCAACCAACCAGTTGAGTCCTCTGTTTACATATGGACCTCCAAGGGTGGCAGAGATGAGCATCATTAATCAGATTTCTCTATTGTATACTCCCATGCATGCAGAATAACACAAGTGGCTCAACAGATTACAATTAGCCAGCAGTCATGTTTTAGACTTGACATGAAGGACGGTCTTTCTAATTACCAAAGAGTTTGCAGTAATGAATTCCAATAAAAAGCAAGAGCAGATGTGGTTAATCAAAACTCTCCAAGGACTCCTGGATGCAAGCACCAGGACGAAAAGCTCTCTTTCAAAGTCAATGGAGATGCACCATCACTTCTCTCAAAAGCACTCGTCAGCTGTTTATATACAGTATATGTATATACTGTATGTGTGGGTGTGTGTGTGTGTGGGGGGGGTGTATAAGTAGACGGGAGAAACTAGCGAGGAGTGACTGAGAATGAAGTGTTTAAATACTGGAGAGGTTGAGTGCTGAACAAAAGACCTGTGCTGATGAGCTAACTGAGAGGAGAAAACAAGAGGCAGATTGAGGAGAGAAAGAGAGGAAGTGGCACAGGGGATGAGGGAGAGCACACAGGGGAACAGGCAGTAAATCTAACACTAAAGAATAATTAGATAATAAATAAACTAGAATCACTAAAAAGAAAAACAGGAACAAGACTAATTTAGTAAAAATAAGAAACTGACACAGAATAACACACCAGCAGCAGCATTCTGGATCAGCTACAACTGGAGGACTGATTTTTAAGGCAAACCTGTGAAGATGTTGCGGTAATCAATGTGACTAAAGATAAATGCATGAATGAGTTTGTCTGATGCTGAGAAATTAGTCCTTTGATCCCGGAAATGTTCTTCAGGTGATAGAAAGCCGACTTTGGAACCGTCTTTATGTGGCTCTGAAGGTTCAGTTCTGAGTCTGTCACTACACCCAGATCTTGAGCCTGGGTAAAAACTGAAGCTGTGTGCTGACTCTAGATCAATAACTAGAGTTAGGTTATTTCTTAAGTCCTTCTAGCTCCCCCTGTAGTGTTTCTAATTTTTTTATTTTTCACTTTAGGTTTAGTTAATCTTTTTGTCTGAATCTATGTCCATCTTTCATAGGATTAGTGATTCTAGTTAGGTTATTTCTTTGTTTAGTCATTCTAGTTACTCCAGCTCTATGTTCCTTAATTCTTATTATTGTTAGATCAGCCTTGTTTCTGTTTTGTTTATGGTTTCCCTCATGTCTTTTTTTCCTAGTTTACCAGGTTTTCTTTAGTCTTAGTGTTTCTTTAGTATTAGAAGTATTTCCAGCTCCCTGGTGTTTCCTCCTTTTGTATTCCCCAGTATGTCTTCTTAGCCTCCCTGTGCCACCTTCTCCCCACCCCTCAGCTAGCTCAACTCACACCTGCAAGCAGTTAATTCATCTAGCTAGTTCCATTGTTCAATTTGCTACCTTTCAGTATTTAAGGTCCTCTATCTCAGTCACAACTTGCCAGTCGGTGATCATCTCTCCCTTATGTTCCTCTGCATCTCAATTTGCAGTTAAGGATTTTGCTTTGGTTTATTATGCTCTCCTTTGGCTGTTCCTTGGATTCTGATTTTGTTTCATTAAACACTCACAATCATTCTATAGTTTTGTCTGCTGCTTTTGGGTCCACCACATCATGACAAGGTTACTTTTTCACATAGGGTCAGATTGATTCAGAAATGTGTCGTTCATCTAACATGAACGTTTTATTTGACAAATGGCTTGTATTTATTCCAGTATTTTTCTGATATTCAAATGTGTTTGTGACAATGTGACACATGGAGTTAATGGGTTAACTTAAGTTCGGGAGCTGGGCCACGTCCAAACCATACCTCTAATTTTCCAGGCAGCCTATTTATACTCTGCTCACCCACTCACCTCAATCTGTTACATTTCGTCAACCAGAGACAAGATTCTTCCAACTCCTTTCATCTTTCGTACCTCATCAAACAGCATCCCTGTCATCCGAATATCCTATGCTTCCGGCTTTTCCTCAGCATCTGTTTCCTCCTCCAACATCTCTGGTGACGTCATTCCGATGCTGGCTCGTAGACCTCCATCGGAGTGTCAGGTTCCTCCCAGATCACCTCGGACTTCCAGAGTCTCTCAGCCATGCAACACCAACATATCCACATCTCAGCATTCCTCCTCAGAAGCTCAACAAACAACAGAAGTCCACACATCCAGGGCTTCCGCTACCTCCTCCAACATCTCCGGTGACGTAATTTCTGCCTCCACTCACACCAATTCCGGACCTTCACTCGCATCAATAGCTTGTGGGAGCTAGGTAGTATTACACTCTCTGCCGCATCCTCTTTGTTTGAGCTTTCCAGCTCCTATCTGTACCATCATTTCATCCTCATCCTCAATGTTTGCAAACAAGCATCCCTTCATCCCCTTATTGTCATGATTCCAGCCCTTCAGCTCTGCCTTGGCTGTGCTGATTGCTTATTGCCCTCACCTGCACTGAGCTGGTTCCTACTTAAACAGCTGCTCGTCACCAGCTCAGTGCGAGATCGTCTGTTGCCCCTGTCACAGCTTTCAAGCCTTTGTTATCTCATGTTTCCAAGAGTTGTCTGGTTTTTGATCCTGCCTGTTTTTCGACCACAGATTTTTGCCTGATCCTTCTGCTGTAGAGAGTCCTGTTGCTGAACCCTGACTGTTTCTGACCCTGCCTCCTGCCTTCTGGATTTTCACTGCCTGAGAACCTCCCGTGCATGACCCTGGACCGTTTTACGACTTTGTCTCCGGTTGGTGGATTTTGTCCTCGTCGTCTGTTTGCCCCCTCAGATCTCCCGTTGTCCATTCCCCCTCCCCTCCCCCGGCTGGACTCCTGACCCCTGTGGATTCCTCGTCTCTGACCCACCAGTCTTACCACACCCTTCAACACCTTTTACTTTTTTGTAATAAGACCTTTTGGTTACCAACCTCTTGTTGTGACTGTGTTTTGGGTTCTGGCTGAATCTGCTTTTAACCTTACACTTATCCTACCATCCCTTCTTCTAATCTTCCTTCTACCTTTCATGTCTAGTTGGCTCATGCTTCTGTCAAAGCTGACAAATTCAGTTCAACCAATACTTCCTACTCCATTTCCTTCTGATCCATCCTTCACTCGCCGTCCACAAATTTTTTCCTAATGTCAATATTGCCACCGCATTTTCTCTCTGTCCAGCCCACTTTATCAATTCAACGTCCTTCTTCTGTTTTACCTTAATTTCGCCATCAAATGATGTTGATGACCGTTGGCAGGAAATATCTTCTACAGCAATCTGCTCTATACTGAATCTGAAGAAACCTCTGTCTGAAAATGCTCTGAATAGACAGTTTTGTGAACAAAATGGTCAATGTTGTTTAGAATTTTCTTGATTTATGAAGAATCATCTCCAGAGGTTCCACAGTCAATCAGTTAATCAAGTTCATTTGTATCACACATTTCAGCAAACAGGGCAGTTCAAAGCGCTTCACATATTAAAAAAGAAAAAAAAACTGCAGTCCTAGAAAACACCGTTAATTTGAACTGTGAAATTTAACATTTTGTCTTACGCAATCTTAATAAACATGGGATAAAGCTACTCACTGCAAACCTGTTTCATTTTATCAACAAGGACAGCAATTTGATCATCACTTCAGAAGAACAGGCTCAAGGATGTCTGACTAGGATGGAACCCTCCGCTTATCAGAAGCAACTACTTCCAAAACAAGCTGATACAACATCAACTGAAGACAGAGCGACTGGTTCCCTTCCTCCTTCTCCCTCCCTCTCTGCTCACCCACTAATTCACAACATACATATGAAGAAATGTCTTCTGGACCGTAGTCCAAACTTACAGATGGAATGAATCAACAGGTTTTACTTGGGACATCTCTCCTTAGCGCTCACATAGCAGACCTCACTTCATTTAAGCCACCTGACTCTAATTTCCCAGAGGATCCATCACTCTCCGTTTCTGAGGCCGGGGTCCAGATTTTATCTTTACACCCGTTTTTACTCCAGAATGTGTCTGGCCCCCCGGCACTGCAGAACAGGACATTACCTGTCCGGATCACTACAAGAAAATTTGCAAAAAACAGAAACATAAAATACAGCTGTTTTAATTCAAACCTCAGACTGTTCCCCTGCCTAAAGGAACCTCAGACTGAAGAACTCTTGGCCTTCAAGTCACTTAAACTAGCTCTTTTAAATACAAGATCTCTCTGTGCTAAAGCTCTATTAATTAATGATTTCATCACTGAGCATAATATCGATGTTATGTTTCTGACAGAAACATGGTTGAATGACAATAATGAACCGATCGTACTAATTGAATCTGCGCCTCCTAACTACAATTTTTTCAGTGAGAATAGAAAACATAAAAAAGGAGGAGGCGTGGCTTCAATATTTAAGAATACCTTAAGTTGTAGTAAAATCTCTTTGGGTCACTTCACCTCTTTGAATATCTTGGAATTGAGGTTAAAGGCCACAAACAAACTTTGACAGTAACTCTATACAAAACTCCAACTTTTGTGGAAAATTTCTTTACTGACTTGAATGAGCTTCTATCTCTTATATGTATTGATTATGATTGTTTAGTAATTGTCTGTGATTTCAACATTCATGTTGACAACCCCCAAGACAGAGGGGCAGAAAAGCTCGCTAATATTTTAAAGATTTTTGGTCTAATACAACATGTCAAACAAGCAACACACACTCAAGGACACACACTGGACCTGGTTATCAGTAAGGGTGTGAATATTTCCAATGTCTCTGTAACTGATGTCGACCTGTTGGATCACTTCGCTGTTATCTTTGAAAGTTCTTTATCCTTTAACCCACTTGGACAAACAGCAACCATCACAAAACGTTCTCTCACTGAAAACACAGCAGAAACTTTTAATCAAATCTACTCTTCTTCCTCACCCTTAACCTGTAATGATGTAGATAAGTTGGTAAATGATTTTCAGTCTGAAGTTTCAGATATTATTGATTCCATTGCCCCAATTAAAATGAAGGTTGTGTCTGGTAGGAAGAAATCTCAATGGAGGATGTCTGTTATTACGCAATAGCCAGCCCCACCCACTCCTCACAACTTCACCTGGGCTGACTACTGACCAGTTCTCTGTCTAACAGGTCCCGAAAATCTCTGAGACCTGGGTATTACCCTAAAAGAGATCTATAAGAGATGATCTGTTCAAACTGGTGGCGAAAGCGATTCGTCTAGCTCTAACTACCTCCGATCCAGAAGCTACAACCTGTCAAGAGAAGTGGAGTTTTGATGACTACACCGAGCCCTCTGTGAAAACTGAGGATGAAGAATCTGCATCTTCACATCCCAGACGAACTTCTTCTCTTTCTAGGGGATGAGGACGGCGAACTGCAGGAGGGTGATGGACTCCCAGCATGTGAAAGGTCTGACCTCGTGGAGGGGGTGTCAAGAAAATCCGAGCTCATCCCACTTCCCCATGCTGGAGATTTTAGTTTAACAGTAATAATAAATAAAGTTATCTTTAAAATGAATCACTCAAGTGACATCAAGGCCCAGCAGTAGACTTAAGTGTCAATAAAGTTAGTTTAACAGTAATAATAAATAAAGTTATCTTTAAAATGAATCACTCAAGTGATATCAAGGCCCAACAGTAGACTTAAGTGTCAATAAAATAAATCTAGTTGTGTGTGTTGTTTTTGTCTCATGCAAACTTTGCTTTAATTCTACTTTTTTCTATCTAATCATAAGAAATCATAGTCAGTCAGAGAGAGTCATTAAACAGGAAAAGCAGGTTTCCTGGAAAAAGAGGAAGTTTCCAGCCTGCAGATTTATAAAAATAGCTGAGACTATTCCTTAGTTTAAAGGTAAAGTTTTAAAAAATTAAATCTAAACATTTTGAGTAATTTGATAAGATTCAAAGTAAAATACTTATATTAATATTGGTTTACTTGTAATAATACTTACACTTATATTTGTGAGAACACCTACAAGAAAAACAAGTAACTGTAACTTTAGTAGTAAATAATTAGAATCATGTATTATTCTTGGTTTCTTTTCAGAAAAACATCTGTAATAACTCACATTAAGATCATAATAAGAGTAACTAATAAGTTATGGTTATAAAATCATAAATGAATGATAGATAAGAGAAGCTGAAGAAAATAAATGTGATATAAGTTATGGTTATAAAATTATAAATGAATGCTAAATCAGAGAAGCTAAAGAAAATAAATGTGATATAAATGTGATTTTGACATTGAACTTGAAATGGTGTAAAAGGTT
This sequence comes from Xiphophorus couchianus, assembly GCF_001444195.1. Taxonomy (NCBI): domain Eukaryota; kingdom Metazoa; phylum Chordata; class Actinopteri; order Cyprinodontiformes; family Poeciliidae; genus Xiphophorus; species Xiphophorus couchianus. The sequence goes on along the minus strand of NC_040228.1, from coordinate 61,333 downwards.
GTAAAACTGCAATTAAACATCACTGATATGTTGGAGGTAGATGGTAGGTGAAAGGTGACAGGAAGGGAAAAAGGGGAACTAACAGGAGAGCAGAGATGATCAGCACCTTATATGGAAACAGGAGGTTGAGCAGCCCTGAGACATTGGCACAGACATCATGACATGATGTCTCTTAAGACAGTGACGGATATGAGATCATCTGTCTAAGCAGACAGATGAACCCTATATAAGGTGGGTGCAAAAGAGGAACCGTTCGTTGGATCCTCCGGGCAGCTTCGAGCCAAGATCGAGATGGACAAAGAACTCTGCAGCTGAAGAAGAGCCGGGGCCACGGAGCCGGAGACTGTCCTGCACATGGAGACCAACCCGTCTGGCCCACAATCTGTGGCTTCGAATCGCACTTCTCTCATCGGCTGGGTTCTGACCCCAAAGACAAAGATGAAGACAAAGACAAGGAAGAAGAACTGGTGCCTTTTTTCCTGCCAGCACCAAGTCCTGTGTGACCTCAGCATCCATGCGGAGAGGAGGCTCATCAGACCTGCGGAGATCCTGGCCTTCGCCGATCAACATCTTCCTCCTGCTGCCACACCTTCTTCGTCGTCGTGCCAGGTCTGGGGTTCGAGGCGCCAAACTCCGTCCGTCTCGCTCTAAGGTTCCTTTTTTAGTTCTCAGTGTCAGCAGTAGGGAAAGATAGACTAGATGATTGATTTTACTTATTTGAGTATTTCTGCTACTGAATTAAGCTGTACTGACCCTTGCAAAAATGCCTTACTAATAAAATATTTAGCATAAAGAAAATCTAAAAGATGTTGTGGACATTCAGTTAATGAGTCGCCTTAAAGTTCTTTGATGGTTGTAAAATAGCTATGATGTTTGATTCTGGAGAGGAAGAGGTGGAAAATGTTTTTAGGTTGCTGGTAGCCCATATTTAAAACAACATCCTTGGGACTCGCCCGAGTCACTAAAACCTACCTGGTTCAATAACAAATGCAAGTTGTAAAATAGAGAACGAGCGACCGTTAACAGGTGTGCTCTGTGAAACTAGTTGGCTGTAGGCTGCTCAGTCTGGCTAATTCACAGGGGGAAGAAGGGTGGGACACCTGGATGTAGGCCGTCAGATAACCAGGCGAATCGTTTCTCGAAACCAGCTTAAACAGAGTTTACTTCAGTTCTGGACAGGGTAAATCCCAGCAGATTTAGGAAACTCAACGGACCCGTTAGACGGAGAGCTGGTAGCACATCTCCCCTCTCAGAAGAGGAAGTACGAGAGTGAGAGAGTAGAGACAGAAAGGAGGGGGGGGGTGTTGCGCAACAACAAACCCTTTACAGTTAAGAAACAATCAGCTGAGTAGCCCTCGCAGCTGCATAATTCCAATAACCACTTCTGTTAACGGTAGCTCGCTTTCTAAAATATAACTCGCTCTTGGAACCGGCTAGATTAAGTTTAGTGACTTGGATATAAGTCCCAGGGTCATTATTTACACTCACCAAAGGAAATTATGAAGCCTCCTATTTTCTGGAATCATGTACATTAGTTTTACCTCAATTAAAAGAACAGAAAAATTATCAAATGACTCAATTAATTCCAATGTCCACCAACCTCATTAGAATTTTATAGTATAAATTTATTAAGCAAGCTTAAGCAGGGATATGTGACATACAAATCTATAATCAATTGTATATAATTCAAGAGCAGTATAATAAAATCCACATGTATAACCATACTATCCTGTCTCTTTTCTCTAACCTATGTCGCCAGTTCTGAGATCGAATTTTTAGGGAGCAGGTTCAACTCACACCCAGTTGTTAATGGATCTTTTAGCAACAGGAACATCCAGAAGTCTTGGTCAGAGTCTTTGTCCTTATATGGAAAAATCCTCCTTAGAATAGATGCAAAGCAGAACGGGTCCAAATCCTTCGAAAACCCAGCTCTTTTATCCCTCCGGGATCTTTGTCTTTTCTCCAAGTCTGTTGCAATATATTTGGGTTGAGGCAGGACCGACGGTCGAATCGGAAACCAGGGCTTGGACGTCCGGAACTTGTCCCTTCTTGGCGGCGCGGAGTCTCAAGTCTCCCGTGGTTCCAGGGTGCGGTCCGTTGCTGTTTCCTCAATCTGCTTCCCCGTGTCGACTCCTCTCCAGCGCCGCGGACAAAGAACCGTTGCTTTCTCATTTCAGCATCCTTTTATACTTTTCTCCACTGTGTGTGTGTGTTGTGGAGAGCTTTGGCCTACGTGATTTCCTGAACATCTGCGTGACTTCCTGAACATCTGCTGCTTCTCTGGTGGAAAGTCCCGGCCCCCACCCTGTTTGCTGAGTCCAGTGACAAGTTCCTCCTTTCCCCAACTTGCGACATATCCTGTCAGCTGGGCCTCACCCATCCTGCTGACTGTGCTGTTCCACTTCCCTCCTTTCTATAACTCCCTTGTTTGTTATTATTAAAATCAGTTAAATCAACTGTAAATCATCTCAGCCTGTTATACATTAAAAATTAATCCCTTCTCTTTCAGATTATATTGTTGTTACCATTACAGATCATTATTCATACATTTCAGAATCATTTAGTGATTACTTATACACATACACATATTACCAATTGTATTCATACATGTTCAACTTAATCATTGTAAATCAAAACACAAGATTGCTTTATTTCTTCTAGGCCTTTATGCCCTTTTTCTGCGTGTACCTGGAAAGATCTCAAACCCCATACCAGTTTTCTTGACAAGGAATGCACAAACAGTTAGATCTGCAAGACAACTCTGCCGTAGGGCAGAATGAAAATGGCGTCAAACTCAACTTCACGTTCATTATGACTATAAAGAAAGATTACGTAACAATCATTTAACACTAAAACATGCAAGAGAGGCTTTCTTTGCAGATGTCATAAACAAAAAACATTAACAATGCTCGAGCTTTATTTGCAACAGTTGACAGAATCACAAACCCTCCTGTGATGTTACCGCCTGAATTCCAATGTAATGCTGCCTGCAACCAGTTTTCCAGCTTCTTTTCAGAGAAAATTCAAAAAATCAGAGGATTAATCTGTACATCCACTATAAAGCCAGTACCAATGCTGTGCCCAAAAAAAACAAATACAGGAAAAACAACCCAATTTCAACTACTTAATTATAAAACCCTACATGAAATTATAAGTCAACTAAGGTCAAGTTCCTGCTGTTTGGATGTCTTATCCACACATTTCTTTAAGAAAGTCCTGCCTGTTATTGCTACTAATCTGATCCAAATAGTAAACTCATCGCTCTCATCAGGCATTTTCCCCCAGGGTTTGAAAACAGCAGTAATCAAACCACTTATAAAAAAGAACAATCTGGACAAATCACTAATGCAGGATTACAGGCCAATCTCCAACCTCCCATTCATCAGCAAAGTTATTGAAAAAGCTGTGTGTAAACAATTAACTAGCTTCCTAACGATAACCAACTGCTTTGACTCCTTCCAGTCTGGTTTTCGTGCTCACCACATCACAGAGAGCGCCCTCGTAAAAGTGTTCAATGACATCCATATAAATACAGACTGTGGGAGAACCACAGTGCTGGTTCTGTTGGACCTCAGTGCAGCTTTTGACACTGTTGACCATGACATATTACTGAATCGACTGGAGAGTTGGGTTGGACTCTCCGGTCCAGTGCTTAACTGGTTTGAATCCTACATAAAGAACAGGGATTTCTTTGTTTCAATTGGAAACTTCTCATCAAAGAGGTCAAAGGTCACATGTGGGGTACCCCAAGGTTCAATCCTAGGACCCCTCTTATTCAATATTTATATGCTCCCACTAGCTCAGGTTATAACAGGAAATAATATTAGCTACCATATCTATGCAGATGACAAACAGCTCTACATTACGATGTCACCAGGTGACTCAGAGCCCATCCAATCACTGAACAGATGCTTAGAACAGATAAATGTGTGGATGCGCCAAACCTTTCTCCAGCTGAACAGAAACAAAACTGAAGTTATTATTTTTGGACCTAAAGAGGAACAATCTAGAGTCAATGCACAGCTTCAGTTATTACAACTGAAAACCAGCAATCAGGCCCGAAACCTGGGAGTAGTGATGGACTCTGACCTGAACCTCCAGAGCCACATAAAGAGAGTTACAAAGTTGGCCTTCTATCACCTGAAGAACATTCCCAGGATTAAAGGACTAATGTCTCAGCAAGATCTAGAGAAACTCATCCATGTGTTCATCTTCAGTTGTATTGATTATTGCAACAGCGTCTTCACAGGTCTGTCCAACAAATCAATTAAACAGCTGCAGCTGATCCAGAATGCTGCTGCTCGCGTTCTCACTAAAACCAAGAAGATAGAGCACATAACATCAGTTTTAAAGTCCCTACACTGGCTCCCTGTAGCTCAAAGAATAGACTTTAAAATACTGTTGTTAGTTTATAAATCACTGAACGGCTTAGCACCACAATACATTAAAGATCTGCTGTTATTGTATCAACATTCCAGACTTCTCAGGTCTTCTGGTTCTGGTCTGCTCTGCATCCCCAGAACCAGAACCAAATGAGGAGAAGCAGCTTTCAGCATCTATGCACCACAAATTTGGAACAAACTTCCAGAAAACTGTAAAACAGCTGAAACACTGGCTTCTTTTAAATCTCGACTAAAAACCCACTGTTTAGAATTGTATTTGAAATGTAATCAATTACAAATTTATTGTAATTGATTACAATAAATCAATTATTGATTTATAATTAATGCTGTGTTTTGATTGTTGATTCTATCTTACATTGTGTTTCTGTGTTTGTAATGATGTAAAGCACTTTGAAATGCCTTGCTGCTGAAATGTGCTATACAAATAAAATTTGATTGATTATGGCAGTATTCCACACCATTTACAACGGTTCAACAGCAACTCTAAACAGACATGTTTTAAATCTGGATTTAAAAGAATTAAGTGTTTCAACAGTTTCTGGTTCTGGACGCAGAACAGACCAGAATCAGAAGACCCGAAAGGTCAGGAATCTACAACAACAGTAGATCTTCATGTATTGTGGTGCTAAGCCATTCAGTGATTTATAAACTAACAACGGTATTTTATAGTCTATTCTCTAAGCTTCAGGGTGCCAGTGTAGGGACTTTAGAACTGTAATAATGTGTTCTATCTTCCAGGTTTTAGCCAAACACCAGCAGCAGCCTTCTGGATAAGCCACCGCTGATCCGAAACCATTCTGTAGACGATTTTAGTCATCTACACTCTCAACAATAGAATTATAGAAGATACGCAACATCTTGCTGCAAACCTCAAAAGATATTGGTTTCCTTCATTAAGTGCAGTCTGCTCTGTCCCTTCTTGGCTTCAACTATGCAACTAAAATTTTTCAGGTCCTCATTCTAAAGACCTCACTCTGACCAAATTTGCTCTGACGTTCCTTCTATTCAGGAATTCCATACATTCGAGCGTCTAGTTCCCAGGTCCGAATTTGAGGACGGTCTCCATTATTCTCAACAGGACTCTCCGATGTGGAAGCTCAGGCTTCCATCAATGTCACATTCTTTTTGCGACAGGTAGCTGGCCGTTTTCAACAATTCGATCAGGGGACATGCCGGTTTTCCATGAACCGGAATTGGACTGCCGCATCATTTTGCTGCACACACATCTTTCTGTGATGCTACATCTAATCCGGCCACTGCTTGTACAATTACTCTGCCTCTTCATCCTCGTTCCTCATCTCGCCCTTCTTCAGCCTCCGTTTGGCAGTCTCCCTCTGCCCTTCCTCTTCATTATCAACCCAAAAACCAGACATCAACCTTCTTGTAAACTCACCAATTTCTGAGGGTGCCAACAAATGGGGCCACGCCATCATGTACCGGGGGGGCAGGATGATCTGCAATAATTTCAACGATGTTGACAGTTCAGTCTCCAGCCACAAACTGCTGCATGTCTGTTAATTTGTGGCGGTGCGTATGCAAGGAGTTTCTGTCCCTACAATCCTACTTACATGGCAAATTTACTAAAACAATATCTTCACTCTAAATCAAGGTGAACACTCTCATTCCTGCCTTTTAACGTCATCCCGATAGAGAGTTAAACTTTCTCACTGACAGGTTCATTCATGGTTTTCACCCCGGGCATGGATATTCCAAATTCCACCTATCTTTGTCTCTATCTTCAGTCTGCTCCTTCAGGTCCAGACACAGTTGACTCACTTCAGCCAAAGAAGTTAAAGGAGGGTCCGACAGACCATTAAATTCATTTGCTTAGCAGGCCAACACACTGGGCTCTTTAAAGGAGACATCACCTGCGCATTCAAAGTCCCCCCCATTCACCCACATTTCTGGCATTTATCGGCATGTTTTGGAAAGGAGCTTTTACTTCACAGTTTACCTCACTTTCGGTTGTTAACTAGCCCCAAAGGAGCAATCAAATCACTTTTCTCCTCTCGATTTTACCCACTGACAGATGTTTTAAACAATGGTTTCTGACATTTCTTGGCTATCTGAGCTCTGCAATTCATATCATTCTTCAGAGAAATCCTACATTTCTAATATTTCATCAAAAAAAAGCAGCCAGCATCCCTGCTGTTCAAGGCTCACACATCTTTGATTGCTCCTGCAAGGGCACATTTTTCTTCTACAATTAATTCCAAAGACTTTCAACTCTACACAAATGCAACTATCTCTATAGGCTTGGTGGCTATTACAGAGGCAAATGGTTGAAGCTGAAATGGCCTCAAAAGTTCCTTTCTCTTGCACTTTTCGAACTTACCCCATCATTATTGTAGCAAAACCTTTGGGGTTATGAATTGCATAAGAAGTCTACTCTTGTTTATTCAGACTAACTCTGGTCTCAGCCTAACACAGCGTTTCTCAATTCCAGTCCTCAGGCCCCCCTGCCCTGCATGTTTTAGGTGTTTCCCTTCTGTTACACACCTGGATTGAATCTATGGGTGATTAACAGGCTTTTGCAGCACTTGAGGGTCATGCAATCATTTGAATCAGCTGTTCTGGAATAAAGGCACATCTAAAACATTCAGAGCAGGGGGGCCTGAGGACTGGAATTGAGAAGCACTGGTCTAACATCAGTTCCAGCTTTGAGCAGCTCACATTCCAGTAACTCAGAACATCACTGATGTTCTGTCACTTTCTTCAAAAATTCTGACTCTTCGCTCCAGATTCAGAAACACATCCAACTCCAGTTCCATCGTTTTCTTCAATAATATCCAACCGACTCCCCTGTTGTTCTATCTCAAGTACAATCCTTCATTCATCCATGCTTTTCAGATATCATCATTCACAGTAATAACACTCAGATACTACTCTCCAGAGAAGTCAGTTAGCTGTCTCAACCAATTAATCTTTTCCATCCTAACTCCATCCTCCACCCATATGAGCCAATCTTTATGTTCAGACCAGAATTTCAGCAAGCGTTTCATGTCAAGGTCCATACCTCATCTCAGAATTCTGAAATCCAGCCACTTGAGTCTGGTTCTCCAGTCATTTCAGTCTAGACTTTTTAAGATCAGGTATCTTTTTTGAACATTATTCTGCCCATTATCTCTTGCATAGTAGCTGCTTCTTTAGCATCCTGTCAGGCTATCTCTGATCAGACGATTCAAGTTTTAGGTTACCGGTCATCCCAGGTGTACCGTTCATGTATTTGCAAAAATCTCAGTGATTTATTACAAGCTCATTATCTCCTCTGTTCAATTTAAATCAGACTCTTTTGGGAGTTCTATGCAGGCTCGGGAAGAGAAGAGGAACCATTTCCCGAAAACCAAACCCCCAACCAGAGTCTTCACGTCCCAAGCCCTCCATCATTATCCCCAGATAACCAAATCAAGATCATTCATACCTTCATCTCATCATCCCCTCATCATTTCTCCCTTCATCGCTAAACAATATTCCAATAGTTTTTGCAACTTTATTTCTAATATATTCAACATGAGGGTTCCTACTGAGTTTATTATCTATAATAATCCCTACAAATTTTGTCTCACAAACTCGATCCAATTTAATTCCATTTATGCATAACATTACTTCAATCTGGAGAGACTCAGACGGAGATGAGAAGACAATTAGAAGAGTTTATTGACAAACAGAATTTAAAGTCTTTGGCGCTCGGGCCCCGGCTGGGGATAACGGTTATCGCAGCGTTAGCGATAGGCTTCAGATGAGCATCCCCGATGCTGTTAGGAACGTCATCCCCCAGGGCCCGGCACTGGTGGTGGAGGTTGAAGAAGGGTGCGGGCCTCAGGACCGGGCGAATGGAGCAGAAGGGGTGGAGGTGGGTTGAGCTCGGCTGGAGAGCGAAGGACGCCATGAATGAAGGTCCTTATCAGCTGGGACTTGGTCGATGATTGGACATGAAGTGGCTTGGTCCGGCGTTGATAGGTCGACGATTGTGGGCATGTCGCTTCAATTAACGGGTCCCGGTGGCGATAAAAGAGTCTTCCAGTTTGAATTTGCGCCTAGGCTTCATATTATTATAGATCCGATTGCCAGAAAATACCATGAATTTAGTTTTTTCTTCATTTAATGATAACTTATTGTAATCAAACCATGTTTTCAACTCAGCTAACTCTTTTCTACTGTTTTTATTATTTCATCCATCCCCTCATCCCTTAATCCCTCATCCATTCATCAGTAAATCTTTAAATATATATCTTTGTGGAGTGGTCTTTGCTAGTGAAATTTGCACACCATTAGAGTGCTGGGGCGAGGGGGACAGACGGATGGGGCGGATGGACAGCGTATTGCAAGAAGGAGGAAAAGGTCTGACTGTATGCTAACACTCCCTGTACCCCCCCGCCCCCAAATATGCTATTTAATTTATATAATTATAAGTAATTTCCACTATCAGTAATGTTGTGTCTACCAGAGGATTCCTCTGGTCATTATCTTTCATTAGAACCCTCATTGATGACTGTATGTTGAAACACTGAGGAGTTACAGTCATGTTGTCCAAGTGTGCCATTTGGAGACGCCAAATGGAGACTCCAAATGGCACACTTGGATAACACCTGTGCATCCTCAGAAATAAACATTTCCAGGGGGCTAATACCAGGGGGGCTGTCAGGAATCTTGGGCCCCATGACAAAGAATTAAATTGCCCCCCGCCCCATGCAGCTGCTGTTACAATTTTTTGAGTCTATTTGACCCATCAAAAGGGTCACAATTTTAAAGGCTTGCAACTGCCTTGCTTTCTTTGGTCCAATACTGATACGAGCACAATATTTACTGCTCATGAATTTTACATCCAACAGTCTGCATACAGTGTGCAAGTAGGTTGCTTAATTTTTTTCTATTAGTTTTTGAAATGTCTCTCCCCACGAGCAACAGTCATAGGCAAAATGCAAAATATACATGAAGCAATCCAGACTTCTCAAAAAATGCTATGTAGTTGCATTTTATTCAAGCTACAGTACATAACTTTAATAAAAAATATGTTTTCCCCATATTTGTTAGAGCTGTCACCATGTCATGCCAGTTTGTTATGAGACAGCTAATCTGTGAAAACAATCAATCTCCTCCACCTCCTCCCTGAACTACTATTACTGGCTAAAGTAATGCAACATTCCGACCAAAACAACCAATCAGAACCAATAGGACGCTCTTAGCACTGTCAATCAACCATATTCAATCACTGGTAAATGTGCTAATGGTGAATAAACAGCTTATCATTATAGGAAAAATATTTATCTGCTGTCATTGGTAGCTATGCTAACTAGACTGAGCATTCACAACAAGCTGTGCTAGCTAAAGCATAACACAAAGCGAGGGGGAGGAGAATGAGCAGCCACATGAGATTGTGATTGACAGCACTAAAATCCTCCTGTCTCTGATTAGCTGTTTCTAGAGAGCACTGGGAGTAGGCAGAGGAAATAGATTTTTTACAGATTATCTGACTCATCCGTTGTTAAGTGGTAAAAGGTACCACCAATATGTTGGTAATTTTTTTCCTTAATTCATTAAATGCTATTGAAATGGAGGTAAATGGTAATCTGTAGCTAAGCTAACTATGTTGAATGATTGATAATCTCACACAGTCTACCCACCTCTCTCAGAGAACAACTGGGTTACAAATTGACACTTTTACCCTTTTCTTTCTCTGTCTCTATGTGTTTGAAAACCTAGCTTTATTATTTTTCTTAGCAGCATATTAACCGCCACAGTCGTTCTTGTCTTCCACTGACTGCTGCTGAACACCGTCATCATCAAGCGTTCCAAACAGGAACAAACCATTTCATGTAGATCCAGGGGCGTGTTCAGGGCAAATGTGTGCTTTTTGGTCTGGGAGGGGAACCTCCTGTTGGTCAGGGGCCCTTGGGGTGCCCCTGGTTAATACTGTCTTCACAATAGCATTCACAATGCTGTTTACGTCAGGGTCTGTGTTTTTCTGTGTATTTATTTAGAGTTTTCTGTGTCCCTGAGTCTTCGTGTTGTCCTGTCTTCCCCTTGATTGTTTCCCAGGTGTGTCTCGTTTCTGTGATTACCCTCTCGTGTATTTAATGTCACCTGTGTCTCAGCGTCTCTGTCGGGTCCTTGTCAATGTGTTCCTGTCCATGCGTGTAGCCTGTTGCTACCAGTGCTGAGCCCTAGCCTTCTGCTCAACTGTGCTGCCAGGTTTTGTGGACTTTTTGGTATTATTTAAGTCTACTGTCATCATTAAACTTCCATCAATCATCTCATCCTGGGTCTGCTACGTCTGCCTCACCACCACTCACCACAACGGTTCATGACAGTTTAGTATTGGTCTCTGGGTCTTTATCAGTTTCTAAATCATAAAATTTAAGATCAAAACACTTAAATTGCATTCTTTGACTCATGACTAAATATGTTCTTCACCTCCATCAGTATGTTCAGAACTAAAAGAACGAAGTACAAAAAAAGCAAAGAAACCTGTAATCCTTTAAATACAAGTTAATTTTGTTCTGTTCATCTATATTTCTCCAGCTCAACAAGATTTCTAATGGTTAGAACCTTAGCTTGCTCAGGAGAACCATTAAGTTTTATCAGTGTCTTACAATTCCTGGTCCATGCAGCCTGTATTTTTCTCCTTTTTCAGTATCATGGCTTGGTAAGCAATCTCTCCATTCTTTGTGAATTGTTCATTCACAAACACACCTGTTCTTTTACATCTTTTAGCAGTTCAGTTTTGTGTTTTGTACTTACAAATTGAAGGATGATATTTGGTCTCTTTTTCCTTTCATCCAGATTTCTATTTTGCGTTTGCAGCATTTTATAACAAGCAGCAATAGTTTTACTGCTGCTGAAAAACTTTATGGCTTGCTGCTCAAGAGAAAGTAATTCATCTGGTGGTGCATCTTCCCCTTTAATTATCTTCTACTGTTCTTGCATATATGCGGTATGTCGTGTTGAGCCCAGATATCACCACGTTCTCCTTTCTTGCAGACTGTTCCAGGTCCTCCACTCTTTTTTCCTACTCATCTATTTTCTCATCTTTTTCTTTGATAATTGTTTTCAGTTGTTAAATTTCTCCAATCAAATGCATCAGGCTTGTTTGTTGCTGTTTGCCTTACTCGGTCCTTCTGACATGACATTCAATGTTCTTCTTGAGCTTGAGTTCTTCCAAATCTTTTGCTAAACTTGGAGCCATTTTACCACTTGTCAGCTGCTGAGATACCTGATAGCTAGGCTTTTGCTGGTTGTTCAAGCACATGTAGTCAAAAAGTGCTCAAAATTTAATATGGGTAAGAGAAGTAAAAGCTATTTGTGAATTAAAATTGCAGAATTGGCTCTACAAGTCCAAACATTAGTTGAATACCAAGGTGCAAATTCAACACTTGCTTGGATGTTGAGTTGTAACCACAGATATTCAATAGATTTTCAATAAATTGCAGGCCAGATCCACACAGTCCCTCCTATCCAGTGGCCATCTGTTGTTCCCAAAAAGATAATGGCTTTCTAATATTTTAATGTTGCTTAAATTAATAAAAATCTAACAATATTTTAATAAAACACCAAATGTGAAATGAGCCTATAATTGTATGAGGTGCAAAAGATTAACACACAAAAATTATTTTTTGGCCTCCCCCAAACCTTGGGGCCCTGGACTACTTCTAAGACATTTCTTAAGTCCGGCCCAGAAACTAACAGGAAAATTATTCCTATACACAGCAAATAAGGCTGAAAATTGTGTGTAGTGCTGAAAATTCACATATTGTCACTTTTTCACTTCTCTCGCCGAGAAAACGCTTTTTTGGTCTCAAGCATTCAAAACTCATGAAACTCAAAATTCAGACTGGGTTCCAGCTTCAAACCACCAGAACTACTGCATCTCAGCATTTCTATGCTGTTCCAGAGCTAATAAGGCTGAAAATTGTGTGTAGTGCTGAAAATTCACATATTGTCACTTTTTCACTTCTCTCGCCGAGAAAACGCTTTTTTGGTCTCAAGCATTCAAAACTCATGAAACTCAAAATTCAGACTGGGTTCCAGCTTCAAACCACCAGAACTACTGCATCTCAGCATTTCTATGCTGTTCCAGAGCTAATAAGGCTGAAAATTGACAGTAGTGCTGAAAATTCACATATTGTCACTAACATTGTTTTGAAAGATTTGTAGTTGTTTGTAAGTCAAGCTAGATTGATTAACATTGACTTTCTCATGCATTCAACTCCATCCACAAGCAGAATCAAATTTAACAGATGAAAACTGAGTGGATCCTGAGATAAAGTCAGGCTGTAAGTCCATATTATAAGATAAGATAGATAAGACAAGGACAACAAAATTCAAAGGGTACCATCAGTCGGTGCACATGCCCAAAAACAAAAAAATAACCGTCTCACAATTCACACACAACGCAAGAATCAACAAACTGGCAAAAATAAAATAAAAAAATAAAAAAATAAGAACAGCCACATTCTCACATACATCATTTATGATGATTAATGGTTGTTTTTGATTGCATTTAGTTTTGTTATTGCTATCGGGTAGAAACTGTCTCTGACACGGTTGGTTCTTGTTCTGGTTGCTCTGCATCTTCTGCCTGAAGGCAGAAGTGAACAGAGAATGTCCAGGGTGAGAAGTGTCCTTTGTGATGTGTTGTGCTTTTCTTAGACCTGTGCAGGTCCTCCAGTGAGGGGAGAGGGCAGCCAATGATTTTTTGGGCTGTATGGGCTCTTTGCACCTAAGCTTCTGCGTTCGGGGAAAAGCGGCTCAATCTTTTCCGATCTATTGAAAATGGCTCTTTACACTGGGTATTTGCAGGGCTTGTCCAAGGTCACAATTAATGATGAACATCGATCCAAAGCCCCAACAAATAAGCTGGAGAATGGTTTTAAGATGTTCGCCTCGTTATACACAGATATGAAGGTGAGTTTTACTTTAAACTTTGTGGCTAACATTAGCTTTAGCTTATGCTAGTAGGAAATATTCTTTTACATTTTTCTTGTAAAAACGTGCTATTTAAGTATCTAAACATTTTTCATCCATTCTAACGGACAATGTTTTTACCTTATGTTCAAGTATATTACTTACGTTTATTGTCGTTAGTGTCAGAGACCAAGTAACGGGGGATTTACGGTTCAGGCTTTTTGCTTCTGAAGTCTGAGGAACAACAAGCCCATAGCTTAACAGTAGAGCAGCTCTGGTGTCGGAGTTCTAGTTCAGCTGACTGTTCAGGTTCAGAGTTGTTGCTTTAAGAAAAATATGGCCGTGTTCCTTAAGGTCTCCGTGTTACTTCGTTTTATTAGTTTTGCATGTTTCTTGTGAAGCAGGACGGTGTTTACAGCAGTGTGTACAGGCGGATCAGTAGCTCGGCTGTCTGGCTCTGGTCTGCTCTCTCGTTCCCATAAACTCTCTTTCAGGCTGAATACAGAAGTGATTCCATGGAAATAACACAGGAGGCTCCTTTACCTTCTTCTTTAGGCTGAAGAAGTTGATCCAGAGTGAAGTGAAGGCTGTAAACTTTGCTGTGCGGCGTTAGCTTTAACTGGTAGCGACGAATATTTACAAGCCACCGTCTTCTTAATTCAGGACCGCTTGGAAATCCATGAAAACTTAAAAGCCCATTATATTAGGAAGACAACAAAGTGCATAGTATAGTTTTATTTGCGTCTGAAATACGACTTAGTCTTTTCTAGCTGCCATAGTAACTCAAAGCGGAAAAAAGAGAGCCGCATTTGCACATGCGGTTGTGACGTCAGCGCGGCAGGTGCAAAGAGCCCATTCACAACCCTTTGGAGAGCTTTCCTTTGAGCCGTAGTGCTGCTGTTATACCACACGCAGATACAATAGGTCAGTATGCTCTCTATGGAGCACTTGTAGAAGGACACCAGCAGCTTCTCCTTGATGTTGTTCCTCCTGAGAACCCTCAGGAAGTACAGTCTTTGCTGGGCCTTTTTTATCAGCTCGAAGGTGTTCATATTCCATGTGAGGCCCTGCTCAATGTGGACCCCCAGGAAACGGAAATCAGCTACCCTCTCCACACATTTTCCCCCAATGGTTAGTGGTGTAATGTCCGTTTTATTCCTCCTGTAATCTATTATGAGTTCTTTTGTCTTTGAGTTGTTGAGGAGCAGATTGTTCTCCCTGCACCACTGCAACAGCCGCTCCACCTCATCCCTGTAGGCGGACTCGTCGCCTCCTGAGATAAGCCCCACCACTGTGGTGTCATCAGCAAACTTGATGATGGTGTTGCTGTGGTGGGCAGAGGTGCAGTCGTATGTGTACAGACAATAGAGCAGGGGGCTCAGCACACAGCCCTGTGGAGAGCCAGTACTAAGGCTGAGGGCAGTGGATGTATGTTTTCCCACCCTAACTCTCTGCTGTCGGTTGGTCAGTAAGCTCAGAATCCACATGCAGGTGGAGTGAGGGAGGCCCAGGTCCCCCAATTTGTCCACCAGTCTGTGAGGGAGGATGGTATTAAAAGTAGAGCTGTAGTCTACAAAGAGCATCCGCACATAGCTCTCCTGCTGCTCCAGATGTGACAGAGCAGCATGGAGGGCCGTGATCACAGTGTCCTCTGTGGCTCTGTTGGCTCTGTAGGCGAACTGGTGGTGGTCAAAGCCAGGAGGGAGAAGTGCTGTGATGTGACCCCGGACCAGTTTTTCAAAACACTTCGTCACCACAGGGGTTAGTGCCACTGGCCGGTAATCGTTGAGGCAAGAGATGTGAGGTTTCTTGGGTATGGGGACTATGGTGGAAGATTTCAGGCAGGATGGGACTGTAGACAGGGCTAGGGACTGGTTGAAGATCCTGGTGAAGACAGCTGATCGGCACAGTCTTTCAGGACACGTCCAGGGACGCCATCAGGTCCAGCAGCCTTCCTTGGGTTGACAGCCCGCAGTGTGCACCTCACCTCGTGCTCCTCTACAACGAGGGGTGTGGTGTTGTGGGTTGCTTGGTGTAGTGTGGCTGCCTCTGTTGGCTTCACCTCAAAGTGGGCAAAGAAGAGGTTCAGCTCCTCTGCCAGCGTGGCGTCACCATCCGCAGCTGCGAGGTTGGTCCTGTAGTTGGTGAGATGCTGGATTCCCTGCCACACCTGCCTGCTGTTGTTGCTGTCAAGGTAGCCCTCTATCCTCCTCCTGTCCCTTACAAAAAAATCCCATGAAAATCACATGTGATCACATGAAAACCACACGTGGTTCATACAAATTTTTACATGTGAATGATGTGAATCACATGTGAAAGCACATGTATACGTGTGATTTTGGAACGTTTCGTGGTAAAATCACGTGATTCACACATTTCCACATGTGATTCACATGTGAGCACATGTGATTTAAAAAAAAATCACAAATGTTTATACATGTGATTCTCATTATTTCGATGCATCTTTCACATGAAGTCTTATTTCATTTTGTTTACAAAACGGTTACAAAAAACTTGCTATGAATAAAGACATGTGAGACAAATATATTTGACCAAAAAAAAAAAATTAGAAATTTATTTATTCCTCTTTAAAGCTATTCACAATCAGAATGTTGCTTATCTAAATGAGCAACATTCTGTGGAAGATCAAAGAATAAAGAAAAGCAAACAATTTCAACACACAAATTGCAGCACCGTGATCAGCCAGCCACAGGATGACTTGACTATTGGTTTACAGTACATCGTTTTGCCCTGGCTGCCTGTATAAAGACAAATTCAAAGATTACTTGAGCAGAAGGTATCAAATAATCTAATTACATTACATTTAACTTAATGTAATGTCACCTCTCAGCGCGTCTCCTGGTGTCCTTCAATTTTTGTGCCATGCAAACTTTGATGTCAGAGACATCAACATCCTTGAACACTTTCTTGATTTGGTCTGTATAAATAAATGCAAAAAAGTATTTATCAGTTGATCAATACGTATTTGTGGATTTCACATGAATTTAATGCTAACGGAAAAATGCACATGTGGTTCACACAAATTTTCACATATGAAGGATTTTTAAAAAAGCACATACAAAATATGCGTGATTTGAGAATGTTGTGTGTTGAAATCCTATGTGATTCCCTTGTGATGACATGTGTATTACATCTTCATCACTAGTAATTCACATATTTTCTACATGTGTGATTCACATCTGTAACCACAAAATCACCCACATACATGTGCTTTTATCATGTAATTTACATGAGATTCACATAATGGTGAAATTTATTGTGTTTCACACCCCAGGAAAACTACATAATTTAAAAATGCAGTCGTAACTTTTTGGCTGAAGACATAACTCAAATGCTTGTGTGAGGCTTTCTAGAATGAGGGATGGAGGGTTGTGGTGGTTAGTAATTAAGTTACTTTTTAGGTATACTCACCAATGACAAGGTTTACTTTATCCTGGTCAAAGCTTCTCTTTCTATTTCCAAGAATTCCTTTCTTTCCAGTCACTGAACATGTTGACATTTCTTCAAGAGTGAAGAGGGAGTCCATCACGTTTCTAGTCATTTTTTTGAAACCACTGTACCGCTGAGTGTAGTCAAGTCCCACAGAGTTTGCTGTATGATTTCTCAAAGACACACTCTGCAAACATAAAAAAATAATTTTATATAAACTCCAAAATATATCATGTCTTTTATCTGAAACTATTCACATGACTTCTAACACCAGCTCATAGACATACTTCTTCTTCTTTAGACTGTAATTGGTTGGAAGAACTGGATGACTGCTACAGCCTTGACTGCTTCCTTGACACTTTTATATATTGTGTCTGACAGTCCTGAATCACAATATAAGACATCAGACATAATAAGTTATTTGGCAACCATTTTGTAAGAGATTTGTGAACTTACCGTCTTGTAGTAGTAAATTTGCCCTTCGAAGTCTCTTTATTTCCTTATCCTTCTTTCCAATTATTTCCTCTAACTTTTTGATGTGATCCTCCAACTCTTTAATCTGAGATTTGTCGTCTGTCTGATGTTGTGAACAAAAACTATTAGTATGACTCAACCATCAAACAAGGGGAAAAATGTATATATATAAAGCTCCTTATTTGTATATGTGTATGCGTGCACTATGTATAATATATATGGCATATACAAAAAAGTATGTATGTGTGTTGCCTGCATCTTACATGATCCGAAGGATCACAGGTTGTCTCTGCGTCGTCGTCTTCTGAATTATTGGAGGCCTGAGGCTGATTAGCCTGATTAGAAAACAGAAAAAACGTAAGGTTTACCTTTAAAAGTAATTAAAAAATATTAATAATAATTTCCACAGAACCAAAATGATTTTCTTAGTGAACTGAGTGAACCAATCCCACAAGTGAACCGTTGACACACACGCAAACACACAAGCACACGACTTAACGCTAGCTTAGCGAGCGTTAAGTCGTCTCTACTAAGAGCTGAGGGAACTGACCAGTCAGTCTGTTAACAATGATCTTCCAACATAAAACTCACACACACACACGTATATATATATATATATATATATATATATATACCTTTGAATTTTGTGGACAGATTTTTTTGTTTTCTATCCAGCGTTTCTCAGCGTCCCGAATGACCTGGAGACTTTCTGTTATATGTATACATAAAAGCAAAAGAACAGTACAAGTATTGAATAAGAATCAAGAAACGTGATATATTTCATTCATTTGTGTTTAGTGAGAAAAAGGACACATTACTAAAAATATGTTCTTACCATTTACTTTGAGAATCTGAGCCGGAAAGGCTTTCCAACCACCCTTCGGTGGTTTCTTCCCAATGACCCCATGATCCACCCAGCCGATCCTCTTCGGGTCAAAAAGCATTTTTTTGTTTTTCACAAATGTGTCACTGCCCACACTGACCTTGTTTTCTTTAACCCACCTAATTAAAACATACATATTTTCTTTTTAGTTCTGCTACCACGAAAACGCTGCAGCCTCGTGTACGATTTGTTTTGTACGTAAATCTCGCGATTTACAATAAGTAATTCGAGACGTCAGTAAAATGAAACATGATTGGATGGGCATTTCAGCTCATCCAATCACAGATTAACTGTATGCAGATAAGTATAAGCTAAATACCATTGGAAGCGGTACTGACCATATTACATTGGTTAACAGCAAAACTCACAAGAAACACATTATCTTTTGTGCCAACTCTGTCATATTTACATTGATTTTTCTTTCTGACATGTTTAATATGCATTGTTCAATTTTTTATAAACAAAAAAAAAATTATTTCAATGTTAAAAAAATAAAAATTGAATTACATTACAGATGGGTGTGAGTGTTTACTTATCAGATTTATTCCATTGTTGACATATAACATTTCAAAAATATAAAATGTGAATATATATGTTGTACATTCATTAAATATATCTTAAATGTATAACTATAATACATTCAAGTACTTAAAAATATTGAGAAATGTGGGTATGACAGGCAATTTAATCATATTGACATGTGAAAAAAATTATGTGATCACAAGATGCAAGGAACATTGAACACATGAACAAAATACTTGACCACATGTGGAAAATATGACCCACATGTGGGAAATGGGAATCACATGTGATTTTTTTTGTGGATTATGTGATCACATGAAAATCACATGTGATCACATGTGATTTTTTTGTGGACTATGTGATCACATGTGATTTTCATGGGATTTTTTTGTAAGGGGTAGTCAGACTTAGCCATTCTGATGCCGCTCTTCAAGTTAGCTCAGGCTGTACTGTAGACGGTCCTGTCCCCAGACCTGAAGGCGGTATTCCTGGTTTTAGCAGTCGCTGGACCTCCTGAGTCTTCCAGGGCTTCTGGTTTGGGAAGACCCGGATGCGTTTATCCACAGCTACAGTGTCAATACAGTTCTTGATATAGCACAGTACACTGTCCGTAAAAACCTCCAGATCCTGATGTTCAAAAACACCCCAGTTTGTCCTGTCGAAACAGTCCTGCAGCTGCTGTGTCGCATCCTGGGGCCAGGATTTGATGGTTTTGGTGATGGTTGGAGCAGTTTTCCTGAGGGGGGCATAAGCAGGAATTAAATGCAATGTGATCCGACTGACCCAGGTGAGGAAGTGGTCTAGCCCTGTAGCCTAGCTTGATGTTGGAGTAGACTTTGTCCAGAGTGTTAGCCTCTCTTGTAGCACACTTTACATGCTGGTGGAATTTGGGGAGCGCTGTCTGCATGGCTGAAGTCCCCAGCTATGATGTGCACAGTATCTGGATAGATGCTCTGCAGATGGCTAATGCTGCCATGCAAAAGTCCAATAGCTGTTTTAGCATTAGCATCCGGTGGTATGTAAACAGCGGTTACCATGACTACGGTGAACTCTCTGGGGAGGTATATTGGTCTGCATCTAACAGTCACATACTCGAGGTCTGGGGAGCAATGGCTGATGACAGTCGCTGTGTTAGTACACCAGGTGTTGTTCACATACACACAGAGCCCTCCTCCTCTGCTCTTACCGGAGTCCTTCGTTCTGTCGTGGCGCTGTACTGTGTAGCCTGCTAGCTCGATGGCAGATTCTGCTACGTCTGGATGCAGCCAGGTCTCCGTGATCAGAAGAATACAGCTGTCCTTCACTGCGCTGTGAGATGCAGCCTGTAGTCTCAGTTCATCCATCTTGTTTGCAAGGGATCTGGCGTTCGAGAGAAACAGGCTGGGGAGCGGTGGTTCGTGTGGTTGCCTCCGTAGCCTAGCTAGCACGCCGGCCCTGCAGCCCCGATTCTGCCTTCTCTCTCTAAGCCGCCGTCGCTTCCTCCCTGCTGCAATTGTAATCCACAGCGCCCCGGGGCTCCTCGCTATGTCCCCCTGTATCAGCTGTAACATCTAGTTCGTAGCGGGCACCGATCGTCAGGAGATCGTCCCGACTGTATATGTATATAACACTGCAACAAATATCCTGTTGAGTGACTGGGAGCTGGCTCTATGCAAATGTAGAGAGGTGAAAAACAAGTTATTAGTAAATAAAAACAATAAGTAAGAAAATAGGCATCCCAACAAAATTGTTCATTTTGTATCTTTAATTTCTCGTTGTAATAGGTTTTTTAGTGTTATTTCAGTTAGTCCGTGCAATTCCACACACAACCACTAGGGGGGCATTGACGCGTTGGTGGCATACAGAAGATTGAGCACACAAGAAGAATAAAACTTCCTGATGAATGTGAAGGAAGCTCAAGGTGTCTGTCTCGTCTTTCTCATACCACAGGTCAGTAGAAATATGGTTTTATGTACCGTATTTTCCGCACTATAAGGCACACCACATTATAAGGCGCACCTTCAATGAATGGCCTGTTTTAAAACTTTTGTCATATATAAGGCGCACCGAATAGACGCTACAGTAGAGGCTGGGGTTACGTTATGCATCCATTACATGGAACTGCGCTAAAGGGAATGTCAACAAAATAGTCAGATAGGTCAGTCAAACGTTATTAATAGATTACAAGCCAGCGTTCTGAAAACTCCATTCACTCCCAAAATGAACAGCTTCCTCCACTTCCACACCATTGATTGGTTCATGTTAAATTCTCTTGCTGCTGCTCTATTCCCGTGTTCTACTGCGTGACTGATTGCCTTGAGTTTAAACTTTGCGTCATAAGCGTGTCTCTTAATAGGAGCCATTTTGGGGTCTTTACACAAAACCCAGCGTGCACCACGCGCTTCTTCTTCTATGGGGGAAAATTAAGTCGGCGGCTGCTTTCCCCGTTTCTTCCTCTATGGGGGAAAATGAAGTCGGTGGCTGCTTTCCCCCGTTTCTTCTTCTACGGGGGAAAATGAAGTCGGCGGCTGCTTTCCCCGTTTTTTCTTGTATGGGGGAAAATGAAGTCGGCGGCTGCTTACCGTAGTTGCGAGACCTGTTGTGGCTCAATATTGGTCCATATATAAGGCACACCGGATTATATGGCGCACTGTCGGCTTTTGAGAAAATTGAAGAAGAAGAAGAATTACTTTATTCATCCCAGCAGGGAAATTATTTCGCAGTTACAGCAAGAAATATTTATACACAGATTAACACACACAAGACGGGAGCTGCGTCTGCAGGCAGCCAGTTGAGCCGGCGCCATTTTTGAAGGAGGACATGCGGCAAAGGTCGTCGGGACCGGGAGTCGAACCCGCAACGTCCGCGGGTCTAAGGCCTCCAAATGTGGGGCATGCTAACCCCCTGCGCCACCACAGCACGCCCCAAGGTTTTTAGGTGCGCCTTATAGTGCGGAAAATACGGTAAATATATTAGTACTCTTGAAGAGTCGAAAAGGTTCTTAAATCGAATCTCAACTAATAAGTTCGTTTTGTGATTGTTACTGTGTACAAAACCGGGACTTATTCTGAAGGCTAATTGGAGCTAATGCTAGCGGACTTCTAAACATGCGTGTGAGCTGGCAGAGATAGCTGAAGGACTGCAGAGTTCATTTGAACTTGTGTTTTGCACTTTTTGAAAGAGTTCTGACTCAAAGGAAAAAATTTTTCTTTATTTTATTTTATTTGATGCTTCTTTATGGGTTTGTTGCAAGAACCAGATAAACCATATATTTAGGACATATGTGAAGCTGAGTACCGAAGCACAACATTAAAGGAGTATTGTGCCTTTTTCAGTTTTATATTAAAAGTAGAGTTTAAGAGATGTAAAATATTATTGTTCTATTGAAACAAAGAAACATTGTTAAAAGCTAAGATGCTTAAATGTTCAAATATATTTTATTTATGCTGATTAAAAATGGTGAAAGATATTAAAATGGTTAAAAGCCATTTTATATATTTCTACTTTGATAGTTAAATACAAAAGGTCAGAAAAGGGGACAAGGTATAGGATTTACAGCACTAACTACAAAGTTAATATGGTTGAGAGAAGTAAAAACTATTTGTGAATTAATTTTGTCAGTTGATGGAATTCATAATGCTAAATGGAGCATGTTAGAAGAATGATTGTTTGGTTTAGAGGTATATTACAGCCATTTCTTATGTAATGAAGCTAATGGTTCTCTACTGAAGTATGTGATACCTGAAGTATGCGATACCTGAACTATGTTGTATATGAAGTGTGTTTATAACACAGAAGAAGAATAAATCTTCTGGTTGAATGTGAAGGAAGCTCAATGTGTTTGTCTCGTCTTTCTCATACCACAGCATCACACTTTGAGGGAAGATCATTCTCTACATTACTCTCAACCATTAAAGGTTGCAGGGTAACACAAGCACATTGCAACTGTTGCAGTTGCATGTTCTGCTATGTTCATCAGTGAGCCACAAGGTGGTGTGTGTTTGCGTGCGTGTGTGTGTGTGTGTGTAGGTGTGTGTGTGTATGTATTGTCAGTTTATAGGTCTCCTTTACTGAACTGGACAGACAAGACACATCACTGTCACCACATGACTGGTCTGTCAGTCAGCCAGTACGGCTATGACAACCGTGAGTAACACGTTTTAGGTTGGAGACTAACACACTGTGACATATGCTCTGTAACACACAGGCTGTCCCCTCAGTTTCTGCACTAATTATAGGTGCAAGAGTCTTTGGTGAAATCTCAACAATTAATAAACGAGTTAAAATAAATAAATAAGCAAGTGTGGAGGAAACGCCTGAATCATTGTCTGTGTCTTGATTTAATCAGAAATGTCCATTACCATGGAAAAAAAATCTTTATTTCCTTTAAATATAGTTTTCTAAATACAAGACCAACAGTTAAAAAAGAAAGAAAAAAAGGGAAAATTCCCTTTTAGGTGTTCATACACTTGATAGTGATAAAGTTTGAGAAATGAGCTCTAAATCTGGAATACATCAATTTAAAGACAGGTTTTTGATTGTGTGTTTGCAGAAGCAAGAACAGAGGGCCAGACAAGACGTCACAAATCAGAATAAATTGTGCTCAAATGAATGCAAGGAAATCCAACAGATATACGAGTATATTTTTCTTGCTGCAAGACCTTTCCTTCTTTAAGGAATCTAAGATCAAGCCTTAATATACTAAAAAGAAAAACTGCTATCTAGTTCTCTTATTTAAAAAATTGAGTCATTTCGAAACTGGATGCATAGTTAAAGCATCTAAAGCATCTAATCTTAAAGCATCTTTCTGAAGGATTTAAGTCCAAGCAAAAGCAAAAAACCAGAAACAAACTGGTGTTGAGCTGCACATGCAGTGCAAAACAGCAAATAATTTTTTAACTCCATTCCTGCAGAATGGTTTAGTGATTATACACTATTCTGTATCTGTAACCAATGTGTTCGCCAGCAATTGTCTCCAAAAAACAATGAGCAGCAACAATGAGCAGGCTCCAGATGGAGCTACATTTCAGGCTATGTAGCACATTTTTAGTTAATGAGTTTTATTTCAGGTGTCGAGTTCAGAAAAAAAACAAACAAAAAAAACATTTCTGGTTAGCATTTTGACAGTGCTGGATTTCCTGCAGCTTGTTGCAAATATAATCTTTAGTATAATTTTCTCTTATTGAAAAAGCTTTGTTACTGAGTTGTAGAAAATGAGAAAAAAAAAAAGTTTCCTTTTTCAAAATACAGAAAAAGTACAATTTCAGGTATCTGATTATTTGCGGATATTCCTTTATTGTTGATTCAATTTTAACTAAGAATAAAATGCAAGAATACAGTTGATGATTTAGGATTTATTACTTAAAGTTGATAAACTGTGAAGGTTTTTGCTCTGTTTGGGTGAACAGAAATTTGGGTCACATCACCCATGACAATCAGGACTCGCATCAGACAAAGGAAACAGTCCCGAACGTGTCCATTTCATTCAGGCAGCCACCTGGCCCTTCTTCCGTCTGACTCAACATCAGGTCAGCTCAGATTAGCTGCTAATGGACCTTACCAAGCTCCGCCCACAACCGACCCACGTGACCGCAAGTCTCACAATCAAAGCCTAGTAGCGTGTTGTTTCTATGTAAACATGACTCGATTAGTGCATCATTTCTACCGGATTTTCATAATATATCAGCTACTACAATGGACAGAGGAACTAACAAGTTCATGTCATCATCTGGGAGGAGGTTACTGCAGGCATGTCCAAAGTCCGGCCCGGGGGCCAATCACGGCCCGCGGTCAGATTTCATACCGCCCGCAGCTTCGGTCTTATACTGTATTATTTATGGCCCGCCTGCACTGTGAAACAGAATAAATAAATCATAAAACTTGAAACTGTAATTCCTCCTTTCACCAAATGGTGGCAGCACCACTTTAATACTATCAGTCTCTGCCTCCGTGCAGCGAATCTCTCTCCACTCATTTCTGCCATGGCCACTGCAAAGAAAACAAGGAAAGTTGACAGTGAGGGCCGCCGCTTTCAAGAGAGATGGGAATTACAATACTTCTTTTCTGAAAATCAAGGAAATTGTGCTTGTCTAATTTGTAATGAGACGGTTGCCTTGTTTAAGGATTTTGACGTAAAGAGACACTACCAGACTAAACATGCTAACACATACAACAAGCTAACAGGGAGTGACTGTGCTGAAAAACTGAAGCAGCTCCAAGCTGCACTGGCATCACAACAGCGATTCTTCACGCGGGCCTGTGAGTCAAAAGAAAATACCACCAAAGCAAGCTACGATGTTAATGTTAATAGCTAAACATGGCAAACCTTTTACTGAAGATACATTTATCAAAACTGTGTTTTGAAAATGGTGGAGAACACTTGCCCTGAGAAGAAGCAAGAATTTGCGAATGTTTGCCTGGCACGTAACAGTGTGGCACTGAGAGTTGAGGACATAAAACTGAGTGTTTTGAACGGTAACGTCTGTCACTATCAGCAGTGAAAAGCCAAAAGAACATTTATGCACTTGGATTTATGGCACTTATTTTTATTAAACTCTTGAGTAAGATTTGGTTATGAACCTGTAGATGTGATACAAACTATTACTTTCTGAAAGATATTGTAAATGATAAGAGCAAAATTCACTTGTTTTAAGATTTAATAATAACAGACAACTTTGCATTACTTATAACTGCTGTTTAAAATGTTCTTGAGGCAAAGATATTTTTAAACTCATGTAAATTTAAGGTATTTCATACAGTTTGTTCAATGTTATCTGACTCTCCAGATATTAAAGAAAAGCAAAATTTGTGTTTTTAGAGTTGTTCTCATCTGCCTGAGTGGCTTATATTTGGTTTTTTTGTCATTTGAAAAATAAAGATAATTGTGACAATATATTCCTTTATTTAATCAGGTAAATCCCGTTGAGATCTAGATCTCATTTTCAAGAGGGACCTGAGCAAAAATTTGCAATACATAGCAACCTGGTTACAAGATAAAATGAACAATGAACAACAATGAAAATTGTTTTATAACAGTGTGTATTTGCATGACACTTTTGTAGTTAAAAAATATCCGAACAAACTATTGGCCCCCGGACATCTTGACTTTATCAAATCTTGGCCCTCTTTGCAAAAAATTTGGACACCCCTGGGTTACTGGTTTCTCAGTCACAAGCTGGTTGCAAACCTGAGGCCAGCAGGTGTCAGTCAGTTATGGTAGATCTGAAATTTGGTTTGATGACCTCAATATGAGAAGCTACAGACTGATAGGAGGAACCAAAGAGCTCTGTAAAGGTAAAGGCAAATCTTCTGAAATTGGGATATAATTAATTTAATTTCACATAATTACCGCGGTAGAAGCCATTTGTTGTGTATGAAATATATTTGTTCTATTTGATGCTTGTTGTGAATGATGTAAACTCACAAACGAACGAGGTAATTAGTCCAACGTTTAGAAACTACAGCGGCTGTAATGCGCCACAGCAAAGGTAAACAAAGGTAAAATAACCCGAACAGGTGATCAACTCAAAACCACTCCTACCTTTTTACTCTCTCTCTTTGTAGTTTAAGCACACCTGTTACCGTGGCAACCGCCTGCGCCCCGCAAGACGAGCAAAGATTACGTTAAAAACATAACATTCAGTCCCTTACGATATCAAGTTTCCAGGCTTGATATTTATTTCTCGATTATTAATCAGCGCTTCCCTGAACACAGCGATGGTTGATTGACTAGCTGTACTTGGTGCTAGAGTGGCTAACACCAGTAACAGTTTAGTCCAAAGCCTTTTCTGCTAAAATAAAATCTTTAGTATATGTCAGATACAGTACACATTGCATATTGATCTGTTTAGCTAACGTAAGACTGTGTAGCAGACAGGCTTCAAGGTGTAGAAGTTGTATCAGTTCTGCCATTATGCTGTACTTAGCTAACGGGAAGTGTGTGTTTGTGAGACCACGTAGAATGGGCATCAACCAATAAAAAGCGGCTCCTCTGGTAAGGTCCATGAGGACGAAAAGAGAGAATTGAAATGTCTTTGCAAGACCTGCAGATGTTGCTTTTCATTTGTTTGAAGGAATTTGTTTTCAGTAGCAGATGGGTAACATAAGTAAACAGTGCCATAATCACCTGCAAAATCCTCCTAGGTTTTAATAATAATAATAATTTTTACCCCAATGATGAATGAAAATCTTGGACTTGGTGTTCCCTCGCCCGGACGCGGGTCACCGGGGCCCCACTCTGGAGCCAGGCTTGGAGGATGGCGAGCACCTGGTGGCCGGGCTTTTACCCATGGGGCCCGGCCGGGCTCAGCCCGAAGAGGAAACATGGGTCCCCACTCCCATGGGCCCACCACCCGTGGGAGGGGCCAAAGGGGTCGGGTGCGTTGTGTGATGGGTGGCGGCCAAGGAAGGGGACCCTGGCGATCCGATCCTCGGTTGCAGAAGCTGGCTCTTGGGACATGGAATGTCACCTCTCTGGTGGGGAAGGAGCCGGAGCTAGTGTGTGAGGTCGAGAGGTTCCGGCTAGAAATAGTCGGTCTCACCTCGACGCATGGCTCTAGTTCTGGAACCAGTCTCCTTGAGAGGGGCTGGACATACTTCCACTCTGGAGTTGCCCAAGGTGAGAGGCGTCGTGCAGGAGTGGGCATACTTGTTGCTCCCCATCTCGGCACCTGTACGTTGGGATTTACCCCGGTGAACGAGAAGGTAGCCTCCCTCCGCCTACGGGTGGGGGGACGGGTCCTGACTGTCGTTTGTGCTTACGGGCCGAACGACAGTTCAGATTACCCACCCTTTTTGGAGTCCTTAGAGGGGGTACTGGAGAGTGCTGCTCCTGGGGACTCCCTTGTTCTGCTGGGCGACTTCAACGCTCACGTGGGCAATGACAGTGAGACCTGGAGGGGCGTGGTTGGGAGGAACGGCCAGCCCGATCTGAACTCGAGCGGTGTCCTGTTGTTGGACTTCTGTGCTTGTCATGGATTGTCCATAACAAACACCATGTTCAAGCATAAGGGTGTCCACATGTGCACTTGGCACCAGGACACCCTAGGCCGCAGTTCGATGATCGACTTTGTCATCGTTTCATCGGATCTGCAGCCGTATGTCTTGGACACTCGGGTGAAGAGAGGTGCGGAGCTGTCCACTGACCACTACCTGGTGGTGAGTTGGCTCCGGTGGTGGGGGAGGAAGCCGGTCAGACCTGGCAGGCCCAAACGAGTTGTGAGGGTCTGCTGGGAAAGTCTGGCAGAATCCCCTGTGAGACGGAGCTTTAACTCCCATCTCTGGCAAAGCTTCGAACACGTCCCGGGGGAGGTGGGGGACATGGAGTCTGAGTGGACCATGTTCTGTGCCTCCATTATCGAGGCGGCCAATCGGAGCTGTGGCCGCAAGGTTGCCGGTGCCTGTCGCGGCGGCAACCCCCGAAACCGTTGGTGGACACCTTCGGTGAGGGATGCCGTCAGGCTGAAGAAGGAGTCCTATCAGGCCTTTTTGGCCTGTGGGACTCCAGAAGCAGCTGATGGGTACCGGCGGGCGAAGCGGCATGCGGCTCGGGTGGTTGCTGAGGCAAAAACTCGGGCGTGGGAGGAGTTTGGAGAGGCCATGGAGAAAGACTTCCGTACGACATCAAGGCGATTCTGGTCCACCATCCGGCGTCTCAGAGGGGGGAAGCAGTGCAACACCAACACTGTTTATAGTGGGGATGGTGTGCTGCTGACCTCTACTCGGAACGTTGTGGGCCGGTGGGCAGAGTACTTCGAAGACCTCCTCAATCCCACCAACATGCCTGGTGGGAAGCTGAGCCTGGGGACTCTGGGTTGGGCTCTCCAATCTCTGGGGACGAGGTCGCCGAGGTGGTTAAAAAGCTCCTCGGTGGCAAGGCTCCGGGGGTGGATGAGATCCGCCCAGAGTTCCTTAAGGCTCTGGATGTTGTAGGGTTGTGTTGGCTGACGCGACTCTGCAATATCGCATGGACATCGGGGGCAGTTCCCCTGGATTGGCAGACTGGGGTGGTGGTCCCCCTGTTCAAAAAGGGGGGCCGGAGGGTGTGCTACAATTATAGAGGGGTCACACTCTTAAGCCTCCCTGGCAAGGTCTATTCAGGGGTCCTGGAGAGGAGGGTCCGTCGGATAGTCGAACCTCGGATTCAGGAAGAGCAGTGTGGTTTTCGTCCTGGTCGTGGAACACTGGACCAGCTCTACACCCTCGGCAGGGTCCTGGAGGGTGCATGGGAGTTCGCCCAACCAGTCTACATGTGTTTTGTGGACTTGGAGAAGGCGTTCGACCGTGTCCCTCGGGGAGCCCTGTGGAGGGTTCTCCGGGAGTATAGGGTACCGGGCCCTTTGATACGGGCTGTCAGGTCCCTGTATGACCGGTGTCAGAGTCTGGTCCGCACTGCCGGCAGTAAGTCGGGCTCATTTCCGGTGAGAGTTGGACTCCACCAGGGCTGCCCTTTGTCACCGATTCTGTTCATCACTTTCATGGACAGAATTTCTAGGCGCAGCCAAGGTGTTGAGGGGATCCGATTTGGTGGCCTTAGGATCTCATCTCTGCTTTTTGCAGACGATGTGGTCCTTTTGGCTTCATCGGGTCGTGATCTGCAGCTCTCGCTGGAGCGGTTCGCAGCCAAGTGTGAAGCGGCCGGGATGAGGATCAGTGCCTCCAAATCCGAGGCCATGGTCTTGAGCAGGAAAAGAAAAGGGTAGAGTGCCTTCTCTGGGTCAGGGGGTGTGTCCTGCCCCAAGTGGAGGAGTTCAAGTATCTCGGGATCTTGTTCACGAGTGGGGGAAGAATGGAGCGGGAGGTCGACAGGCGGATTGGCGCAGTGTCTGCCGTCAAGCGGGCGCTGTACCGGTCCGTCGTGGTGAAGAGAGAGCTGAGCCAAAAAGCAAAGCTCTCGATTTACCGGTCGATCTACGTTCCGACCCTCATCTATGGTCATGAGCTTTGGGTCATGACCGAAAGAACGCAGGATACAATCGCGGATACAAGCGGCTGAAATGGGTTTTCTCCGTAGGTGGCTGGGCTCTCCCTTAGAGATAGGGTGAGAAGCTCAGTCATCCAGGAGGGACTCAGAGTAGAGCCGCTGCTCCTTCACATCGAGAGGAGCCAGTTGAGGTGGCTCGGGCATCTGGTCAGGATGCCTCCTAAACGCCTCCCTGGTGAGGTGTTCCGGGCACGTCCCACCGGGAGGAGGCCCCGGGGAAGACCCAGGACACGCTGGAGGGACTATGTCTCTCGGCTGGCCTGGGAATGCCTCAAGATTCCCCCGGAAGAGCTGGAAGAAGTGGCCGGGGAGAGGGAAGTCTGGGCCTCCCTTCTGAAGCTGCTACCCCCGCAACCCGACCCTGGATAAGCAGAAGAGGATGGATGGATAGAATAATTTTTACTTTATTCATCCCAGCAGGGAAATTATTTCGCAGTTACAGCACACGACACATGCCTGTCTGCAGGCAGCCAGCTGAGCCGGCGCCATTTTTTTGAAGGAGGACATGTAGCAGAGGTTGTCGGGACCGGGAGTCGAACCCGCGACGTCCACGGGTCTAAGGCCTCCAAACGTGGGGCATGCTAACCCGCTGCGCCACCACAGCACGCCCCGCAGAATGATCGTAATTCCTGATGAATTGAAGGCAGGTGGTATGTTTTATCTAACCCACACACTACTGGTGGTCATTAATCAATGGTTCTAAACAGTCATTTTCTTCTGACTGATTTAAAGTTTAAGTTTATTTTAAAAATGGAATAATATGTTGTTGGGTAAATTGTATTATTAGTAATTATCAAATATTTGTTGTATCATGTAGCCTTGTAGTTACATTTAGATAATGTTTCTGTGTGTTTAAATAACTTTGATTTCTTCCTGAGACTTCCCTGGGAAATAGAGGTGACAGCTACTCTCAGCAGCTGTTGCCCTGCAGGACTTCCTACAAGACAGAGGTGTTAGTTGCTCCCAGCAGAGTTTTACAGTCCTGCAATAAACTCTGCTCTGTGCTACAAAGCCGTTGCTTTGAAGCTATACAACGTGTCCTATTCGACGCCGTGCCTGGAGCAAGAAGGATTTAGATTGTAGATAACATGTGTTTAGTTTAGTGATTGTCTTTTAGCACTGCAACTAAAATGCTTTGACCCCACCCCATAGAGTTGTAGTGCTCAGTGTGAGAGGGTTCCTAAGAGCAATAAAAGAGAGGAACAGACAGATGTGTTTCAGAGCAGGTTGGAGATTTGTAACTGAAAGCACATCTCTGTCTGCTCTCCTCGCGAGAAACAAAGAATCTAACTCTCTTGTCTTTCCTGTGTTTGTTTAATAGGTATTTAGACCTGACATTATTTGGTCCTTCGCAGCCGGATGCCAATATACCGGAAGGATTCCAGCGGGCATGGTGGACCCCAGTAAAGACCGTGCGCACGGCAAGTTTCCTAGTGGAAGCTTATCAGATCCTGTTCAAGGGCTGGCGCTCGGCCTGCCTGCTGGGATCTGACGGTTGACGGCTCTGAGGGGCAGACAGAGGGTGAGTGGATTCTTGTTTAAAAGTGTGGCGAATGACTGAGGGTCATTGCGCGAATAAGAAAACCCTGTAAATTCTAGACTCTAACAGGTAAAAATAGGACACAAAATCCGTGAAGGACGTCCGAAGTCCTTGCGCAAAAATTTTGTGGAAAAAAAGGCGCACGGAGCCTAGTATAAACCTGCAGTAAAATTTAATAAATTGGAAGATAAAAATAAACATAATAAGATTCAGGCAAGCACTAAAATTGTAATTGGAACGGATGGCGGAGTCCGACGAGGCAGGCGTTTAAATTCCGTGTGAGTGTGATTGGAGATAAATACCACTTGGTGTTTTATCTCATATAAAAGAGTAGGGTTGTAACCAGCAAACCTGTCTTGGATGCAGAGGTAAGAACCCCCCACTCGAAAGAGTTGAAGCGGGGGTTACCACTACAGGTGTTTTTAATTGCTGGCCTACTGAAAAGATCTCCAGTTTATAGGTTTCCCTAGGAGTCGAAAAAAAACTGGGCCAAATTTTATTAAAAAAATAAATAAAAAAAAAAAAATGGGGAAAAGTATAAGCAAGAATAAGCCAACAGACAGTTTAAAAACAAATGACTGGAAATACGTTGAAAATCTGGATCCGCATCAAATAAAACATTTAGGCAAATGGATAACAAACTATACCTTTGACGGCCATCTAAACTCACAAAAAGTAACAGTACTGCAGGATAACAAAAAAAAACAAAAAAACAAAGAAATCAAAGAATTTGATGTTTTATAGAAGGGAGGATGATGAGACAAGTTTCAGTAGTGTGAGAAGGCAGGCAGTCGAGCAGCAGGAGGGGGAGGGGAAGTAGCTGAAGTTACCAAATACCAACATAACAAAACAGAAGGGGAGAAACAAATAGTACAAAATGCAAAACTATACCCCGACTTGCCCTCACCCCCACACTATGAGGAGAAAGGTAGTGAGGGGCCTATCACTAGATCACAAAAAAGCTAACTTTAAGTGGTCTAAGAACTGGGGAGAAACTTTGGTGCAGGGAGCTACAGCTCCCACTGGGCTTTTTCTCCCTCCCCCATGTTGCCCTTTAGAAGAGCCAAATAGTCAGCCACACACGACTGATCTTTATCTTATGATACAAATAGCACATCCTAATGCAGGGGAAGATGGAGCAGCGCCCACGATTCTGGTATATAGAACGTGGACCCTGGAGGATATAAAAAAGGCGCTAGGAGGGATCGCACCTCTTAAAGAGGATGTGAACCGCTTTGTTGAAGAAATGAATAACATACGTGAATCTTATCATTTAAACGGAAATGAGGTTCAACAAGCCTGGATGACTGCTCTAGGCAGTGACTGGCATCATGTTCGAGGAGACTGGACCCCATTATTAGCAGGGAACCCTCCTCGAGTTCTTGCACACAATAGTAATGAATTAACAAACAGAGTTAATGCTTTAGCAGCAAGGACAGTTCAAAGATATCAACGTAGAGCAAACTACACTGAGATAAGCAGAGTCAAACAGAAGGAGGAAGAATCGTTAGACGAATACAGCCTGAGAATGACAATAGTATTTAGAACACACAGTGGGTTGGTGGAAAATGATGATGAAAATGGTCCATATAAACAGCAGCTAAAGAATGCATTACACGCAGGGTCTAAAGATGTGATTAGAGCATGGGTAGCTAAACATTACATAGGATTGAGAACTGGGATTTTAGATGAATACATTAACCACGCTATACACATAGAAAAGGTCTCAAAAGAAAAGAAAAAGGTTTCAGGAGCTTTTTTCCAAGATGAGGAGCAAATATTATATCAAGAAAGTTTAGAGAGTGAAGAGGTCCAATTAAATCTACAGGATTTATTATCTATGGACAGTGTAAGACCGGAAATAACACTTTTCATGCAGAGATGGCCTTATGTAGCTAGGATTAGCTTTGATTTCAACCACTGATGGGCACATAGCGGTTAAAAGGCAGTCAGAAATAAAAAAGGGAGATTTCTTTGTTGTTAAAGGAAATGGAACTCCACACTATTGTTATACATTAGATGTGCCCGACAGACCCCCACATAACTTTACTCAGGCACTCCTGACTGAGGGAAGTAAAGCCATCTCTGCCCCCCCCCCCAGGATCAAATGCTTCCAGACAACTTACACATAATTCTTTTGTTCAAAAATGCGGCTGGGCCTGATAAGAATTATGAAG
Source organism: Xiphophorus couchianus (assembly GCF_001444195.1). Taxonomy (NCBI): domain Eukaryota; kingdom Metazoa; phylum Chordata; class Actinopteri; order Cyprinodontiformes; family Poeciliidae; genus Xiphophorus; species Xiphophorus couchianus. The sequence goes on along the minus strand of NC_040228.1, from coordinate 28,020 downwards.
ACAGGCTCAACAAGGTCACTCCAGCTGAAATCGCAGTGACCTATCTGTATACAGATACAAAACACACAGCCGTTGCAGCTGTCGCTCTTCCTGATGATTTAAAATTTTTGGACAGAACGTGGACCTCCCCGCATGTATCTCTGTTTAAATAATAAAAAAAAAAAAACACCTTGTATAAGTGGGCTGCAATATTGAGCCATGGCATTTTCGCATGTCTCAACGGGGGGATGGTAGGACAGATACATTAACATTACTCTATTTATGGATTTATTTCTTTTTTAAGAACTTTTAATGCATTACAAAAGGTCATTTCATTTCAAAAGTGCCTACAGAAAGAAGAGAGGGCTGCAAATGAAATAAGGAAATAAAGTGAATAAATAAATAGCTAAATACATGACTGATTAGGTAGAGAAATAAATAAAATAAAAACTGTGTATAGAATTATGCACTAAAATAGTAGATAAAAATGTTGATAGAATAAAATACAATTAGCTACAATGGGACTTTTAAAATGGGTAGAGGATACAGACAAAACAAAAAAAATCTTTAGAGAAACAGGCTCTAACTGTAAGAGGCATTGCTCAGATAACAACAAACTGCAGTATGCAACTGATTCCAGATAGTTTCACAATCAGTCTTTTTAAACTGACCAAAACTTTAGGATAGATAAAATATTATTAAATCTACAGGAATTATGGATGATTAAGACAAAATAAAATAGAAGTAACTCACTTGTTGACTAGAAATTGATTGAATATAGAAAAAGTTTGCTACACTGTACAAATTTGTTGTTGAAGGATAATATTAAGTTAGAAATAACATATGGGTTAATGAAAGAGGATCTGGTGGAACTTTTGTGGAGAATAATGTAGATCAGGGGACTTGCAGCCCCCCCCCCCCCCCCTTGCAGCAACTCCGTAGGAGGGCCACAGAGTTGGGCTGTAACTGCCACCCCACTAGATTCAACTGATTAACATGTGAAGCCTCTTTGCAAACCACTATTTTTTAAGTGCGAAGTAACCCCCACTTGTAGTAACTCAGCAAGACAGAACGGGAAGGTGTGATGTAAATCACTTTCTCTCCCATCATCTAAAAGTACCTTTTGACAAAACTTCAGACTATAAGTTACAATTTTAGTAGAGGAATGACAAAAGGTACCCCAAAAAGGTTTTTAAGTTCAAATTTTAAAATTAGAAGAAACTAAAACATATCTGATGATTCGAGTGCCAAAGCCTAATAAAGCAGTAGAAGAATTAAGAGTTCCTCCTAAAATCCTTATTAATTCTCTTTCCTGCCATAAAGTCAGTCCCTCTGAGAAGTGAGGGAGGGGTTTATGGTAGGCTTAAGGGTTTGTTTTGTGATCTGACAATAGAGGTTGCTCAGATTAGTGTAGATAGTTTAAGCATGCAAATACATAGTGAGCAAGGAATAATGTGGAAAATGTTAAATGTAAGTTTTTTGCATCCAAACACTGAGTCTGTGACAGCTGTCCTGACTGTCACACACAGATACTCTTGGTAATGATTTACTGTTTTCCTTTAATATTACTTTATATATTGAGTAGTGAGTAGTTTAGATTTTTATTTTTGAATTTGTTTTCGTTGGTCTGACTCTTTGGTTGGCTATTTGTTGTGCACTCATTTAGTTAACTTTAAGTGTCCGTTCTTTATATTTTGTTAAATATAACGAATTCATTTCTTTCTTTTGAGTTACCAGTTTCCTCTGGACCCGTTCACCAGGGGAGGGGGAAATTTGGTTTTTAGTTTAATTTCTTTCATTTGTAGATTTAGTAATATTCTGACCAGTATTTGTTAGGTTTTTGTGTGTTTAATTACCGCTAGTGTGTGTTAATGGTCTGATCAGCCACTATTTAAGTTCCCCTCATGTCTTGTTTGTTAGGTCAGTTTGTGCTTGAGTTTGTTCTGTTACCAACTGAATTGTACTTTGTTATGTTGATTTCAGTTTGGGCCCAATTTATCATTTTTGGATTTTCTTTGTAGACTATATTTTGAATTTTCTTCAACGTCTCTCTGGCTGGTTAATGCAAAACCTTCACAGAGTCTTAATTGGTAAACACGCTTTGTCAAACACTAGTGAAAATTTTTGAGGAGTTTGTAAAATGAATTATCTGACAATCATAAGAGTAAAATGAGATAAGGAGCTTTAAAACTGTAACATGAAGTGTTTTGGGAAAATAGTAATCTTGAAGATTTAAAGCATGCTAAAAATAAATTGTTTTGTTTGTTTTGAAAAGTTTACCTTTTGGGAAAAAGGCAGCATTGACTTTGGTAGAATTTCTCAGGGAACATCATAAACCTGTTTCATCAACATCGTTATTTAAAGTAGTAGAAATTGTGATGCATTAGCAGGTAATGCATCATAAGGGGGGAGAATATGTTATAGGTATATCTTTTATATTACTTAAATAAAATTTTTTTATTTGAAGAACATGTTTGATCTGTGTTACACATAAAAAGTGAAAGGAAAGATATGGTCTGGTGAAATATGTTTCTTTTGAATGGATTTGAGCCGTTCTCCATTGAAAGATGTTCTGACAATGGGCTAAAGTATTTTGAAACGATAGATAACAAATTTATAGCGATTAATGAAGCATATTTTGGTAAATTAACTTGGGAAAACAATTATAGAAATTAAAAATATTATTGTGTTAGCCATTTTCAGAGCATTAATTTAATGGAGCAAGAATGTTTTAAGAAATGTTTTGAAGAATCTGTTATTGATTAAAGTTATCACTAATCAGTAAAAGTACTCAGGTGGGATTATAATGATTTTTCTAAACTTGATTTTTGTTTTGATTTACATCCATTTAAAACGATTTTGAATAAAATTTTAAATTCAACGACAAGTAAAAGACCTAGGTAAAATTGGTATATTTTGAAAATGTCTAGATTTGTTAAGTTGACATTATAATTTCTCCGGGTTTAACTCTTTTGAATTTTGTTTAAGGAAAGCATGTTGAATGTTTTAGACAAATAACCAGTAAGATCCAGTTTGTACTATAAAAGTAATTTAAACTGGACTCTCTAATTCACATTGATATTCATTGTTTTGATGATAAATGTAAACTGTACAACTGCAGCAAATTTTAAGCTTTTGTTTATTGTTTTGTTTTGTTTGTTTAGTTCTATTTTACAAGATTGGTTTAAGAGGAAGATCTGCATATGTTTTACATTTTGGCAAAACATTAATTTGGAAACATGTCTTTTGAAGCAGGTGATTACAGGGTTTTGGTATTTTCCATCAGTTGGAGTTGTGATATATATATATATATATATAATTGAAGCATAGATTGAATAGATCACATCCACCATTTAATGAGCAGAACTGGACAAAGTAGGAGATAAGACTTCACGTGATGAGTTGCTCATGGCTAACTGCATACAGACTGGCTTGGAGTTCTGAGCTCCAAGCCTGACTCTGAACTCTGCAACACAAGCTGTTGTCTCTGAGGCAGAGTGCCACTGCTTGGAGAAGCAGTTGCACACTTGTTTTGACGATAGCAGCCACAGAGCCACGAGCGTTGGAGAATTCACTCGGACACAGTGAATTGAAGATATTTGTGATAACTACACAAATGAATTGATGCCTTTGGAGAATCTGATCTCTGTTTTGTCATTACAGTTTTGCAGCTGTTTTCCTGGTGCCCTGCGGATGTGGTCTCATTCAAGGTCTGCTTTTTTGATAAAAAGGATTAAAGTAATTCGCTTGATGGAAAATGACAAAGCAAATTTACTTTCTTTAAGTTAAGCCATTGTTTGATTATACTGACACTGATGATGACGATGACACTAGAGAATGTTTTGCTTATGTTTATGATGCTAATGAAACTCCTGTCGATGATGCAATGTCTGTTTTAACAACTAATGATAGGTGATGGCACAGATGTATCCTTTATTAGAGAAAAAACCTAATGTTGACAAAGAATACTCTGATGAGGATTCTTCTGACAGGTATCCAGATCCTGGCTTTTGGACTGGGTGTGACCCCTGAGTGTAAACATGTTTGCTTTCCAAAACATGATCTCCCAGCTGAAAATCATTTGAAGTGACTGTTTTTGGTGGGATATGAGCAGTGCAACAAATATATGTTAAACAGGAGGGAAATGTTGGGTAAATTTTATTATTAGTAATTATCAAATATTTGTTGTATCATGTAGCCTTGTAGTTACATTTAGATAATGTTTCTGTGTGTTTAAATAACTTTGATTTCTTCCTGAGACTTCCCTGGGAAATAGGGGTGACAGCTACTCTCAGCAGCTGTTGCCCTGCAGGACTTCCTACAAGACAGAGGTGTTAGTTGCTCCCAGCAGAGTTTTACAGTCCTGCAATAAACTCTGCTCTGTGCTACAAAGCCGTTGCTTTGAAGCTATACAACGTGTCCTATTCGATGCCGTGCCTGGAGCAAGAAGGATTTAGATTGTAGATAACATGTGTTTAGTTTAGTGATTGTCTTTTAGCACTGCAACTAAAATGCTTTGACCCCACCCCATAGAGTTGTAGTGCTCAGTGTGAGAGGGTTCCTAAGAGCAATAAAAGAGAGGAACAGACAGATGTGTTTCAGAGCAGGTTGGAGATTTGTAACTGAAAGCACATCTCTGTCTGCTCTCCTCGCGAGAAACAAAGAATCTAACTCTCTTGTCTTTCCTGTGTTTGTTTAATAGGTATTTAGACCTGACATATGTTCTTTTCACAGGAACAGGGGTTGAGAGTGAAAGGATTCAAGGATTTTTTTTTACACACCTTGCTAGCTCATGGTACAAAATTTGGACTCAGGTCCCTGATCAAGAAATCCACCATACAAAAAATAAACAATAAATTAATTTCACAAAATTACACAAACACCTGTGGAAGGCATCGATGTGCTGCCAATGAGGCAAAAAATCTAGATTCCCCATTTAGAACTGTTCAGAAAACGTTGTCCTTCCATCCCTCCGTCACAGTGTAACAGTTGTGAAAAGAATCACACAGGAATCAGGATCTGCATTGGTTTATTCCAGCAGCTCAGTTAGGCAGCTTCTACAAGACAGTGTGGGACACACTCAACCACCGTGTATGGTACACACAATCACACTCACAGTCCTGTGGCCCAACAAACACATTTTGGAGGGAAAACTTTAGACAAACTTCATAAGCGTAACAATTTAATTTTAACCAACCCCAACGTTTTTTAAAACACTTACACAGATAACATTATATTTTTATGCAGCACAAAAACTATGAGAACTATTTTTAATGATCTAAACATTATTAAGAGTGAGAGGTAGCATTAGTAACCATCTTACCAGCAGCTCAGTTAGGCAGCTCCCACCTGGCTACGTCACAGAACCTTACTTTTTTCAACACTAATATTGTTCTGGGTCCTCCCAGAACAATATTTACAGTAGGAACCAAAAATAAAAGCAGTATAAAACAGAAATAGCCTGCCGCAGTGCAAAAGTGATAACTGACAGGTCAATTGTTTTGAGAAGGTTCATAATAAAAATAAATAAAATTAACTCTGCTACAACAGCAGTCATGGCATCAACAGGCTATGCCGGTTTAGTCACACCCAGTAAAAGTGTGTTTACACTGTAGTGTCTGGAAGAAAACAAACTCCAGTTCACTTCTTCAGCCAGGGAGCAATAATCCTTTGTCCGGTCAGCAGGGAGCTGGCCAACGAACAAGTGGAGGAAGCTGGCGCAGAAACAGGTTCATAAAAAGGAAGGAAACATCTCTCAAGCCAAGTAATGCCAGCATGTTCTCCATCAGCTCGTCGGGCTTGCAATTTCTGGCAAGAAACTGGGTCTGAAACCACAGCTGGCAGAGAAGCGGAGGCAGCATCTGGTGAGTTCTCGTTCAAAAACATGTTCAGACGTTCGCAGATGTTTGGGTCGGTCACCAATATGGAAGTCAGCAGAAGAAGAAAAAGTCATTTGAGTCTTGCTTTATTCTCAATGTCTTCCAACCAAAAATAGAATGGAAGACAAACTTTGGTGTCTTCTTCATCTTTCACAATAAGAGCATACATTCTGGTGTGAAATATATATATTGTGTTTGCCACAGCACAATGATAAGTACAGGGAATAAAAACATAAAATAACACTACAGAATTAGAAATACATAAAACATCTAAATTTTTTCAAGAGCCAGTTTTGAAGATGTTTTTTCAATCAGATGAGAATCGAAATGTCCCTTGCGTTACTCAAATTATAACAACGTTGCTAAGGGATAGAGGGGTGCTTTTGTGATGACTTTCTAAATTCGGAGTTGCCGAAAGCGCAGGAATATTTTAAAGAGAGGACCAATTTCAAGGCATTAGATATCAAAGTCAAATTTCTTTTTAGTCGTATTTGAAATATATAGCATTTTCATAAGAAATAAAGAAAACATATTTACTTTGTTTGCTAAATATATTTTCGGTGCCTGCAAATCACATGATACTGCCCCTGTTAAAAAAAAAAAATTTTTTTGGAGTGGTAGTTGGTGAATACTTGGGAGGGAGGGGAACAATCTTTTAGCTGAGTACACTTTGTGAGAAAAATGTATTCTACTTCAAAATTCCTCTAGAGTCTAAGCTATTGAATCACCGATCAAAAATAAAATCACCACTTTGACCAGCACAGTGTTTGCTGTTCTGCAGCTTTGTGCATTGACACCAGTTGATCGTGCAACCCTGAGGATAATCGCATCCAACTATGTAAGGAACCTCAGACAGCAATCACGTGAAGAGGGGGGCGGCAAAAGGGATGTGAGCCCCAGCCCTTTTTATCCTTGATGCCCCTAGTGCCCTTTTTGATTTTTTGTTTCCAAAATTTTTATTTTTTAGTATTATTTTATTTAATATGTGCATCAGGAGGCCTGCTTGTGCCCCTCAGCAATAATATTTAGCTAAATATGATAATTTAGCAAAAATTAACTAGTCTGGCTCCCCTGTCTGATGACTCTCAGTTTCTCTGCCTCCATGTCCATGGTGAGGAGGAGGGAGCTGATCTGTGCCCTCTAACTATCAAATCATGGGCAAGAATATTTTTTCATACACTGGTTTGTAAATAAAAACGTAGGTCTGATGTTTCCGTTAGAAAAACTTTTTCTGTTTATATTTTCATGCATGGCCGGCCCAAGGTAATATGGGGCCTTAGACAAAGACCCCTACCCCTGAAACCTTCCTACTAAGAACCTCAGCATCACTAAAAGTGTTTAAATATAGATAAGGTGAAGTCTGTAAGAGAGGGAACAGGTTTATTGGCTGAGTTTAAAATCAATCACTGATTATTGGTTATTTGCTGTGATGTATTTGTGAACAAACCCAATTCAAACACAAAGATTACACCATATTGTAACACAACAATCAAACTATCAAGATGATTCTTTAAACTTTTACTAAGTAAACTTCCTAATTAAATTCTAAATGTACTTTTTTTTCTCAGCTGAATGCATTAAATAAAATTTAACAACATTGACAATCTCTATAAATGAATGCTACAGGTTTAGATCTATGGTCTGTGTTACAATTAAACCATTTCTAGGGGGCCCTGAATGTCTGAAGGGCCCCTAACAGCAGCTACTGAGTTTTCTTTGCCTTGATATCCCAGTCTTACAATTATAGATCTCAGAGGTGCTAACATCAAAAATTTTTATAGAGTTAACCCCTTTGAGCTTTCTTGATCTATAAAGCAATCTGCAGCCAAGTTAGTTAGATAGATATTATTACGGCTTAATTAGTAAAATGGCAGGAAATTTGCTTATTTCATAACTTCATAACCAGCGACCTTCTCCGATGGTCTGTAGAACTGTCATGAAATGGTGGTGTGAGTGGTGAAGCAGACGCAGCAGACCCAGGAGGAGATGATTAAAGTGATTTAATGGTGAAAATAATCCAGAAAGTCCAAAAAACTGGCAGCACAGCTGAACGGACACTAAGGCTCAACACTGGTAGCAACAGGATATACCAATGGACAGCTGACGGAGACGACACATTCAACATGTAAAATGAGACAAGGACCCGACAGAGACACTGAGACACAGGTGACATTAAATACACAGGAGGTAATCAGGGAACGAGACACGCCTGGGAATAATCAAGGGGAGGACAGGACAACACGGAGACTCAGAAACACAGAAAACTCAAAATAAATACACAGAAAAACACAGATCCTGACAATAACAGCTACAGTCTCAGATCAACTCAGCCCTCCAGGACTGTCCGCAGCAAATACACCAACTTTATACCTGTTGGGGAAAATACTACATTTGCTTTGCATTGTCCCCACATGATGGCAATGATATAGGATCAGGATATAGGAGATATGATATGATATAGGAGTAGGATCAAATTCAATTCTTGATTAATATGGGTTGTTGCTATGTTGTGGTACAGTGTTTTAAGATCTTGTTCAATGTGTCCTTTTTTAACTTTATGCTCCTGCCCCTCCAAAGGTTTCTGCACGGCCCTGTCAGATAAGGTTGTCTTCTGACATCAACTTTTGCATCATCTGCGCTGCTGTTTGCTGTTCCCTGTTGAAGGTCATGTGTGGTCATGTGTGAGTTTTGTTGCATTTGGATGTTTATCGTTGGGTGTTCCAACCAGAGGTCACTTTGAAATGGAATAGATTTTTCAAGATCGCAGCCAAGGCTGTAGGGAAGGTCAATTCATTAATCACAGCTAAATGCCACTGTCTGCCTGTCCCCTCACCCAACCCTTCTTTTAACCAACTAACACCCATAGATAATATCATTGATTGATACTAATAATTAATTCTCAGTCAGTGCAGCAGAGCATGGTCTATCATTGAGTGGGGAGGCTTTAATTACTATGTAAAGACTCATTAGGTTAATGCCATTCTGTGCTCTGTGGCATAGGGGGCAATACATGTCTTCCTCCAACTGTGACCTTTTTTCTCTCTTTTCTTTTTTTTGCAAAACAAGCCCCTCCTTCCCCCTGCTGTTATTTGCCACGTACGAGTCCACTTTAGCTGCTGATTCAGTGCTGCAAAATGTCAATTTAGATTTCACTTGGAAACCATTTTTGGCAGCAAGTTGAAGGACAAGGAAAGGGAAACAAACTCATGAGTCATGACTGCATGACTTACTGTGTCCTTTGGTTGTACATGCAAAGGTATATGCCTTGACTTTGTCTTTTTCACATGCAAACCACAAGTCATACCAGAGCATCTGCATCACAAGCAAAAAATATAGGACATGCCAAGTTATTTTACCCTCCACCCACTTATACGCCATGCAGAAAGGAGCTGATGCACTTTTACCACCCCAGAGGGCTATTTTTGTCTTCTGTTTTTTTTTTTTTTCAAATAATAGTCTGTGGCATGTTAATGTAAATAAATGTGCCATCCACTACTATCTGGATCACTCTCTTTGTCTGTTGCCAATTATTACAGGAGAGCAATGAAAGCTGCTGTCTATACAGTTAATGTCCCTGTAAGAGCTTAGGAAGAATTTGTCCATTCTCACACATGAGGAGTGTAGTCAAAGACAAAAACCTACAGAAGGTTAAACAACACTTAAAGGAATAGTTATTCTTATCTGCAGCTGTATCGTGATTTAAAACCTGATCTGAGAAGCTGGAGACACAAGCTGGAGTTACACAAGTTGATGTTCCCACTCAGAAGTATTATTCACATTTCCGGTGGCATTTTACCTGAGTGCTATCTTGTGGTTTAAACAGATCCTATCAAAAACATTACATTCTTGACTTGCAGTACCTTGAGGAAGAATTTATGTAAAGAAACAAACTTCAGTGTGTTTTACTGGAAATTTTATTACTAGCAAAGTAGAGCAGAAATTAGGTGGAAATGAAATCACAGTTTATAAGAGATTTTTTTAAAAACATGAAAAGTGTTGCATTTGTTGTATATGCATTGTCCAAGAGAACAAGCATATTGTTGTTGCGCAACACCCCCCCCCCCTCCTTTCTGTCTCTACTCTCTCACTCTCGTACTTCCTCTTCTGAGAGGGGAGATGTGCTACCAGCTCTCCGTCTAACGGGTCCGTTGAGTTTCCTAAATCTGCTGGGATTTACCCTGTCCAGAACTGAAGTAAACTCTGTTTAAGCTGGTTTCGAGAAACGATTCGCCTGGTTATCTGACGGCCTACATCCAGGTGTCCCACCCTTCTTCCCCCTGTGAATTAGCCAGACTGAGCAGCCTACAGCCAACTAGTTTCACAGAGCACACCTGTTAACGAACGCTCGTTCTCTATTTTACAACTTGCATTTGTTATTGAACCAGGTAGGTTTTAGTAACTCGGGCGAGTCCCAAGGATGTTGTTTTAAATATGGGCTACCAGCAACCTAAAAACATTTTCCACTTTTTCCTCTCCAGAATCAAACATCACAGCTATTTTACAACCATCAAAGAACTTTAAGGTGACTCATTAACTGAATGTCCACAACATCTTTAGATTTTCTTTATGCTAAATATTTTATTAGTAAGGCATTTTTGCAAGGGTCAGTACAGCTTAATTCAGTAGCAGAAATAATCAAATAAGTAAAATCAATCATCTAGTCTATCTTTCCCTACTGCTGACACTGAGAACTAAAAAAGGGAACCTTTGAGAGAGACGGACGGAGCCTGGCGTTTCGAACCCCAGACCTGGCTTGATGATGAAGAAGGTGTTGCAACAGGAGGAAGATGTTGATCGATGAAGGCCAGGATCTCCGCAGGTCCGATGAACTTCTTCTCCGCATGGATGGTGAGGTCACACAGGACTTGGTGCTGGCAGGAAAAAAGGCACCAGTTCTTCTTCCTTGTCTTTGTCTTCATCTTTGTCTTTGGGGTCAGAACCCAGCCGATGAGAGAAGTGCGATTCGAAGCCACAGATTGTGGGCCAGACGGGTTGGTCTCCATGTGCAGGACAGTCTCCGGCTCCGTGGCTCCGACTCTTCTTCAGCTGCAGAGTTCTTTGTCCATCTCGATCTTGGCTCGAAGCTGCCCGGAGGATCCAACAAAAGGTTCCTCTTTTGCACCCACCTTATATAGGGTTTATCCACCTTTTGGTGCGTTTTCATTGGCTAGCACTGTTGCTGTGCTTGTTTAATTGGCTGACTGCTTAGACAGATGATCTCATATCCATCACTGTCTTACAGACATTATGTCCTGATGTCTGTGCTAATGTCTCAGGGTTGCTCAACCTCCTGTGTCCCTTGCCTGCACAACCTTTCACCTACTATCTACCTCCAACATATCAGTGATGTTTAATTGCAGTTACACCTTTTTACACCATTTCAAGTTCAATGTCAAAATCACATTTATATCACATTTATTTTCTTTAGCTTCTCTGATTTATCATTCATTTATAATTTTATAACTATAACTTATTAATTATATTTATTATAATCTTAATGTGAGTTATTACAGATGTTTTTCTGAAAAGAAACCAAGAATAATCCATGATTCTAATTATTTAATACCAAAGTTACAGTTACTTGTTTTTCTTGTAAGTGTTCTCACAAATGTAAGTGTAAGTATTATTACAAGTAAACCAATATTAATATAAGTATTTTACTTTGAATCTTATCCAATTACTAATAATGTTTAGATTTCATTCTTTAAAACTTTCATGCTTTAAACTAAGAAATAGTCTCAGCTATTTTTATAAATCTGCAGGCTGGAAACTTCCTCTTTTTCCAGGAAACCTGCTTTTCCTGTTTAATGACTCTCTCTGACTGACTATGATTTCTTATGATTAGATAGAAAAAAGTAGAATTAAAGCAAAGTTTGCATGAGACAAAAACAACACACACAACCAGATTTATTTTATTGACACTTAAGTCTACTGTTGGGCCTTGATGTCACTTGAGTGATTCATTTTAAAGATAACTTTATTTATTATTACTGTTAAACTAAAATCTCCAGCATGGGGAAGTGGGATGAGCTCGGATTTTCTTGACACCCCCTCCACGAGGTCAGACCTTTCACATGCTGGGAGTCCATCACCCTCCTGCAGTTCGCCGTCCTCATCCACTAGAAAGAGAAGAGGTTCGTCTGGGATGTGAAGATGCAGATTCTTCATCCTCAGTTGTCACAGAGGGCTCAGTGTAGTCATCAAAACTCCATTTCTCTTGACAATATCCACTTATGAATAATTAGGATTGAAGGATGGGGATGATGTAAGTCCGCCATTACCAGTCAAAGCTAAGCTACTAGGTAATGTATTAGATGATAGTTGTTGTTTCAGTCTGAATAAAACCACACTTTTACATTACATCTTATCTTGGCTGATATTGATCTTTTACTGATAACTGGCCAAAAAGTATCTAAACACAGATACTTGTTTAGTATCAGTGCAGATACTATGCACTGAAAAAAAAATAACTCTTTGGATGAACATAAAAATATCATGGAAAGGATTTCCACCTGATTACTTTGCTTTATTTCAGCACCATGTAATTCTGTTACTCCTATTTAAAGCAAGTGTGTTAGGTCAACTTAATTTATTAAGGTTATTCCAATGTAAAGCAATTGTGTTGGCTCAACTTAATTTATTATGGTTATTCCAATTTAAAGCAAATGTATTGGCTCAATTGAATTTATTAAGGTTGATTCAACTCATTTACTACAGTTTTACCCAATGTAATTTAAAACAGCCAGCCCAACTAATTTGCAATGCTTTGGAGTTTTTGCGGCGCTAGTGGTTGTATTTTTTTGAGACAGTAGGGAAACAGGAAAGACGGCGAGGATATGCGGCAAAGGTCACCGTGATCGGGAGTCGACGACTAAGGCCTCCGAACATGGGACGTGCTAACCCCCTGCGCCACCACAGCACGCCCGAGAAACCAACTTATGTTACAGTGGCACCTTCACACTACTTAATTAAGTTGATCCAACTCATGAAAATTAATTTAGCTCAACAAACATGTTTCATGCTGAAAGAAAGCTATTTAATTGTGTGGAAATCCTTTCCATGATTTAATTACGTTAATTCAAAGACATTTTTTTAAGTTACATCACATTAAGTGTTTTAAGACAGGACTGGGTGGAAGGGTAGAAAGAACACCCAACAATTAGAAAAGGTACAACAGAACTGCATATTCAAAACCCAGCCACCTTACTGTATTTTCATGCTGTATTTTTTACAGCCATTTGTTACAGTGCAGTTATTAAATGTCAATAGTGCCCTGCAGAGAAAAACAACTGCAGAGGTTATAGTTTAACGTGTAACTAAAACCACTTTGAAGTTTTCCCAGGTGCAAAACAGTTATATAGCGTGATCTTCCATAATCTCGCGTGATCCCCTGATCTCGCTAGAGCCTCTTCGGAGGGGGATCAATCTGACTAAATTGAATCACGTTATCTCAACTTGAATACATGTTATTCAAGTTGAGACAAAAAACGATTGTCTCGCGTGGTCTCGTGTGATATCCCGTGATTTCCCATGCTCTCCCGTGAACACGCGTTATATCCCGTGATCTCACTCGTCGTCTTCAGCACAAGATCAGTCTGACTATAATGAATCATGTTATCTCAACATGATTAAATTTCATAAACGTTAAGTTCTTGAATTTCTTGTTTATCCAACGTGATTGTATCCACGTTTTTGTTTGAAACATGAAATTATTTAGTTTAAAGTACATGATATTCTTTTGTTAATGTGATAACCCCCAAGTTCATTTTTTTCAGTGTGACATTAAAAATAAAAGTTATCATGTTTTTGTTATTCATGTAAGACAATTGCTCATACTAAGATCAAACATGTTGACATGTTCTTCTTGTATACCAATTTTGTTTTTGTTTTAGTATAATGGTTTTAGGTTTGTGGATTCAATTTAGTCAGCAGAGCTTTATTAAAATCCATTGGGCAGTATCTTGTGGAGCCTTAAGAGCATCTCAGAAATGTGGTATTTCACTGACATTTACCCAGACAGAGCAGCAGCGGTCCTCTGTAAACAGCTGACAGGAATATATCTTTAGAAGTGACCTCGAAACATGAACGAAATGCAAATAATGGGAAAGAAATTGATGAATTTCTGATGAGCTCTGGTAATACAAATAGGAAAAAAGGATGTTGCATAAATTAAGATTTTGAATCTCAGTCAGCAGACAGAAAAGTAATAACACAGAGCCCCATGCAGGTAGCCATATTTACTCTATAATTTTCCACAATGGCTTTCTTCATCTGTGATCTTGAGCTTATGGATACAAGAGGCCAAAATTAGTTTTCTCCATACTTGCCTCTCCATTAAAGATAGGTTGAGAAGTTTGGTCATCCGGGAAGTCAGAGTAGACCTGCTGCTCCTTCACGTCGAGAAGAGCCAGTTGAGGTGGATCGTGCATCTGATTAGGATGCTTCCTGGACTTTTCCCTGGTGAGGTGTTCTGGGCACGTTCCACATGGAGGAGGCCCAGGAAACTCTGGAGGGACTATTTTTCTCAGCATGCATCCAGGCATGCGGGCGGGCAGGAGAATTTAAGTCTCAGATCATTGGGCTTGGTTGTTTTCATTTGTTGGCTTTAGACTACATACCATTCTCTGGAAGACTACAAGAGCAAAATATTACTCTTTTTATTTCTACTGCACACTGATAATATTGAAATATCACATAAGGCAAAAAGATTTTGATCTCAGTTTTTATTTTTTTATTTTTATGTTTCAATCCAAGCATTTTCAGAAGAATCATAAAAAATACTAATTTATGAGCAAATTCATAGCTGGTATTCTGGATGTGATGCAGCAATTTACAAAAATATTCATACCCCCAAATTCAATATATATTATTAGAATTCCCAGACTATAAGACTGCTGGTGCTCACCAAGAGTACCTGGGATCTCCAGAACAATGATATTCACCCTTAATTTAGAACAAGAGGTGAGTTAGTGGCCAGTCTGGCCATCCATAGTAAGGCAGCTTTTTTCTTTGACTGATGGTCCAAGCTGGGTTGAATTCCATGATCATGACCTGGACAGAAATCCACTGATGGAAAATAAACTGTTTTTCACCATCTCACCTACATCTCATGCATGCAAAGTCAGTCTGACCAGCAAAGTATTTATCGTGTCACCCACAAATCTGACTTTACAGATTTGACATGTTATCAAATACACACAGATTTGTGTGTGTGTGGACCACCGGTAAGCACGACATGGTAAACAGTTTGTGTTAAACTATTCAGCAGCCACTTCTGGTGTCTAACAATTGCCCATTATTAGTGGTACTAGGTTTTCTGTTTGATCTAATCTTTGCATGCACGAGATGGTCCTTAATGTTTCTGTTCCTCCTGCAAGCAGCTATGATTTTCCTGTTCATCAGCCTTCCACTAGCAGACCGGAACTCAAATAAGTTCTTTCTCAAGCCGTTTACCAAATTTTGTTTGCAGGGGAGTAGATGCTGATAAAAGGAAATGCCACGGCCTGGTATCCTGGTTTGGATTCAGAAAAGGACTTCAAGCATCTCCTTAAGAAGGACCTGTGGTACCCCCTGCTGGACAAAGCCACAACTGCTTCATAAAAATCTGGTTCTTGTGTGCAAATTCTGTTAAACTGCAAACTACATCTCGTTGCTTGTACTTGTGACAGTGCAATGACAATAAAGTTGAATTCTATTCTATTCTATTCTAATTATTGTGATTTGACTAATCCAGTATAGGTGTGCTTTGGATGGAAGCTTGATTTAAACAACAATGTGTGTGTATCAGTAAGTTTGAAATTAACTTTGAAGTCCAATTGGCGGGTAGTGCTTAAATTTGGGTTGTGGTGTCCCAGAAATCCACTGCAGTAAGGCTGGTGGATGACTTTAATTTGATGGAGGCATTGTGAGTGTTTAGGGTGTGCAGAAAATCAGTGGTGCAAAAGGTATGCACTAAATGCAACGCATAGGGGCGCTGCTTTAAAGGGGGCGGAAAAACAATGTGGGATTTTTTTTTTCTAGTCAGCAGATTTCAGATTTATTCGTATCCCACATTGGGCAAATGATGTTGCAGCAAGTATAAAAACTAAAAGACAAAGTATCAAAGATTAAAACAATAAAAAACAACAAGACATACCAAAAGGACATGAAATACAAATCAACACTAATGGAAAGAATACAGCAGCAGTGTGTTTCATTATTGACCGACAGTTGCTACAAACATTAAATCAGGTGCAAGTCCCCTTATCTTATCCTGCATTAAAAAGAGATATTGCTGTAGGAACAAAAGAGTGCTTGAACCGGTTACGTTTTATATGAGGAAGTTTGAGCCAGATGCCAGAAGTAGGAAACTGGAACTCAGCATGTACAGGATGAGAAGCATCAGCAATAATGGCTTTAGTTTTCCTAATGATTTGTTTTTTACACAGTTCTATAAGTGAGCATTGTTCAACCCATAAGAGCTTATTGATAGAATGTATTACTCTTCTAAGGGCATTTTTTGATCTAATACTAAGATTTCCAAACCAACAGAGGAGGAAAAAGGTTAACACAGATTCAATATATGATCTATAAAATAGGATCATCAATGGCTTATCAACTTAAAACTTTGTGAGCCTCCTTAGACAAAATCATTTTTTTGGCCCTTTTTGTGTAGGTTGTCTGAAGGGCAGGTAAATTTTAACCTACTGTATTATCCAAAATAGTCCCAAGATATTTGTAGTTTTCTACTGTCTAGACTTCCTGACCTTTAATTACGATTTGATTTGTGTAATAGGGCTTCTGTCTGAAATGTCCTTTGATTTCTGTACATTTAATGAAAGAAAAGCTTTATAACGCCAGTCAACAAATTCATCAACTACAAGGCCATGGGCATGTTAATCATTGTTAGAAAAATTATCTAAGTTCATTTACTTGTGAGTTTATTTGAAAGGTTATGTTTTCATATTATTATTCTGTTTGATGTTTACTTGACTTCTCTCTTTTGTAGTACACTATTAACCATTTTTAGGATGTTTGCATGGAGGCTACAGACGTTTGCACATTCCTGTGGTGTCAGCTTTCGGTGGGGCTGATTGGTTGTGGTCAGCCTCATGCCCTTGTAAGGGCATGTCCACAGAAGGTTCCAGAACACCCTGTAGAAAAAGGTCATTGGTCAAATTCTTTCTGTGACTATGTGAAAAAGCCCAACCTCCTTCCTTGGTTTTTCTAATAAAGAGCAATGCAGAGAAAGATCGCGCAGAGTTGATCCCAGACAGTGTTTGACTGCGGTTTTCCGCGTCTGAGGTCTTCCATCCTGTTCTGCAGAAAAGTAAATTTGTGTCTCTAGTTGATTCTTTGCAGGTTAGGAACTAAAATAAACCTAATAATCATCATGTAGCTCTACATTGAATTTTGAGCCTTATTAGTTTTCGAACAGCAACGAAATGCTGAGATGCAGTAGTTCTCACAGTTTGAAACTTGTACCAAGTCTACATTTTGTGTTTCATGAGTTTTGAATGTTAGCGACCAAAAAATCTTTATCTCAGCGAGAGAAGTGAAAAAATGACAATATGTGAATTTTCAGCACTACACTCAATTTTCAGCCTTATTAGCTCTGGAACAGCATAGAAATGCTGAGATGCAGTAGTTCTGGTGGTTTGGAGCTCGAACCAAGTCTAGATTTTGAGTTTCATGAATTTTAAATGTTAGAGACCAAAAAAGCGTTTTCTCAGCGAGAGAAGTGAAAAAGTGGTATGTGAATTTTCAGCACTACACTCAATTTTCAGCCTTATTTGCTGTGTCACAGCATAGAAATGCTGAGATTGCAGTAGTTCTGGTGGCTTGAAGCTGGAAACAAGTCTAAATTTTGAGTTTCATGAGTTTTGAATGTTTGAGACCAAAAAAGCGTTTTCTCAGCGAGAGAAGCGAAAAAGTGACAATATGTGAATTTTCAGCACTGCGTTCAATTTTCAGCCTTATTAGCTTTGGAACAGCATAGAAATGCTGAGATGCAGTAGTTCTGGTGGTTTGAAGCTGGAACCAAGTCTAAATTTTGTTTTTTATAGATTTTGAATTTTAGCGACCAAAAAAGCGTTTTCTCAGCGAGAGAAGTGAAAAAGTGACAATATGTGAATTTTCAGCTCTGCGTTCAATTTTCAGCCTTATTAGCTGTGGAACAGCATAGAAATGCTGAGATGCAGTAGTTCTGGTGGTTTGAAGCTGGAACCAAGTCTAAATTTTGAGTTTCATGAGTTTTGAATGTTTGAGACCAAAAAAGCGTTTTCTCAGCGAGAGAAGTGAAAAAGTGACAATATGTGAATTTTCAGCACTGCGTTCAATTTTCAGCCTTATTAGCTGTGGAACAGCATAGAAATGCTGAGATGCAGTAGTTCTGGTGGTTTGAAGCTGGAAACAAGTCTAAATTTTGAGTTTCATGAGTTTTGAATGCTTGAGACCAAAAAAGCGTTTTCTCAGCGAGAGAAGTGAAAAAGTGACAATATGTGAATTTTCAACACTGCGTTCAATTGTCAGCCTTATTAGCTGTGGAACAGCATAGAAATGCTGAGCTGCAGTAGTTCTGGTGGTTTGAAGCTGGAAACAAGTCTACATTTTGAGTTTCATGAGTTTTTATGGTAGAGACCAAAAAAGCGTTTTCTCAGCGAGAGAAGCGAAAAAGTGACAATATGTGAATTTTCAGCACTGCGTTCAATTTTCAGCCTTATTAGCTGTGGAACAGCATAGGAATGCTGAGATGCAGTAGTTCTGGTGGTTTGAAGCTGGAACCAAGTCTAAGTATTGAGTTTCATGAGTTTTGAATGTCAGAGACCAATAAAGCGTTTTCTCAGCGAGAGAAGTGAAAAAGTGACAATATGTGAATTTTCAGCACTGCGTTCAATTTTCAGCCTTATTAGCTGTGGAACAGCATAGAAATGCTGAGATGCAGTAGTTCTGGTGGTTTGAAGCTGGAAACAAGTCTAAGTATTGAGTTTCATGAGTTTTGAATGTCAGAGACCAAAAAAGTGTTTTCTCAGCGAGAGAAGCGAAAAAGTGACAATATGAATTTTCAGCACTGCGTTCAATTTTCAGCCTTATTAGCTGTGGAACAGCATAGAAATGCTGAGATGCAGTAGTTCTGGTGGTTTGAAGCTGGAACCAAGTCTACATTTTGAGTTTCATGAGTTTTGAATGTTTGAGACCAAAAAAGCGTTTTCTCAGCGAGAGAGGTGAAAAAATGACAATATGTGTCATGTTGGGTTTGAATGTTAGCCCAAATGCAGAACACAACCACAGGAGAAGTGAAATCAGTTTTAAATGATTTATTAAAGATCAAACAATAATCAAAAAGAGAGAGAGTCGGGGTGGTCTGGTCCAGGGGAATACACAGTAATGGTAGCAACAGTTCTTTGTGATTGTTGGAGCAGAGTTGTGGAAGAGAACTGGGTTTGTCCGGGGTCTCGCTTCCTAATGGATCCAGGGACAGCGGAGGAGTGCGGCGGGGAGCGGACAGGTAGGCTCGGGTAAAACGGAGACACGAAGGAGTGGAACGGCCGCCAGCCGTGGAGTCCAGAGGAGATTTTCAAACAGCAGAGAGGTGAGTCTGGGAACTCGGGCAACCGTGACTGGCACAACACTCAGGCGACGTTGGACTGACGGCCCACTCCTATAACTGCTCCGCTGATGAAGGTGATCGGGAACAGCTGGGGAAAATAGTGACGTCACCGCGCTCCATCCGAAACCTGTCGCCTTCTGGTGGTAATATGTAGAACGGCGCGCAGGCAACCCCACCAATAGGACAGAGAGCCCCGGAACACAACAGTACCCCCCCCCTCAATGGTCGCCACCTGGCGGCCTAGAAGAGGTAGAGGGCAAGGAGGAGCGATAGTCCGAAATGAGGGACGGATCTAAGACAGATGAACCAGATATCCAAGAACGTTCCTCCGGACCGTAGCCCTCCCAGTCGACGAGGTACTGCCAGCCGCGACCTCGCCGACGGGAGTCCACGATCCGGTGGACAGTGTAGGCCGGATGGCCATCAATAACACGGGGGAGTGAAGGGGGTTCGGCCGGAGGGCAGAGCGTGCTGGTCTGGACAGGCTTAATCTGGGACACGTGGAAGGTGGGATGGACGCGGAGGGAGGCAGGCAGATGGAGACGAACGGCAGAAGGATTGATTATGGAGTCAATAGTAAACGGACCAATATAGCGGGGAGAGAGTTTTCTAGTCATAGATTTGAGAGGAATGTCACGTGCAGAGAGCCATACCCGTTGACCAGGTGTGTAAGTAGGAGCAGGAATCCTCCTGCGATCAGCCTGACGTTTAATCTGTTCAACGGTGCGGTGGAGATTGTGTACGGTCGTCCTCCATACCTTCTGACAGCGACGTATGTGGTGGCGGACTGAGGCGACAGAAATATGCTGTTCGTCGGAAGAGAGTAAGGGTGGTTGGTAGCCGAGGGAAGCCTCGAAAGGGGACAGACCTGTAGCAGCGGATACGTGGCTGTTGTGGGCATACTCCACCCATGGGAGGAACTGGGACCAGTCACAAGGGTTGGAGGATGTGAAACAGCGGAGGGTGGTTTCGAGATCTTGGTTGAGACGTTCGGTTTGACCATTAGACTGCGGATGAAAACTAGATGTTAACGAGACATTGGCATGTAATGCAGAACAGAAAGCTTTCCAAACCTGGGAAATGAATTGTGGTCCTCGGTCTGAGACGATGTCCTGTGGAATGCCATGGAGCCGGAAAACATGTTTAACCAGAAGTTGGGCTGTTTGGAAGGCAGTTGGTAGTTTGTGCAGGGGAACAAAATGGCAAGCTTTGGAGAAGCGGTCAACAATGGAGAGGATGGTGGTCATGCCTTTAGAGGGTGGCAATCCGGTGACAAAGTCTATAGCTATGTGAGACCATGGGCGTTTCGGAATGGGAAGTGGTTGAAGAAGACCAGATGGAGGTTGATGGGAGGACTTATTTCGGGAACAAACAGTGCACGCCTGAACATAATCCCGGACGTCTTTGTGAACGGATGGCCACCAGAACTTTCGATTTACTAGGGCGATGGTGCGACTGATGCCAGGGTGACCGGAAAACTTGGATGCGTGGATCCACTGAAGAAACCGGGCTCGGACGGAGGAAGGAACAAAGATCTTATCGGGTGGACAGGAGTCAGGGGCTGGATCGGAAAGCAGTGCTTGTTTTATAATGTCTTCCATCTCCCAGGTTATCACTGCAACCGTGCAGCTGGGAGGGAGGATATGGTCGGGCTCTCTCTCGGAGTCGTCTTGCGAGTAAAGACGGGAGAGGGCATCAGGTTTCACGTTGCGAGACCCAGGTCTATAAGAGATAGAAAGGTTGAATCGTGAGAAGAATAGGGACCAGCGTGATTGTCGTGGGTTTAGCCTCTTTGCGGAACGTAGATAGGACAAATTTTTATGGTCGGTCCAGACCAACACTGGGTGCTCTGCCCCCTCCAGCCAGTGTCTCCACTCCTCCAGGGCCAATTTGATGGCTAGCAGTTCCCTGTCCCCTACATCATAGTTCCTTTCAGGCGGTGTTAACCTGCGTGAAAAAAAGGCACAAGGGTGAGTCTTATTGTCTTGGGATGAAATTTGGGACAGAACTGCTCCAACTCCTGAATCAGAGGCGTCCACCTCCACGATGAACTGCTTTGAGGGGTCCGGTTGGATGAGGATGGGTGCGTTAGCGAAGAGGTTCTTGAGGCGAGAGAAAGCGGCTTCAGCTTTCGAGGTCCAACTGAAAGGAATCTTTGAAGTGGTTAGAGCGGTAAGGGGCAAGGCTGTCTGACTGTAATTGCAAATGAAACGACGGTAGAAATTGGCAAATCCTAGGAAACGTTGCAGCTGTTTGCGGGTTTCTGGTCTTGGCCAATCTAGGACAGCACGAATCTTCTCCTCGGTCGGCCTTACCTGTCCGCCCCCTAGAATGAAACCCAGAAATGACACAGAGGATTTGTGGAATTCACACTTCTCTGCCTTCACATATAGTTTGTTCTCTAGGAGTCTTTGTAGAACCTGACGGACATGATACTTGTGCTCATCCAAGGATTTAGAGAAAATCAGGATGTCGTCGAGATAAACGAACACAAAAATGTTTAAGAAGTCTCTTAGAACGTCGTTTATTAGCGCCTGGAAAAAGGCAGGAGCATTCGATAATCCAAATGGCATTACAAGATACTCAAAATGTCCAATGGGCGTTTTAAAAGCAGTCTTCCACTCATCCCCTTTACGGATGCGTAGGAGGTGGTAAGCGTTTCTTAGATCCAATTTGGAGAATACAGTTGCTCCATGAACTGGTTCGAATGCTGCTGATAATAGTGGCAGAGGATATTTATTTTTAACTGTAATGTTATTTAGACCCCTGTAATCGATGCATGGACGTAATGACCCATCTTTCTTTCCCACGAAGAAAAACCCTGCTCCCAGCGGTGACGAAGATGGGCGGATGATGCCAGCGGCTAAGGATTCATTAATGTATTTCTCCAAGGTCTTTCTTTCGGGACAGGAGATGTTATACAAACGGCTGGAAGGTAATGTAGCACCGGGTAGGAGGTCTATGGAGCAATCGTAGGGACGAGAAGGAGGTAGAGTCTGGGCCTTTGATTTGCTAAAAACAGGAGCTAGATCATGGTATTCATGAGGAATCATTAACAAGTCGACGGGGTCAGCCTCCTTAAGTTCAGCCGGTGGGACACCTGGGGGAACAGCTGAACGGAGACATGATGAGTGGCAAGAAGTGGACCAAGATTCGACATGTCTGTCTGACCAATTGATTTGTGGATTGTGCTGTTGCAGCCACCGAAAACCGAGGATTATAGGTGAGTTAGAGGTGGGAAACACAAAGAATGAAATGGACTCCCTGTGATTACCGGAGATTATTAGGTGAAGCGGTTTGGTTTGGTGGGAGATTTGTGGAAGCGTCTTTCCATCTAAAGCTGTTACTCGCAATGGAACTGGTAACGGCTCGATTTCTATGGCCATTTGTGTTACCAAGGATTCATCTATAAGGTTCTGCTCGCAGCCAGAATCCACAAGGGCGGACAACGGGATTGAATAATTCTGATAGTTCAAAGTAGCAGGCAGTAATAATCGAGGAGCATCTTTACTTAATAAATGGTCCGCCAACCTCCTCGCCTCTAAAGGCGGACCTAGGGGTTTAAACGGATCGGGCAACGAGCGAGGAAATGACCAGGGGCACCACAGTAAATACATAGGCGGGCAGTGATGCGCCGCTGCCGTTCCTCCGGAGTTAACCGAGTCCGTCCCACCTGCATGGGTTCGGGTTCCGGGGAAGCTCGGAGAGGAGAAAACCTCGGAGTGGGAGTCAGGCGTTCTGCCGGCTGATTTCTTCGGCTTCTTTCCCTAGTGCGAGACCGGATTCTACTGTCAAGACGAATGGTGAGATTTATCAGTTCCTCTAACGTTTTAGGCTCGTCGAGAGTAGCGAGTTCATCTTTTAAAGATTCATTCAGAGCGTTAAAGTATGCACTCTTCAACGCCTCGGCGTTCCAGCCGGTTGCCGCGGCTTTGATGCGGAAATCCACTGCAAAGTCGGCTACTGTTCGGTGGCCCTGCTTGAGATTCCATAACTCCCTGGAATTAAAGGAGCTGTCTGATTCGTGGCTGAAAACTTGTCTAAACTCCTCTAAAAAATCATTAAACGAGCACCCGTACCGTGTGGGGTCCGGGAAACGGGCTTCTGCCCATAATAACGCTCGTTCAGACAACAAAGATATAACATACGCAACTTTTGCGCTGTCATGGGAGAAACTTTGTGGAGAATGGTTGAAGATTATTGAGCATTGAAGCAGAAATCCATTACATTTATTTAGATCACCTGAAAATCTTTCTGGAGTTGGAGGTCGGACATCGGAAAACGTAGGCTGGACTGCGAGGACTGGAGCTGGATCAGGTGCGGGAGCTGGAGACTGAATCTGAGGAAAGGCGCGCTGGAGGAAGTCTTTTAACTCCGTTAATTGTTGATTGGTTTCAGTTTGCAATTTGTTTAGTTCCCTTAGTGCACTATCGTGCGTTTGTAAAAGTGATTGTTGTTCAGACAGGGTTCTCCGTATTGCGTCTGCTGGGCTAATTGGTTGGCCTGAGTGTTCTGTCATGTTGGGTTTGAATGTTAGCCCAAATGCAGAACACAACCACAGGAGAAGTGAAATCAGTTTTAAATGATTTATTAAAGATCAAACAATAATCAAAAAGAGAGAGAGTCGGGGTGGTCTGGTCCAGGGGAATACACAGTAATGGTAGCAACAGTTCTTTGTGATTGTTGGAGCAGAGTTGTGGAAGAGAACTGGGTTTGTCCGGGGTCTCGCTTCCTAATGGATCCAGGGACAGCGGAGGAGTGCGGCGGGGAGCGGACAGGTAGGCTCGGGTAAAACGGAGACACGAAGGAGTGGAACGGCCGCCAGCCGTGGAGTCCAGAGGAGATTTTCAAACAGCAGAGAGGTGAGTCTGGGAACTCGGGCAACCGTGACTGGCACAACACTCAGGCGACGTTGGACTGACGGCCCACTCCTATAACTGCTCTGCTGATGAAGGTGATCGGGAACAGCTGGGGAAAATAGTGACGTCACCGCGCTCCATCCGAAACCTGTCGCCTTCTGGTGGTAATATGTAGAACGGCGCGCAGGCAACCCCACCAATAGGACAGAGAGCCCCGGAACACAACAATATGTGAATTTTCAGCACTGCGTTCAATTGTCAGCCTTATTAGCTGTGGAACAGCATAGAAATGCTGAGCTGCAGTAGTTCTGGTGGTTTGAAGCTGGAACCAAGTCTAAATTGTGAGTTTCATGAGTTTGTATGTTAGAGACCAAAAAAGCATTTTCTCAGCGAGAGAAGCGAAAAAGTGACAATATGTGAATTTTCAGCTCTGCGTTCAATTTTCAGCCTTATTAGCTGTGGAACAGCATAGAAATGCTGAGCTGCAGTAGTTCTGGTGGTTTGAAGCTGGAACCAAGTCTACATTTTGAGTTTCATGAGTTTTTAATGTTTGAGACCAAAAAAGCGTTTTCTCAGCGAGAGAAGTGAAAAAGTGACAATATGTGAATTTTCAGCACTGCGGTCAATTTTCAGCCTTATTAGCTGTGGAACAGCATAGAAAAGCTTAGATGCAGTAGTTCTGGTGGTTTGAAGCTGGAAACAAGTCTAAATTTTGAGTTTCATGAGTTTTGAATGCTTGAGACCAAAAAAGCGTTTTCTCAGCGAGAGAAGCGAAAAAGTGACAATATGTGAATTTTCAGCACTGCGTTCAAATTTCAGCCTTATTAGCTATGGAACAGCATAGAAATGCTGAGATGCAGTAGTTCTGGTGGTTTGAAGCTGGAAACAAGTCTAAATTTTGAGTTTCATGAGTTTTGAATGCTTGAGACCAAAAAAGCGTTTTCTCAGCGAGAGAAGTGAAAAAGTGACAATATGTGAATTTTCAGCACTGCGTTCAATTTTCAGCCTTATTAGCTGTGGAACAGCATAGAAATGCTGAGATGCAGTAGTTCTGGTGGTTTGAAGCTGGAACCAAGTCTAAATTTTGAGTTTCATGAGTTTTGAATGTCAGAGACCAAAAAAGCGTTTTCTCAGCGAGAGAAGCGAAAAAGTGACAATATGTGAATTTTCAGCACTGCGTTCAATTTTCAGCCTTATTAGCTGTGGAACAGCATAGAAATGCTGAGCTGCAGTAGTTCTGGTGGTTTGAAGCTGGAAACAAGTCTAAATATTGAGTTTCATGAGATTTTATGGTAGAGACCAAAAAAGCGTTTTCTCAGCGAGAGAAGTGAAAAAGTGACAATATGTGAATTTTCAGCACTGCGTTCAATTTTCAGCCTTATTAGCTGTGGAACAGCATAGAAATGCTGAGATGCAGTAGTTCTGGTGGTTTGAAGCTGGAACCAAGTCTAAATTTTGAGTTTCAGGAGTTTTGAATGTCAGAGACCAAAAAAGCGTTTTCTCAGCGAGAGAAGCGAAAAAGTGACAATATGTGAATTTTCAGCACTGCGTTCAATTTTCAGCCTTATTAGCTGTGGAACAGCATAGAAATGCTGAGCTGCAGTAGTTCTGGTGGTTTGAAGCTGGAAACAAGTCTAAATATTGAGTTTCATGAGATTTTATGGTAGAGACCAAAAAAGCGTTTTCTCAGCGAGAGAAGCGAAAAAGTGACAATATGTGAATTTTCAGCACTGCGTTCAATTTTCAGCCTTATTAGCTGTGGAACAGCATAGAAATGCTGAGATGCAGTAGTTCTGGTGGTTTGAAGCTGGAACCAAGTCTAAATTTTGACTTTCATGAGTTTTGAATGTTTGAGACCAAAAAAGCGTTTTCTCAGCGAGAGAAGCGAAAAAGTGACAATATGGGAATGTTCAGCACTGCGTTCAATTTTCAGCCTTATTAGCTGTGGAACAGCATAGAAATGCTGATATGCAGTAGTTCTGGTGGTTTGAAGCTGGAACCAAGTCTAAATTTTGAGTTTCATGAGTTTTGAATGTTAGCGACCAAAAAATCTTTATCTCAGCGAGAGAAGTGAAAAAATGACAATATGTGAATTTTCAGCACTACACTCAATTTTCAGCCTTATTAGCTCTGGAACAGCATAGAAATGCTGAGATGCAGTAGTTCTGGTGGTTTGGAGCTCGAACCAAGTCTAGATTTTGAGTTTCATGAATTTTAAATGTTAGAGACCAAAAAAGCGTTTTCTCGGCGAGAGGAGTAAAAAAGTGACAATATGTGAATTTTCTTCACTACACTCAATTTTCAGCCTTATTAGCTTTGGAACAGCATAGAAATGCTGAGATGCAGTAGTTCTGGTGGTTCGAAGCTGGAACCAAGTCTAAATTTTGAGTTTCATGAGTTTTGAATGTTAGAGACCAAAAAAGCGTTTTCTCAGCGAGAGAAGTGAAAAAGTGGTATGTGAATTTTCAGCACTACACTCAATTTTCAGCCTTATTTGCTGTGTCACAGCATAGAAATGCTGAGATTGCAGTAGTTCTGGTGGCTTGAAGCTGGAAACAAGTCTAAATTTTGAGTTTCATGAGTTTTGAATGTTTGAGACCAAAAAAGCGTTTTCTCAGCGAGAGAAGCGAAAAAGTGACAATATGTGAATTTTCAGCACTGCGTTCAATTTTCAGCCTTATTAGCTTTGGAACAGCATAGAAATGCTGAGATGCAGTAGTTCTGGTGGTTTGAAGCTGGAACCAAGTCTAAATTTTGTTTTTTATAGATTTTGAATTTTAGCGACCAAAAAAGCGTTTTCTCAGCGAGAGAAGTGAAAAAGTGACAATATGTGAATTTTCAGCTCTGCGTTCAATTTTCAGCCTTATTAGCTGTGGAACAGCATAGAAATGCTGAGATGCAGTAGTTCTGGTGGTTTGAAGCTGGAACCAAGTCTAAATTTTGAGTTTCATGAGTTTTGAATGTTAGAGACCAAAAAAGCGTTTTCTCAGCGAGAGAAGTGAAAAAGTGGTATGTGAATTTTCAGCACTACACTCAATTTTCAGCCTTATTTGCTGTGTCACAGCATAGAAATGCTGAGATTGCAGTAGTTCTGGTGGCTTGAAGCTGGAAACAAGTCTAAATTTTGAGTTTCATGAGTTTTGAATGTTTGAGACCAAAAAAGCGTTTTCTCAGCGAGAGAAGCGAAAAAGTGACAATATGTGAATTTTCAGCACTGCGTTCAATTTTCAGCCTTATTAGCTTTGGAACAGCATAGAAATGCTGAGATGCAGTAGTTCTGGTGGTTTGAAGCTGGAACCAAGTCTAAATTTTGTTTTTTATAGATTTTGAATTTTAGCGACCAAAAAAGCGTTTTCTCAGCGAGAGAAGTGAAAAAGTGACAATATGTGAATTTTCAGCTCTGCGTTCAATTTTCAGCCTTATTAGCTGTGGAACAGCATAGAAATGCTGAGATGCAGTAGTTCTGGTGGTTTGAAGCTGGAACCAAGTCTAAATTTTGAGTTTCATGAGTTTTGAATGTTTGAGACCAAAAAAGCGTTTTCTCAGCGAGAGAAGTGAAAAAGTGACAATATGTGAATTTTCAGCACTGCGTTCAATTTTCAGCCTTATTAGCTGTGGAACAGCATAGAAATGCTGAGATGCAGTAGTTCTGGTGGTTTGAAGCTGGAAACAAGTCTAAATTTTGAGTTTCATGAGTTTTGAATGCTTGAGACCA